>NW_025766969.1:1302500-2035000 GCF_003918875.1 Haliotis rubra
TAACAATCATTTAATTTATTGTTACATCATTAATTAGGCTTGGATTAATTCCTGGCTTACATTTCTTTATTGTCATTTCCCTTGTTAAATGCCACCATCGTTATCTCATTATTCATGCCGGGATTTAACAATCCCTGGCTTCCATTTATCTATCCACCCTACCAATTTAGCGTTAATTAAGTACTGGCTTCCCTTGTTATCTTATCACTGTTGTTTCAAATGTACGTCTTTGGCTTTTTGTTTCCTAGTTTCTAGTCTCTTTATTGACCCGATCAAGGATAAAAATATACTCCGTAACACCGTGTTCCAGCTCCACAAAACAGAAGTTGACATCCATAAATTCTCTTAAATACTTTTAGGTATTTTATGAGTCCTGTTTTATGAGGCCTGTTTTTCATGTGTGCCTATTTCACACATATATATTTCTACTATTATGTGAAAAAGGTATTGTTCTAAATGTATGTGCCGTATATTTCTGTCTGTCACCATATCCCAACTATCGACTTGTGACAGTGCCACAGTTCATCGACCGACGTGGTAGGTGTGTTTAACAAAAACGTAATAAAATTATTACTTGGGGAATAAAGCACTATATCGTAAAACACCTGTATATTGAAAATAATTAAGTTTAGATTGGGAGTTGAGAAGTTGGACGTAAGAGGGTTGGGAAGTTGATTGTGCATAAGTTCAACTAAGTAAGTAGTGCAAAGTATATTGTGACTTATTGTGCAGAACAGTTAAACTGTTGCTAATAAGCTAATAAGGAGTCTACTAAATAGATTAATAGGGGTTAAATGTTAAAAAGTAGGGCTGCGGAGGCAGGGTACGGTGTTTGTGTTTTGGTTGTGAAACGTGCGGTGTGTGGCCTTGACATTGTGAGTTAGTCTGGATAATCGAGTTTACACTGTAATGTGTGGCTGGATAGGGATGTTTTAAAGGGTTTATTCTGAATTTAAGGATGCCTTTTTTTTATGGTTGTTTTGATTTATTTTTTTCAGACCCAGCCTGGTAGTTATTGAGTAATTTGGTTTCTTCTAGTAACTACTAGGTAGTAGGTACTAGTCTTGCACCCATGGCTTTTTTTATATACATGTATATTGTAAGGAGTTTAGTTGGGGATAGAGAAGGACGGGAGCGACTCACTCCAGTGTGTACATGATAAATGTTGTGTAGATGTGTAGGAGGGTTTATTTGTCTGCATTCCAGTGAATGTCACCTATTGTTCTCATTCGATTTGAATCGTTTTGACATGAGTTGACCAAATTATAAACAAGATGATACAGGTAGATAGTTCCATATATTGAACGAGTTTCAACTCCTCCTCTGGAAACGAAAATGTTACGAAAGGTTAATTGGATACACCAATCAGCTTTTCAAAAGCTATGCGACCACGTCCAGCTGTAGCCTTTACTTTACTATATTCTCGATAGACCACCCATGGTGGTATAAGAGTACATATCACACACATCAATTACTACATACAGTCAAAATGGCGGCGGAGTCTAACAATATATTGTAGAAAATCAGTTGTTAGTATAACATGTCTATTATCTAACTTTTGTTAGAAGAAAACTTGGGGGAAAAGATGGGTTTTGATAGATATTTTGATGGCAGAATGGGTTTGAAATTGGCGGACCAAAACGTCGCTTACATTATAATAAAGAAGTTGTATATCCATATAACTTTCCCCGTTGTTCAGCACACCAACTTCTAAATGCCATCAAAAGAAGTTCACTATATATGGTTAGACCATTGTTTAACTGCGTACTATTTTCAGCTTTGATTAGACGAACGTTTGACTCCATCCTTTTATTTGCTTAGATTACACCATTGACTGTAGAATGGTTCTGTTACTACATTGAGGTACCAAGTTGCTTTACTGTCACGTGCGTCTCCTCTATCTTTGGGTAGGAGCGATTTAGGTTCATGTAGGTGAAGATCTTCAGTTAATGAATTTCATCGTCTTTATTAATTCAAAGAAACTACAGCTGTATTTTGATCACCCTGAAATACAATAAAGTGACATAAACATAAATGGTTAAGTTCCCATGCCTCATTTCTAATTCCTTCACCTATAACCAAACAGCGAGAACTGATAATTATTATAGAATTGTCTACATACGGCTCATTTATGGTGTCACATACTTTAAAACTCTCTGAATGTGATGTATATGTAATAAACTAAGCTGCAAAAGAAACGCAAGTTCCAATTTGTTTGAAATGTAAGTGCAACATTCCATTTAGTAGGAATTGAACTGATGGCGTACAATATGGCGTCACAAACCTATCAACAATGAACCTAGAACATGAACAGTGTTCTTAGGCGACATATACTGCAATTCACACACTCACTCAGTGATTTTATTTTAGGATGATGGTTTGGATGTGGTTGATTGTCTTAGTGCTGGCCACTCGTCACAATGCCTTATTTGTCATAGGTCCCTCCCTTTCATCTGGCACTTCCGACACATTTGTCACACAATATCATTATTCAAAGAAAACCATAGAAAAGAACCAGTCAGACTACAAAATTCGTTAACTTTTGGAAGCAGTACACATCAAGAAGATAGGATCCGCCCTCAACAGAGATGAAGGATACTACATTCCCAATGCCTACCATCACTTGATAAAGTAATCAATAATATTTCTTGTGTACATTATCTGTTTCAGTTCAACTATGTACACCAACCCCATCCATTGTATATACATCCATCTGGCTTCCTATCAGTTCTAATCCAGTCCTTGTATATCACCCTTCTGGCTTCCAATCAACATACTCAATCTCTTCTACAAGCGTTGTACACCAACCTCTTTTATTGTATAAACAACTCATTCCCTATTTTCTGTAATAACAACTATTGAATATATTCTCTCAATTTGTTACTCATGTATCACTTGCTTTACAACGACATTAGAATCTATGTCGAAACGTCGCCTCCACAGAATAAAAGAAGTTGTATATCTATAATAATTGTCATTATTCTTCATCAACTTAACTTCTAAAATGCCAATCAAAGAAATAATTCAATTGGTTGGTGTGATTAAGTATGTTAAGACAATTCGAATCCAGTCGTGTCATAAAATATGTAATTCCCTTAGTCACATCACAAAATATGGTGGCTCATTCGGGCCATCGCTTTATAGCCCTGAAAAATCTAGGCGATATTGCGACAAAGCGATAGCACGACACGATATTGCGATATGGCGACAAGATATTGCGATATTGCGATACAACCCAAAAACGAAATAGCGGTAACACGACACCATATGGCGATAGCAAGACACGACATTGCGATAACTCGACACGACATTGCGATAACACGACACGACATGGCGATAACACGACACGAAATGGCGAAACAGCGATATAGCGATACGGCGATATAAACAGGCGACACGGCGATAGTGCGACATAACGATATGACGATATAGCGATACTGCGATAAAGCGAAATTGCGATAATGCGAAATGGCGAAACAGCGTGATGCGATATGGCGATAAAGCGATATATTCATCTTTATATGAGTTTGTGTGTATGTGGTATGCACTTATGTGTATTTGTGTGATGCGTCCATGTTGTATTTGAATTAGTATCGTATTAGTTTAAGTGAGAAAGCAAAACACTTTCTAGGGATTTCACGTAATGATAATATTCGGTGTATGCAAATGGATTTTATGCAATAGTAATCTTCTATGCATGCCCATCATGAGTATGGTGCTATTGTGTAACTCATCGTCTGAATCATCAAAATGCAGCAACAACCGAATAATACATACAGAAAGAAACAAACATGATCGACGAAGCACCAAAAGGTGGAGTGGTTATTATTATTTAAGACTAGATCTCTTATAGCAACTTCGGCGTCATATCACCTCTAAATATAGCACACTGGAACAACGTAGGTGAATGGAATCACTGTTCCATCCATAAGTGTTGAAAATTACACTAAATGTAAAAATGTTTGACTTATTTACCGGTTTTCTTTTTTCATTACTAGAATATCATTTGGCTGATTATAAACTGACGAGCAAAAGAAAGTACACAGGTGTAATTGTTGTAGCAATCCCATATATGCGTTCTAACTAATAAAATTATTGAAAAACATTGATTGTATAGAACGCAACCGTCATGTTTCATTTGCCAAAATGCAACCAAAAACATTTGTACGTGTTTTGCACGAATTTTCGCAAAATTGTGATTATTGTCCCATGCACCAGCACTTTTCTGACAGAGAGTATAAAACCTGTTTGTCGTGAAGACTGAACCATCACTTGACAGAAATCTCACGAGGAAATGCCAAGATTGACGTCGGCGCAACGAGAACGGGCCAAATGAATGACACAAATAGGTGCCTTCAACAGCGATATTGCAAGGACATTGGGTTGCACAAGACAAACCATAATTCGGCTGTTTAGCCGTTTCAGTACGACAGGCCAGACACGTGATCGACCCAGAAGTGGACGTTCCAGAGTCACAACACCCCAAGAGGATCGCTATCTGCGGGTTATTCACCTACGCAACTGGATGTTGACGGTCATGTCATCAGCAGCCACATCATTGGGTCATCGCGTAAGCCGATTCACAGTGACAAGACGACTTCGTCCTGCTGGCATGTATGGGCCTACCGACCGTTGCATGGAATGGCCTTGACCTTCCAACATCGTATGAACCGTCTGCAGTGGTCATCACTACATCGCTGTTTATTGTTACAATATCATTTTGCTGATAAAACACGTGTATTGCAGTGTGCTTCAACATACATTTTCCATTTCATCAAAAGGTTTTGTTATTTTTATCTTATTGGAAGAAACACAACCTGTGTACTTTCTTTTGCACATCAGTTTATTCAATCTTAATACATACAACAAGAAGCAAAAGTTCGTTTTTGTACAAATTTATCATTGTCTTATCTTTAAAACCATCGTATGAGCTACAGCCAAATCGAGAAAGTGTTACTCTTACTTTGTAAAAGATAAGTTCTACTTTTTATAAATAAAGTGTACTATTCAGCTTTTTCTAGAATTGGGTAAACTGCCATGCCGTCTTGGGATGTACATGTCTTTTAAGGCCCATGACAAACAGCTTATTAACATCTGCAGCGCGTATACGTGTTGTAACTAAATACACTTTTGCTGCGCAGAAGTTTGATATGAAGATTGGACGATCGACCGTATCTGACATCCTGAAGCAGTCTGTAGCGCGTATACGTGTTGTAACTAAATATACACATGAGCGTTAATTAAGCACAACCTGAAACTAAGGGCAATTTTAAAACTTTTAGCTCAAACAGGCGATCATACTAGAATGCACATGTAAAGCACGTGCTTCACCCAATCTGTAAAATGCAGTGGGTCGCAGGTTCATGTGCTGCGAACGCGCCTAATACATTGGGGTATATATTTCAAAATTGCAGTATGTGCAGTCTGAACTGATATAAAAGATGACAGTACATGTATCTTTCTAGTAAAATCATAATCCTCTTGCCTCCACATATCTGATGAAAATAAATGAATTGGACCTACTTTTGAAATCAAATACTTTAATCCAATCATGTGTAACATTGTATCCCGGGCTGTTTAGTTGGGTTATCTGTCTCCTTAAACACAGAAGTTCCTCAGCGGGTCCACAACACTTTATTCGGCGTCAAATATACAATTACATGATAGTACAGCAACGCACAGATAGCATCTCAGAGGGGATCATCAGTCCACCTGTCTTGCCGTTTTATGAGGGTTGAAAACCAGAATTCTACATATATTCTCACTTTCAGGCATCTTTGTATCGTATGTACAGTACATGTATGGTCAGTCTGCAGTACCCAGTACCTCATCCACAATATTAAGCTTCCGTGGCCAACCGGCCATTTGCTGCTGGCCTGCACGTGGCTTTGCTTTTAACTACACTGTAAAGATTTAGATATACTACTTTTACTTAACTTAATGAGTGAGTTTTGTTTTACGCCGCACTCAGCACTATTCCAGCTATATGGTGGCGGTCTGTAAATAATCGAGTCTGGACCAGACAATCCAGTGATCAACAGCATGAGCATCGATCTGCGCAAATGGAAACCGATGACATGTGTCACCCAAGCCAGCGAGCCTGACCACCCGATCCCGTTAGTCGCCTCTGAAGACAAGATTGGGTTACTGAAGATCAATTCTATCCCGGACCTTCAGGGGTGACTTAACTCGGGAATGAACGAACGTATCTATACTCCACTTTAAAACCTACATCCCGCCAAATTGGCAACGATAATTGTCAAAAACTCTGAGATTGATTTACTATACAGTGGTCTTTGTATAATCCGACATCTGAATTATCCGACAATCTGTGTATTCCGACATATTTTTGGGTCCCGGCAGCGTTCTTCTATATTATCATCATTTTAATATTGAATTCTCTGACATCTGTACATTCCGAATTCCGACACCATTTTCTGGTCACAATGACACTATCACGTTGTACAATCCGACATCCTCTCCCCATATTAGACTAAAATTGCCAATCAACCTGTCAATGGCTACAATGGAGGACTTTTTCATGAAAATGTGAATATGATCGTTATATGTGGTGAAGCTTGGTTTCACACCCTTGATATTCATGACAAAAATGTGGCGCTTGGCTAGTATGATCATGTGGTTGAGCAAAGGGTCGCTATTAGCACAAAATAGTATATCTTGAGCTGAGAGTACGAATGTTTTGTGCAGGACACAATTAACTGGTGAATTCTTTCCAGAATAATCTAATGGTTGGACTTTCAAAATATACATGATCAATATTCTCACTTACGCCACATGATGTACATATGTCATTATCAACTAGTTTCATTTTAAACAACTCTCGCTTTGTATGAGTAACTCTATGAATAAACTTGTATTGAAAATCCAAAAGCTTTGTGTCTTTAATGGTTAGTCTATATTGCACAAATATGGTCTTCCAATCGATATGACCGTCTAATTCACTTTCCCATTTATCGGGCACCCATGAAGGGCCACCTCCTCGTGGTGGGTGCTGGGTCACGCTAAGCGCCCTTCAACCCCCCGTTGTGGACCCGGGGGGGGGGATATTTTGGTCCACCAACCCGTTTGCCGTGGGTTGCGCCCCTGTGTCAGTGGAGGACGGGAGGCTGGTGGTTGAGGGCACTGGTTCCAGGAACAGTGTTCCTTTGCCCAACACACCACTTCGTCCCTTACTTCACCTAGACGGGTGGTAGAACTGGCCCGGTTCTATCAATCGGCTGGTCACGCCAAGCCCTGTGCATGGTATGTATTTTGCACAAATTTGATTTTTCTGACATGTATCAATATTGGTCTTGGTTATTAATGATTGTTGACAACACAAAATTACTCATTTGTTAACTTGCCTAGAGTCCTATGCCAGAAGGCGGTGGCTCATGGGCCAATCCGGTAGGACACGTCTTTTCAAGATTTTCCTACTTGAGTATAGCCTCCTGGTATCCCTGGTGTCGTCTGTTGGAGACCCACAGACATAAGACACCGTCCTTGTTGACGCTCCATGGTGGGTGGGGAGCTAGGAGGGTGAACCACATATATTTCAACCATGGCTCCCCCACTAAAAAAACGCTCACACGAATCTGACGATTCGTTGTCTTCAGAGGATGAAGATCAAAGAACTATCACCAACACTGAAAATTGGCCTCGTTTTATTGTTATGTGTGCCCCTGATGGTGGTTCTATAAAGTTGAATCCCTTTGCCGTTGCAAAGGGCATCGAAGGTTTAGCCGGAGAAGTGAAGGAAATCAAGCGGTTACGATCTGGTTCCTTGTTAATCGAATGCAGGAAACAAGTCCAATCAAACATTCTGTTGAAAACCAAATCATTAGCTAATGTTCCTGTGGAGGTGTCCCCTCACAGGACATTGAATAGCAGCAAAGGCATCGTCCGTGACATTGGACGTTGCCTTTCAGACATGGACGAAATTGACATCGTGACTGAGTTGCACTCTCAAGGAGTAACTCAAGTGAAACGATTCACGGCTAGAAGGAATAATGAATCCTTCAAAACGAACACCTATCTCTTCACGTTTTGTCTGCCAGTTCCCCCACAATCATTGAAAGCAGGATATTGTAACCTTAGGGTGGATACTTATATCCCCAATCCATTAAGGTGTTATACCTGCCAGAAGTATGGCCATGGGTCCAAATCATGCCACAATCCAGCTGCATGCCAACGTTGTGCTGGAACATGCGAGGACAGCAATGTTTGTGATAAAACTCCTGTCCAGGCCTCGAAATCAATACATGTTTCATGTGCTTCAGTAGGTTGTCAAACCGATTATACATGGGCTAAGACTTCTGCTCCTACTTTGATAACTGCTGAAATTCAAGCGAGACCATCAAAGGTAACTTCCAGTGCTCAAACTACGCCTTCTCAAACCATTCAGTCAAAGACATCTTCTGCGAAAAATACATCTGCATCCCAGAAGCAACCATCAGACACAAATGTGAACTTAACTGTGAAAACTAAATCCAAACCAAACAATGAGAACAAACAGAATCACAGTAACAGAGCCCAGAAGGGGTCGAAAAACCAGGTCCAACTTTTTAACAAGTTCGGATCTCTCGAGGACATGGATGTGTCCGACCATAGTCATGGTAGGACACATAGCTTATCACCCTCAAGGAAGGTAAGGGGTAGATCTCCTGTTCATCCGCCGAAGAAGTAATGTCTTCACCTATAATCCAATGGAATTGTAGAGGACTCCGGAATAATTTTAATGATTTACAGCTATTAAATCAAGATTTTAAACCGTCAGCATTCTGTATCCAAGAAAGGTATCTGAAACAGACAGATAACTTTGACGTTCGTCAGTTCAGTGCATATCACTGTTTTTCTCCTCCGGGTGATAGAGCTTCTGGTGGATCATCAATCCTGGTGAGGAGCAATGTCATCCATAGCAGTGTTCCACTTAAAACAAATCTTCAAGTCGTTGCAGTTCGACTTACATTACAGGTTGCTTTTACTTTATGCTCTTTATATATTCCACCTTCATCGGCTGTCCAACTAACTGATCTGCAAACTCTGTATGATCAACTACCTAAACCCTGTTTAATCATGGGTGATTTAAATGGCCATAACCCGCTCTGGGGTGGCACTAATACAAACACCAAAGGTAAATTACTGGAGGATTTTATTTCAAATAACGATTTATGCATTTATAATGACGGTTCAATTACGTATCTTCATCCTGGAACAGGAACATATTCAGCTCTTGATTTGTCTATTACTGACTCCAGCCTACTGAGTGAGTTTGAATGGTCAGTCCACGACGACCTGTGTGGAAGTGACCACTTCCCAACAATCCTAACACCCGTGAATCCATCCGATGTTCCTCCATCATCAAGATGGAATTTTAAAAAGGCTAACTGGCCTTTATATGAAGCTCTCTGTGGTGACAAACTGAAACCTGAACTTTTTAATGACATTCCTGATGCCATAAAATGTTTTTCAGATGAACTAAATAACATAGCTGACGAGTGTATCCCAAAGTCCTCTTCAATTCCACACGTACGAAAACCATGGTTCACCAATGACTGCAAACAGGCTAGGAAGGCACGGAAGAAAGCCGAGCACTATTTCCGTCGCCATCCTATGGTCCACAATTTGGACAAATTTAAAATTTTAAACGCCAAAGCATGACGTACTTTCAAGCAAAGTAAACGTCAATCTTGGCAAAACTATATATCAAAAATTAATTCTCGCACACCTATATCAAAGGTGTGGAATATGATCCAGAAAATGAAGGGTAAGGGTTCTAAATCTAGCATCCACCATCTAAAAGATGGGAACATATTATTGACTAATAAATCAGATATTGCCGATAAACTTGGTGAGACGTTGGCCAAACATTCTTCCTCAGCAAATTATGTACCTGAATTCCAAAAATATCAAAAACAGCAAGAAAAGAAAGCTATTAATTTCAATTCAGATAATGGGGAAGACTACAATGAAACCTTTTCGATACATGAGCTTCATACTGCTCTTGATCAGGCTCACGATACTGCTTCTGGAGCTGATAACATACATTATCAACTCCTGAAGCACTTGCCAGAGTCATGTTTGGAGGCACTGTTACATATTTTTGACGACATTTGGACAACTGGAAATTTCCCTCCGTCGTGGCGTGATGCTATAATTGTGCCTATCCCTAAACCTGGACGTGATCATACGGATCCCTCAAATTATAGGCCGATTTCACTCACTAGCTGCGTTTGCAAGACCATGGAACGCATGATAAATAATCGACTTGTTTGGTACCTGGAAACTAATAACTTAATAACAGATATACAATGTGGTTTCCGTAAAAACAGAAGTACTATCGATCATTTAGTGCGTTTAGAATCTTTTGTGAAGAATGCCATAATTAATAAACAACATGCAGTGTCGATCTTTTTCGATTTAGAAAAAGCATACGACACGACATGGAAACATGGGATTTTAAAAGATTTACATGACTTTGGATTACGAGGCCGTTTGCCTCAATTTATATCTAACTTTTTAAATGACAGGCAATTTCAAGTCCGAGTGGGTTCAACCCTGTCTGACCATTACAATCAGGATCAGGGTGTCCCGCAAGGCAGTATTTTGTCTGTCACATTGTTTAGTATCAAGATAAACAGTTTATCAAAGGTTTTAAACGATTCAATTGATGGATCCCTTTTTGTGGATGATTTTAATATTTCTTGTCGCGGTAAAAATATGCATACTATTGAACGGCAACTGCAGCTGTGTTTAAACAAGATAGATAAATGGTGTCTCGAAAATGGCTTTAAATTTTCTAAATCCAAAACTAATTGTATACATTTCTGCCGTATATACAAACCGCATAAAGACCCGGAACTATCTCTAAATGGCACTTCTATCAAAGTTGTGAAGGAGGCCAAGTTCTTGGGTCTTATTTTTGATTCACACTTAACGTTTCTACCACATATTAAAGCACTTAGAACTAAATGCCTGAAGGCACTTGACTTGTTGAAAGTCGTTTCGAATTCTAAGTGGGGAGGGGATCAAGCTACCCTCCTACATCTATATCGATCACTGGTACGTTCCAAGCTTGATTATGGTTCCATCGTTTATGGTGGAGCCTGCAAGAGCAACCTAAAACTATTAGATTCTGTCCACCACCAAGGTCTCAGACTTTGTCTTGGCTCTTTTAGAACTTCGCCTGTTGACAGCCTCTGCGTAGAGGCTGATGAGCCATCTCTTGCACAACGCCTTATCAAATTATCATTACAATATATTACCAAACTGTTCTCAAACAAATCTAACCCTGCATATAACTGCGTCTTTAATCCCCTCTATGAGGATTTATACAACAAAAAGCCTTCTCTTGTTCCACCTCTTGGCCTCAGAATTAAACCATTTCTTTCTGCTGCCGGCATTGAACTGGATAATATATCTCCTTCACGTCTTCTTTCTTCTCCTCCTTGGCAACTGGTGAGGCCTGAAGTTGACCTAACTCTGACAAAGTTTAAGAAGTCTGAAACTAATGAATTACAGTATAAACAAGAATACAATCAATTAAAAATCAAATATAATACGTATAAATCCTTATTTACAGATGGGTCAAAGGATGATGGCGCTGTAGCTTGTGCCACTGTCATTGGGTCGAAAACAATATCATCTCGATTGCCTGATAACAGTTCTATTTTCACGGCGGAAGCTAACGCAATATTAACAGCTTTAAAATATATTAACTCACACCGTAAATATAAACAATATATAATCTTTTCTGACTCTCTTTCTTGCCTTCAGGCGATTAAAAATCTGTCTTGCAAACATCCACTTTTATTAGAAATTATTGAATTGTATAATGAGCTTGCTACTGGCCAATGCGACATCGTCTTTTGTTGGTTACCCAGCCACGTTGGCATTTCTGGGAACACGATGGCTGATATTGCTGCTAAGGCTGCTCTCAACAAATCTGTGACACCACTTCTTATTCCTTACTCTGATTACAAAGCTTGCATTAGAACTTACATCCGTGATCTGATGCAGAAGAAGTGGGACACCCAAGTAGGTATTAATAAACTACATGAAATAAAACCTTATATTGGTTACACTCACTTGGGTTGTCAGCCCAGATTTGAAGAGGTCATTATGCGACGATGTCGTATTGGCCATACAAGGTATACTCACAACTACTTGTTGAAAGGTGAAGATCCTCCGTTTTGTATCCCTTGTGATGAGAGAGTCACAGTCAAGCATCTCCTGCTTGACTGTGTCGAATTCTCCATCATAAGGGATAAATATTTTAATGTTAAAACTGTTAAGGATCTTTTTAACACTGTTCATGTTCATTTAATTCTTGGTTTTTTAAAAGAAATTGATTTGATCACTGATTTTTGATTAATATGCTCTGTAAGTAGAAGTATTTTAATGATTGGTAGTTTAGATTGTTAACTTAGATTGTTAGTGGCTGTGCCCTCAAAGGGGGTTGAAGTACCGTAAAATTATTGTCCTCCTGAGAGGGTACGTAAGTCCCAAAACATTTCAAGTAAATTTCAGTCTACCAGGTTTTTAATCGTAGTATTTTTGTCATTTTAATGTCTGGCTAAATCTCAGTATAAACGCCAATGGCTGAAGGGATGGTGTAAATCCAGCTAGGGTCCATGCAGGAAGCAAAAGTAATGTGAGTCCCCATGGGCCTTAGTATGGTGATCTACCTTCAGTTGTTGGCGATCTATAGCCCATTTTTACATTGTATTGTCTTCTTTCATTGGAGTATTTTAGCTTTGTATGCTAGTTTTATATTCATGTCTGTGATTGTCTAGTATTTTTACTGTCCTTCGTCGGCAGGTTTTTATAGTTTCTACATATATATTCTATTTCTTAATGTCGAATGTTCTCGTCACGATATGGCTGAAATATTGCCGATGTGACGTTAAATATTAACTCACTCACTCACTCCCATTTATCGCATACGTTTGGAAAATTGGATTTCGACATGAGACTATCGTAAACTGATCTAGATCCTTTAGTAGGTTTAATAAGATCATTCCAAGGGGAACTTATCGATACCTTTGTTATGTTTGGGTGTCCAGCAGTTAGAATGACTTCTTTCCATTTTGGGGGAATACTGATGATGACACGATTTAGGTCAAGTACTGTGCCCTTAATATCAAAAATGTCTTTAATATTAACAATTCCTTGTTTGAACCAGTTATTGATTATCAAATATGTGTTGCGAAACTGGTGGTAACCAGAGAGGTTGCATAACAATTTCGTTTATGTTGATATGATTCATTACATATCCCTTTATATATCTATGGCAGGCATCAAGTGCATCTTTATCTCACATACTTCCCGCTATCTTATTATCGAATCCTAAGAATGAATCAACTTACCCGCTTTTCTACATATCGCCATATCGCAAAGTCGCTGTATCGCCATATCGCGTCAACATATCGCAATATCGCGTTATCGCCATATCGCAATGTCGCGTCTTTTTATCGCCATTTCGTGTCGTCTTATCGCCATTTCGTGTCGTATTATCGCCATTTAATGTCGTGTTATCGCAATGTCGTGTCGCCATATCGCAATATCGTGTCGTACTATCACTTTGTCGCGATATTGCCTAGATTTCTTCAGGGCGATAAAGCGATGGCCCGAATGAGCCACCATAACAACATGAACGTTTCCGTTATTTCACGATATGACTATTGCGTAAGTGCAAATTGTATGCCGAAGGAAAGTCGACATTTGTATTAGGTATTGTCAAAACATACAACGCCATTCATGGGCAAGAACATTACTGAAAACCGTTTAATACTATCCAGAAATTACGAATGGCAACTGAGCTCCCGTTTGTAGTCGATGCTGCAGACAGCATTGAATTGTGGGTTGTATCGCTTTCTCGCTTTCTCGCTCTATCGCTTTCTTGCATTCTTGCTTTCTTGCGCAATGATATCTTTCTCGTCTCGTGCTATCGCTTTCTCGTCTCGTGTTATCACTTTCTCATCTCGAGTTATTTCTTTCTCGTCTCGTGTTATTGCTTTCTCGTCTCGTGATATCTCTTTCTTGTCTCATGTTATCGCTTCGTCTCGTGTTATCGCTTTCTCGTCTCATGATATCGCTTTCTCGGCCCTAATCAGCCACCATAATAAAGGGTTATTAAAAGTTGTATATGACATTGAGAAATATATTGCTAGAAACAATTTCAATATGGATTTATTTGAGAGAAAATGGATTATACTCCAAAATGTTCTGTGATTATGACAATGAAATAGTTCTACTCAAGTGTATCTGAGTTTGTTCCAGTTTTACATATTTATTTCCCAGTGAAATTAAAACAAAGTGGCATGCCACTCCTTATATTATATCATTACAAAACTATGTCCACGGATTGTTTCATACAAAGTGTATACAAGTGAAGTGAATAAAAAAATGTGAAAAAAAAATATGTGAGCTAATCGCATTCGTAAAACCGTCGATTCTACTGAAATAGCTCATCCAAAAGCACAATCAGAGATGACATATTCCAAACTGTTATACTTGTCCATGTTAAGATCATGAGAATTCTGTAATCTGTAAGAGGTCATCAGAATAGATTTGGGCTCTTACGGTGCCTGATCGATCTGCCTAATCATATGGGACATCGATCTCTGAAGTGTCTATTTTTAAGAATAGTGGTTGCTTATCAAGAAAGGAAAATATCATTATTTTCCGAAAAGTTGTAGAATATGTTTCTTCTTCTATCTATAAATAAGTAAGCAATATTGTATGATTGTATGAACCACTACTGGCGACCGCATCTGTCCCTGGTGTTGCCACCCCTAGCACGGATAACATCTGTCAGTCTCCTCCTCATACTGACAATCATGCATCAAGTCTAAGCATCGAAATCCTCTGCCATTCTTCATGGAGTGTATGCGCCAATCCTGCAGATTTTGTACAGGAGGACCTCCTGCTCTATTTTGGCGTCCAAGATAGTCTCTAAGGTGCTTGATGGGGTTCATATCGGGGCTCCTTGTGCGTCATAGTACATGTTTCGATGGCGTTGTTCTCTAAGTGGGCGATGATGGCTCGAGTCTAATCGGACGACGTACCCCTGACCAGCCATTTTCCTTTGCCGGCGCAATTCATCGGAATGGGGCATGTAATGGGATTGCGTCGAATCAACATCAAGGTCATTGGCAATCCTCGATCTTTCAGGTCTTGGACGATCCTTCAGTTCACTGGTGACCACGTGCTTCCTCACAAGTCAACTAACAACCGTTAATGTTCACTTTAGCACCAATGCTGACATGACATGGGGAGTCATCCATGCCAATAACTTAACATTTTCAGAAAGTCTCCGTCTTGCCGTGTCAAGAAAAGTTAATGCTTAGTACTGTCATCTTTTATATCAGTTATATGGTGGCTGATTAGGGCTATGGTGGCTGATTAGGGACATCGCTTTCTCGCCTTAAAATTTGGAGGCGAGAAAGCGATATCACGAGGCGATAACAGGAGACGAGAAAGGGATAACACAAGACGAGAAAGCGATAGCACGAGATGAGAAAGCGATAACGCGAGACGAGAAAGCGATAGTACGAGACAAGAAAGCGATATCATTGCGCAAGAAAGCGATAGAGCAAGAAAGCGAGAAAGCGATATTACCCACAATTCAGTCCTGTCTGCGCATGATCGACTACAAACGGGAGCTCAGTCGCCATTCGTAATTTCTGGATAGTATTAAATGGTTTTCAGTAATGTTCTTGCCCATGAATGGAGTTGTATGACTTGACGTTTAGAGAATATCTAATACAGATGAAGACTTTCCTTCGGCATGCAATTAGCACTTATGCCATAGTTATATCGTGAAATAACGGAAACGTCATTTTGTGATGTGACTAAGGGAATTACATATTTTATGATATGACTGGATTCGAATTGTCTTAACATACTTAATCACACCATTCAATTGAATTATTTCCTTCATGGGCATTTTTGAAGTTGAGTTGATGAGAATAATGACAATTATTATGGATGTACAACTTCTTTTATTCTGTGGAGGCGACGTTTCGGCATAGATTCTAATGTCGTTGTCAAGCAAGTGATACATGAGTAACAAATTGAGAGAATATATACAATAGTTGTTATTACAGTAGATAGGAAATGAGTTGTTTATACAATAAATTAGGTTGGTGTACAACGCTATAAGAGATTGAGTATGTTGATTGGAAGCCAGAAGGGTGATATACAAGGACTGAATATAACTTACACAACTGATAGGAAGCCAGGTGGATGTATATACTGACTGACTGAGTTTGGTTTTACGCCGCTTTTAGCAATATTCCAGCAACATCACGGCGGGGGACACCAGAAATGGGCTTCACACATTGTACCCATGAGGGGATTCGAACCCGGGTCTTCGGCGTGACGAGCCAACGCTTTAACCATTAGGCTAGCCCACCGCCCCGGATGTATATACAATGGATGGGGTTGATGTACATAGTTGAACTGAAACAGATAATGTACACAAGAAATATTATTGATTACTTTATCAAGTGATGGTAGGCATTGGGAATGTAGTATCCTTCATCTCTGTTGAGGGCGGATCCTATCTTCTTGATGTGTACTGCTTCCAAAAGTTAACGAATTTTGTAGTATGACAAATAAGGCATTGTGACGAGTATATTTTCATGGTGATTTCCACCATGAGTGGCCAGCACTAAGACAATCAACCACATCCAAACCATCATCCTATAATAAAATCACTGAGTGAGTGTGTGAATTGCAGTATATGTCGCCTAAGAGCACTATTCATGTTTTAGGTTCATTGTTGATGGTTTTGTGACGCCATATTGTACGCCATCAGTTCAATTTCTACTTAATGGAATGTTACATTTACATTTCAAACAAATTGGAACTTGCGTTTCTTTTGCAGCTTAGTTTATTACATATACATCTCATTCAGAGAGTTTTAAAGTATGTGACACTATAAATGAGCCGTATGTAGACAATTCTGTAATAATTATCAGTTCTCGCTGTTTGGTTATAGGTGAAGGAATTAGAAATGAGGCATGGGAACTTAACCATTTATGTTTATGTCACTTTATTGTATTTCAGGGTGATCAAAATACAGCTGTAGTTTCTTTGAATTAATAAAGACGATGAAATTCATTAACTGAAGATCTTCACCTACATGAACCTAAATCGCTCCTACCCAAAGATAGAGGAGACGCACGTGACAGTAAAGCAACTTGGTACCTCAATGTAGTAACAGAACCATTCTACAGTCAATGGTGTAATCTAAGCAAATAAAAGGATGGAGTCAAACGTTCGTCTAATCAAAGCTGAAAATAGTACGCAATTAAACGCTGGCCTAGCCATATATAGTGAACTTCTTTTGATGGCATTTAGAAGTTGGTGTGCTGAAAAACGGGGAAAGTTATATGGATATACAACTTCTTTATTATGATGTAAGCGACGTTTTGGTCCGTCAACTTCAAACCCGCTCTGCAATCAAAATATCTATCAAAACCCATCTTTTCCCCCAAGTTTTCTTCTAACAAAAGTTAGATAATAGACATGTTATACTAACAACTGATTTTCTACAATATATTGTTAGACTCCGCCGCCATTTTGACTGTATGTAATAATTGATGTGTGTGATATGTACTCTTATACCACCATTTGTGGTCTATCGAGAATAAAAGTAAAGTAAAGGCTACAGCTGGACGTGGTCGCATAGCTTTTGAAAAGCTGATTGGTGTATCCAATTAACCTTTCGTAACATTTTCGTTTCCAGAGGAGGAGTTGAAACTCATTCAATATATGGAACTATCTACCTGTATCACCTTGGTTATAATTTGGTCAACTCATGTCAAAACGTTTCAAATCGAATGAGAGCTATATGTGACATTCACTGGAATGCAGACAAATAAACCCTCCTACACATCTACACAACATTTATCATGTACACACTGGAGTGAGTCGCTCCCGTCCTTCTCTATCCCCAACTAAACTCCTTACAATATATATAAAAAAGCCATAGGTGCAAGACTAGTACCTACTACCTAGTAGTTACTAGAAGAAACCAAATTACTCAATAACTACCAGACTGGGTCTGAAATCAAAATATCAAAACACCCAACAAAAAAAGGCACCCCTAAATTCGGAATAAACCCTTTAAAACATCCCTATCCAGCCACACATTACAGTGTAAACTCGATTATCCAGACTAACTCACAATGTCAAGGCCACACACCGCACGTTTCACAACCAAAACATAAACACCGTACCCTGCCTCCGCAGCCCTACTGAAAAAGTCACAATATACTTTACACTACTTACTTAGTTAAACTTATACACAATCAACTTCCCAACCCTCTTACGTCCAACTTCTCAACTCCCAATCTAAACTAAATTATTTTCAATATACAGGTGTTTTACGATATAGTGCTTTATTCCCCAAGTAATAATTTTATTACGTTTTTGTTAAACACACCTACCACGTCGGTCGATGAACTGTGGCACTGTCTCAAGTCGATAGTTGGGATATGGTGACAGACAGAAATATACGGCACATACATTTAGAACAATACTTTTCTCACATAATAGTAGAAATATATATGTGTGAAATATGCACACATGAAAAGACCAGATGAAAGGCACAGGGTGTATAAAATTCCATCACTGATACAATAAAGCCCGACGGGGAGTTGGTTTAGTTGGTCTGTTGTTTAACACCGCACTAGGCAATATTACAGCTATATGGTGGCGGTCCGTAAATAATCGAGTCTGGACCAGACAATACAGTGATCAACATCATGAGCATCGATCTACGCAGTTGGGTTACGATGACATTGTCAACCAAGTCAGCGAGCCTGACCACCCGATCCCGTTAGACATCTTTTACGACAAGCATGAGTTGCTGAAGACCAATCTAACCCGAATCTTCGCGGGTGACATGGGGAGTAGGCAAATGTGAAGCTTAGCCCAATGGAAAACAGGGCTCATAAAACAGGACTCATAAAATACCTAAAAGAATTTAAGAGAATTTATGGATGTCAACTTCTGCTATTGTGGAACACGATGTTACGGAGTATATTTTTATCCTTCATCGGGTGAATGAAGAGACTAGAAACTAGGAAACAAAAAGCTAAAGACGTACATTTGAAACAACAGTGATAAGAGCACAAGGGAAGCCAATACTTAATTAGCGCTAAATTGGTCGGTCGGATGGACAAATGGATGCCAGGGATTGTTAATCCCGGCATGAATAATGAGATAACAATGGTGGCATTTAACAAGGGAAATGACAATAAAGAAATGTAAGCCAGGAATTAATCCAGTCTTAATTAGTGATGTAACAATAAATTAAATGATTGTTATCCTTTATACAGACTTTTTAAGAGCACTCATTTATTTCAACGAAAAAACAATTATTGGATTATTGTTTGGACAATTTCAAGTTAAAGGATTAATTACAAAAATGCCACAGAATTTGAAAGCATGTTCATTTTGTTTCTATACGACTAAACCAAATGACAATAAAGCCTCCTGTTGGATTAAATCATATGCAGGCAAGACATCATGTGCAACAGGGCAGAATTATGTAAAATATCGCTTTCTCGCTCTATCGCTTTCTTGCTTTATCGCTTTCTCGCTCTATTGCTTTCTCGCCTTGTTATATCACTTTCTCGCTTTCTCGTGCTATCGCTTTCTCATGCAATGATATTGCTTTCTCGTCTTGTGCTATTGCTTTCTCATCTCGCGTTATCGCTTTCTCGTCTCGTGCTATCACTTTCTTATCTCGTGTTATTGCTTTCTCGTCTCGTGTTATCGCTTTGTCGCCTCTGAATTTTAAGGCGAGAAAGCAATGGCCCTAATCAGCCGCCATACAGTTCAGACTGAACATACTGCTTTCTCTAGTCTATCGCTCTATCGCTTTATCGCTTGTTATATTGCTTTCTCGCTCTATCGCTTTCTCGCGCTATCGCTTTCTTGCGCAATGATGACCTGATAATAGGCACGCAGACAGTGAAACTTGGTGGCTGATTCCCTTGGGGTAAGGCGTTCAGGTGTAACAAAAGATTTAGCAGCCACAACCTTCTTTGCGAATACACTGTAACGCACTGCAGCCAGGGAACATGTTCTCTCTTCACCAAATAGGTTCACCATGGTTTGGCGACCGGTTTCCTCTATCTCTGCTTGTTTGACGTCTTTTGCAGTGAAAGTATCTGCAGATAGCTGGAGGACTTGATCACCTTTGACAAGTTTCTGGAACACTGATTTCTTCCCAATGCCATAAATCCGAGACATTGAATCACAGCCTGTGAATGAGTGCAGAAATAACAGTTGGGTGCACAGCTTATTGCCAAGCAGTTGTTTCATCCAGTTGAAGTTGTACACTTTTAGATTGACTTATGAAGAATTGTCTGATCTGAAATAGAGTGATTTCTCATCTGCCATACAGTAATGCAGCAGAAGAATCAATAAGTTAGTGTCCTCTCCGATCAGTGTGGTGGAATGGGTCTTTGCACTGTCTACTGCAGTCTTTGCGATGTCAACATCTGCATCTCCATGTGACTGAATGACATTACATCCAACTACCTTAAGTTTCTCACTTATCGAGGTGATTAGACCTTGTTTCTTTTTGTCTATGGATAAGAACTCTTTCTTCTTCCCTTCAAATTCAGTTTCATGTGTAAAGTTAACAGTCCGGAAGCTGTTTGTTTGTCCCCGCCGCTGGTGTGTGTTATCCTTTATTGATGGGCCAGTCCCATCCCCATCAAAAACAACAGTTGCCATCCCATAGTGCTTAGTTGAGAAATCTGCATATCCCTTGGCAATTTTTCCGTAAGTGTCACCGTTTTTCCACTTTAGCTTGTGTAGCAAGGACCCTTCATCTAGCACACACTTTTCAGTCTGTAGGATGATATCTGATGTGTGATCACATATTACTGTCTTTTTACAGTGATCATTGACAACTTCAGCTAGTTTAGGTTTGTCTGCCTTTCTCATAATCTTATTTTCTTCAAACAGCGATGGTGGGTATGGACTTAACTCATATTTCATGACTTCTTCAAATGCCAAATCTCCTGTTCTTGACACGACCAGGAATCGTTGAAAGAGCAAATTGGGATCCATTGTTCTGTCAGGAGCAACCTAGTCAGCAGTAGAATTTCCCGAGGTCTTGGCTTTCCTTTTGATGGAGAAAGAATAAACAGGCTGTCCAACCATTTTTCAATAAATACTTCATGAACATTTGTATCCACGTTTGCAACGATACCATTCATGGTATTTCTCAATGCAGGGTCTGAGGTGAAAGGAGAGCAAGAAGAGAGTTTGGAATGTATCTGCAACAGATCAGAAGCATCTCTCTCAATCCTGGCATCACTTGCTTCTTTATGTTGCTCACTTGTGGAGTATGTGAGTTCATTGAAGTCTTGCATGGCAATGTTCAGCTCGGAGGTAATGGGTGCTGACATTGTCCATAGTGCTCGCTGTTCTTCTGTCATCTTACTTCCATGGGTCAAGCATCCTGTGCATTTTATTGATCTCATTAGTGTTTGTTCAATGACTAGATCATTACTGAGGCCTGCCCAAAGCTGGTTTGTTCTTCGGATCACATGGAAACCATCTTGAAACTTCTTAAAAACTTCTGGGTTTTTGGTGTCCAGCTCAGCCATATCTTGACTATAGAGGTAATCCGATTTTAGGTAGTTGTAATGTCCTGCTGTAGCAAATATTGGCAGTGCATTAGCTATAGCACAGAGATGGTCATCCCAGGATCCAGTGCGATCAGCTTTGATCAGTTCTCCAGCCATGGCAAGCATCTTCTGATATCCTATCCACAACTGGCTTGTTTTGGAGTCTGCACTTAGTTCGGACTTCTTTTGTCGAGTTCATTGATGACTTGAATGAAGGACACTGATTGTCTGAGTTCTTCAACTTGTATGTCACCCTTTAACAAGGAGGAATATATTTTCTCAACTTCAAGGACATGGTTTGCAAGATCTGGGTTATCTTCCACTGCCGATTTCAAGATCATTTGGTGGAGACATTTGTCTACTAGAAGGTGCCCACGAAATGCCCTTTGAACAGTCTTGCCAGACATCATATGAACCACAGCATTTTCACCATACACTATTTCCAGAATGTTTATCAGACCTGACCCAGTCATCAGAGTGCCTATTGCTCCAAGTAGATTCATGAACATGTGGAAAGTACGAAGCCTAAGTATGATACTCTTCAAAGGGCTATTCCCTGTTGCAGCTCGGATGACCTCAAACGCTTTCCAATACAGGGGCTGGTCGAATGTTACCACTGGAAAGATACTGTGTCTGAAGGATAGGCTGGTCAGGTATTCCAACGTTGACAGAATGCATGACTTGTCACCTGGATACATATCAATCATGGGCAGATAGACTATAGAGGACACACTGGGATGTTTCTGTTTTTGATGAAGGATGTGCATCATCCCCTGCCAATTTGGAACTGTCTGCTTGAAACTGAAGGATAGTTCCCATAAAATGTCAACCATCCTGTCACAGGCCTGAAAACACGGCAGGTGTTTGAACTTAACCATGTGAAGAACATGGCTGGTGAATCTGTATTCTTTAATATAAATTTTTGACATTCTTGCACTGTTCAGTTCTGATGTTCTTTGTCTTGTTACCAGATGACATGATTTTCCACCTGGAGTCATTGCAGCTATCATGCCCATTCCATGAAAGGTACCTTTCCCATCAATGGTAATGGTGTTGTGATCAACATTGTAACAGGCAAACAATACTGATATGTCTGGCACATCCGGCTCTTCAAGCAGCATGTCGGGTGTGACACAACTTGCAGCATTTTTTTCAAAGCGTACTACTTCCCTGCATAATGAACTGTACCCCATGCAAGACAATGTTTCCACAGGGAATTTTGAGCGATAAAGGTGATGAACTTCTACCCCGAGGCCAATCTGGAGTGGTGCAATAACAGCCCTCGGTCTGACTGATTGTATTATGGCTTGGCCAATAGCAGCAATCTTTCTTGATTTGTTTTTTTCCAACAAACAGACAGTTGAGCAAGTTCTGTAGTGTATCTGGAAGGAATGACAGTGCAGAATTAAGTCCAAGTTCTTCCGACTTTGGATAGCAATCAGTAAATGTTGGTACATCTGTTTTAATGTCACTCTTGATCAATCTTGCAGCGGTCTCAATTATGGCATTCTTTTGTGTTTCCTTGTCACCTTCACGTTCTGCATTTTTGTAATATGCCTGGAGGACATTTGATGTTTTCTCCCTGAATGGGATAATGTCACTTAGTCCTTCTCTGTCAGCTATATAGATAGAGTCCTCATAGCGTTCCTTCAGTTTGTTCTTCAAATGGGAGTTGGTGTAGGGGAGAGAATTTTCACCCATCAGATATTTCCTCATTCTTTCCCGAAGGTATGTAATAGTCATCTGTTCCTCATCATTGTCCTCGAGATACAAACACATTTTGGCAAAAGCCTGCTCTTGATCACTGTCTTTAGGACGCCCAGGTGTTTTGGCTCTAGGGTCATCATGACATTTGACTGGTACATCACAGACATTACGGAAGTGTACTCTGCACTGATGATGACAGATGCAATCAGCTGCATGCAGATCTCTACCATAGTATTGAATGTGTCCTTTCACTGCAAGAGACAAATATCACTTTTTTTTCGCAACAATCTAGTATTGATTTAATCTAGTATTTGATGTTACCACAAAATATACAGTCGGAATTACTATTGAAAGTAACCTTTAAAACACGAGAACTTCGCTTCAAGGGGGGTTTTGGTGTCTCTTGTTTCTTTTCT
The DNA here is from genome assembly GCF_003918875.1 of Haliotis rubra. Taxonomy (NCBI): domain Eukaryota; kingdom Metazoa; phylum Mollusca; class Gastropoda; order Lepetellida; family Haliotidae; genus Haliotis; species Haliotis rubra. Next base: position 1,326,286 of record NW_025766969.1, read on the forward strand.
GATTTTCAATATCATGCCGATTGCTATACTGTTTGCGACAGTGCAAGTGCACCTTGCATCCTGCTTCCACACTGATGTCATCACCTCTCTGAGCACTAGCAGCGTTGATACCATCAGCTCCCTTCTGAAGAATTTTCACAATGTCACGGCCATTGTCAAGTCTTTTCAAACATAACTGACACATGAATAAGTGTTCTCCAATTGTGGTCTGAAACAAATGATACAACAGAGGTACAATTCACACTGGCATTTATATAAAGAAAAGTTGATAATATTAATTGCCTGTAATACATTTTTATTCTTCTTCGATTTCAAAGTTTTTTGCTTATGTATTGGAATATCATAAGACAACATTAAACTTATATTTATTATAACAAAAAAATGTAGAGTACCTATTCATATTTCAATGCTTTTGAGATATATTTGTTTGACAAATCCAAATTAAATAGCAAGATCTTAAATTCATTCAATTGAATTTTATTACGCAAAGCCCTTAAATATTTTTGATGGTTTAAGCTGATGTATATTCTAACTCAACAAAATTCATATCTCAATAATTTATTACCATTTCTACAAAATTGGCATTATTAGCTGGAAGAAGACTTCATGTTAATATGCTGGGAAATGGGTTGTCTCCAATGTAAACAAGCAGTGGATAATACTCACCTAACAACTTGTTCTTCATCTGTATCGCTTGCAGTTGGCTGCTGTTTGATTCCATGTTACAGAAAAACGATTTTAACACCTTTTGCACAGTGGGATTTTGGAAGACTTTTTTTTCTGTTGATAACCATACCAAGAAGAAGTGAAAACCACTGAGAAACCTTTTGTTAGAATTTTTCATGGGTAGTGTGGTGTAATGCATATATTCCCCTGTCTATATCGCTTTCTCGTCTCGTGCTATCGCTTTCTCGTCTCGCGTTATCGCTTTCTTGTCTCGTGCTATCGCTTTCTCGTCTCGTGTTATCGCTTTCTCGTCTCGTGTTATCGCTTTCTCGTCTCGTGATATCGCTTTCTCGCCTCCGAATTTTAAGGCGAGAAAGCGATGTCCCTAATCAGCCACTATACAGTTCAGGCTGCACATACTGCATTTTTTAAAGGTCACATGCAACGTAAAACACAACTTTGCAGATTCTGATACCTTTCGGTATGGACTTACCGAAACAAACCATAAAAAATGCAAATTCAGTTTATAAAGTTGAAAAATAACGCGATGAAAACAAACGCGCGAAATCGTAGTTCAAACGATTCACTAACTTTCCCCCAGCGCTTGGGGGAATTGAAGTGGTTTCAACAGCTGGGCTGCGCTCATAGCACATGCCCAGTGAAATAGGTTCGCGCAGCTTGGAAGCGTGTTGTCCGGTGAATATTCTGTGAAGGCTTTGGTGCGAGCTATTTTTCTAATGTTTTGTTGATATTTCACAGGCGCGAGCTTTTTATATGTTATTGCAGTAGATTACCGATTTAACTGTTTATATAATTTCATTTGTCTATTTCACCACACGTTCTTCTTACCGAGTCACTTTCTCAGTTCGATACTTAAAAGCAATGTCATTATTTAGCGTTGACAGAATTTCTGACTGTGACATAGATATGTCGTTGTCACAGACAAAACTCAATGTCTGTTTTATTGGCAGCTATGTGTCTGCCTGCCCGTCTACTAATGACAATATTCAATACACAATTTCAATCACTGACCACATGCAATTAACACCTATCAGGCTATACACCAGAAACGAAACGCATTGATTTATGGCCCGAGTTCGGTCTCTCTCACATTATGTAATTACACAGACAGGCAGGTGTGATACTTGTACACATGACATGTTATGATGTCTGTTGATTGCAAAATGTTATACACAAAAAATGAGCATGTATTTACAAAACCCAACATCTCTAATATACACACACAATGAGCCGTGAGGGCGGCATCTGCAAATGAACCAGCCGTTACACTTGAGTGCACACCCACCCGCTCTGACTGGATTCGGTATCCCGGCTGCTTCGTTTCTTTGGGGAGTAATCCCAAGTACAAAATATTACACTTTTGATTTGCGATTGTACGCTTATAATTTTGTTTTTATGTTTTTTCATAAGCAGCAATGTATATTATATGTCATGAATAAGTGATAATTGTGTTTTTATTATGTTTGATTTTTTGGTTGCATGTGACCCCAATGTATTAGGCGCGTTCGCAGCACATGAACCTGCGACCCACTGCGTTTTATATATTGGGTGAAGCACGTGCTTTACATGTGCATTCTAGTATGATCGCCTGTTTGAACTAAAAGTTTTAAAATTGCCCTTAGTTTCAGGTGGTGCTTAATTAACGCTCATGTGTGTATACTTAGTTACAACGCGTATACGCGCTATAGATGTTAATAAGGCGTTTGTCATGGGCCTTAAAAGACATGTACATCCCAAAACGGCATGGCAGTTTACCCAATTTTAGAAAAAGTTGAATAGTACACTTTATTTTTAAAAAGCAGGACCTTATCTTTTACATGTAAAGTTAAAATAGCACTTTCTCTATTTGGTTGTAGCTCATACGATGGTTTTAAAGATAAGACAATGATAAATTTGTACAATAACAAACTTTTACTTCGTGTTGTATGTATTAAGATTGAATAAAATCAGCCAAATGATATGCCAGTAATGACCATCTGGATGCCACAGGGACATATATGTCCTTCCCCTTCAACCCTCAATTTCAAGTCCAATAAAAATCAAAATATCCCACGCACACAAATACAATTCACAGTTTCGAATTCTGCGGGAAATTTCCTGTTTCTTGATACCATCCACTATTATTTTAGACAAAGCTCAAGTGCTGAAAATGACCTTTCAAAATAGGCTTCATCGAAATTGTCGCCATTTTTAACACAGTACGAAATCGCAATTCACAGCGTTATTTGATGTATGTTTTGAAATGTGAAAATCGGATAATTACTGGGAGTATTGAATTTAAAAAATAACATATTAATGAACACTGATATCACTTTTACATGAAATCGCTAATGATAATTCTGAAACGTTGCCGATGAATCTAGAATCGGTTGGGATGTTTTCGAAAATACACTTACACGAACGCCATAGAGCGCTTTCCGCCATATTGGATAGTGTTTACAAAATCACGTTTCGCGAAGGCCGGTATTGAGACGCCACGTATCACGTATATTTCATATTTAGCTTCGAAAAATGCATCACTGAATTCCCCATACCTTTTAGAATCAAATTACAACTGGTCTTTGTCACCAATACTAACTGTCCAGATAAAATGAGACGAAACACATTGGGTGTGAAAACGAACGCTGTGCTCGAAAGACTGCGCTGGTTCGAAATGTAAACAAAGACAAATTCCGATTTTACACTGCGTAGCATTTTCTGAAATTTTCCAACATTCATCCGTCTATTCATTGCTTGCAATGGCTCAATACATTTGGAATATGCATGTAAAGAGTATCGTAGTAAGAAATAGGAAATTAGAAATAGATACAATGCAATGATTTGATAATTCATAAGAAATTGTCAACGTTTCCGTGCAGCGTGACGCGTGACGCGTGACGCAAATTCACGCAGAACGACAAGTGTAATTATCAGCATTTCTGGCTTCTTCTCTTACTTACGATGAAAACGATAAGAACATATAACAATACACAGATAGTCAGAATCATTCTGATTACTTACATGTCATATTTATGTACAAACGATCACTGAATCAATGGAAGGGTCCTCGCAAAATCCTGTGTATCCTTGTCAGCAAAGCCGCCATTTTGTAAGAAATAGGTCATCGGTAGTGATGGCATACGTCAACATTGTTGTACATATTAGGCAATTTCTTTGAGGTGAAGGTCGGTTGAACAAGAGTAAACACAATCGCCCAATCCTTCCGATTACACTGTCAGTATTATGATGTATATTTTGCGGATAGTTCAGATACTTTTTCATGAAACTGACCTCAGTATCTACATTTAGCCTTGTCCAATATCATATCAGGGATGCATATAGGGTTTACGGTGTTTTATTCTTTGAAAGTTTTTGATTGTTTGAATAATATTTACATAAGAAAATGACACATTTAGTGCAGTGCATTCTATTCTAAACCTTGACACAAGTGTTAAAAGATCGAACGTAGCCATAACTGCAATTACTTTAGTTCCTATGATGTACAATATTCAATGCATTTGTACTAATATTGCAGTTTGACATGAACAGGTTAATGAACGGCGATTTCATTAAACCTTATAAGTAAAACTGATAATTTTTAATGAAAATGATTTATGTATGTTATGAAATGTATATGCAAACACATTTAAAGGAATTGTCTTGTTCTTTACACATTTTTGTGTCGTTTTATAGAGAAAACAATGATGTATATTGATTGGCCAGGTGCGCGTTTGTCGGAAACGTTTTATGATTCACTATCATTGTTTTCGATAATATAATCAATTCATATTCGATTTAAAAATATTGTGATGACAGGATATCAAACTCTAACTATATTTATACGAAAATTGTTTTAAAATATATAAACCATGTCATGTCTTAATTTGGACATGTCTTACATCCATATTCTAATATATAGTACGTACTAGATCCATATATAAAAAGCTATCTTTTTTGCATCTTCCATTGCATACTTATGAAGAGAAATAGCAACATAATCATAAATAAATAAAATTCTTATCCTAAACAAAATATTCGGGTGTTGTGAAATGTTATTTTTCATTTACGTTGAATTGATTCCAAACAGGTGCGCGTGTTGCTCATGATAAGAAGATACACAGTCAAACTGTCTAATTGTTGATATATTCAGGACACTATTTAAATGGAAAAACCAGTCATTTTATGTTTTGTCTAAAGAGTGTTAATTCTGACAAAGGAGCCGAGACCTTTCACACAATTAATGGAAATTAGGTGAGATATATACTAATCAGCATACCAATGTCGTCTTTTTCCGACGTCGCAAAATGCACAAAACAAGCAATGACGTCAACTAAAATGTTGTAATATTTTCAGCAATTTCATTACATTTGAAGATATGGCTAGTACTCTGGTAATAACGATGCAAAATTAGTCAAAATACACCTACACAAACAGGAGAATATGGGAATCTAAGAACTAACTTATGTATCGGATAGGGCCATCCAAATCGTTATTACGTGCTTTCACATGTAGTAGGTTGTCATCTTTTCTTATAATTGTGAAACTACCAAAGCGTATCCGCTCTTATTGGGGAACTTTGAATTGGAATAGTTTGGTTCACCGGAAACAAAAAATAACGAAAATATAGCGTCCGTATCCACAACAAATACTCACTATGTGATCTGAGTTACATTGACCTAGTATTAAGCATTACGGAGTTATGCCCCCTTATCATTATACGGTTGACGTCGTTGAAGAAAATCCATTTTTGACATTTATTGCGAGTCATTTTTAATGTTGAGCGCATAATGTTATGCATAATCCCATAAATCCAATTCATATACAATTATGTCGTTCAGATATCAGGCTGTATTTTCTTCGCTCACACTTTCCGTAAAGATGCCAAAATAAAAAATTCGTAACACAGTGCTTTTATTGGTGCGCGATAAAAAGCGTAGAAATTTACTGTTTTTTAACGCATAACAAAAATTTGGACAACATTTAGAAAGGTCTATTTCTCGAACCGCCGAGGTAGTTGCACTTATATTTATACCAACGATTAGGAAATTTGATATTCTACATTTCTGTGTAATGTTATAGCCTTACGTAGATCCAGGACCACGCGAGCGCAATTCTCGCACAACGTTCACTTTTCAAAGCGTGTGAAAATGTGCCCCTGAAAAAAACTCGGCATCAAGGGGGTTAAGAAAACCGGTAAATAAGTCAAACATGTTTACATTAGTGTAATTTTCAACACTTATGGATGGAACAATGATTCCATTCGCCGACGTTGTTCCATTGTGCTTTAATTAGTGGTGATATGACGCCGAAGTTGAACAGCTCCCATAAGAGATCCAGTCTTAAATAATAATAACCACACTCCACCCTTTGGCGCTTCGTCGATCATGTTTGTTTGTTTCTGTATGTATTATTCGGTTGTTGCTGCATTTTGATGATTCAGACGATGAGTTACACAATAGCACCATATTCATGATGGGCATGCATAGAAGATTACTATTGCATAAAATCCATTTGCATACACCGAATATTATCATTACATGAAATCCCTAGAAAGTATTTGCTTTCTCACTAAAACTAATACGATACTAATTCAAATACTACATGGACGCATCACACACACATACACATAAGTACATACCACATACACACAAACTCATATAAAGATGAATATATCGCTTTATCGCTATATCGCAGTATTGCTGTTTCACCATGTCGCGTAACCATTTCGCATTATCGCAATTTCGCTTTATCGCTATATCGTAATATCGTATATGTCGCACTATCGCCGTATCGCCTGTTTAAATCGCATTGTAAACCAAAAGTCACTGTGTTCTTTAATCTGATTGGTTGAAAAACGTGATCAAATGGTATTTGATTCCCGGAAATTCGCTGCGTATTTAGGAGATAAACATCATGTGTTGGCCAATTTCCGGGTGTTATTGAGTATTTGAAGCACGGGAATATTCCATTTGGAACCGACGGCGTCAGCCGGAGGTTTCAAATGAATTATTCCCGTGCTTCAAATACTCAATAACACCCGGAAATTGGCCAACACATGATGTTTATCGACATTGTAAACACAAAAGTAAACCAAAAGGTCCACACACGTTTTTGTGTCTGCACTCATTGACATGGAGTACGGATACAGCAGTGCAATGTCATCAGCCGGCCGTTTCGGCTGTCTCCCATGGTAGCATCTAGAACTGCTCATTTGTGACGTCATTCGGACTTTACGTCACAATTTGATTTTAATGACGTCATCTCAGCTGACGACGTAACAATACAATGGTGTGAGCGATGTTTGTATGTATTAATACGCAGCGAATTTCCGGGAATCGAATACCATTTGATCACGTTTTTCAACCAATCAGATTAAAGAACACAGTGACTTTTGGTTTACAATTAGGAGATAAACACCGGAGCACCTTTAGAATACAGCACCACAACTTCTCGTGAGGACGATCCCTGCCGTAGGTCACGTGTCATTAAGACAAGCAACCAGTTTGGTGGGAACCCGTCGGACGCGAACCCGCGACCTTCGGATTGTTAGCCCGACAGCTAACCGACTGAGCTACGTCCACACTGTTGCATTATGTGCAAATTTGTCGAGTCATTCCTGTGACGTCACGGAAATGAACGAAAAGAGTCGAATAGGTCACGGACAATTACGAAGGTTACGGGTAGACTTGGTGTCTCGTGATTTTATTCTACGGACAATTGCCGAATGGATCCGATGCCATTTGGCACACTCGTCCCACACAAATTAACGTGTGGCGTGGAATGAGCCGATATGCCTCATAAACTGAAAAGGGTTGTTGACGTCAGGCGTCAGACGTAGATTTCACGGTGCATGCATGAATGACGCGCTTTTATATAAATCGGTGATTTTGTGACAGAAACGTGATGTAGGGAACACTGTAAGGATAATGTGGATCGCACTAAAGAACGAGGGAGACATGAGCATGTGTAGTGACGGCACGAGGGTGAGTTAGCCTTCGAATCATTACTTTACAAAATTTATGTTGCGTGTGAAAGAAGCTTGAGTGCAAATTCCAGGCCAATTTTCATTAGCCCAAAATTTCTACATAAACCCATTTCATAATGTACTTTCGACGTTTTTGGTTTCCCGTTTTTGTGTGAAAAAAAGTATTAAAATGCAAAAAGGAAAAACAACAAATGGTACTCACATTTTACACCGGACATGTACCTGCTATATTGGATTAGGTCCCTAACCCTAACCCTAAACCTAAACCCTCAGCCCAAACCCTAACCCCTTGAAATAATCCTAATAAATAGAATGCATTGACCGAATCACCGGACATGTACCTACTATATTGCATTAGGTCCCCAACCCCAACCCTAACCCTAACCCCTAAACCCTAAGCCCTAAACTTTAACCCTAGCCCTAACCCTAGTTCTAGCCCTAGCCCTAACCCCAATCCCTTGAATTAATCCTAATAAACAGAATGCATTGACCGAACCGGCACAAACACGACTGACATGTCTAGTGTAATGCATTATTACCGCTTCGAAAAATAAAATACTAATAAAACACTTTTCTATGTAATGGTGCAAATTACTGAATGACAAAAATATAAAGGTAAATTAAAAAAAATAAAAAATACACCTCAGCAGTCCGTAATACAAATAAATATGTGCGTATTAGTGAAAAAAGAAAAAATATTTCAAACTGGTGCTTGCAAAATATTGCGCATCCGCCGGTATACAACTACTGGAAACTCTCAACATCGTTGGGCTTATGCAATGACAAAGCTCGTAGAGATGAAACACCAGTGAGCGGAGCTTATACGCACTCGCTGAGCCAGACAACGGTGTTGCCATGGAAACTCTCAACATTGGGCATTGTTTCGAGAACGTGCTTTCGAACAAAATCATATTACATTACGTAAAAGGGTATTATGACGTATTTTTAAAGTTTGTGGTGCTGTATTCTAAAGGTAGGCCTAAACATCATGTGTTGGCCAATTTCCGGGTGTTATTGAGTATTTGAAGCACGGGAATTCATTTGGAACCGACGGCGTTAGCCGGAGGTTTCAAATGAATTATTCCCGTGCTTCAAATACTCAATAACACCCGGAAATTGGCCAACACATGATGTTTATCGACATTGTAAACACAAAAGTAAACCAAAAGGTCCACACACGTTTTTGTGTCTGCCCTCATTTGACATTGAGTACGGGTACAGCAGTGAAATGCCATCAGACGGCCGTTTCGGCTGTTTCCCATGGTAGCATCTGGAACTGCTCATTTGTGACGTCATTCGGACTTTACGTCACAATATGATTTTAATGACGTCATCACAGCTGACGACGTAACAATACAATGGTGTGAGCGATGTTTGCATGTATTAATACGCAGCGATTTTCCGGGAATCGAATACCATTTGATCACGTTTTTCAACCAATCAGATTAAAGAACACAGTGACTTTTGGTTTACAATAATACATACAAACATCGCTCACACCACTGTATTGTTACGTCGTCAGCTGTGATGACGTCATTAAAATCATATTGTGACGTAAAGTCCAGATGCTACCATGGGAGACAGCCGAAACGGCCGGCTGATGACATTTCACTGCTGTACCCGTACTCGATGTCAATGAGAGCAGACACAAAAAACGTGTGTGGACCTTTCGGTTTACTTCTGTGTTTACAATGTCGATAAACATCATGTGTTGGCGAATTTCCGGGTGTTATTGAGTATTTGAAGCACGGGAATTCATTTGGAACCGACATGATGCTTATCTCCTAATTATCGCCGTATCGCTATATCGCCATTTCGTGTCGTGTTATCGCCATATCGTGTCGTGTTATCGCTATTTCGTTTTTGGGCTGTATCGCAATATCGCTATATAGTGTCGCCATATCGCAATATCGTGTCGTACTATCGCTTTGTCGCGATATCGCCTAGATTTTTCAGGGCGATAAAGCGATGGCCCGAATGAGCCATAAGCTGGTCCCCAGCTCCCTTTGCGCGATATGCGAGACGGGGCCCAGCTTAGAATGAGCCACACCTCGCAGGCAATCCCCACAAAAAAAGAAATTCGTTTTACTTGTGAGACGCAAGTGTTTAAATTTTGCATAAATCTTTATATGACATCAAGCTCTATGCTGAGTAAAATCTTCACTAAAATCACCAAGCCGAACAAGATATGGCGTATAATCTAGTGCAGTTTCAAGTGAATGGGTTTTTTTATCCCAGTATAACACAGGGGTGTTAGGTGGTCTGTACGATGCACATAATGATAAACCCTTTTGTGGCAGGAAAGCCTAGGAATACATATTTTCATAGATGTATGACTCTAAATCTTCTCTTCGTTTAACGTACAATTATAAAATATATTCAATGATACATCTACCGTTTCTACAACAAGAATGAAAAAGGTCTAATTTCAAATAATGTGTGCTTACAGAATCATCAAGGTGTGTTTCAGTTGAACACAATAGCCTATATCGTTTTCAGAATTTTGATTAGACATTAGATCGATTCAGTTTGTATGGTAGACTTCTAATATGAAAGTGGGAAATATGGCTAGTTCTTGTATGGAAGCGGGTTCACTGAAATTGGACCAGGAATTTGTTCCACGTTTACCTTTTTTTAGCTGAGTTGTTACAATGCAAACCTAGCTATGCTCCACGCACTCATGATCAGTCATTTCCTTGCGGATTAGCCTATAGTGGTTATAGCGTTTGCTCGTTCCGGGTTCGATTCCCCACATGGGTACAATGTGTGAAGTCCATTTCTGGTGCCCCCTGCCGTGATATTGCTGGAATATTGCTAAAAGAGGGGGGACATCTACAGAGCTACAACTTGCTGGTCATATTGAACACTTCATGTAGCTGGCGTGAGACGAGAGCCGGCAGAAGCAGAGAATTGTCTCCCTTGAAAATTGCACTCGTCGATAAAGCTGACATTCTGTACACACACACGGTATCCGGAACGGACAAGTGCGGACGAGGGAAGACCATTAGACTACACTCGAAGCCGGCAAGGGTAAGAGTAAGACGTTTAGTCAGTGTGCTTTTTAACAGGGAAGCAACACTCCAACTATTTGTCGTCTATCCGGCGAGGTTTCCTTCATTGTCACCAGATACGTGATTAGAGTGAGAGGTAGACTAACAACTAGTCTCTGAAATGAATATATTTTACAGAAAAAAGGCTCACAGTGAAAAAAAAACCCAAAAGATAATAAAAGGAACCCTGAGAAGCGGTGGAAATCTTGACTTGCCACCTTTTCTAGACTTGCATGAGATTTCTTGGATATATTTGCTTCAGGGTCTGTATGACAGACTACGTGAGAGGCGCTAAAGTACATAGGCGCCTGACTCTGATATATCCTTGCGATATATAACTTCGATCACATAAGCAATAAGCTAACATTCGCGGAAAACTAACTGATAAATACCATTCACGGGTATCTTACCTTCATATAGGTTTATTCAAGGTTTCAATGTCCAAAATTGATAGTAATCCTTTGTTCGAATCTCGCATGGCGTGCCCGCCACTGTCGATATCAAAACAGTGTTGCTGGAAGTGATGTCACATAACTTCGATCATCTGATTGGCTGGGCTGCAGCCTTCGCGGATAGCAATGTATGGAAGGCTCTTGTCGTCAGAATTATCAATCACAACGTCCACAGTTATTTCAAGTTAATTAAAAATGTGAAATAACAAAGTTCACCTGATGAAGGGACCTGGAATGGTCTCGAAAACGTCGTGAGAAAATTAAAAAGAAGTTTAATCCATAAAAATATCTTGGACATCAATGTACAACTTCTAAATGCCACTGAAAGACGTGAAATAACAAGTTTTCCACCAGAACGGCAAATAAGTGATGAAAAGTCACAAAGTTACATACATGTTTGAACACTGAGAAAATAGTCACTCTTCGATCTCCTCGTGACAGGGGCACCAAATTCTGAGTGTCTCCGCACAGAACGAATGGGGGTACAGTTACCCAGTGTTGACACGCAGGGTGTGTACACTGTGCCCATGGAGTAAAAACAAGAGAGACACAATCTCGAAGTGCATCGGGTACAAATTTCTTGCATTTACAGCATAAGTCTGTCTCACTGATGTCATTGTCCAATGAACTATTGGAGTCATCATGATACACTCGTGAAGTCACACCCGAAGTGCTTGGCTTTGGAGAATTCGTGACATCAGTAGATTTCCAAACAGACTTCTTAGCACTGGTTTTATATTTGGAAATGCCGACCCTCTTCTTTGGTGCTGGCTTATCAGTTTTGTGGGAAATGATCTTTTCCAAAACGCTGTCTTCTGTAATCGCCTTCCCCCCCACGGCGCTCATTCTCTTCCCACAGAGGTTACTCCTGTCACATCTTCCTACGTAACCTCTGTTCTAATACGGCCATATTTCCCGGTTCTCGTAAAATCCCCTAGCGGCAAAAGATCGCAACACGAATTATCTCCCTTCTTTCTATCCAATCAGAACACCTGTTACATCGACTTAGATTCAACTTGACTAACACAAGCAAATGTGGGGCCACAAATATCCCCCATCTGCCGGGGACTTGTGTTGATGTTACACACAAGACGTTTAATGGCTAGCTTGTCCGTTGTCAATGAGGGCGATGGAGACGCCACTGATCCGCCATAACATGACTGAGTTCTGTCTAGAAGAAACGTTTACGCATCGCGCAGGGGAAGAAGTTTAGTTTTCTCGAAGCATACGGAAATTACCGAGGCCTTGCGAATGATCACTTTTGAAACAACGTCGCTGATTGCACAACTAAATCTGATTGTCTCCAATCACGAGTCTTGAACACTCACACCATGAACAGAGGACAGAACAGAGGTTACGTAGGAAGATATGACAGGAGTAACCTCTGTGGGAAGAGAATGCACGGCGCTCAGAACCTTTCTTTTTTTAGTTGGCACAGATTTCTTTGAGAGTACATTTTCTTTGTCTTTGAAGAATTCCTCTGCAGTTGTCTCATCTCGTGACCTAGATCCCTGCTTGTTGATTCCACTGACTTCATTGGGAGACATCCTAGAATCACTAACTGGCGACTTGAAAACAGTAGACGGCGCAAAGTTGATCGTAGCTGTCGCCGATTTGTCAAAGGGATATATACCACACTTCCTAAATGAAGACTGCAAATTTGCTGGTGCTAGTGCGAGATTATATGCTCTACAACCCAGTTCACACACAGAATGCTTGTCAACAGAGCTTGATGCATGGTCCCGCATATGTTTGTGGCGTAGATTGTTATAAATCTTGGCAAAGGGGCCGAAGAAGCAGCCAACATCCATAGGTTGTAATACATGGGATGTATGTGCCGGCAATACAAACAGGATTATGTGATTATCACGTGCCCAGTTGATCAGAGGAAGAGATACATATGACTTATGGCCATCATACAGTACAAGTAGTGGATAATCTGCAGATGCCGCGACAGCATGTTTCAAGAAATGATTCTGTAGGTACTGCTGGAAAATCTCGCTGTTTGACCAAACAGAATCACTAACAGTGCCGGTTGATCCAGGTGTACATCCTGTCATCAGTTCATCGCGCATCCGTTGCCCCTTGAAGACAAAGTATGGTGGAATGGATTGTCCAGAAAGCACTTCCGCAACCAATAACGGTTGTTGTACTTGATCGAGGGGATACAACTGCAACTGGTGTAGACTGGCTGGATGAAATGACTGATGGAGGAGAGTGGTTCTCGACAAGACCTTTCTCGTCAACATTGTAGATACAATGAGGGCTGTTCTTCAAGTTATATTTATTCATAATGTGTCCAAGCTCATCGAAGTAACGTGTTACAGTTTCTTCAGATGTTGCTTTTGCCCGCTGTAGTTCTAGTGAACGTGGTTTCTTCACACGTAGGTCAGGCCATCTCTTCATGAAACTGTAAAACCACTGAAGTGATAGGGGCTTGTCGTCATGTGACTTCTTTCCCAGATGAATGGCAAGATCTGTAGCTAGAGTGGTAACTTCAGCTCGAGTGTACCCATATCCAAAGTTGGCCATAGCATCAATATGTGACACCAATCCCTTTTCTTCTTCCATAGACAAAAGCTGGTCCCGTCCAACTGTACAACAGTCAATAGAAATCTTGCCACTTATTCGATCATGGAGTGTTGCAAAGGGAACGGAGAATGTACTGGCAGCTTTCCTGATAGCCATGCCATCCAAAACGGCAGTGTAGGCCTTATCAAGTGCTTCAGACAAATATTGCCTATATTGACCTCTATTACAGTTACTTAAATAACAAATATCACTTTAAGAAACATCTACCTTATGTAGACTGAGGGAATAAATTTTGAGACATGCCCTAAAATGTGTTTTTACATATGAAAATATCAAAAACTTAGAAAAATAAGGGGTAATGGAATGTTATTTGATACAAACATTAATTGCCTGTGTTATGTCATCAACATGCACGGTATCAACAGGTGAAATTGAAACCTGAGCACAAGCTCGGGTGAGGGGTCATCTCAATACATTTTATTCTTCATAATGTTGAATATGTGTACGTATAGTATACGTATTGGTTATGTAAGGGATCATGTGATATCCACATTTCGCACACCAACAACACCTATATATATATATATATATGTGTGTGTGTGTGTGTGTTTGTGTGTTATTGTGCATGAGAAAGAATCCCATCACTTGTGTTATTTTATCAATTGATTGTAGACATGTGCAACATTTTAATAAATGTTTTGCATGTCAACAGTATATTTAATTTCTTTGCAAAAATATGGATGTAATTCGGTCAGTTTAATCCAGTTGTGAACATTGGCCAAAGATTTAACGGTATAGCTTCTTTAGAACAGATATATTGTCAGCGATGAGATCTGGCTATGTCGAAGTAGAAACGGATGAGCAATGATAACTTTTTATCTTGCTGTTTGTTTGCTGAAGAGTCTCTGTATGAAAAAAATCAATTAATCAAAGTAAATTTATGATGGCCCAATGTGTATAAAACCAACTGTGTGAATGAGACTTAAATTTGATGCAAGTACAAATTTTATTCAGCTATTGGAATGAAGACCAGTAGAACACTTAATCCAAAATCTGACGAGTCTGAATCCGTGTCCTCATGCACTGGGATCACAACAGGTGTCACAACACTGATGTCCACTCCGTCACGTTAACGGTATTGGCGTTCAATGTCAAGGACGTGGTCCTCTGCCTTATGCCACACTTCAGGGGTTATCCTGCCAAACGATGCATGGATCAACTCCTTCACTTGCAAGAGCTTGAAGGTAGTGTTGTTCCTTGCAACGAACCCTTTACAGTTTGCCCAGATAAGTTCGATTGGGTTCAGTTCACAATGCCTCACAGGTGAACGTAACACAACGTGACCATGTTCAGCAGCCAGCACATCGGCCCTGTACTGAATGGGCTTCCTGTTCATGCAGATCTTCTGCATCAGCTGTATCTTTGTGTCTGCCGGTCTGTAGTGAACACCACACGATGTGAGGAAATCCTGCATCGTCTTCTTCAGGCTACACATCGTCGGTGTGATGCTACATGGTCCCCGCACATTATGGTAGCTGCCATTGTCCATCACTATGACAGTGGGTTGATAAAGATTGGGCAAAAGCTGATGTTCCATCCAATCCATGAAAACATCTACGTTCATCTCCTGATGGTAATCTCCACTTGATTTCTTTGCCTCAAAGACCAACTCACAACCATCGATCAAATCTGTGTCCCGTTTCCTGCATGAAGTACAATCATTCGGTTGCCCTTCCAAGATGGTACCACGGGGGACTCTCTGTTGGTCTGTGGGTAACCACATATAGTCCGTAGAATGGTTCTTGTTTACCCAAGTTTCATCCAGGTAAACTAGCTGGAAGCCAAGGGCACGGTGACCACCTCCGTGGTGTAGTGGTTAGAGCGTCCGCCCGGAGAGCAGAAGGTCGTGGGTTCGATCCCCGACCGCATCATACCAAAAGACGTTAAAATATGGTACTTGTTGGTCCCTGCCTGGCGCTCGGCATTAATGGGTACAACAAGGACTGGTCGGCTCGGAGTCAGTATAATGTGTCTGAGTGAGGTATTCATTCTTCACTGCGGTATGGTATCTCAGTGGGCTAGCACTATAAAACCAGCTTCAGTCTGGGCTAGTACAAGCTGTCGCACATACACATACACACACATGCACGTCGTCATATGAGCAAAATATTCTCCAGCACGACATAAAACCCAATTTCACCTCACCAAGGGCACGGTACTCTGCCACAGTTCTCAAGTAAGAGGATCTCATGGACACAATAGAGTACTTCTCCCTGAAGACAGCTCTGTCATCACCGCGGGCTTTGTACTTGAACCCCATCTCATGGAGGGCAATGATGAGTGTGGTTCTGGAGACGTTGATGCTGTCCTTAATTTCCTCTCAGATACTCCTACATGTAGGTGGAATCTTCTCATAAAGTTTGTAGACCGCTCGTCTAATCACTCCCTTGTCAAAGTTGTCAAGGATGGTTTTACGTCCCGGTTTTGCTTTTGAGACGGTCCCTGTCTTGTCTGATTTGTTTACAATATTGTAAACTTGTTGGTAAGACATACCAACAGCTCCACAAGTTCTGTAATAAACCCTTTCTAAACTAATGAAAGGTTTACCTCTGTCTTTCTCAAGCACAAAAAACTTATAAACCTTTGCAACAATCGACTGCAAATCGTTGGCCATAGTGAATGCTGTGATAAAGATATGCATGCATGATGGGAATAATTTATTAAGATTTAACATTTATATTAATGTTTCTTCAATGAAGAAATGATAATTAAGTCAAGTAACACAAACATTCAACATTTTATTTGTGTAAGAAAAACGTTAATTTATATTTTTGCACCACCTGTATTATTAGCATAAATTTAAAGACTATTTCAGATTTCTCATGTTAAACTGAAAGAATCTTGAGTTGTTCTTTTGGTACCATATTCTCTCCTGTAAACTGCCCTTTAAATGCATGGGAATGTTAAATCGATTGAAATAAAAATTAGGTACACTATAGGTGAGTTGATATGTTGACAACATAGTACATTTATCACCTTTATCAAAGTATTAAAGCTAAAAAGCATTTTTCTAGCATTTCCGATAGTACTTTAGCCCGAACAGCTTTGGAGGACCTCCCAGATAACCATGGCTGGCATGGGTTGTGGAAAGGGGCTGGGGACACAGTGTATGATCTCATACAGTGCAAACCGGATATAGTGCGTTGTACGTTTATGCTTTGGTTGATAGATACCAGTATTCTACTCGTATTTATAATATTTACAATGTATGTGTGAATTTTCATGTTCCAAAGTTGTTTAGTTATGATGTTATCAATGAGTTCACTTGCAACAATGCAGCATCACTGTACTGGATCTCGCCGAAACTGCTTGTTTCTCTGTATGGAATATAGCGCGTAACTGAATAACGTCCTGACTGAGAACTTACCTATTCAAAGGTGAGCTTTATTGACATGTTGGGACACATTCAACGTATGTATGTATTGTACTGGTATATCTTCAAAGTATGTTATCTCAAATTGCGAAGGAATACATGAAATTGCTTAAAGATTGGAAAAAAGTTATTTACTGCAATTTTACAGGATCTTAGTCATCTGTTCTTAGTTTGTTGTCTCAGACACATGTCAACAAACTCGATATTGGAATATTCCAACTTTGGTGAATATCATTATTACATTGTAACTATTGGTTTATATAATCAATGATATATTAATATTCATATCTTACTGGCCTTTAGGATGTCTTCGATGGCACAACTCAGCTGGTACATGCTGGTTTTGAGAGAACTTGTTACGAAAGCATATTTGGACTGTATCTAATCACCAGTTACAGCTTTCAGAAATATGTCATGTGCAAGAGTTTTTCTTGTTCGTCTGTTTCGGTAACCTGTTCTAATTCACAAATTTTCAAACTTTTAAATTCTTCAAAATACGAGTTTCCAAAATACGAGTTTCGTGTGATACTTAACATTCTTCCGATGAGAGTCGGATGCTCCTCAAACCCCCATAAATCAACATCCCCTAACTTTCCACCCGAACAGGTATTGATTTACTTTCCATTAACACACATTTTGTAAGTGTCAACTTGCTCTGGGTCAGTTTTAGCAATCATAATAATAATAATAATAATGTATTTATAAAGCACCTAATATCCACCACAGAGATGCTCAGTGGCGCTGTGACAATATTAGGGAGGGAAATAGTTCATATAACTTTACAGAAAGGCAGCAGTGAATAGATGGGTCTTTAGCAGTGATTTAAAAGTTTCTTTCGATGAAGTGTTCCTGATTTCCTTTGGAAGAGAGATCCACAGTTTAGGGCTGGCAAAGACAAAGGCTTGGTCAGACAATTGGTTTGGAGATCTGTGTTGGGTGAGGAGAGAGTCAGAGGAGGATCGGAGACTTCACTGACGTTCATACACGGAGACAAGATGTTTGAGATAGTCAGGAAAGTTATCGTTGTAGAGGCAGTCATGAGTCAGAATGAGGATTTTGAAGGTAATTCTTGCTGAGATGGGGAGCCAGTGTAGAGACTGTAGTACTGGGGTGATGTGGTCATGACGATGAGTGTGGGTGATACATCTGGCAGCAGAATTTTGGATTCTTTGTAGTTTCTGCAGTGATTAAGTAGAGAGGTTGGCATATAGTGAATTACAGTAGTCGAGTTTGGAAGTGACAAGACAGTGCATCAAAAGTTTACAAGTGTCAGTATCAAGGTAGTGGCAGACTTTGCTGATATTATGGATGTTGTAGTAGCAGGCTCTACTGATGGAGGTGATGTGTGCATCCATGGACATGTTGGAATTGAGGATGACACTAAGATTCCTGGCACTTTCTGATGGTAGGATGTCTGTGTCGCCAATACGAAGTGAAGGTGATGGCAAAGCAGTCTTCAACTTTATAAGCTGATGTTTGGAGCCAATGAGAAGGAACTCTGTCTTCTCCTCATTCAACATCAAATATTTGGAGGTCATCCACGATTTGATTTCATGAATGCAGAGTTCAAGTTTGTTGATACTGAGTGAAACATCGTCTGATTCAAAGGCAATGTAGAGTTGCCTATCATCCACATATATGTGGAAACCAATGAAATGCCTCCTGATAATGTCACCAATGGGGAGAATGTAGACTGTAAACAGAAGGGGGCCGAGAACTGATCCTAGGGGAACACCATACAACATTGGTGACTTGGATGATTGTACATTTCCGATTTTGACAGATTGTGTGCGGCCTCGCAAATATGAAGAGATCCACTTCAGCGCATTTCCTGTTATCCCAATGCGATGTTTAAGTCGATGCAGGAGTAAGGTATGATCTATGGTATCGAATGCGCTGGAAAGATCAAGGAGCACAAGCGCTGTCTCCTTTTTCTGGCCCATATTCAGAAGGATATCATTGTGGATTCGCACCAAAGCTGTCTCCGTACTATGAGATGTCTTGTAGGCCTACTGGAACGATTCTGCAAGGTGGTTTGTCTCAAGATGCGCCTTCAGTTTGCCAGCTACAACTTTCTCTAAACATTTAGATACAAATGTCAGGTTGGAGATTGGATGGAAATTTTTCAAATTGTTTTCATCAGTTCCAGGTTTCTTTAGAACTGTCCAGCATTTGCATAATGCAAGCAGGTACACGTTGGTTGTTTTCAAGAGGACCTTTCATTCTGTCCAGAACAGTCCTATCAGGAACTGCAAAGTATATTTTGGAATCATTAGGAACATACACACCACTAGGGACTTTTCCCTTTGTCACTGTGCCGGTGTTTTTCATGCCTGACATGAATTTCAAAAATTTCCCAATTTTAACCCAATTCTCCAAAAACATTTTGTAACCTCACTGTATCTCATCAGTACAGTGTTGTGGAGTGAATACCACTTCAGAAAACAGCATGAACGCAATATTGTCCAAGGGAAATGAATTTGAAGCAATCGTGTAAAGTTAAGAAACATCATCATGCCCAACGTCCTTTAAGTTATTTTAGACTAGTGGAAGCAATTCTGTCATTTCTTTCATAGAACATCCATCAAAACTCCCACATGCAGGAATAACAATTGTTGATGAGGTCCCAGTGCTAGGTTTGTGCGAGGAAAATGTTTCTGTATTCCTATCTAGTTCCTCTGTTAAATCATGGCTTGACAAGGCTTGCATCTGGCCAAACACACACCCCTTCATATCACAGTTAGACTTTTTCTAAGGAGACTGAATGCTTCATTTTAAATTTTTGGGTTTAAAGATAAGATTTTTGGGTTGTGTCGTCATTAGAATTTGTATTTTAATTCACAGGATGGGTGATTGATAATACAGTGGTCACTGATAATGTTGAAAGAATTTGTCCAAAAATCACAATAATAGCAAACTGAAGTGTTCATTTAGTCGTCCTGTGTTGAATTTAGCAGTACCTTAAGGACATTAAGCAAAATATATAATTTGGAACTTTAATTACTTTGAAATGATAACATGAACTAACTAGAAACCGTACAGTGATTTGTTTTGAAAGCACTATCTACCAACTGTATTAGCTGCTATCAACTTGTACGGTGATGATGCATAGGTGGGTTACGTTTAACTCTCGTGTAAAGAAACGAATACTCTATGTTAGGAATATTATACACCATTTGAAAGCTTATTTATCAAATATTTCAGATGTTGTCAAAATGTAGCAGGGTAAGGGGTGGTTCTGTTCAATGAAGATCAACGCCTGCTGGGGTGTGAGTTGTGACTTGTGCCACTACTTTATTTTTCAAACATATAGATTGTTTTGTTCCACCCTGTAACATAATAACAATAATCAATAAAACAGTCATATCACATCTGTACTAATATAGTAGATTACACATAAAAGTTACAATTACTGATAATAATCATATATACCTGTCACAATATATTCATTGTAATACAAATTACTTGAACTGCATCAAATCCAAGAAAGTAATAAACATAAGTAATAAACACATGCAGTTCACAAAAAGGTATTATATGGATTAATTGCAGCAGCAAAATAATACAATATCAAGGGAACACATAGGGAACACATATCTGTGGCAATGATATATACATGAAATATAAACACATTAAAAGGATAAAATACCTACCAAATATATGGTACTCAGGTGATATTACATTGTCCACCTTAGTGAAACAGCATGTCCATCTATAAGTGATATAACACACAATTAAGTATATTATGCTAACCTATTATTATATCATAATGAAACATATCACTCTTTAAAACAAACCTACTTAATAGACATATACATATACCTTACAGCACAACATTATGTGTACTGTGATATTCTTATAAATATATACAATGAACAATTGTTAAAATAATATGGTATCTCAAGTGGCACAGACATTACATGTACCATCAAGTAGACAACATGGCCAACAAAGATGACCGCTAAGCAGGCACACATGCTTGTGTCACCTG
This sequence comes from Haliotis rubra, assembly GCF_003918875.1. Lineage (NCBI taxonomy): Eukaryota > Metazoa > Mollusca > Gastropoda > Lepetellida > Haliotidae > Haliotis > Haliotis rubra. Next base: position 1,347,395 of record NW_025766969.1, read on the forward strand.
ACTTCATAAAAGATTACAATTATTACTAATAAACTTATAATGAAAATGCTGATGCAGTAAACATAAAAATCAGGCCTATCAACACACAATATTTAATAATAATAAATATACACTTGTATAGCGCTTGTTTCCAGTATAATGAACTGCTCAAAAGCGCTTGTGAGCAATGAACTGTCCTGGGAATACACAGTCTAACAGTAGCAGACTTTAAACAAATGTGTTTTCAGTAGTGATTTGAATGATTCAAACTCAGGGGCACTTCTTATTTCAAGTGGGAGGGAGTTCCATAACTGGGGGGCTGAGATTTCGAAACTTCTCTCGCCAAGTGATGTACGAGCTGACGGAAGCTTCAAGAGACACTGGTTACAGGAACGTAGAGTTCTCTCAGGTTTATATTCTTGGATGAGTTCAGAAATGTATGCAGGAGCATCCCGGTCGATAGCACGGAATGTCAGAGTCAGCACTTTAAACTTGATTCTGTCCTCAACTTTGAGCCAGTGGAGATCTTTCAGGATTGGGGTAATGTGTACTGATCTTCTGGTTCTCTTGATCAGTCTTGGCGGCAGAATTCTGGACTTTCTGAAGTTTAAAGACAAGACGCTTTTGGCAGCCCGAGAAAGAAGGGAGTTGCAATAATCCAGATGGGAGATTACACAGGCTTGAACGAGCAAAGTTGTTGTTTTGTTGTTGATGAACTGCCGTATCTGACTGATGTTTCGGATATTCATGTAAGCTTTTTTGCAGACCCGGCTTACATGGCATTCAGCACTGAGTGTGGAGTCAAACATGACACCAAGATTTCTAGCCTCCTGGCTAGGTTCGATGACACAAGATGACAACTTAAGAATGGGAAGTGTTAACTTTGTTCTCATAGCTTTTGATGCAATCACAAGCATCTCAGTCTTTTCCTCATTCAGCTTTAAGAAATTCATGGTCATCCAAGTCTTGATGTCTTCTGTGCACTCTGCAATTCTGGAGAAAGCAGTATTGATTGAGGTTTTATCCTTCGGCTTGAATGATAGATACAGCTGTGTATCATCTGCATATAGATGAAAGCAAAAATTGTGTGCTCTGGCAATATCTCCAAGTGGAGAAGTGTACATCGTGAAAAGTATAGGACCCAGTACCGAACCTTGCGGAACACCATACTTGAGCTCTGTCATGTCAGAGCTATAACCATCCACATACACAGCCTGGTATCGGTTTGACAGATACGAATTAAGCCAGAGTAGCGCTTCTCCGGTAACTCCAAATCTATCCTCTAGAGTACGTACGCAGTAGTATTCCCTGATCGATAGTATCAAAGGCAGAGGAAAGATCAAGGAGTATGAGTACTGCTGCACCATCTTTGTCAACAGCCTGGAGAAGATCGCTCTGAACACCTAACGAGCAGTCTCAGTGCTATGCCCTTTTCTGTAAGCAGACTGTAGCACTTCCAGTTGACCGGTACTCTTCAGATGCTGGTTTAATTGTGAAGCAGCAACTCGTTCGAGTAACTTGGATGCAAACGACAGATTGGATACAGGTCTATAGTTTTTTAAAACCTCTGCATCCAGTTGTGGTTTTTTCAGCAAGGGTGACACAAAAGCTTTCTTAAAATCTGCAGGAACAGAAGATTCGAGAAAGGATTGATTTACAATGTGAGTCATCACAGGAACAACCTCATCCAAACAGTCCTTGAGGAGCCATGTCGGTAACGGGTCCAGGGAGCAAGATTTGTTTGGACATAGAGAGATAAGTCTCCTGGTTTCGCTTCTCATGAATCTGGGAAAATGAGGACAGTGAGTGATGATTATCAGGAACGCCACTGGTGGGGATCAAGGTAACAGGTCTCACAGTTATACTTTCCAGACTGGAACGAAGAATTTCAATCTTTTCCGCGGAAAATACTTGGAGAAAATATTCACCATTTCGAGTTTAGAGTCATAGTTTGGCAGAGGCTTTGAATGCTTCTTGAACAAAAGTCTGCCACACAGCCGATAAAGATCCTTTTGGCCATTAGACTTTTCAATTGCATCATTGTAAAAGGTTTTCTTTTCCTTGTATATAAGGGCATTGACAGCATTGCGCTGGGCAGAATGCATCTCTTTGAAGACTACCAGATCAGACGATCTCATCCGCCTTCTCCAACTGTCGCCGATACTGTTTTGCTGCCCGATTTTGTCATTGTACCAAGGTTCTTTTGAGTGAACTGTTACAATACGTTTGGATATCGGAGCAAGGTCATTAATGACTTTACGGACTTCACTATCATAACGACAGGCACATGCTTCAACACTAAGCTCAGAATACCCTTCAAGTGCTGTGGAAAGAGCTGACTTCAAAACAGGAAGACTGATACAATCCCATTTCCGAAATGATAGTTCTTGTCTTGGTCTTCTGGGTATAGAGAAGCTTGCTCTAGCGAGGATAGCAAAATGATCAGATTGAACTGACTGATCAACGCCAGTGATCTTTAAGTTGAGTTCTTCATCTCTAGTGATGATGAGATCTAGAGTATGTCCTCGGACATGTGTCGGAACAGAGACATGCTGAACGAGTCCATGTGAGGAAAGAATACACAAAAACTTTTCTGTATCTGAGAGATGAACATTGTCAACATGTATGTTGAAGTCACCTAATATCAGAAGTTTACCAGGGACACTGTTAAGGAATTCCAGAAAACAGGCAAACTCAGTAAGAAAGTCTTTTCCATCATGACACGTTCTACACTGTATTCTTAAAACACATTCATACCTTCACTTCACACATTTAATATTATAACCTAAGCAAGAATAATGTTTATGATATAACTATAGTTAACAAATATTACATCCTACATAATGTATTTATAATTAAGTTAACACACCTTAGACAGAGTGAAGTTGTAGACCAAAGAGAAGAAATCAGACATCTGTCAAAAATATCACGTTTGTCATATATAAGATGCTTCTCGTGCGGCTGTATGTGGTAGACTGACTAAAATGTGCTGATGTTAGTAAAGAAGAAATCATGCAACATAAAACTGACCAATCAGAGATCAAGGAAAAGCTTGCCCTCTGAGTTAAGAACAAAAGAACACCCTGCTCTCCCACAATAATACAATAGGAGCCCAGGAGTAGTAGAGGAAATGATTGTCCGGGACCAAGTCCAACAAAAGCCTCTACAAAGCCTTATTTCCCAAATAAGGCTTTGGTCGGACCCTTAGCTCTTGCTGTCATTACCCCTACTATGAAAAATTAGTAAAATGTCCCTGGCAGCCACAATTCCCCAAGGGAGAAATAGAAATGTATTGCGCTTCCTCCCAAGGGGAATTGTGTCTCTCACCGTGAGAGAACCTCACATCACACAAAGTTGCGACGGTGGGATACGAACCCCACATGTACAGCTTGCGCAGACTATACATAATGGGGTCGCACCACTCAACCGACTGAGCTACCGCGGACTTAGCTGAAGTAGGTCAGTTTAACGGGTCTATCCTGAGATCACGTGACACTATACCGTGTTGACAGGAGGTAACACTGTGCCATACGGTACGATCAATAATTCTTCTCTTACAAACCCTCTGCCTGGTCCATCCCTCAAGTAGTACAAGTTAGGCTCGTCGGCTTTCATGTCAATTTTATCTATGTTGTAAGTTTTGATTGACCATATAGGATCGGTGGCTCGCTTACGGCTATCACCCTCGTGTTCCCCAGGCTGGTATAGATACCTAACTAGGGCCCTATCTGGTATCTGTTTCTCCTCCCACGCAATGGAGCAGCCGACTCTGCAACTATTGATTTTAGTTTGATAGCGTCTGCCAGTTTCTTGCCGGTGAGACGGGTGACTTCATGGTTGATTGCCGACACCACCTTAGGTAACCTTGTGACCCATTCAGTCGATCGTTTTCCCGGGGCGGCCAACTCCCTCGCATACTGATGTCCGAATAAGCGCTCAGCCAAAGTCCTATTGAATCTCTCAACTATGGCTTGGCTGCGATGGGCTCCAGCCGTGCCACGCCTGACCTTTGTATCGTGTTTGGCTAGCAGTTGTGACACGGCACCCATGAACTCCCCGCCCGGGTCAACTTGCAGCTCTGTTGGCCACGCCAGCGGACTGCGTTTGTATATGCGTTCGAATCCTCTGGCTACCTGGACCGAATCTTTCGTGGTCAAGGGCTCGGCTTCCTTGTAGCGACTGGCTACATCCACTACGGTTAAGGCATACTTGTACCTCTTATCGTGGGGTAGGAACAGTAGGTCTGCCTGGTGAACGCTATTAGGTATGTTAATACCAAACTTCCTTCTAGGCACGAGCGTGGTGGCGACAAATAGATCTGCCACAGGGCTTGTTTTTCAAGCCACGCTTTGGCTTCCTCCGGGTACTTTCGCCATTTTAGCCAGCTTATCTACAGCGCTAGCTCCTTTCCAGTACCCACGCTGGCTATAGTAAATAGCCTCAAACTTTCTCTGGTTCCTTGACATGTCACCCGACAGGGGGCATTTATTTATACCTATGTTCTTGGTTCAATTTTCTCATGCCCGTGACGCTGCGTGCGTGTTTATCCCATCAATAGCTATCCAACGCTTAGTATCCATAGGCTTACAGGGACGCCTTGTTTATTGTCAGTCCGTATATCTTATGGCCATCACTTCTAAGTGTGTTCATTTTATGTCTAAAGGTACGGGTCTTGAACAGGGCTTCCTTGAATCTGGCGTGTTTGATGTGTTGTTTCACCACGTACTTCTTAACACCCTTAGCCTTCCGGATCTCACTATTGTCGGCTTTCAGTATGGAGTACATCTTAGGCCTCAACCCTATGTACTCAGCTATGGGCATGCCAGCACACTCGTCCTTCATCTTACCTAGGACCTTTTTATTTACCGTGCTGTGTATGGCATGGTCCTTGGGGTAGTCGCTGGTGTCGTACAAATCGAGGTGTTTTTTCATGTCCTCGTACACATCCTCGGTTCGAATCTCCATCAGCAGGGAATCCGTGTCAGTGTATAGCACTTCACACCTGTCGTTGTACTGTTTCTTAAGCTGGTTGTAGTAAAAGTCGTACATCAGGTGTTTGGATAAATCGAGGATGCTCATCCCCACGTAAACAGGCCGGTTGAATTTTATGTGGCTTTTCTTCATGTGTAGGGCAACTAGGTCATCGGTGAATATCTTGCTACGGTTAAATGCCGGACTGGCTATCAGTCTCCTGAGCTTGTCTTCCTCATTCGACCGAACCAGCTTCACGGTCACGCGTTTCCTCAGGTTCTCCATAGTCTTACCAAACACCGAAGTTGTTCATGAGCTTATAGAGATTTTTCTCAAAGTCACTGGTGGCAAGCTTTGGAGGTCTGTGTTCATTCTGATGTAGGGCTCCATCCATGGGCTCTGGTTGAACACGAGCACCCTGTGTATTTTGGTCAGCCTCATACCCAACGACAGGTACAGCTGTAGGTTACGATAGTGAACGATGTACTTGGTCTTATTCATTAAGTTAGGCACGAGTTTTTCAACGTCTGCCACCCGCCCCCCTAATAAGTTATGTTGGTACTCAGACATCCAGTCTGGGTTAACCCTCATACGTTCGGGGGCCAGGGGGTAGCTGTTGTGTGATGTGTGTAATACCTTGGGATACTCCAAGTCAACCTCGAGGATATAACCTTTGTTCGAATCCGGCGCGATGCTCATAACATCAACATGTGACGCCCATTCGAATCCCCCTGTGGGTAGATACTGGCTCATGGCCCAGCCGTACAGGTTGTTGGCGTCGAGGTAGAGAATGTGATTGGTTGGCTTGCTAGGGTCGTAGCCCTTCACGTATTGATTATTTGCTTTCACTGCATATCGTTTGGCTGCCATGGAGATCCCACCTCGCAAGCCTTTCTCAATGAATAGGTGCATGTCGTAATCTGTGAGCAATTCCAACTTAACTCCGGTCTTTTTTAACAATGCATCCCACGACAGACCTGGGCTGGTGTAATACCATGCGGGGTCGAGTTTATACTGCTTGAAACACGTCCGCCTAAACGTCTCAAACACGTCGGCTAACAACAGTACATCTGTCCTCAAGTACAGGTCGTGATAGTCACCCAGGTTCTTACAACCCAGTTTATTCCATACATTAATAGCGTGTGAGTAATCGTCTTGGGATATTTCCGAGTCGGTCAGATTGCTGTAAAATTCTCTGATGGGGGGTAGTCTGGTCTCGGTGAACTTAGGCCAACTATCCATGTACTCATAGGGATACACACCCTTCCTCATAAGCAGGGGTCTAGTCTCGGCGTCTGTGTATCGATCGGTAATAGGGAAGGTATCGTTGGCCTTGACCAGACTGTCTAATGAAGACAATAGAAATTGACACGAGTCAATGAACCTAAGACCGTTTAAGCTGAAGGAGATGTATCTCTCCATGTTGTTGGGAATGCACGTTATATTACCATCGATTTTCGCGATGGCCTGCATGATCAAATGAGAGTCGTACCCTCTCAAGTTGTGAAAGACAACGGGGATGTTTATTATCTTAGGGTTGATTCTAAGCTTGAGATTACACGTGCTGTGAGCGGCGCCTCTATACTTACCGGTTACGTGACAGTGATCTCTCACGGAATCGCCGTTAAGTGGTGAGTCGCACACGTGACAATCAGTGCTACAGGCGTGAGCTAACCGGTCGGCTTGGGTCATACGCATGGGAGCGACTCTATACAACGCGTTCCTAATAATTTTTTCTTCCTCCTGCAAACACTTAAGAAACCTTTCAGCCGCGTCGGGACCCCTGTACACTACCGGAGCTTTCGTTTCCCCGTCACAACGGACGACCACGTATCCAAACCCACAGGCTTCATGCTCCTGTGTTTTGAGTGTGGTTGGGGTACCCCCAACAACCCCGCCGGTAACAGGTTTGACCAAGGCTTCAAAGTCGGCGTATATGATATAAGGCACAGACATTTGGTTCTTGTGGTTGTCGAATTTTAGTATATTGTCACCTTCCTTGGGCATGTCGACGCGTATGGCCGTCTGCCCCACACCTTGGCAATCCTCCTGGTGGGCTTCTAATAAATCAGCTCGGCTGAAACCGTGTAGGCATCGCACACAAAAGTGTTTTTTCCCAACGTGTTTCGACTGGTGGTGCAACAACAACGGCTGAGATGTTTTATCCACGCAGTAGTGATACTTTTCACCTCGTTGGATCATGAATATATTGATAACTTGGTGGGGTTCCCCAAGGGCTGACCCTGTGTACTATTGTTGTGTTACCTTCGTGCCCAAAGACATTTATAGCTAGATTATTCTGTTTTTCTACTTTAGTGATCTGGGATATGGGGTTGGTTCATCTATACCATCCCAGTTGAGCCCATCATCTTGGGGATAGCTAGAAAGCCTGTCTGAATGAGTGTCAGCTGGAAACAAGGCTGACCTGATAGCTACCCTCAGGCAATCGCCTCCTCTATTCTTAACGCTTTACCATGGCCTGTTTTTTCCTATAGTAGGGGGCAAGTCTAGGTATGACCCACCTCTGAACGGCACGTAGTTAGCTATGTCTAGATAGACATTATCGATTTTATCTACAGCCCACCCGGACCCCAAGTGTGTGTAGCGTTCTAGGTATTGCCGTATCTGCTGAAAACTGGCATCGATCGATGCGTCTATGGTCTCTGTATGCGTGACAACCTCTTGCCTACCTCTGAAGTAAGGCTGAACGTACTCAGTGACCCCTCCCCCTACCTGCTTATCGAGCGACATTTTAACTGTGATCTGAAACTTGATACTTCCCAGATTGTGGCTTAATATCTGTAATGTCTATATTCCTATCAACATGCATGCGCCAACCTCTCAAATAGTTACCTACAGCGAGCTCAGTGGGTATGAACTGTAGGTCAATAGCTCTATTCTGCCGTAACAGTTCTACAAGCTGTGGTTTACTCATACGGGAATACCCACCTAACCCCAAATCACGAACTTCAGCTTTCAATTGATTTACAGTGGGAGGTTTTGATACGGGGGCATGTGATAACAATGCGTTTAACCCGGCTCTCCCCAGGTTTGAATAACCTGTGAACCCAAGCTGTTTTGCTTGAGCTTTTAATTGTTTTACTGTGAGAGGGGTTTCTAAACATAGTAATTTCAACAATGCTGGCTTTCGCATTCGAGAATACCCGATAACACCTCTCTGTCTAGCGATATTCTTAAGCTCGCGTATAGTAGTCATAATTGCGTACACACCTAAGAGAATTAATGTCTAATTGGACCACAGTAAAGGGAGGTAACTCATAAAAAATATAGTGAGGCTGTTTCAATCCAGTACTCGCACTGTTGGATATAATATTCCTTGAAGTTGTTTAGGTATTCCTGTATACTTGTAAAACAATTTATCTGATGTTGAGTCGTGATGTCCCCCTCACATGTGAAGGGACGAGTATACTTAACACCCTCTTTAATCCATACCACTTCCAATATTACCTGAAATCTGAAGCGTCCCCATAAGTTAAGTTTCTCTTTGAGTATGTTTTTAACCAGAGATTCGATCTCAGTTTCCACAAACATAGCTATACGTATGTGTGTATAATCTCTAATTGGGTTATAGTCAAAGGGACCAGCCTTACACTGCTATCTTGAGAAGCCGCCTACGTTCTTTTATGTAGGCCTTTTTGTTCTCGTAGATGAGGTGATGTCTGACTACGTTCGCTCCGTGAGCTTTACATAGACAGTAGTGCCCTTTAACCCCGATACCACACACAGAACACGTGTAGTTAGGGCTTCCCATGTGGAAACAACAGTACCCCTCTGTCCTACATCTCTTATCACAGGGTTCTTTCTTCCCCATAAGTATGTATTCGCATCGGTATGGAGCAGGTCTCATGTTTAGCATACTTATATGAGTACTTAGTCTAATTGTTTTGCAACCAACGCAGTCGCTGCTATACCCAGCGCTATGAAGACCAGTTCACGGTCCATTTGTCCCTTGGATGGTGTGTAGTACTGAGCGAGTGTGGGTTTATTGAGTGGTTCCAATCGTTTACCAGTTAATAGGTAGTATTCTCTCGCTGCGTCATCGACTTCGTGGAATGTTTGAACGGCATGGTTTTCACGCCTGAGTTGTTCGTTAGTGTAATCGATCCTCTGGAGGCGTTTTTTAGCGTACTCGGATTGTGCTGTCTGTAATTTTTCAATAGCGAGGTCGTGCCGCTTTCTCTCTACCTGTATTTCAGCCGCGTGTGACTCTCGTAGTTTCGAGAAGAGGAAATTACTCCCGGAAAATGCCAGGGCATTTACTAACGCACCACCGACCATCATGGCCATCCTATATTTATTTCATAATATCTTCAGGTATTATCCCTTGTTTTACTAGGATGTCTTTTGTAGCCATCGCCATACCAAGGTTCATTATTAGCATACCCATATCCTGCAGGTTGAAATCTAGCTTGATAGTCGGTTGTTTAAGCACCATTTTGGTCAACCGAGCGTACCCTACGGCTAGACTGGCGACCACGGTGGCGTGGTATGCATCGTTGACGAACGTTTTCCCCTCAGACATTATGTATATGATATAAAAATATATATTTTATTGCATGATATGCGGGTTGACCTTTAATTGTGGGGGTGTAGGGTTTCCCTCCCCGGAATCCTTGGGATTCCTGTGTCGTATATAACCACGAGATAGCCACGGCAGCAGTTGCGCATACAGCCAACAATAATCGAGACGGGTGGGTCACCTTGATAATTTTATGTTGGTTACACCACCGCTTTTACCGGCAGCTACTCTCTTAGGGATTCTTCTGCCTGGTGACTGTGGGAGGGTTCACCTCCTGGGGGTTCCTCCAGTTGTTGGGGTGGGGTCTGCTCTGGAGGGTTCACCTCCCTGGAGGTTTCCACCGTCTCCTCTGAAGGGGTCTGGGTCTGTGCAGCATCCATCTATACTATTATTATTATTTTTCCTCTCAAATTGACAATGCTTTGCCGTGATAATCGCCGCCGTCACCGGGGCTAATAACATACCGTATTTGTGGTACAGATCGCAGCTAATAGAGCTCAAAGCGTTTTCAATAAAAAGGTCTTTCTCGAGGTCTTCCCACAAGTAAAGTCGGCGCTCCGGGGGGATGGGAAGGAAGTATGACGCAATACCAGTGTATATCTGGGTCATAGCCGATCCTATTGTCTTTGTCATTTCTGCGCCTAGTCTACCCTCGTATCTAGCGTACAGTTTATCGATTTCTTCGGCTGACATTTTGTGAATTTTATCCGGAGTGTACTCCCCAAAGTAATGTTTGGCTTTGCCACCAACAGCCAACGCCACCAGTTTCTCTCGCTTATCATCGTCCACCTGTGGTGATTGGGGTATCAACAATTGTTCAAGCAATTCCTCACACTCCATCTTATAATGTGATAAGTAAGTTTTAGTTTTAACTATATAATATACGATATAAGCGAAACAGAGAGAAATAAAGGTTAAGTTGCACACGACGAACACTTCAAATGCCATAGCTATAACTAAATGCTAAGTATTTATACTAAGCATTGCTAAGCTTTGCTAAGCATTTGCTAAGCATTGCTAAGCATTGCTAAGCTAAAACACCCTATAGGCCACGGGTTGGTCGGTCTTGAGCACGAGCTTAGCGTGTTTAGTTTCAGCGAGCTGTTTCTTCACCCGTTCCCGTTCTAATTTACTCATCACATTGTTCTCTCTCAAACACTCCTCGAACGAATCCCTGTCCTTGCAGTGAAATAAGGCCACCCATCGCGTCTGCTCCCTGAGGTCTTTCAACACCGAGTTGAACTTCTGCGTTAGCACCCAGACGCTGTGATTTGCGTGCCGGCCAGAGAAGGCCAGGTACGATAGCATGTCTCTCTTTTTTGTTATCTCGCGATTAGCGCTGCAGTCGTCCAGTATGAACAGCATCGACTCCCCTTTAAATTTATCGTGAAGAGCTTTCAACCAGTCCTGCAGATGTGTTCCCGGGTCGACTTTGTGTACGTCCGGGTCCGTCATCACCCAAGGTCTTTCCGTGTACTTTTTATTCATGCTCAGAGTAGGACACATGATAACGATGTTGTCGAACACATCCCTGTAGTACCCCTCCAACATATCCAACACGAAAACGGTCTTCCCACAGCCAGTCTGCCCGCACACTATGGCGCAGTGTGGGTCGCGGGGTAAACCAATGCCGCCGGCAGGCAAATAAGTAGGCAACTGCCTACTAGATGATGGCTTGCCGCCATCAGTAGATGGCTTGCACGAATCTCCCATTGTCTATATTAAGTTGCGCGTCCATAATTACGTACAGATATAATTTCAACTTGCCAGCGGGTTGAGCCTTCTTGGTAATCTGGATAGTAATCCCCTCGCTGCCATTGTCTATACGGCGGCCGCTACCGTGTAGTTTATCGTCATCCGTGGATCGCATGTCCAACCACAGCGCGTACTTGTTGGTTAAGTATTCACCGATTTGCACGGATGATAGGTCCAGGTCTTTGGTTATGTATGGGAGTTTGCTCGGCAGCTTTTTTATCTCATCCAAATGCTGGTACGCCCTCATACCATGACTGAACAGCTGGTTGGGCACGCCCTCGATGGTCACTTCCACCTTTTCAATCTCGGGGTTGAAAAACTTCGCTGTCCCTCCGAACGGCTCGTAATCCTCCACGGGATGACCAGGATACCTTTCATCGATCGCTACCGCACGCTCAGGTTGATATTCCACACAGTGTCGCTCTTATCCCGCACGATGGATCTATGCCTCAGTATGCGATCGTACAGGATGGCCACATTCCCCGTACCGGCTTCAACCTGCCTGGCCAGCTCCGGGTTAGTGACCATGTCGAACTCCAGAGAGATGTTGTCTATGGTATAACTGGCCTCATCACCGTTCGGGCGACGCACTACTTTGCTGTAGTCGCAAACGTTAGCTCGTATTCAAGCCTATCACCCAGCTGCCTGGTAAAACGGCGCAGTGTTCCGTGAGCAACTCGAAGTCGAAGCGCACGCAGAACCGTTCCCCGACGCTTTGAGCGATGGCCTTTTCACCGTCCGTGATCTTAGATAACTGGTCTGCCGTGAAGGCATACCCAATCGCGCGACCTGGTCGATTTGCTGATGCCCTGATACACATCATTGACGCGTTCTCCCTCGCTTTTCCAGAGGTCCTTGTAGCAGTGAAAGACGCCGCTGTCGTCGATGCTCAACACCTCGCTTACCGGTGATCTTGATGGTGGTTTTCTTGATGATGGCTCGACCTACGTTCCGCACTAGCTCACGCTTTTCGTTGTCGGAGGTCAACGTGATGTTGAACGCCAGTCTAACAGTGCCTGGTACAATGAGGTCATTCGCGCTTCAGGTTTGGAAATCTAACCAGCAGCGTTTGATTCTGGTCTATCTTGCTGGGATTGTTGGTGATGGTCACCGACTGGCGCACTGCTTTGATGCCTAGAGGCTCTCTCGATCTTCTGAAAGGATCTAGTTTTCTACCGTACATTGTTATATAAATGAAATATATAAGTTTTAATACTAAATAATGGCTGAAGGCGGTCATGAAGAAATACCTATGGATGATATGTGGGATGATAGTGCCCTAACATTCGAGGATGATGAAACCTCATTCTCGAAAGGCGGCGAACTCGTGAAGCAGGCCGTCAACAGGTTTTACGATGGTTTAAAAGAGGATAAAAATTACGTAGAGCCGTGGGGGCGAGACTATACCAAGTTTTTTGTTGATAGCAAGGGCACGCTGCGATTGAGGGCTCGCCCGGAGATCGATCTCATGAATAAGCGCACGAGAGAACCGCTTGCCTTATCAACACTCGGCAGTCGTCATGGGGGTGACTTGATCCGCGATGAACTAGGTTTCATAGATTACGGGGGCTCACGGCCTAAAACCATTCCCCTTCAAGATCTGCAAGACATCAGGGGCGCCACATCGGATCAAGACATGACTGATAACATTGAAAAGCTATTGGCCACATACCATAACAAACCCTTACCCGGGTTCGAATTTACCGTTCGGGAACTACGGGGGCTGGACAAGGCCATGCAAACCATTCGCGGACATCTCGTGAACAACACGGCCAAACTGGACGCGATAGACGACCACATCACCCATGAAAAGGCCAAACTCGGTGAAACTGAGGACGAGTCTCTGAAAGCCACCATCGAGGAACGAATACGTAATTTGGAAGAGGAAAGGAAGACCCGGCTGGAAACGGCATCCTCCTTCCGAGACCAGCTTCGATCCCAGGTCAGCCGTGTGCGGGAAACCGTTGATCGAGTCCTCTACCAGGACACTACGTTAGCTGACAGGATTCGGATCCTGTTCCGGGAGCAAGGCATCACCATCGCCAGCATTCTGACTGCACTGGGCTTCATCATATCAACCCTGGTGGTGTCATTGAGTGGGGGTACCCCCACACCCCTGGCGTGGCGGCACACCACCAAGTGGTGGGGGTGTCAAAGAGTGGATAAAAAAACTAGGGGAAGCCCTGGCTAAACTGGCTGGTAAGGCCGCCGAAGCCCTGCCCGGCATCCTGGGTAGCATCGTCTCGTGGCTGCTGAGCCTGGCTAAAACTGCCACGTGGCTTAGTCAAAACCTGTGGGCAGCCATCGTCGCCGTGGCGGGTCTGGTGTACGTAGCGGCTAAGGAATTTTTAACCAAATAAGTCCCAAAGCTACCCCACCAACCACCATAGCTGTTTTACGATCGATGTGCTGCTGTGTGTGTGACCCCACAGGGGGTGTATGTTGAACCCTAGGCTCCGGGGGTGGCGCCACTATACCCGTTTCACCGGTCGTGGGTGGTGGGACGTGGGGGACGTTGACATCGAGGTTGACGCCAACTTTTGACCCGCCGTGGCTATGACTATTTCGTTGTTGTAGCCCACCACTTTTTACTCTCAGTTGCATATCGCCGAGCCATGTACAGTCCCACGTTGAACACGTGAGTCGACTTTCGACCTGGCGTATTCCAACACGCCTCTTGGTAGCGTTTGATGGCACTCGGGAGATCAACTGGAGCATTGATAGCATCCTCAACGTTGACAACAAACTGTTTCTGAGCGTCGTAAGCAGTCCCCTTACCGAGGATATTGGAACGCGTTTGCGTCTGCGCGCACCTAACAGCCCCACACGCGTGCGTTCGAATCGAGTCGTTCAACCTGATTACCCCGGCACGAGTGAACCCTCTCGACGTGTCCAGCATGAACTTTTTCCAGTCATCCGCTGCCCCCTGCTCGAACCTCCAGACTCTGTAATCCTTGCTGTCGTCGAATGCCATGTAACGGTCATCCCACTCGTTCGTTGTGAGGTGATGATACGACTTGTATCCCCATTCCTTCAACTTCTCGCTGGCTTCCACGAGGGGCATGTTATGAACGATGGGGATACCCAACCCGTGGTTCGGTCCCGGCAAACGCCAATCCGTCTTCGGGTCTAGTTCGAATTTGTTGCAAATACGTTCGTAGGCCCGTCTATCGTACTGGTTGTTTACTGCATTCCACGCCTTTTCCTGTGGGAGCGGGGCGCTGATCTCTTTGAGGATACGCCTGACCTGGTAGTACATGTGGAACGTGAACACAGACTGATTCAGCGGTCCACGCCGAGTGTCGGTCAATATCACACCACACCCCGTTGTAGCGCACCACACGGCGGAGTTGAGTTGATTCTGCCAGAACTGCATAGGGTTGTTGAACCAAGCGTGAACTACCTTAGCGTTAGTCACCGAAAATTTATACTTGTGGAACACATCTATGAACTGGGTGTTGAAATACAACCCATCAGCGACCACGATCTTCATGTGGGGTAAATCTACATTCAGTTTAGGGTAAAACACACCAGGGGAGTACATTTTAAAACTATTATATAATGAGTTTATATACTCTAACATGTACATAACACTTCCAGGAATAACGAGCGGCGAGGCCGTTCAACTAACACACGCGATCGATAACACGTCGGGTCAACTCGAAGTCGCGCTGTGCGATATCACCTACCTACCACGATGGACTAACATCAACGCTAGCAACAATAATCTGTTCGTAGGTGGCGCTCGCAACCAGATAATTGGCGGCTACTACAGCGTATGCTCTCTAAGCGACGAGGTCTTCAAACCCCTGGGAGCCGAACTCAAGATGAACGACTCAAACGGCACAGTGGTGTTAATCAATAATGGAAGAAACTCCTTGAGGCTGGGTCGACCATTGGCGAGGACACTCGGTATATCACCTGACGAGATAAAACCAACGACTACCGCCACAGGCACGAAGTTACCCGACCTAGTACCGCATCGAGCTGTGTATTCATCTCAGCCAGGTTAGCACAACGGACAACATTCAAGGGGGTCACCCTTCCACTATACTGAGAGCCGCACGCGGTGAAACGGAGAAATACAACGACGGTAGAACCGAGTCGTTTTCAACGCGGCAGTATAAGAGGTTAACCCAGGGCAACATCCCTGAGCTGATAATATCGGTGTTAGATATAAATCATAATCTCGTGAATATAGGATACCTTAGCATAACGCTGCACATAAAATGACCAGCGCACAAGGTCCTGGAATGAAGTTGAAAAATGCACCAATGTGGGGATCTCCGACCTCGGGACACACGCGATTCGACGACCCGGAGTAGATGGTAAATTGTACGCCTTGCAACTGAAAAACAGCATTTACAAACGCGTTGAAGTCCCCTCCAATGGTACTAGCAATCTAAGTGATATGGTAGATACCTCAGGAGCGGTCGTCAACACTAAGTACACCCTTGTCAACACCGGTGATGATAACTGGATGATATACCCATCGTTCGGAGGCAAACTGTTCGACTTAGACGATGTTGAGAGCAACGTGACGGCTGTCACCAAAAATAAGCCATATACGCTCGTCTTCACCGATGATGACAAGTGGGTGTTATTACCCGATAAAGCCGACTGGTTTCTCAACATTAGGCTCGGCTCCCCCTACGTGTTCACGGATATCAAAGACAACCACCTAAACAAAGTTGTAAACAACGGAATCCTGCTCGTGGCTTACGTCCCAACTCAGAGACGTAGCGTAGTCATCAGCCCACTCAACAGTATGGCAGCCCACATGCTATCGAGTAAAGCGGGTATGCAAAACGTGGTATTGCAGTTGGTGTCTGAATTCGAAGGCGTGGTCAGCATCCTGGAGAGTCTACCGGCGAACTCAACACTGGTCATCCAAGTCTACCTAGGGGAACCTTCGCAGGATGATGTCGAAATCGTGAAGGGGGTCAAACTGAGGTGGGGGAAACAACAACAGTATCACGTTTGCAACGTTTATGTGCGGGTGGGTGTCGACTCCAAAACCAGTCTGCAGGGTGTCATCGTGATCGTGGAAGACACTATATCACTAACCAAGATCTTCCTACCCGACAACATACACTTCATGGGGTTGAAGTGCACCCCTGAACTATTATCAGAAAACCAGTTGGAAATTATATCGTAATAGTATTATAGCAATGTCTTGGCTTCGTCCCAACACTACACTTAACGACTTAGGGGACACGGAGGGATTCGATCAGCCTGGTGAGGAAGACGCCTTGTACATCCTGCACTTGAAAGACAACGTGTATAGGCGGGTATCGTTATCAGATTTTAAAGAGCCTGAATGGTTAGTCAACTTAACCATCACCTCACCTTATATCTCCCTGAAACAAAATAATACTGCCGAGATCTCCGAGATTAAGAATAGCGGTACCGCACCCTCGTGTTTCATTCCGGACCGCGGATACAAGTATTGGACTAAACTCGTCTTTACCCGGTATGTTAGGGGCACTCCAAAAAAGGTAAGTTAAGGTATGAATGCAACGGGACCATAAAGGTTCCGGCTATGATACCAGGCTCCACACTCATCATAGAAGTCTATCCCTGGACCGCCTTAGTGGAAAACACAAACTTTTACCTGGGGTGACAGTACACTGGAGTTCTCAGTTCAATGATCGACGTTACCGTATCATCATACAAACGGACCCCTCAACGGGTTCTATAACCTCCTCAATAAACCCTCCTATGGGGTTCGTGTG
Source organism: Haliotis rubra (assembly GCF_003918875.1). Classification (NCBI taxonomy): domain Eukaryota; kingdom Metazoa; phylum Mollusca; class Gastropoda; order Lepetellida; family Haliotidae; genus Haliotis; species Haliotis rubra. Next base: position 1,364,375 of record NW_025766969.1, read on the forward strand.
GATGCAGAGTTACCTATTAAATTATCCACTATTTCCCTACCTGAGGATTTATACCTTATAAGCATCAAGTACATTGATCGGCTGTTAACTGAAACCCAATTAAAAATATTTTGTAATATATATTCTAGGATGGGGCTGTACCCAGGCATAGATGAAGTAGCTTAAGACCCTGGAAACCGTGAGACGGGTTCCGCTTTGAGACAGTTATGTGATGTAAAACGTCAACTAGAACAAGACCAGCGACAAGCGGAAAGCACTATATAAGAAGTACCATAGAGCTTTCAATGCCGTGGACGGTGTGTTGATACCACCCTTATGACAACCAGCATGGGGCTAGGGGTGGCAGGTGTTGGGTTGTTAGCTACCATCGTGGCAGCACCTATAGTGATGGGGCTCGAAATAACAGCTGGGGTGACAGGGGTGTTGGGGGTGGTGCTTAAGCTTGTATCCCGCAGACTACATCGTAAAGCATTGAAGCATGATGAGATCAGGGTTTCTAGCTGAAGCAAAGCTTAACACCATAAGCGATCTTATTTCTACCGCACTCACTGACAACAAAATCTCAGAGGAGGAGTTTCGTTTGATCCTCTCTGAACTCACAAAATATGACAAAATGAAACAAGAGATTCGATCCAAGTCTCGTAAGTCTGCTATGTTTGGGATGAGAAAAAAGTACATAGAACAAGGGTGAAAAAAGCCCAGCAAGCCTTCATTACGAACACCAAAGAGATCATAGGCGATTCACATTAAACTGTTTCATCGATGTCAACGTGACATAGCGGCACGTGGAGCTATACAACATAGATAAAATGAAAATAAAATCAGACGAACCTACCTTGTACTACTTGATGGGCCAGACAGAGGACTATTGATCCTGTCAACAGCACGTGATGCGTGGGTGTGTGTGATACAATACCCGTTAAACTGACCTACTTCAGCTAAGTCCGCGGTAGCTCAGTCGGTTGAGTGGTGCGACCCCATTATGTATAGTCTGCGCAAGCTGTACATGTGGGGTTCGTATCCCGCCGTCACAACTTCGTGTGATGTGAGGTTCTCTCACGGTGAGAGACACAATTCCCCTTGGGAGGAATCGCAATACATTTCTATTTCTCCCTTGGGGAATTGTGGCTGCCGGGGACATTTTACTAATTTTTCATGGTAGGGGTAATGGCAGCAAGAGCTAAGGGTCCGACCAAAGCCTTATTTGGGAAATAAGGCTTTGCAGAGGCTTTTGTTGGACTTGGTCCCGGACAATCATTTCCTCTACTACTCCAGGTCCAGCTTGGGGTAATCGAGCTGGAGACAAATACTGGAGACAAACCTAATCCAATAAAACTACCACAACCAAACTGTTTAAAGATGATGCCGTATTTACACAAATAAAATAAATAAAATGTAAAATATGACACTGCCACAAAAATATACCAAGAAACTGCGAAATTAAGGAATATTGTGGCTATATATACGATGTTTTCTTCGGAGCAAAATCTGCAATGCGCTTCGGATATTTGAAAGAATTTAGAGGGTCATTATTCAAATTAGCAGTGAATTATAGTGGATAGAAGTAAGAAGAAGTATTTCGCTCATTTTAGTACTTGAACTATACTCACAGTAATAAAAAAACAGACAAAATGAGCCTGTGACAACATTTCTATCAACCAAAGCAGCGTACAGCGCACTATATCCGGTTTGCACTGTGTGAGATCATACACTGTGGGGGAGGTGAGATCCCATTTGATTGGATGTTGCTTACAAATACCTTTCTCCTTGAAAATTCGTCTGCGCGTGTAAATGTGTAACTTCTTGCAAAAATGAAGTAGTAGTATTAGTAGTGGTGGTACAAATACAGGGGTACCCTAATGGTTTATTTTTTGGGTTAATTCTGTTCCCTCATGCCCCCAAAATTTTATTTTATTTAAAAATAAATAAATTATTTAATTTTTTTTAAATGTAGTCGTACTGGATAGTGATGACTTTATGGATTAGGTCTGTCAGCTAAGGAGTAGGTTGAGTACAGGGCGGTGCATTCTCTGGTCTTAAGGCTATAATCGACTAAAGTATCCATGAGACATTGTAACCGTTCGGTACCCAACAGACCTAAACTATCATACAGGGTCGTGCCCTAGACTTATCACTCGACATAGCGCTGAGTAAATATCGAGTCCATCGACGTCCACCCCGATGCGACTGAACAACCGTTTCTCGATCAATCTCCACATGATGATAAAAAGGGTTCGAATCTTTAATAAGGGGGTAATACCGTATCGCAGGGTACTACGAGCAATTCCTCTCACACAAATCCTCTACCTGTTTCGTCTTTCAAGTAATACAAATGGGGTTTATCTTCTTTGATATCCACCTGATCGATGTGGTATGTTTTCACAGATCATACGGGGTCCGTGGCATGACGTCAATCCCCTCCTTCAAGTTCACTGGGCTGGTACAAATACCTCACACTGATCCGACCCGATAGTTTTTTCTCGTTTTTTTTACCATTTGATGGTGGTGCGTCTGATTCAGCCATCACAGATTTCATTTTAATGGCATCAACAGGTTTTTTATCGATGAGTCGTGTCTCTTCGTCGTTGATCGCCGACACCACTGGTCATCCAATTTGTCTATCGTTTTTCGGGCATCACCATTTCTCGGGCGTACTGGTGTCCGAACATGCTTGGCTAAGGTGCGGTTAAATCTCTCGACGATGGCTTGGCTGCGATGGGCTCCCACCGTCCCGCTCCTCGCTACGACCTCGTGTTTAGATAACAGCTGTGACACAGAAGCCCATGTACTCGCATCCGGGATCGACTTGTAATTCGCTAGGCCACGTCAAAGGCTCTGTTTGTAAATACGTCCCAATGCCTTGGTCACTTGACTCCAATCTTTTGCGATAAGTGGCTCGGCCTCTTTATAGCGACTGGCAACGTCTACCATGGTCAGAGCATACTTGTACGTTTTGCGTCTCACCCTGCCATGTGGGAGAAACAGGAGGTCGGCTTGATGGACTCGATTGGGCGTCGAGACATCAAACTTTCTTCTCGGGGTTATATCGGGGAGCTGGCAAGTAGATTTGCCAGAGGGCTTGTTTCTCGAACCAAGCCTTAGCGGTATCCTCGGAGACCTTGGCGGCTTTGGCGAGCTTAGGGATAGCGCTCGCACCTTTCCAATATCCTCGTGGGCTGTAGTATATCTTCTGCATGGTTTATATATTTATATATGAAGGCGTCCAGGGTGTTCACTTTCACTAAACTGTCGAGCGACGATAGTAGAAACTGAACACTGTCGATGAATCTCAGACCGTCTAAGGAGAACAAGATGTATTTTTCCATGCTATTAGGGATGCACGTTAACTTGCCGTCGATCTTCAAGATTGCCTGCATGACAAGTTGGGCATCGTAACTGCGAAGATTATAAAACTCCAAGGGGATTTGTATCGTTTTGGGATTTATTCTAAGCTTTAAGTTACATGCATGGTGAGCGGCGCCTCAGTATTGACCCGTGACATGACAATGATCTCTCACGACATCACCGTTCGGGGGGATTGGTCACACACGTAGCAACTGTTAGCCTTCTTATGAGCTCTCCAGTCATCCTTCGTCATATGCAAGGGCACGATATTGGATAAGGTTGTCCGAATCGTTTTTTCCTCGCATTGTAGGCAAGTGAGAAATCGTTCAGCCGCATCTGGACCTCGATAAATCACGAGAGCGTTTGTTTGTCAGTCGTATCGGACAACCACGTACCCGAACTCACAAGCTTCGTGTTCCTGCATTTTGTACGTGAAACTTTGTTCAGTCGTGTTGGGCGTGTCGTGGTCGATATTTTTTATGAGGGCGGGTAGATGACATAGGGTACGGACATTTGATGTTTATGATTGATAAATTTTAGCGTGTTTTCATTCTCTTTAGGCATGTCGATTCTGATTGCGGTTTCTCCCACACCTCGACAGTCTTCTTCGTGCACCTCTATTAGTTCGGCGCGACTGTACCCGTGCAGACATCTCTCACAAAAATACTTTATTCGCTTTGTGAGAGGATTGGTCGTGCAACAGCCTGCTCAAACTTTTAATCCATGCATAGTGAAATTTATCATCTTTTTCGATTAGGAATGAATTGATCCTACGCATGGTTTTATCTATCACAGGGCTTATCTTGTGCACAATAACCCTATTCCCCCGAAAACGTTGATGGCTAAATTATTTTGTTTTTCTATCTTAGAGATTTAGGATGGGCAGTGGGTTCGTCTATATACCCTTAAAGTCGAGACCGTCTTCCTCATCCGTGGGATAGCTGGAAAGCCTATGTGGATTACCTTTGGGTTTAAATGAGGCAGCTTTCACCGTTACCCTCATACAACTATCGCCTTTATTTTCGGGGTTAACAAGGGCCTGTTTTTTCTTGAAATGCTCAGGCACAGGGAGGTACGATCCACCTGTGAATGGCATGTAGTTCGCTATATTCACATAGATGGTGTCGATACTACCCACCACCCATCCAGAGCCCATGTGGGTATATTTTTCTAACGATTCTTGTATTTTTGTAATGATGTATCGATGGTCGAAGGGATAGAGTCGGATTGGGTGATGACCTGCTGTTTGCCTCTGAAATAGGGCTCGACGTACTCGGTACTACCATCCGTCTGCTGATATTTGATACTTTTCAAATCGTCCAACTCCTCATCGATCTTGCTAGCGATCGGGGGTTTAACGTTGTTGACATCGATATTAGACTGGACGGTCATCCACCAGCCTCTCAGATACTTACCCATGGCATGCTTTGTGGGCACGAATCGCATTTCGACTGGCTCTGTGTCTTCCAGCAAGGTTAACAGTTGGGCTTTTACCATACGAGTCCGCGACTTTTTGCAAGAGCTTTGAGCTCTTTTATGGTGGGGGGCTTGACATATTTAATGCCCAGCAATGTCAACAATTCAGCTTTCCTGATATGAGAATAACCAATCACAGATTCACACCGCGCTCCTTAGCCAAGGCTTTCAGTTCTCTGACAGTAACCATGATTTGTTATATATCCACATGCAAAGTCAAATGTCTAATTGATTTGCTATATCCACATGCAAAGTCAAATGTCTAATTTATTTGCTATATCCACATGCAAAGTCAAATGTCTAATTGATTTGCTTTATCCATATGCAAAGTCAAATGTCTAATTGATTTGCTATATCCACATGCAAAGTCAAATGTCTAATTTATTTGCTATATCCACATGCAAAGTCAAATGTCTAATTGATTTGCTATATCCACATGCAAAGTCAAATGTCTAATTGATTTGCTATATCCACATGCAAAGTCAAATGTCTAATTGATTTGCTATATCCACATGCAAAGTCCAATGTCTACATTGATTTGCTATATCCACATGCACAAAAAATTTAATTTATGAATAGATATCGAGGAAGCAGTTCATTGTTAATCTTTTATGAGGTCTTTGTTCTTGTTAAGGAAGGCTTGAATGATTTGTTGTCTCCCTTGTTCTATGAAAAAAAAATTCTCCTCTTAGCTGATGTCAGTGGTTTTCCGAGTCTTGGTTTGAATCTCTTCTTTCATCTTGGAGACTTACGACATCACCAAACGAAACTCTTGTTAGGAGATCGGTGTCAAGATACGATCCTTGATCGTATTCAATTTTGATTCGGCCAGAATGCGAATGCTGTCGTGTTTTAATGCCTTCCTTTGCAATCGATGTGAAATATATTTAAGAGCTATTCCCACGAATCCCAAGGCCCCCACTGCACTTTCCATACCAAGCACGATCGGGGTGGCGATGATCGTGGACAATAAACCTATCCCAGCCACACCGAGCCCCATGCTGGCTGTCACGAGCACAGTGTCCTCACCTTCGATACCACTGACGGCTCGGTGGTACTTTTTGTGCAGTCCGATCCGTGTATCCCTTTCTTTTTCGAGATCTTGTTTGATCTCGCTGATTTGCTTCAAATGAAAACCGTCCATGGTTTCCATTGTTTGAGCGACTTCATCCATGGCCGGATACAATCCCATCTCGAGTATAATATAGGTTAGGAAATAAGCTTCAATTGGTCCTCCGACAATATTTCATGAATATACTTGAAGCTGATTAGGTACATATGCTCGGATAAATAAATGTAGTCAAGTGCAATGGTACACTCCTGAAGAATCATGATATCATCGAGGCTTGTAGAGGTGGCTTTTCCTGGTTGTATATAAATACGATAACATTTATATTGATTGTAACCCATCCAGAATTTTCAAATCTTCTGCAGGGGCATATCCAAGAAAGACTTCAATAATAAGTGTAGAACCTTGTATAATTTTGAGCCACGTAGCTGGGTTTTCAGTATTTGTTTTTAAACTTAACCATTAATATTTGTTTTCCGAACGGGTGACTAACATATTACCTGTTTGATCTGGTAATGCTGTTACGTACGTCATGTTTTCTAGAGTTATATAACTTTCTAGTAGAACCCCATTATTTTTTAGTTCGATGACATTACAATCATCATACATGACAAGATAGGGGTAGGTAAGGATAATATTGATTATCCAGTTCAATATAGGTTAGGAAATAAGCTTCAATTGGTCCTCCGACAATATTTCATGAATATACTTGAAGCTGATTAGGTACATATGCTCGGATAAATAAATGTAGTCAAGTGCAGTGGTACACTCCTGAAGAATCATGATATCATCGAGGCTTGTAGAGGTGGCTTTTCCTGGTTGTATATAAATACGACAACATTTATATTGATTGTAACCCATCCAGAATTTTCAAATCTTCTGCAGGGGCATATCCTAGAAAGACTTCAATAATAAGTGTAGAACCTTGTATAATTTTGTGCCACGTAGCTGGGTTTTCAGTATTTGTTTTTAAACTTAACCATTTATATTTGTTTTCCGAACGGGTGACTAACATATTACCTGTTTGATCTGGTAATGCTGTTACGTAGGTAAGGATAATATTGATTATCCAGTTCAATTGAGATTAGATTATCACTTCTTGTCGTTTGTATACATTGTTTTGTAAGTGCAAATACATATAAGGCGTTTTCTGTACCGGGTTGATCAAATCCTCGCGTGTCCCCGAGCACACACCGTGAGTGATTTATCCTAAAAGTGATCACGTAACCGCTACTGATCCCACGCAAATGAAGATTGTGGTGGATGCGGATGGTTCCCATTTTTGAGCTCGATTTATCAATGTACAGTCATCCCTCGCCATAACGCGGGTCTTGGGGTCCATGGATGACCCCACGCGTTATAGTAACTATTACATAACGCGGATCAAAGGCCAAGTAAAATCATATTTTCCATGGGCATAACAAAACTGCTATTTCGTGTATTGTGCCCTGTCGAAACTATATCGTATTGTTGGACGTGAAAAAAACAAACTTTGTAAATGAAAATAGATGTATGTACAGGAACCTTGCAATCAAACATCACTAGACTCCTGTAATGCTACCTGTTATTCAACTAAGCCGGAAATAGCATTCAGCTGTGCACAGATGTTTTGGTCCAATGTACCGGTGATTCAGTTAAAAATGATCCAATAACATAGCATCAAAGAATTTCTATTCCATTATCAGAATAATTTATATCTTAAGCAGTTATTTTTACAGAGATATCATATACGGCTATCGTATAAGTATAATGCATGTTTTCTGCGAACATATTAAACATAATAATTAACATAGGCTAAGCACTTTGGGTTACCTGGCTGGATACATTTTGCGTATGAGACATTTTGACAAGTCACTGCTGACTTCCCGCGGTACGTGCCACTTTGATTGTAAAAACTGGCGGTACGTGCCACTTTGATTGTAAAAACAAAATGTTGGCAATTAATTGTCAAATATGAATTCAATGAGTCCATGGATGACGAGGCTGTAATCCGTTTGTGATTGCTGAGAAAAATGTGAAATTGGTGCTATCGCGGTAGGCTCGAAAAACGGACCCTCACGAATGTGGTAAGCGGAACTTGTATGAAATGAGGTAATTCCATTTCACTCACGGTTTCTTCGTTGTTACTGTAAACAGTTTTAATGAATAAAAATGGGATTGAATTTAATTAAATAAAATGTGATGTTTCGCTGTTCGTCTGATTATTATTGAGAAAACCCTGCATGTTTTAAGCATCTGAAGAACCATGGATATGTATGATAAACACTGTTGATTGCAATCTGCACTGAATTTCACTAGTTTACAACGTGATTAACCAGAGCTCAACAGGGGATTTGTTGATGTGCTATTTTCGATGACGTGAAGATGTGTGATCGCTGGGCAACTTTTTTAATGGGAGCCACATATTACCCCGCGGTTTAACCGAATCCGCGGTATCGCAAAGAGCGTTATTGCGAGGGATGACTGTATTTAAAAAGTATAGGCTTTCGGTCTCAAGTGTTGAGGCAGTACACGCTTGTTTTTCAAACCTGATGCAATTCTGGCAAAATCAAGTCAATTTCGCTGTGTGGTGCGCAACAACGGGGTGCGGTGTGACCTTGAACGACACTCCTCGCGATCCGCTGAGTCAGTCAGTGTTCTCGTTTCACGTGTACTACTAGATCAGGCGCATCCTGAAAGAAATAAGCGTACCGATTCCACAGGACAAGGCGTGGGATGCATCGAACAATCCTACATACACAGATAGACTTCCCATAGAAGCATTACGAAGAGATATAGTGATAAACATTATAACTCACCATATGTTAAGTTCTGGTAATTTTTTCAGGGTATTCTCAAACCTCGTCCCTAAAAATATATACAGTGGACCAGTAACAGTGAAAGAGTTCAGTGATTATTTGCTTAAACGAGGTTATCTTTGACCAGAATTTGCTCTGTCGGGTAATGAATGGCGAGATGATCGTATGGATTTTACAGGCGACATTGCTTTCATCGTCAAAAATGTCGAGCAACCCCTCTACATTGAAGACGATTGGAAAGTATTTATGTTGGTTACGTCGAAAGGGTTTTCTCGTCCTGGTGTTGCCAGACTGAACGATTCCATTCGAACGTGCATATGGGCAATTCTCGGTGCGCAGGCGCAAACGCTTTCCAGTATCATCGGTAAGGGAACGGCTTACGGCGTGCAGAAACAATTTGTGGTGAACGTCGAAGATGCCATAGCATCTCCGGTGGATTTACCGACAACCATCAAGCGTTACCAATACATGTTGCAAGATGCCCGGTCTAAAGTCGACCACGATTTCGGTGTAGGGTTGTACATGGCTCCGAGCAACATGCAACTGAGGCTCCATAAAGTGGTGGGATACAATAACGAAATCGTCATAGCGACCAGCGATCAGACACTAGGCGTCAACCCCGATATCAATGTGAGTCGCGTCACACCACCCACGCTCGGTGGTCGAAAATCAGCAACACATCGATCGTAAAAAAGCGCTCGTGGTTGGTGGAATTGCTGTCGGATTGTGTGTTATTGGATAAAAACGTACAACATCTGGCCACGGCGATGACGAACGCCCACAAGCTTTGACTCAACCATGTGACTGTTTCCGATAAGAATCCTAACAACCTGGGTCTAGATTTTGCGCGTAATTACACCTTATTCAAGATGACAACCTACATTGGTCTTGGGTTTGATTGTGAAGATAATCTTAATGAAGTTTACAGAAAACCCCGGATTTTCCGCGACCGTTCGCGTAAGTTAGACAAGTTGGACGACGATGAACTGATCTCTCGTTATAGAATGCCTCGTCATGCTATCTTTAAATTAGTATCTCTTGTTGAGGCTGGTTTGGTTCGGAAGACCCAGCGTTCGGTGCCCCTCTCACCTGAAATACAGGTGATGGTTACCCTCTGCTTTCTTGCCAAAGGCAGTTTCCAGTCTGAGCTGGCAGATATGCACGGCATTGTGCAATCCAGCGTATCGATTGCGATTAGAAACACTATTGAACAACTTTGTAAAGTCCTTGATTTGATCAAGTTTCCCAAAGACTGGTCTTCGTTGAGACAAATAAAAGAGAAGTTTCACAGGAAATTCGCCTTTCCGAATGTGCTTGGCTGTATCGACGGGACTGTAGTGGCCATCAGACGTCCCCCTGCAAATGAAGAGGTCGCCTACGTGTGTCGGAAGGGCTATCACGCAATCAACATACAGGCCATCTGTGACCCTGACATGCGGTACGACTACATGTTTTCTCAATAAAATTCAATGAAAATCAAATGCAATGAAACGATACTTTTCCCAGCAGCTCATTGAAAATGTATTTGCTAAAAATACATGTCGATGTAAGCTAAGCACAAAGACTATTTGTCATACTCTGTTACCCTATGCCTAAAAAATAGTGTATAATATATAAAGGATCCATAACCCTCTGAATTTAAATCTGAGGGACCTCGTCACTTTTAATATTAAAAACAGTATCCTGTTAAAGATAATATTGAGCTTTAATCATTTAATAAAATTTAATGATTGGCGAGAAATCAGACGGACATGTGTTCATCTGTTTCAGAAGAGCCAGCTTCTCCTCCTCCACTGCCAGTCTCCTCCTCTCCACACTAAGCAGCTCACTCTGAGTGTCAAGAAGGGAAGCCAGCACCTCCAGCTTCTTCTCCTCAATGGAGATGATTTGTCCCTTTGGTGATACTGAAAAATGTATTATATATTGAGATAATATGATTATAAATTCTTCCATATTTTCTAAGTTATGGAAGAATGACATAAGTTAATTGACTTGATCAATTTGATGTGTCAAAACTTTCATTACATGATACTACATTATCAACTCTTATGTTATTCAATGATAATTAAAAGGTAATGAAACATTTTCCCAAATCTGTATTAATTCACTCACAAAATAAAGAATGTGGATCTATATTGACAATGTTTGAAAGCCTATGCAATTATTGAAAAATTATATTTACATGAACAATATTACTCGAATAACCTACCACTCATGGTGGAAGCTGTTTATGTGCCTTTGGTTTCTCAACTGGGGCAGAAACACAGAGAATTGATTTATATGTAACCATTTCATCCTTCATTTTGCTCTATGTTCACAATTAATGTATTCTATCATCCAAAAGTAGATTCCAAAGCAGATAGCAATGCCCTCTGATAGAGTCACACCTGCAAAAACAATAACGGAGATATTGTTAACATCTAATGTTGGTAATGTTAGTACTTAAGCAAAGTCATTTTCAAATCCCTTTTATATTGTAGATGTTGCATGTTATTTTTTTCATAGGACAGTTCCATTTCATTTATAAATGTTAAAAGTGGTTACAATAGATTTCTATCATATCTTTCTATGTTGAGTCTTATACTGTTTAAATTTCATATAATTATAACTTACTGCTATACTGAATTACTGCAACATGAACTTACTCTTCACTCTCCAGGCCTCCCTAACAGCCTTCGAGCTGGCAATTTGGAATAAGAGACGCCACCTAGTAAAGGGAAATAGAGACAAATAATTCAATAATAATTGTTAAATAAATATTATAACATAAATGAAGGGATCACTCTGATTTATATCAAGTCTCATTTGAAATTGTAACTTTGTTTTTGTGTGATATGTTTTGTAACTCTATATCAGACCAATAACTTTAATATAAGAAGTAAATAATTAATATGACATCATTAATGGTTCAACTGTTATTAATGGTTATTATTACCATTTCCTCCAGACTATTCAGCTCCAACACAGAAGCCTGCCCTCCTCCTGTCTTCACTCTCTCCCGCCTACAGTGAGCTGCCCGCTTCCTTGTCTGGCTTCTTTGTTAGAGCGAAATTTAATTTAATCAATTATTCTGAAGTGTCATATTCATAAGTGAAATTTATATGTTATTCAATAATTTATTTTTCCACATTGTAGTATGTGCACAAATCAAAATAACTGAAGCTTTGGCAATCAGTGATTCATCTGACATTTATGTACTTATTAAATTTAATAACAGTAGGCCTACACATTGATTAATCAAGTTCTTATTTCCATTGTCAATTCAATAAACATCATGTTTTCACTTACTTCATGTCAGTCCACTTTTTCTTTATTTCCACCCAGTCTCTCTTTACAGAGCTGTTGGCATTTATTCTAAATGAGAAACAGGACATATTGGTGAAAACTTAGCAGATTAGTAGCATCAACATAATTTCAATAACTACCCAAAAAATGTTACATGAAATACCACTTTTCCGAAAGAGCTACCTTTAAATAATTAATATATAGGAAAACCTTTATAAAATTATATTACTTTTATACTGTGTACGAGTTAAGGTAGGAAAGAAACTCAGCCATATATATACCCTACACTATTTCCTACGGTAAGTTGAAACCAATATCATGAATTTGTCAATATTGTTATTGCCAACTTATTGGGCAGTGTGTTTTACTCATCTATGATATTTTTTTTACTTGTATGTTTCCATCATTACATGTATAGTAACGTGATATTAATTAGCAGTATTTAACTTTATAACACATTACAAACTGTATCTTAATTTAAACCGGATAAATCTAATCATTATCACGGTCGCGGACAATAAAACAACTCACTTCTCGACCACCTCCTCCCAGCATTTTCGTTTGGTCTTTAGATTCATAGTGCTGCTAAAACTTCGAAACTCGAAAAGAGCACGCGCGTGAGACGACCGACCTCGAGACTAAAATCTCCATCTCGAGGAGGCCGTCCAGTTGGCTTTCCTGGCTCTTTTCACGCAGGTGTTTTCGGCCACTTCGGTACGTTTGGTGTCCATGTTGACGTCTGCTATATTTACATAGGGGAATTCAGTGACGTCATCGGGGATTCCCTGGATACGGTTTACGACAGCTGTCGTATCTAGCTTGACCTTACAACGGACTTACGAGCGTTTCGAAAATCTCTCTTATGGTCGCGCTAAGATTATCTTAACTGTTGACATAACTTCTTACGACCTGTCTTAGTTATGAGAGCTTCGAAAATCTAGGCCCAGGAGACGATACTGCCTAGGAAACCCGGAAGGGCTTCTGCGGCTTTCCCCGCCAGTTTCGCGAGGGCTTCCCCAGGGAAATTTTAAGTGTTGTTCGATCCATTCTTTAACACCTTTCTTGCCACTAGGCGGTGTGGGGCTAAGTGTGGGACTCAGAGTCGTACCACCAGTCAGAGAGACAACTAAAGTTGATATGATGAACCTGAGTGCGGTCAATAGGCTAGCAATGGTGATCCCTTGTTCTTTGAATAACGTTTTAAGCCTTTCGGCTAACGTGGTGTCTTCGTGGAGGACTTGTTCGATGGTTTTGCGAATGTGGCTGATTTGGGATCGAAGTGCTTCTCTGTTGTACGACGCCGTTTCTAATCAGGTCGATCTTTCGTCTTGCAATTGACGTAGCCTTTCCTCGATCCGACGTCGGCTGAGCTTGTCATCGTCATCATCCGCTTGTTCGAGTTTTGTTTTCTCGTAAGCGATACGATCGTCGAGTTCTTTCAGTTTGACCATGTTATACACGAGCGATCCACGAAGGGTTCACAAGGCCTTGACTAGCCCTTGCAGTTCCCGAATGGTAAATTCCAGCTCTGGTGTTTCTAATGGGGTATCGTTTAAGGTTGACAATATGTCGTCGTGCCCGTTGGAAGCTTCTTGAGCATGTTGCGGCACGCCACTCAAATCATCGTTTCGGTCAATCGCACTTGCCGTGGCACCCAGTTCGGTCCGCACTGTTTGTAAAACCTTGGCAGTCTTCGCGGAAATATTTTGTCCATAGCTGACTATATTTAATTTGTCGCGGATAAAGTGGGCACCGTGGAGACTGAACAAGGCGAGAGGTTTTCTCGTTCGAGAATTCATGAGATTGAGGTCCGGACCATCTTTCAGTCGCAGTATCCCTCTATCATCGATTTCGAATTTAGTCACGATAAAGAGGAGCAAGATTTTCCTTTCGCCCTATGGTATCATAAGGCCATCCACATTTTTATCCCCCTCAACGCGTTTTGCGGGGGGTATTAAAATGGACTCCGTCCGTCCGTGCGTCCGTCCGTCAGTCCGTCCGTCCGTGCACATTTGTCTTTTCCGGAGCAGAACTCTAAAACCGTTCAATATTTCTTCACCAAACTTGGCACATACATGGATCTGGTGGTGTACTGGTGCCTTTTGGTAGTTTTGGAATTCTGAATTAAATGTTTTTGGCGTTTCCATGGCAACAAGTTCGACTTTGACTGTAATTAGTGGTAGTGCTCTTTTCCGGAGCAGAACTCTGAAACCGTTCAATATTTCTTCACCAAACTTGGTACATGAATAGATCTGGTGGTGTACTGGTGCCTTTTGGTAGTTTTGGAATTCTGAATAAAATATTTTTGGCGTTTCCGTGGCAACAAGTTCGACTTAGACTGAAATTGGTGGTAGTGCTCTTTTCCGGAGCAGAACTCTAAAACCTTTCTATATTTCTTCACCAAACTTGGCACATAGATAGATCTGGTGGTGTACTGGTGCCTTTTGGTAGTTTGGGAATTCTGAATAAAATATTTTTGGCGTTTCCATGGCAACAAGTTTGACTTAGCCTGAAATTGTAGTAGTGCTCTTTTCCGGAGCAGAACTCTAAAACCGTTCAATGTTTCTTCACCAAACTTGGCACATAGATTGGTCTGGTGGTGTACTGGTGCCTTTTGGTAGTTTTGGAATTCTGAATAAAATATTTTTGGTGTTTCCATGGCAACAAGTTTGACTGAAATTGGTGATAGTGCTGCTTTCTGGAGCAGAACTTTAAAAACCTTTCAATACTCTCCTTCCACTTTTCTATATACACACCTAAATATTTCTATAAACACACCTAAATATTTGACATAATCATAACTCGTAGACATAATCATGAAGAGTATTTTGCCATTGCGGGGGATATTGATGACTTTGTCTTCTTGTTTTTTATGTTTCTCATCTCCAAACTGGTGCTGATGAGGGGCGGGCAGGCGAAAAAGAAAAAAAAAAAGAAAAGCAGTTTGCCATCTTCTTTTTAAGCTGGTGACAGAAAATGACCCTACTACAGTACCAAGACCATTAAAAGAGGCTTTTCTTATTGTGAGAATCCTTTTTTTTTTCAATTTTAGACAGTTCATATATTATTCATAAGATATAAGAAAACTATATGAAATTCTGAGAGAATGCATGTATTGACGCTCAATTAAATAAGTTATGATACAAACTTTTAATAGAGCCTCTTTAAATGTCACATTGGATCAGAATACAACAAAGTTAGTTCTTCAAAACTGGCACTTTGTTTATTTTTGGAGAGATGTATCGCATTTGTAATTGGAATATCATTTTTATATGGCGTAGGACATTATTTCAGGGGGAGGAGCCAAAATTGACAGGAATTGTACTTTGTCACTTGTTTGGAAAAGGGTGCACGATTCTGGGCCCCACCGTTGACTTGAGAGGTTCTCTCTCTATATTGAGAGAATGGCTCAGATGAACTTATAGCATTAGGAGTTGTTCAAGGAATCAAGTTCTTCCAGGAAATTCATGAATCAGTGTTGTGTGTAGACCAGGAAAACTAGGCAATATCTGAGGACCTTTGTGTGAGAATTCATTCCAAAATAAATGGACTTGAACAACACACCGGACTTATCTTTGACTATCCATCTTAGTTACATTATCCCCAGAACAAGAGTGGATAGACAGATTGCCTAGGGAGAAGGGTATAACACCCGGACACTCTCAGGTAACACTACCACCAACCTCAATGTAAAAAGAATCGGAGATACACCTCCAACCAATGGACCTGTATCCCCTGGAAGGCCTTTATCGCAAATCTGTAATTATTACACATCCCTGAAGAAATTCCGTGTAGAATGTAACCTTTCATTATAAATATGAATAGTGCGTTTTGATCAGCAGTTCCTCACACATTAGATTTTGTTTTCAAAGTCTGACTCTAATGCATACTTAATGTACCACCAATAATCCGAGTATGATCGATAAAAACCAAACGCAGTTGGTGCACTTTCCTAATCTGGGTGTGAACGACGTCATCATCCCAGGGACGTGGCGAAATCATGGCGAACAATAAAACATATGCGGGAATGAAATCCTGATCATCGACGACAGCGATGTGTTTTTCAGTTACACGGACCTCTGGAGAACTGCGAGCGAATGGGAAAACATGAAATACCATGTCCAGCAAATTGTGTGTCAACTCGGTTGTGCATGGGGTATGCTTTTGAACAAGCCGATCTCACCGCTATGCCGAGCGGGCATAAGGCTATAGCCAAGGCATTCGGGAACTGAATTTGCATTCCACTCGACTTCGAACTACTGGAGGGTCACGCGCTGGGTGATAGGCTGGAATACGAACTCACGTTTAACGATAATAGTAGTATAAACAATGATGGTACGGGAACAGGCCCCTCCCAAGGGCTCAATTTAAAAAATTGAGCCCTTGGGAAGGCCCTGATCCCGTACCATCATTGTCTATACTACTACTGAGTTGCATGCAAAATTTGACGAAAATCGGTCGAATAGTTTCTGAAATATTTGAAGCTGAAGTAGAATTTGTGATAAACTGTTTCTAGAAGTCTGGTGCGCTCAGCTTATAAAACGTTTTCAAGACATCCTTTGCATTTCTATAGACAGAGCCCAGTTTAGGAGGATGATGCAATCTCAGGATAGACCCATTAAACTGACACGCATCTAACAAGTCCCCGGTAGCGTGATCGGTTGAGGTGCTGACTTATGATGTGTAGTTTGAAAGCAATTTATCATGAATCTCCTCGGATAATAATTTGTTTGGTTTTCGTAAGGAAGGCTTGTCAGGCTTGTTGCTTCCCTTGTTCTATGAAATTTTTTTTCTCGTCTTCACAAATGACGGCGTTTTTTCGAGACTTGGTCCGAATCTCTTGTTTCATTCTGTGATATTTTGTGATTTCTGACAGCACCAAACGAAACTCTTCTTCGGAGATTTTTGAGTCGGTGAGCGCGGTGGAAATATGATCGTCTATCATGTTTAACTTCGCTTTGGCTAGAATTCTAATTTCGTTGTGTTTCAATGCTTTACGTTGCAGTCTGCGAGACACGTACCTAAGGTTCAATCCCATCAACCCTACCACTTCGGCTGTTATTTTGATGTCTAGCACCACGGGTGGGGCCACGATGGTGGATAATAACCCGATACCTGCTACGCCTAATCCCATGCTGACTGAAACCAGAACGCTGTCAACACCGTCGACAGAATTGACGGCCCTGTGATATTTTTTCTGTAATGCCGACCGCGTATGGCGTTCACGTTCAAGTTGTTGTTTGATCTCACATATCTGTCGCAAACGAAACCTGTCTAAGGTTTCCAGTGTTTTTAATACTTCATCCACGACTAGGTATAGTCCCATCTTGTGTGTGTGTGTATATATATATATTTTTTATAAAATAATATTTAATTGGTTTTCCGTTAATATCCGATCGATGTTTTTGAGGCTGATAAGGTTTAGATTATCGTACACGTAAATATTCGAGACATGAATCTTTTTTACTTTAAAGAACAAATAAACTTTGTTTTTTTTGTACTCTTTTAACTATTACATATGAAAGATTTGTGGTTAGACTTAAGCGGAACACCAAATTCATTCTTAAAAAACTTGTGGTTAATTAATACCGAGCGATTAAAAGTCGCCCAAAAGTCGCCTGCTTCACTCTCACCCGCCAACGAAACCACAGACAGGTTACGTAACTCTGTCGCCAGAGCACTGCAGTGATGTCATATGAGGAACGATTTTCAGTTAGTTGTATAGAAAGTGTGTAGCACGCTCATCATTTTGATGATTTCTCGACATCAACAACGACATGCCGAATCGTTGCTTTGTCGTCAATTGCTCCTAGGGGTCGGGCGATGGTGTCACCATGCACAGATTTCCACAGGACCCCGCAGTTCGTGCTAAATCGGTTATGTTTATGAGTGCGAAGCGAGCGTTGTGGAAGCCTGAAACGATATCTTACTTGTGTTCAGATCACTTCACGGAAGTTAAAGAATCAAAACTACTTACTAGTTGTAGTAAAATATGTATATGATTGATGACCATAAAGATTTTCCATGACACAACTTGTAACATAACGATTTCTTCTTCGGAAGCGAGGTTGTAGTCGAAGTAACATTAAAATTAAAACTACTTTCTACTCGTAGTTAAATATGTATTGGAATCATAACCAAAAGGATTTTGCATGACACAACTTATAACGATTTCTTCCACGGAAGCGAGGTGGGGGTCGAAGTCACAATACTGCGCGATAAATTTCTTGCTACATTCTCGTGGTTAACGTCCACTCACCAGTATGTAGATACTAGTCAATGTGCGTCTTTATATTTGGTCTTATAATCCTAATTAGTTTATTATCATACTTGTATGCATTTTGAAACTAAATAAAAAGCAGACGATCTGCTGATACGTATAGTGAATTTATAAAAGAACTGTAATATCTAGACATTTTATAGTTTTCCAATGTGAATCATAATTCGCACACACACCCTAGTGTATGTTGTCTGTCTCATTACACTTCACAGCGAAAACAATGATTCTGTTGAATGCTACGACAAATGAATAAAAACAAAATGCAAATATTAAAACTAAAACAGATTCAAGTTATAGGAACAATGTCAGGCTATTACCTTGTTCGATGAATGTATCCATCAATATCCACAAAAACGAGTGATATGCCATTCATCTGCAGCTGTTCCAAGTGATGTGTCTGTCTTTTAAGTTTAATATACGAAAAAGTGATAATCTTTTCAGGTATTTCACATTGGTGTATAGTCTCATTGGTCACCCAAGATAGCACACCTGGCAACTAATTGCATAATGTCCACCTTTCTTTAAAAACAGTAATTTAGTTAGCCAATAATGGGCAATCAATCAATGTATTGCCGGTTAATCCTTTGAAAGAAGGACGTTGTTTTTACGCAGACACCGACACGACAGAGTGTATTCAGTATAGATTAGTAAATCTAGCTACATACATAAATACTACCTTTTGACAAATCCGCTGTGTAAGATAAAAGTAATTAATCAATCAGCGTGTTATCGGTTAATCCTTTGATCGATGTTTATAATGTTGAATATTTACTCCAGACACAAGAAATGCCAAATGGGAACCTTTGTCGGGTAATCTAAGTGTGTTACCACAAATTATACCTGTTATAAATTCATTAGCTGACCATCAAGTGAATGATGACAAATAACATGTGTAGGGTTATACCACCTAACACAGGTTACAACAAGGGAGTATTAATTGCTGTATTGCATGTGAAAACTTATGGGCCGACACTGTTTTGAGAATACAAACAGATTTGTACGTGACATGATTAAATTTCAAGGTAAAAAAACACAGAAATAGGATCAATTTGGATCAGGCCTAACGACACCAAGCGATTTTGACAGAATCGTCTATGAAAACAAGTTGTAACTCGGAAACTAGGCAAAGCAGCAGACAAAATTAAAAGACAGTAGATTGTGAGAACATATAGCTTTCATTTTCCACAACAGTTGTCACGATTTCAGGTTTATACAAACCTGTAAACAAGATAATTTACCCCCTGAAATGTAGATGAATTCTGCATCGGCCCTCATATCTATTCCTCATATGACATCACAGAGACGCCCCCGCTCTCATTGGTTGAAATTTCGTTCGCGGGTGAGAATTGTGCACTGTTGTCAAAAAGGTCGTTTTAAGTTATTTAAAGACCGAAGTCAGTAGTTGTAATGACGGGGTTTCATTTATAGCGATGCCAGTTAGTGATTTATGTATTTGTACCCCCCTAGAGTATATGTGATCTTTAACACGCACTCCATTGAGGTTTATTAAGGGTGTCGATCCTGGTCTTATGACGATACGACACCGTTGGTGATCGTGTCTGTCTAACCAGTGTATTATCAACCCAGTCAAAAGTGTTCGTTCTGACCTCCCATGAGTGTCAGCGAGATAGACATCTACTACGAGCGTGGTGTGTGATTTGATAGTCAAATTTGAATTGAAAAAAATC
Source organism: Haliotis rubra (assembly GCF_003918875.1). Classification (NCBI taxonomy): domain Eukaryota; kingdom Metazoa; phylum Mollusca; class Gastropoda; order Lepetellida; family Haliotidae; genus Haliotis; species Haliotis rubra. Next base: position 1,384,316 of record NW_025766969.1, read on the forward strand.
CCGTTGGTAATCGGGTACGTCAAACCGTAAATATGAGGCCACATCGTTTGAAGCTAACATGTTGCCCGTGTGACCTGGTATTCTTAAAACTTGTACTCAAACTCTGGAGTGAAAATCGTGAGAAGGATCCCGTTGTTTGTAATTTTGGAGACGTAACCATTGTTTTTAAAAGATATGTGGGGTGAGGTGAGGGTCATGTCGATCAACCAGTCTGGCTGTTTGAAGTCTGCTAGTGACACCCGATCGTATATGTTGTCTTTAAAGTGCAGGACGTACAAGGTGTTTTCCACGCCGGGCAGATCAAATCCCCGCGTGTCTCCGAGATCGGCTAGCGTTACGCTGGGATGATGATGGTTCATCTCGTTTATATATGATGTATTACGAAATAGTTTTCAATTGGTTATCGGATAATTCATGGGACGTGCACTTCAAACCCATGAGATGTATGTTGTTGAGTAGGCAAATTTTGGTGAGCGATATTGTGTCTTCCACGGCCACGGTGACTCCCTGCAGACTGGTGTAGGCGTTAACGTTCACCCGCACGTAAACGGAGCAAACTTTGTATTGTTGTTATTTGGCCGAGCGGAGTTTGATCCCTTTCATGATTTCGATGACCTTACGCGCCGAGGTAGACTTGGATGTACAGCTTTGATTTTGCCAGTAGAGTTTCCAGGACCGATACCATGCTGTCAAATTCCGACACCATCTGCAATCCCACGTTTTTCATTCCGGGTTTGCGCAACAGCATGTGGGCTATTCTTTGCCTCAACGTGCTGACAATCACGCTGCGTCTTTGCGTAGGGACGTAAGCCACGAGCAGCATTCTGTTGTTCACGACTTTCGTCAGGTAGTGATCTTTGTTGTTCATGAAAACGTGTGGAGTCGATTCCAGTCGATGAGAGTGTACTGCGTGTTTCTGGAGACAGCCGTGGTCTCAACGTCATCCAGGTGGAACAGCCTGCCGCGGAAGGCTGTGGTAATCGCCCATTTGTCCTTATCGTTGCGTATCAGGTCGTACCGAGTGTTGTTGACCGCTCCTTCGGTATCAACGAAATTGCCTAGGTTGTTGCCACCGCCGTCAGTAAAGGGCGGCAGTTCGACGCGTTTGTAAATGCGCTTTTTCAGTTGCAATGCGTACAGTTTGCCCTCAATTCCGGGCTCGTCGAATCCGTGTGTGTCTCTGAGGTCGGAGAGCTCGATGGTATGACATTTTCCCGGTCGCATGGTCGTTCCCGGACCCGAAGCTTCGGTCATTGTCTTTTGCGTAGGTGCAGCGTCATGCTCAGGTATCCTATATTAACTGGATTATGTTTAATGTCTAAAACCAATTATTTTAATTCCGTGATGGTGCCTTGGCTTAATTTCTTGTACTGCCGCAGCGAAAACGATTCGGTTCTACCAACGTTGTACTTTTCCGTTTTCACCGGCACAGCTCTCAGCAGCGTCGAATGTCGTTCGCCTTGAACGTTGTCGGTCAGCTGATCGAGATGAATGTACAGTTCGCGGTACGGAACTAGTTCGGGTAATTTCATACCGGTCATGGTGGTTTTCGGTTGTATTACGTTGAACGTAAACCCGAGTGTTTTAGTCAACGGCTGGCTGAGTCTCAAAGTGTTTTCTCTGTTGTTGATCAGCACAACCGTGCCGTTTGAGACGTTCATTTTGAGTTCGGCTCCCACGGGTTTGAATATTTCATCGTTGAGCGAGCACACGCTGTAGAAGCCGTATGTTAATTGGTTGCGGTTGGTCCATTGCGGATAGTAGGTGATGTCGCAAAGCGTGACTTCGAGCTGACCTGACGTGTTATCGATGGCGTACAGCAGTTGAACGGGCTCGCTGCTCGTGATCCCGGAAGCGTTGCGTACATATTGAAAAAGTAGAGTTTAGCCAGGACTTCGCCGAGAGATTTCAAATGTTTTTATATCCAGTCTCTGACATTGCCTGATGATGGGCTTGGTGGTGTATCACCACCGCCCGTCAGCGACACGACCAGGGTCGATACAATGAAGCCCAAAGCTGTGAGAACGCTGGCGATGGTGATCTCTTGTTCCCGGAACAGAATTCGGATGCTGTCGGCAAACGTGGTGTCCTCGTTCAAGACTCAATCTATGGTTTCGCGCACGGGGCTGATTTGCGATTGGAGGGCTTCCCGGTTGGAGGAAGCGGCTTCCAATCTGGTCCGTCTCTCGTCTTCCAGGTCGCGCAATCTTTTCTCGATGTTTTTCGTGGCTTCGCCGTCAATGACGATCCTGAGTTTTCTTTTCTCGCGAGCGATGTGCTCGTCGATTTCGTTCAGTTTACCCATGTTGTTCACAAGTTCTCGCGTACGTTTTTCAAGGCTTCGTCTAGACCCCGAAGTTCCCTAAGAGGAAATTCGAAACCGGGGAAGGGTTCATTCGAGTACGTGACCAATATTTTTGTCGATTTCGTCCAACGCTTCTCTGGCGCACTGGGGCGCTTCTGCACCACCACCGAGTTCGGTCCTTATGTTTTGCAGATCTCGGACGACCTTCGATGGAAGTTGTTTTGGTCGTGCGCCCCCATAATCTCGCAGGTTTAGTTCATCGCGTATCAGTCGACTACCACCACGGCGACTGTGTTTGTTAATGAGATCGACCTCTGGATGAGCTTTCAATCGCAGCGTCCCTTCGTTGCCGATTTTGAACTTCGGATAGTCGCGACCCAATGGTTCGACGTAATTTTTATCGCGCTTTAAAGCATCATAATATTCGTCCACGGCCTGCTTTGAAAGCTCGTTGCCCACGGTGTCCCCCATGAACGAGGTGTCTGCTACATCCTCGTCGTCATTCAGCTGGTGTACATCTAAATCAGCCATGGGAATATCGCCAGCCATTTTTAATTTTTTTATATTAAATTAAAAATATACATAGTTTCAATATGAACAATGTCGCATTACATACACACAGACAGACAGACATACATACATACATACATACATACATACATACATACATACATACATACATACATACATACATACATACATACATACATACATACATACATACATACATACATATATCACGCGCACGCGCACGCACACACACACACACACACATTTGAATAGCGCCGATATCCACCTCAGCTCAGCTGCTCAAAGGCGCTTTGTTTTTCCCTCATTCACTGGATGTCAATCTCAACTGCACATCGTATTGTCAATCTCAACTTCCTGGGGAGCATACAACTCTTGCAGCCACTAGGCGCACCAAGTTATTGTGGCTTTCCCATCCTTACGAGGTACCCATTCACAGCTGGCTGTACTGGGACACATAGTCACAGTACTTTGTCCAAGTTTACTGCACGTTGCTGTACCCCCAACTGGGTGTTTGCACGTATTCATGTGGCCACCATCTGGTCATATACCAATGGATTCGTGGGTTCTTTTAAGTGCTCAGGGTTGTGTACTGTACACTAGGGGTTGTGACAACACTGAAGGAGTCTGCACACAAAGTTGACTCCAAGGTTTTTACACCCGGTCACAGGTGGGCTCGATCCCGTCACCTCAAGCTCGCTGGATCACTAGCCTGGCGCTTTAGCCAGTTCGCTCACCGCGAACACTGCTGGTTCGATTCCCCAACCTAGGCGCAAACGACGTCATCGTCCTCGGCATTTTCACGTCAGATCAGCTCGACAATATAACGAAAGGAGAAAAAGCCGTAGCCGAGTCATACGGGAATCGGTTTTGCATACCGCTCGACTGCAAGTTGTTCGACCAGGTCGCACTGGGCAACCGGCTGGAATACGAACTCACTTTCAATGACTACGGCAAAGTTATCTACACGCCGGACGGCACCAAAGCCAGCTACGCCTTCGACAACATCTCGCTTGAGTTCGACATGGTCACGAACATGGAACTGGCCCTGCAGTTTCGCCACCAGTACTCAGGAAAGCTGTCCATCCTGTACGACCGCGTGCTGCGACACCAGACGATCATCAAGGACAAGAGCGACTCGTTGTTGAACATAAACCTGAACGTGCCGGCTAGATCGATGAAAGATCATCTTGATCATTCCTGTGGCTGAATACAAGCCGTTTCGAAGAGACAGCGAACTCACTTGGAATCCCGAGATCACAAAAGTGGAAGTGACCGTCGAGGGCGTGCCCAACCAGCTGTTCAGTCAAGGCATGCAAGCTTACCAGCAGTGGGACGAGATAAAAAAAACTACGGGCCATCAAGCGACACTTGTCTGAAGTCAACGACGTCGTCAAAGACCTGGGTTTGCCCTATGTGACACTCCATAAATACCTGTTCAAGTATTACGCATTGTGGCTGGACATGCGATCCACGGACGATGACAGACTACACGGCAGCGGACGTTGCGAGGGGCAGTGAGGGGATCACCATCCAAATCACCAAGAAAGCTCAAAATCCAGGTGGTAAATTAACTCAGAAATTCAACTCGGTGCTGAAAGACTGACGGGAACAGATGCGATGGGTCGCCCTGTTTCACTGCAAGGACACGGATTCGTTCGAGGAGTGCTTGCGAGAAAATGACGTGATCCCGAACAAACAAGAACGAGAACGAGTGAAGAAACAGCTCGCCGAAACGAAACACGCCAAACTCCTGTTGAAAACCGACCAACCCGTGGAGTCTAAAGTCTGCTAGCTTAATCAAAATTCTAGCAAAATTCAAGCGAATGAATAATTTTGGTTGACGATGTACGAAATTCTGGTCGTGTGCAACTTGACTTTCATCTCGATGTGATTCGCGTACATCAGATTTGATTTTATTAGACTTAAACATTGCTTGACATATTATAAGATGGAGTATGATGAACTTCTCAAACCAATGTCGCTTGACGACAACGACAATAATAAAAACGACAAGCGGGAAAAACTGGTGGCGCTCGTGGTCGACGGCAAAGCCAAACAATATTTGGGTGGGAGCGACCACACTCCCGATTCAAATTCGCAAAATGTCGGCCGAAAAAATCAACAAGCTGTACGCGAGATACGAAGCCAGACTCGGCACCAAAATGACGAAAACCATAGGGTTGGCCATGACGCAGATCTACACCGGCATTGCCTCCTACTTCCTTCCCATTCCACCGGAACGTCGACTTTACCTGTGGGAAGATCTCGAGAAAGATCCGTTCATCGAACACGCTTTGAGCGCCGTCAGCTGTGTGCTGTACCACAGGTACGGCATGTTTTTAGCTCCGTTGACCGCGGCCATCATCACGGCAAAGCATTGCCAATTTAAAGAAGAAAATAACATAGTACAAGATGTCATCGGTGGAGGTTGCCCACGAGCAACGACAGACGACGGCGGCGGAGGAACAATAACAACAACAAGTGATTGATACATTAACCAGAAGAAAAAAGGATCCCCAAAAAGTAGCCACCGGTCGCAAAGGCCAGTTAGCTTAAAAGCGGAAAAAAAACTTGTCAATGGATTTCTTACGCCATAACGACGGCAGCATGCATCACCACCGTCATCACCGTATTGCTGTACAAATTCAACCCGAAGACATCACCACCACCACCACCGACCCGGGCACCGGTACCCGCCCCTCAATTAGAAGTAAACCCTCACATCATGTTATAAAAAAATCTCGTCAACCGATTGAAAAACGTTCGTCAACGACGCTTATCACGCCATCGTGGTCAGTGTACTGGCCATAGGCTACACTCGATTGAGCAAAATGATCACCAAACAACCAGCACCCAAACTCGATTTCAACCTGCAAGACATGGGCATGCTCGTGTTTCGATTTGGGACTGGCGACAGCCACCAAAGACATGCTCGCCAGTGGAGAACTGCAGGCCGCTCAAGCCGAGTACATAAAAAAACGCACACAGAGAATAGATTTCATTAACGACCAACTCGCGAGCGAAAACCACGCTGTGAGAATGTTCAAGAACGTCGACGACGCCATGCAAGAATACTACCTGCTCACTGGCAAACGACTCGAACCTCTCGGCAACGAACCCACCCGCTCGCAGTATTAGACACCTTCCCAGGAACAGAAAGACCAGGAACTGATCTTCGTGGCGCTGGACCTAGCCGCTACCATGTTGATCGCTAAACAATTAGACTAAAAAAATATTTATGTTTATACATAAAGATTGGTGGACGTGCGTTGTATAACTGCAAGTACGTGCTGCTCGGCAAAGCCGAAACCTGAGGCAGGAAATGCTTCGCTGACTATTGCGGCAACCTCATGATGTCCATACGAAAAGGTTTTGTGAATTACACGTGCGAAATGTTCGGCGTGGGCGTGAAATGCCATTATCGCCGTTGCAATATCTCATCTACTTGACGAAAAGAGACTACCTCAACGAACGCAACCGACTGCTCAGAATAAAAATTTAAAAAGTAAAGATTTTACGTGCGCTTCAATATTTTTCAAAAAAGCTTGTCAGAGATAAGGCTGACGTAGTTATCTCTCATTTAGCGAACAACCAATTAGAGATTTGACTTCGCACCTGACTATAGCGAATACCTATTAGAGATGTGACTTCGCATCAGAATATAGTGAAAATCAAACTTATTAGAGATTTGACTTTGCATATGGATATAGCAACAATGCTCATTGCTCGAGAACTGGAAAGGATCGCTAAAGAACGTGGAGTTATTTGTTACGACCGTTTGAAGAAACCTCAGCTGCTGAGATTGCTCAACATTGTCGATGAACAACAACGACCCACGGTGAAACAACTCAAGCTCCGAGCGAAGTAGCATGGGCTCAGAGGTTATTCACACATGAGGAAAGCTGAGCTCATTGAACTGTGGAGGAACACAAACCCGTTGAACTGCGGTTCGCGGACGAAGCACGCCATAGGTAAGTATCTGAGAGGATGGACATTGACAAGATCATGGACGTCGACGACATCAAACCCCTGATCGCTGACAAAGTCGGCAAGGAACTGAACGATCTGGGAAGCCTCAAATTTCAACTCACGGTGAGAATGTCGTTGGAAAAACAGCCGACGGACCGCACCACCGAGCACGTCCAGCCCTACTTCAGAGGCAAACAAGAAGCCGCGACTCAACCCGAGTCTGTCGACGCATCCATCGACACCTCGTTTGCAAAAATACGAGAATCCCTGGAACGCTTTACGAGCATAGGCTCGGGCTGGGTCTACCTGGACATAGCGAACTACGTGCCATTCAAAGGAGGGTCGTACCTGGACCTGCAACCGTACTACAAGAAAAAACAAGCCATGATCAACGTCAAAAACAAAGGTGACGACTGTTTACCGGTGGCGATCATAGCTTTCCAGCTATCCCTCTATCAAGGAATCCAGCCTCGACTTTACGGGGATAGACATGCCTACTCCCATCTCACAAATCGCTCGAGGGGAAAAACAAAACCATCTGGCTATTAACGTCTTCGGACACGAAGGAAACACAACTATTGTGCACAGGATAAGCCCCGTCCTAGATAAAACCATGCGAAGGACCAATTTATTTCTGATCGAAAAAAAGGACAAGTATCACTACGCAAAGATTAAAAGCTTCAGCAGACTGTTGTGCGATCAATCGAAGCACGCGATCGGTGTCTGCACGGCTACGCGTGAGCCGACAAGCTGGAATCGACATGCCCGACGAAAACGACAACGTCTTCATCAACCACAAGCATCAAATGTCCGTGCCTTACGTCATCTACGCCGACTTCGAAGCCCTCATAAAAAACCTCGATACCGTCGCTCCATCGTCCACGGACAAAAGTTTCACGCACACAATGCAAGAGCATGAAGCCTGTGGGTTCGGTTACGTGGTCGTTCGATACGATGGACAAACGAACACTCCCATGGTCTACCGAGGTCCCGACACGGCCGAAACATTTCTCATGTTCTTACAACACGAAGAGAAAAAATCAGGAAAGAGGTGTCAGATCCTGCTCTCATGCGCATGACGTCGAAGGATAAACTCACTCACAAGAAGGCTAAGAATTGCCACGTGTGCGACGAACCCCTGTGCGGGGATTCTGTGAGAGATCACTTCCACATCACCAGCAAGTACAGAGGTGCCGCTCACAACGCGTGCAACCTGAAGCTCAAAATCGACCCCAAAACCATCAAAATCCCTGTCATGTTTCACAACCTTCGCGGGTACGATTCTCCCTTGATCATGCAGGCCATCGCGAAGGTCAACGGCAACATAACGTGCATCCCCAACAACATGGAAAAATACATCTCGTTCTCGTTAGACGGTCTGAGATTTATCGATAGCGTTCAGTTCCTGCTAGCGTCTCTAGACAGTCTGGTGAAGGCCAACGAACCGGACGACTTCGACATCACCAATCAATACACCGACGCCGAGACTCGACCCCTGCTGCTGAGGAAGGGCATCTACCCCTATGAGTACATGGACGATTGGTCCAAGTTCGACGAGACGCGATTACCTCCCATCAACCAATTTTACAGCAACTTGACCGACTCGGCAATCAGCCTGGACGATTATGCGCACGCGTTTAACGTGTGGGACAAACTGGGCTGCAAGACTTTGTGCGACTACCACGACCTGTACTTGAAAACGGAAGTGCTGCTGCTGGCCGACGTGTTCGAGATATTCAGAAAAACAGTACGACCTGGACCCCGCGTGGTATTTTTCATCCCCCGGTCTCTCCTGGGACGCCTTGTTGAAAAAGACTGGAGTTAAATTGGAATTGTTAACGGATTACGGCATGCACTTGTTCGTGGAAAAAGGCTTGCGAGGCGGGATTTCCATGGCCTCCAAATGATACGCCAAAGCCAACAACGAGTACGTTCCCGGTCACGACCCCGGCAAACCGACCAAACACATACTCTATCTTGACGCCAACAACCTGTACGGCTGGGCCATGAGTCAGTATGTCCCCACCAGGGGATTTGAATGGGTCTCTTCACCCGAGATATTCGATGTGAATAGCATTGCGCCAGATTCGAACAAAGGCTACATGCTCGAAGTGGACTTGGACTATCCCGCAAAACTACACGGATCGCTAAACAGCTATCCGCTAGCTCCGGAACGATTGACGGTGAAACCGGACTGGATGTCCAAATATCAACGAAACTTACTGGGAGACAATAAGCCAGCTAACGTTGAAAAACTTGTGCCGAACTTGATGAACAAGTCAAAATACGTCGTTCACTATTGCAATCTGCAGCTGTACTTGTCGCTGGGAATGAAACTCACAAAAATACACAGGGGGCTCGAGTTCGATCAAATTCCGTGGATGGAGCCTTACATACGAATGAACACAGACTTGCGAAAGCTGGCCACCAGCGATTTCGAGAAAAACTTGTACAAACTCATGAACAACTCGGTGTTCGGCAAGACGATGGAGAATTTGAGAAAACGCGTTAACGTAAAGCCATAGTCGAGAGATTCAATCACACCTTAGCCAAACGCCTGTTCTCGCACCAGTACTCGCGGGATTTAATGGATCCCAAAAACAGAAACACGGAATGGGTCGTACGCTTACCTCAAGTGGTGGATGCCATCAACAACGAAGTCACCAGACTCGAGGGCAAGAGACCCGTCGAAGCCATCAAAATGAAATCTGTCGAATCATCGTCGTCAGCGGCACGTCGCAATAAAACAGAGAAAACATTACCGGACCGGGTCAGCGTTAGGTACTTGTACCACCCGGGAGAATACGAGGGAGACAGCAGAAAACGCGCCACCGATCCGATATGGTCCATGAAAACGTACAACGTAGACCTTGTCGACATCAAAGACGGAGAACCGAACTTCTACTACCTGAAAGACGGGCTGCCGAGAGCATTCGTCAGAGAGGAGTTGATGATCATACCTCACGACACAGATCCTTTTTGATCACCCACTGTATGATAATTGTCATCATTGTGTGTGTGTGTGTGAATCAAAGGCCTTGATTTTTTCCCCATGCTCACTTAAAAGTCAATATTTCAGAAACTATTTGACCGATTTTCGTAAGATTTTGCATGCAACTCAGTAGCAGTATATACAATGATGGTACAGGATCAGGGCCTTCCCAAGGGCTCAATTTTTAAAATTGAGCCCTTGGGAGGGGCCTTGTCCCTAACCATCATTGTCTATACTACTATTATAGCAAAATTATTTTTACAGAGAGCGGTGAGGGGGGCAGCTATACCATCGACAATATTTCGTTGGAGTTCGACAAGGTCACAAATCCAGAATTGGCTAGACAAATTCGCAACCAGTATTCGGGAACGTTAGCCATCTTGTACAATCATGTGCTGTATCATCAGAAGATCGTCGTGAATAAAAGCAATACGTTGTGGAATATCAATCTGGACATACCCGCTTGATCGATGAAGGGTATTTTGATCATTCTGGTGGAAGAATTTTCACTGTTTCAAAGAGTAAATGAAAAATATTGGAACCCCGAGATTATCAAAGTGGAAGTGTCCATCCAGTGCCCAATCAATTCTTTAGCCAAGGCATGAGAGCCTACCAACAATGGGACGAGATAAAAAAAATTACCGGGGATCAAGCACCAACCGGAAATCAACGGGATCGTCAAGGATCTCAGTCTCGCCTACGTGACGCTTGGACAATACCTAACGACCATGTACACGTTGTGGTTGGACATGCGATCCACGGACGATAATCAGCTTGTCTATACTACTATTATAACAAAATTATTTTTACAGAGAGCGGTGAGGGGGGCAGCTATACCATCGACAATATTTCGTTGGAATTCGACAAGGTCACAAATCCAGAATTGGCTAGACAAATTCACAACCAGTATTCAGGAACGTTAGCCATCTTGTACAATCATGTGCTGTATCATCAGAAGATCGTCGTGAATAAAAGCAATACGTTGTGGAATATCAATCTGAACGTACCTACTTGATCGATGAAGGGTATTTTGATCATTCCGGTGGAAGAATTTTCACTGTTTCAAAGAGTAAATGAAAAATATTGGAACCCTGAGATTATCAAAGTGGAAGTGACCATCCAGTGCCCAATCAATTCTCAGCCAAGGCATGAGAGCCTACCAACAGTGGGACAAGATAAAAAAATTACCGGGGATCAAGCACCAACCGGAAATCAACGCGATCATCAAGGATCTCAGTCTCGCCTACGTGACGCTAGGACAATACCTAAAGACCATGTACACGTTGTGGTTGGACATGCGATCCACGGACGATAATCAGCTTGTCTATACTACTATTATAGCAAAATTATTTTTACAGAGAGCGGTGAGGGGGGCAGCTATACCATCGACAATATTTCGTTGGAATTCGACAAGGTCACAAATCCAGAATTGGCTAGACAAATTCGCAACCAGTATTCGGGAACGTTAGCCATCTTGTACAATCATGTGCTGTATCATCAGAAGATTGTCGTGAATAAAAGCAATACGTTGTGGAATATCAATCTGAACGTACCCGCTTGATCGATGAAGGGTATTTTGATCAGTCTGGTGGAAGAATTTTCACTGTTTCAAAGAGTAAATGAAAAATATTGGAACCCCGAGATTATCAAAGTGGAAGTGACTATCCAGTGCCCAATCAATTCTTTAGCCAAGGCATGAGAGCCTACCAACAGTGGGACGAGATAAAAAAATTACCGGGGATCAAGCACCAACCGGAAATCAACGGGATCGTCAAGGATCTCAGTCTCGCCTACGTGACGCTAGGACAATACCTAACGACCATGTACACGTTGTGGTTGGACATGCGATCCACGGACGATAATCAGCTTCATGGTAGTGGGCGTCGCATCGATCACGCATCGATCACGATCCGAATCACCAAGAAGGGTCATACCACCGGTAAATTAAACCTATATTTGTGCGTGATTATGGATGCACAACTCTATGAAGATGGAAGATTCGTGCAAGCCATCTATTAAGAATTTTTCAATCAATATTGAGCTGCCACTGGAGCCACATTGCGCCATCATGTGTGGTGAGACGGGTTGCGGCAAGACCGTTTTTGTATTGGATATGCTGGAAGCTTATTATCGGGATGTGTTTGATCATATCGTGATTCTTTGCCCTACTATACGTGTCAATAAAACGTACACAGAGAGAGCGTGGGTGATGAACGACCCGGAGGTGTATAAAATCAACACAGGAGTATGTTAACAGAACTGGTTGCGAGCCTTTCACGAGAAGTTCGAGGGAGAATCGACGGTGTTTATCCTACACCATTGAAGCCGAAATAAAGAGATCACCAAAAAGAGAGATATGTTATCGTATTTAGTATTTTCGGGATGTCATATGAAAAATTTAACTTGGTCCTGAAAGACCTCAAGGAACAGACACGATGGGTGGCCTTATTTCACTGCAAGGATAGGGATTCGTTCGAGGAATGTTTAAGAGAAAACGACGTGATTCCCACCAAACCGTGCTGAAAACAGACCAACCCGTGGCTTATGCGGTGTGCTTGCTGTAAAAATCAAGCAAACTGCTAAGCAAAATCAAGCAAACTGCTAAGCAAAATCAAGCAAACTGATTAGCAAAATCAAACAAACTGCTTAGCAAATTGAAAGTATACCCTTTATATGGAAACCATGACGACGTTTGAAATTCTAGTTCTGTTTTACCTGACATTCATATCGTTCTGTTTGGGTTATGTTGGATTTTATTATATTAGATTTAAAAACCGATCGACTTATTATAAGATGGAGTTGGATGACCTGCTCAAACAAATGATATCCGAGGAGGAGGGTGAAGATGGATAAACGAGAAAGATTCGTGGCCCTCGCCGTGTGGGGGAAGGGGAAACAATACTTGGGTGAAAACTTCTCCACCAATAAAATTTATAAAATGTCCAATGGAGACATCGACAAACTGTACACGAGATAAGAAGCCCGATTCAGTTCTGAAATGACGAAACCCTAGGGTCGGCTATAATGCAATTCTACACCATTATAGCTTCGTCTCTGCTTCCCATTCCACCGGAACATTGACTTTATTTGTGCAAAGATCTCGACGCGAATCCGTTTATCGGTAACGCCTTGAACACCCTCAGTTGTGAGTTCTTAGCTCCCGTCACCATGGCGATCATTACGGGGAAGCATTGTCAATTTAAACATAAATGTCTGACTAATGATATACAAGATGACGGAGGCGAACATCGAAATGACGGATTCGACCTCGACATCTGCGGAGGAGGCCCCCCAAAGTGATTGATACCGTAACGAAGAAACCCAAGAATCTGAAAAACGTAACCGCCGGTAAAAAAGGGGGGTTAGCTAGGCATCATAAACCAATTAATAACCAACCATGGATTCTGTATGCTGTGGCAGCCACTTTCGAGCTGTATGGTTATATAATACCAAACAAAACGAAAAGACTACACCACCGCCAGCGGTGATGGTCAAACCATTGACAAAACAATTAGAGGTAAACCCACACGTTATGTTATAATCATGTCTACCGCCGACAGAAAAACATTTGTCAACGATGCGTATCATCCCGCTGTGGTCAGCGGTGTAGCCATAGGCTACGCGCGTTAAGTAAAATGCTCACGAAACAACAACTCCCAAACTCGATTTCAACGCGTACGACATGGACATGCTCGTCCTAGATTTGGGAATGGTCATGGCCACCAAAGATATGCTCATGAAACAAGGGATCATTCCGGAAAACATATTAAAGTAAGAGTCATCATATAAAATATAATTTTTAAAAATCCAATGCCACCGAAATGAAAGCGGAACGGAAACATCATGATTTAACCACCGAGAAATTACAAGCCGCACAAGCCTACTACGTGAAAAAATGCATGCAGAGAATAGATTTTGTCCACGACCAACTCCAACGAGAAGGTCGCGCCGTTCGAATGTTTAAGGACGTGGACGAAGCCATGCACGTGTGTTATCCCGTCACCAGAAAACGATTAGCACCCCTCAGTAACATGCCAACGATCTCACAGCATTACACACCCTCCAAGGGTCAGAAAGATCATGAGTTGACCTTCGTGGCATTAGGTTTTAGCAGCAACGGTGTTGATCATCAATCAATTAGACTAATGTATATCTAAGTGCAAATAGCAAAGATGAGACCCATATCATTGCAAATACGTGCTTCTGGGAAAAGCCGCGACTTGCGACAAGAAATGCAGGACTGAGTATTGTGGAATACACATGATGTCTATCAGAAAGGGTTTTGTGAACTACACGTCACTACAAAAATAAGTTGGTTTCCGGAACACTAAAACTGAGAAGAAACGACATGGAAACCACCATTTCCAGGTGGTTTCCATGTAGTTTCCTATAGTTTCATTGTGGTTTCCATGAAAACTGAAACTGAATTTTGCACCATTTCCAGCTGCTTTCCAGTGCGATTCATTACCCACTCCTCCAAGCCAGATCCAGCTGGTTTCCGTTTTTTCGTTTATTGTAGGTTTCAACCTGGTTTCCGTTTTTACGTTTATTGTAGGTTTCAACCTGGTTTCCATGTTTTCGTTTATTGTAGGTTTCAACCTGGTTTCCATGTTTCCGTTTATTGTAGGTTTCAACCTGGTTTCCATGTTTTAGTTTGTTGTAGGTTTCAACCTGTTTACATGTTTTAGTTTGTTGTAGGTTTCAACCTGGTTTACATGTTTTAGTTTGTTGTAGGTTTCAACCCAGTTTCCAAGTTATAACCTAGTTTCCATTAACACTGAAACTACATTTTGCACCAGTATCTGGATGGTATCCATGTCGGGACTTTACAAACTCGTCCATGGAGGCTCTTGCTGGTGCTTAGTTTATTGTCGTTTCCAACCAAGTTCCCAGCTTATAACCTGGTTTCCATGAAACTGAATCTGTTGTGCCGGCCCCTCACCCGCTTCTCCAGAAAAGAGGCTGTGTTTCATGCAACACACATACCAAATCAGGTATTTAATACAATTGCACAATGGTACAACCGTCAGGACGACAAATAACAGAATAAAACACAAAGTCATGATAGGTTTATTTACATTCAACAATTTGCTGATAAACAAATGATATTTGGAATGTTCACATTAATAAAACTGAATTTTCAAAATGCATAAATAATTAAAAGCAATAAGGAATTAAATAGCAGTGAGTATGGAATGTTTTCCTAAACTCATCAATGTAGATGAATCCATATCATTTGGTTTTCCAATTTGAGAAATGTTAACTCTTTCCCCAAGAGAGGAAGAACTTTTTGCTTCTTCTTCTCCGGCCAGTCAATCGTTGTCAGGACCTTCTTCCTGCAGCTTTCCAGCTTCTGAAAGTTAAAAAAAACAATAAACAATCAGTACAAACAAGCATTCGTCAACAATAACGCTAGGTGGAGAAAGGAAAACTGTCCAATGTTCCTTAAGCTTGAGGAAAAATAAACTGTAACCACTGTCCAATAAGCACGAAGTTCAATAAATCAAAACTGATCATTTGACCTGAAAAGTGATATAATTTCAATCGCAGAAGAACTTAGTGAAATTTGTAAGAGTAGAGAGACAAGCAAGAGAAGGACATATTTCCTTAGCTTGGGTTGGACATTTGATGAACGACAAAAAAAAGATTTTCTTTCACTAAATAACAATTGTGACTTATAGAAAACATTGACATTGAATTAATAAAATCTCTTAGGAATGCACACTCAATTCATACTATCATTGCCTTTTTTTCCGAGAAATTCTCAGGTGAAAGCTATAACTTATTTTCTGAATGTTACATACATTATGCTTTGATATTATATGTATAGAACTACGAATTATCCATTATTTTGAAAATAATGTGAAAATAAATTTTTGGGTTTAAAAAATAATGTGGGGTCATTCTGGCAGACAAGAAATTGAATGGGGTCATAGGCGGACCTCCATAACTAATATCTCATACTGCTATTGACAATGTGTTTGTTGCTACTATTTAGTGGGGTGTTGTTAATAAATTGTTAATTGATGTGTGCAAGGTGAAATATGTCCAGACCAAAACATAATGTACATTGGCGCTTTACTATGTACTATTTAAAACTCTTTCAGCTGCATATTTCTAATTATACATTGCACGTATTAAACAGTGTTTATTTTGAAAGTTCTTTGGAATATCAGTGTTCATTTTCAAGAAATTACATTAACTTGATTTTTTTTTCAAATAAGGTTTTCCTTAAATTTTAACCTGTGTAACATTAGAATTGAGAACGATTAGAATTTACTTACACGTCTGAATCTTTTGTTGTTCTTTGCGGACAAAGGCCTCTGCTTTCACACTTCTTTGTCTTCTAGGTGAACGAACCCTCTTGTTCGTCCAAAACCGCCAAACTGCTTCTGAAAGGAGATGTGTATAAGTGGAAAATATTTCCAGTTGGAAGTTACGAAATAGTGGTTGTGTAATTTTTATGTATTTTTCTGATTCATAGGATTTACATTATTTGGATAATTTTATGTACATCATTTACTGAAGGGTTTGGATTACACATACCTGTTGCAGGTCAAGACCAGTTAGTCTTCTTCAGTTTTTCCAACACTGCCCCAATGGAATGCTGGAAATGTAGAAATTAAGGGGAAAA
Source organism: Haliotis rubra (assembly GCF_003918875.1). NCBI lineage: Eukaryota > Metazoa > Mollusca > Gastropoda > Lepetellida > Haliotidae > Haliotis > Haliotis rubra. The sequence continues at coordinate 1,400,747 of NW_025766969.1, forward strand.
TCAGGAACTTTCTAAGTGATATTGTACTCTTGATAACAATAAGGCATGAAAATAGAAGAAAAAATATCAATTTGCAAGGTGTAGATATGCTAATATCAAAAGAAGCAAAATTAACAAGTTCATATAATTTTAGGTTGGCAATGTACATCAATGTATCCCCAACATATCCTATTAAACGTTCTATATATCCAACTTTCTTTACAAACTTCTTTTGTGGATCTGACAAAATCCACATATCTTCATTCAGAGTTAAATATCTTGACATTTCTAAGTGTAAAATTGTTTACATCAGATGATTAACTTAAATTACCTCATACATCAATAATCTATCCTATACTGACTTGAAAAACTTTTAAAAAACAGTTTCCAAAAATATTGTGTTGACAATTTATCCACTCAACAGCATTATAGTATCATGATAAATATCGTCTTAAAAGTTGGCTGAAAAATATTGTCGAATTTTTGGTCATAGGCTGTCTTGTAACTCTAATAACTAGACAAAGAATTTTGAAACTTCACTCTAACCATGCACCAAATCTGCTCAGAGAATTCCTATAAATGCAAAGTGACTCACTATCTCCCACTGTATTGTTTTCAGTGGTACAAATATCAAAAGCAATTTTCAGTAACAAACTTTAAAATAGAACTTCCAATCATTGGATTTCTTGCAATAATATTCGAATACTTCTAAATACGTTTGGAAGTTATCTTGAGTCGGGACGTTGCTGGATATATTTGTGGTTCATATTGTTCTTGCAAAGATAATATTTCATACATTACGATAATGAACCATTTAGTCGTATGTGACCTGATCCAAATCACAATCGAGTTCTTGAGTTGACTAAGTAAAGGAAGCCATATCTCTTGCCAACATTTCGACACGCAATTGCTTATCGAGTTCCATCAAGTCTAAAATTGTAATTTCATATTTATTGTCCTAGCTACTTATGTACATTAAACGTTACACATTACATGAGCTATTGCTTAATTCAAGAATATTACACTGTACCTGACATGGTCGTGGAATGTTCCTTTTCTCCCTCCGCGATCGACGACTGCTCCTGTCTTCAAGTTTTCACGTACCCGAGCCTCCAAAGCTTCTAGTGTAACTCGCATTGCCATTTTCTTGATTCAGATAACATGGACAAGCGAAGGAATAATTCATTGTGCTGGGTTCCTTGTTGTGTTAATAACGAGAGGCACTTTGGCCCACTTTCAAAACAACTTCTCATGAGATCAAGTGACAAAATGGCAGCAATTGTGTGTAGGGGCATTGTGGGTAATAACAAATACCTAATCCCTTTTCAATTGGCAGGTATGAAAACATTATCTGACCCAATTTGGTTGTGATTTCAAGACATAAAAGACGAAAATGACCACTTCAGTACATAAAACCATTGCTTTTATAAAATGTCACGAGTTCGCGCGTGCCCACGGATTACCGACTCATTACTTCTACAACAATTTAATTTTGATAACAGGTGCCCGTTAAGATGAGACAACCCCAAGGAAGCCGACACACAGACCGCGACACACAAATGACATGACACTGATTGTTTGTCAAGTACTTGAACTCACTGTCAAAGCTTATGCTAACTTTAAATACTTTTAATGGTAAACATTACTCACAACCTCTATTCATAGTACAATTCCCTTATATTCTAGTTATTGAGAAATCCGTAATGTATGTACCGGATTGACAATTGTTTGAATTACATTATACTAAACTTCCTAATTGCTTATACTCTTTCGCATTCTAAAGCAAACATAATTAATCTGATTTTTCCCTCAAATTTCACTTTTGGACGTTTAAGATTTTTCATTACTACAGTGAAAATTGTTACTCATCGTAGAATATCATCCATCTATTTAGATTTTCAAAATTCCCCATCATATAAAATGCCAGGATGGTCAACTTCATGCCAAATACTTGCAAATTTTAAGTTACTCAGTTCAAAACTGTGCACAGGAAACCAACATGAAACTACATATTCTGGTTTTATGTTGGTTTCCATTTAATGAAACTTCAGTTGCAAATTCCACGAATGGAAACCAACAAGAAACCTCTTACCTTAGTTTTTTGTTGGTTTCCATTTACAGAAATGCAAAAATCAAAGAATCCAAAATGGAATCTAGTTGGAAACTCAGTTACTCAGTTTCAATGAATGGAAACCAACTTGATTCCCAAATTACCTAGTATACGGATGGTTTCCAGGTTTCAGGAAACCAAGTCATTTTTGTAGTGCGTGTTTGGTATGCAGTATTGGAGCGAAATGTCATTATGGTTTGTGCAAAGCCCACGGAGCAGACGTGGTCCGAAACCAACTTATTTATGATAAGAAAAAAGATTATCTCAACGAACGTAACCGACTACTCAAAATATTTTATTTTTTTTAAATTCATTTTTTTGTAAAAGTTGTGTCAGCCAGCGTGATTCGAACTTGAATATACTCATTCTGAGTGCAGTGCTCTACTGACACAGCCAGCGTTCCTATATGAATGCAGTTACCAAGGTAAACAGTGTGACATACATCACTAGCAACCACATTCATGTAGGAACGCTTGTATTAGCTTCACTCACAGTTAGAGGTACTCCGGCATTCCTATATGAACGAGGTTGCTAGTGATGTACCTCACACTGTTTACCTTTGTAACCACGTTCATGTAGGAATGCTAGCTGTGTGGACGCTAACTTGCAAAAGTTTTCTCCGCTATCCTGACTCGAACTCAGGATTCTCAGTCCAGCACTCTACCATTGCACTGTCGGCCACTGCTGTGATTGACACGGTGAATTTAAACTATTTATAGCTAAGGACTGACTGACTGAGTTTAGTTTTACGCCGCTTTTAGCAATATTCCAGCAATATCACGGCGGGGGACACCAGAAATGGGCTTAACACATTGTGCCCATGTGGGGAATCGAACCCGGGTCTTCGGCGTGACGAGCCAACGCTTTAACCACTAGGCTACCCCACCGCCCCTTATAGCTAAGGAATGTCTAAGCTGGCGAGCTGATGAGCTAGGGGGCATGAGGGAACGAAATTAACCCCAAATAAAACCATTAGAGTACCCCTGTATTCGTACCCCCACTACTAATACTACTGAAGTACACTTCATATTCTCAAAACAGCAGCAATGCATATTTTCCCATCAAAATGCAAATAGGGAAGATCCAACAACTACGACTGTCACCCTTGTTATCTGGTTTAAAACCAGCAAGTGTGTATTTGTCAGCATTCACGTGTAATGCCCCTATTCCACACAGACCACGAATCCCACGAATCGCCACGAATTGGTAAATTTGAGAATTCGTGCAGATTCACAGAATTGTGCCAATTTTCTGGTTCAATTCGGGACGCTCTACGATACAGGTACGATAGAGGTGTGACTATTCACGGGATTCGGCTGGAATCGCATGAATATCGTCAAGAATTCATTATAATTACACAAATCTATTATGAATACTACCAGAAGGTTAGGAAACAGTTACGAATCAGTTAAGAATATGCCGAATGCATGATGATCAACATAGAGCAGCTGTAGTATTGGCCTTGGAACTGGAGTATCAACACCAACTGCTGATTGCTAGAGGAGACTACTTCGGAGGAGGAGGAGAGCACGCAGGTGGCGGTTAGACCATGCTGACACCAGGTAGAAGACTAGAATACGATCACTAAAACAGGCAGACCTAGGTTATGAAATGGTCGAAATTTAACCTGATATGAGGTTTCGAAACGTGTACTTCAAAACCTGGGTTTAGAAATGATCGGTGCAAAGAGGTCTACCCGATTCTGGAAGGAACCTACTTTACTGCAGAGAAAATCGGAGATAGGTTTATAAGAGCTATTCAACAGGATCAGCCCAGTCATCCAGAGGAGGGACACCCATATGAGACCAGCCCATGATGCTGGAATGAAGCTAGCCATGACCCTCAGATGCCTGGCTACAGGAGACCGGTATCATACCATCCACTATGACTTCTGATGTCGCTACAGCACAGTGGTATTGTGCAGGAAGTCTGTCAGGCCATCATACAGGAGCTGAAGGATGACATCATGCCACTGCCAAGGACCCAGGACTGGAAGGCCATTGCCCAGCTGTTCCAAGACCAGTGAAATGTTCCTCATGCCCTGGGGACCTTGGATGGCAAGCACATAGCCATCAGGAAACCACACAACTCAGGCAGTGTGTTGTTCAAGTACAAAGCCTTCTTCTCCGTGGTACTATTGGCCCTGGTGGATACAGACTGTAAGTTTATATGGATAGACACTGTTTTTTTGTTTTAAACATATTTTATTCAAGAATGAAATGCATTGGGCACAAGTTATCCAACTCCCATAGACACTGGTGAAGGTGAGAAGGTCACCAATCCGACGCACAGCTGTTTGGTGCTTCAGAACTGAAAGAGTGCATTGATGACAACACCATAAACTTCCCTGACAGCAATGCCCTGCCCAATGGTGACAGAGACACACCATACTACATCCTGGGGGACGATGCTTTTCCCATGAGGACTTCCCTCATGAAACCCTATGGCAGGAGGGGTCTGGACAATGACATGCTGGTGGCCAACTGCAGATTATCCAGGGGCAGACATGTGGAGGAAAATGGTTTCGGAATACGGACCAACAGATGGAGATGCTTCATATGCACCCTGGAACAAGACCTGATGTGGTGTGGTTACTGATGGAGACAGAAGTCATCCTCCACAACTTATTGAGGATCATGTTCCCTACCTTTTTAAATGCAGATGTGGACCGGGAGGATGAGGACCACAACAACATCCCTGTGCCTGGAGGGCAGACCAACAGGTGAGGAGATACTCCAGTTCCAGGCACCCAACAGAGACAATCGTGAGGGCAAAGTGATGAGGGCTTATGTTAAGGCCTGTTTTAACAGTGAAGCAGGTTCAGTTCCGTGGCAAGAAAGACAAGCAGCAGTGAATGTTAACTGAATGATAACTGTTGATATTTGATGTTAAAATGTTTTACTATTTATTTAATAGTGTTATTAATGCTCGTTAGCTTTATTAAAATGTTCCGTTTATTAAAACAAGAGGCCCAAGAGGGCTTGTATCGCTCTACTGACTACTGGCACAACAGCTATAGTCCATTTGGCTCAAAAGCGGACCGATGAATTGCAATCTAACTCGAAAACTAATAAACATATAACACTCAATGAAATGCTGATTATAATCAAAACATCAGACCAACTCTGAGATTTGTTGGCAGAATTTATGTCCTAAAATTAAAAAAGTTGTTTAACAAAATATCATTAAACTATTGACACAGTTCACTATTTGTTACGAGGGAGGAGTGCAGACAAAGGGACAGCCAGGTGTTAGGGAAGCACATGCACAAGTGCCGACAAAGTTATTGATTCATTATCCAGTGCTGTGCCGTCTCCATCCTTTCTCGCACACCTGGCTGTCCCTTTCTCTGCACTCCTCCCTCATAACAAATAGTGAACTGTGTCAATATTTTAATGATAGTTTGTTAAACAACTTTTTTATTTTTAGGACATAAATTCTGCAAAAACCTCACAGAGTTGGTCTGACGTTCTGATTATGATCAGTGTTTCATTGAGTATTTTATGTTTATTAGTTTTTGAGTTAGATTGCAATTCATCGGTCTGCTTTTGAGCCAAACGGACTATACATTGATCACTATGTTAGAATTTCTGCTTTATGCCATGAATGTGTTTTTTTTCAATCTTCACATTGCCCCAATCCATCTGTCAAAATTTCTGACCGAGTAGTGGTAAAGGAAACACAAACAGAAACAAACTTTGGACTTTTTTATCTTTTTTCAAGTTTTATTGGTATTATATAAAACTGAAAGACACAAATACTTATCTAAGTACATTCTTGCTGATACATGGATACGTGACACAATCGTCAGCAGATAATGATCTGGAGTATATACCCAATTTGCCGCCAATCGTAGCTGATTCGTGACAGATTCGTAGCCGATTCGTGGTCAAGCCACAAATTGACTAACCTACGAATCGATTACGATTCGGTTACAATGCCTAAGAATGCACTAAGAATTTGTTACGAATTAACTACGATTATTTTTATTCGGGAGTTCTTGGCCAAAATTTTGAACAGTTCAAAACTTTTGCCACGAACTCCCAATTGGTCAAGAATTGCAAGAACTGACTACGACTACATTACGAATTAGTTAAGAACTTCATGAAATGATTACGATTCAACTACGATTCTTCACATTTGTCAATTCATGGCGATTCATTGGATTCGTGGTCTGTGTGGAATAGGGGCATAAAGGATGCTCAGTGACTTTAAAGGGGTAGTTATACAGAGCGATTAACCATTCAGGCTAACACCCTAATTACGAATCCAAGCTGCAAGCTGGTCAGTCTCTGCTCCCTCAACCGTGACGGACACGGGGACTGGGATGCTGTACAGCTTGACAGAATTTCTTCAACCTAAACAGTGGGACATTAGGCAGGGTGTATGCCCATCAGGAAAAAATATCCCCGTGGTGGTGTAACGATTCTTTGATTGTATCGATGTTTGCATCATCAACTACGCATACAGAACACATTTAGGCAATATATTAGGATATTAATATCGAGAGGGTCCATGATACATTGATGTGTCGCCACAAGAGACGATAATATCCCAAGACTAATTTACAAAGAAATCTAAAAAATGTTTAGAAAGCTTAACAGATCGAATGTAAGCAACTGACATTGTCAATGAGGAAATAAGTATGTACAGAAAATCTTATATCTAACTCTCTTCCAGCTCAATGAGTTTGTGGCAGGAAAATAATATCTACTATCTAACTTAGTCAAACCTTGCTAGGAATACTTGTGCTTCCAGGGACCTCGGTTCCATCAGAAAGAGTCTTCTCCACCTCTGGGGACATTGTGACTGCACAAGCAGTGTACGAAATAGCCACTGGCCCACTAGCCCATGGCTAGTAAAAATCCTGCCGGGCCAGTAAATCTCCACAGTCACTGGCCTGACTGGCTAGTGAATTTTCATGGGTTCATTTTTTTTAAAAATCACTCTTTCCGACTTGTTAAGTTATAATACACATTTAAATCATGCAAGATTATAGTCTGATAAATGATGGTATTTTACCTTTCTGCTATTTTGCTTAGTTTCTACATTCTGATTTCGGGCTTGTGAATTATTTTGTGGGCTAGTAACTTTCAGGCATAGCTAGCCCGACTGGCTTGCAAAATTTGGAAACTATTTCTTACACTGTGCACAAGGAAGTTCCCAGAAAGCTGCTGTTGACAAACTTGACTTTTTGAAGAAAAGTCTTGAGATATATGACTCATAAATGTCATGGTGACTCTTAAATGTCATGTTGAAGTGTTGACTAAGTCAGTTCAATCAAAGTTCTTTTAGTTTACTTTGAGATAATGCTGAAAACATTGTGAACTTAATGAAAATGTTCAACTTAGTTTGACTTTGTTAAATTTTTCATATGAGAGTTAATTAGCTATCAAAGTTAAGTTTTAATTGATTTTTTTTTTATTTATCTGAACTTTTCAGCTGAATTCGAAGTGTGTTTTTATAATTTGACCAATCAAACAATGTCTTATTGTAAATATATATCAATTCACATCCAATACCCAAAGAAGTTTTGATTTTTTCCTATGATCTAATGTTGCTTGGCATGTCATAATGTTGCTTGCAGTTATGTCCATGTTTGAAGCAGAGTGTGCACACATGAGCCATTTCGCAAAATGCCTCCATACAAACTCCATAGTTATAGCTATTTTTACACACCACAGTTTGAGAGGGAATATGGTTGATGCCCGTCACGCAGCCACAAGTAACACCGTCCACCAGCATGTCAAAAAAAAAGTCTCGAGCTTGGTGTTCTTGCATCATCTGAGATAACACAAAACATTTTACTGGCGAGGTTACGACATGAAATCTGCCGCTACTGCTCTCAAGAGGGAGTCATTTCTCTTTGTTGGGACTCACCTTCTTGCAGTTGACCTGGGCATGATGACCGCGACACACCAAGCATACATGTCCAAACAGGCACTGGGCACGAGAACAGCCATTCTCTCCACTGAAATTGTTGCAGATCTCTTGTCCGCCATGGTGTACCATGGGACAACCCCGCACATCCCACATCCCTGTCTGAACATCTCCCTTGTCTGTCGGCTCCGGGGTGGCGACATGGGCAGCTGTCGGCGCTATGCAGCGTACTGGAACAAATGGTACACACCGGAGTTCACCTACCTGCTGTGATGGAGACATATAGGGGTAATTTTTAAACTTATCCTATCTCACGGTATGCACTTCTCTCTCTTGATTCGACACTGAGTGGAACGATGTAAACTTTTTTCCCTAGGCCTCTCTTATCCATCCGCCCAAGCACTCCATGCTACCCAAATTATAATACAGCTTCCTAGCTCTCATGCAAAGCATGCGGCATGCACCACTAGCTGCCCACGTGACTATCTCCGAATCATCATTCTCATTCTCTTTCTTGTTGCACACGAGTGTGGACGTATTTTGCTTTGCTCAAAGTTTTCAACTTAGTCTACAACATGGGGAAAGTTGACCAGCCAAAGAAGAGGAAAAAAATGCTCCCGGTGTAATAAAGTGTTCTCCGCGAGTGATCCACATGGGTATTGTGTTGACTGTATGGGACAGTGTAAATGGGACTCTCATTGCGATAAATGCAAGGTTCTTGCCTTCGAGGCATTTGGTGACTAAACTCAGGCTTGCGCTCGTCGTGTTGCTGACAGGGCTCGTTATGCCGCTTCACTTGACGGACCCAGTCCCTCCAAGTAAGGAAAGTTTAAGCGTCCTACTTTGTCTGCTCGGCGGTCACAGTCCCCTCACTCGAATGAAGAGGATTTCATGAGAGCGTCGTCAGATTCTTACTTATCGGAAGACATTCAGCATTTGTTGCGCTCTCAACATTCCAGCTGGAGTCCTTTGTCTTCGACCACATCCTGGGTAGTGGTTGTTGAGACTGCCACCACCCCTCAGGATACCTCTACACAGCGGGACCTTCGAACTACGCTCTCTGTCTCTCGTTCACCGGACCAGTTATCTCGGCAACCTGGCTTATCTGTTTCGGGACAATAATAAGCTGATCTCTACTCCTGAAGCCGTTCTTGCTCTCGTCATTCATCCAGTAGTGAGAAGAACGAGTCTACCTCGCCTCAACGCCTGTCAGTTGTTATTTCGCCATCTCCTTCCGATTCGGCGAAAAGAAGTATGTCTTGCGTCCAGCTACCTCGATCGTCTGCTCCACTCCATCTCGACTTTCGCCGGACTGTCCACATACCCCCAGAATTACACCGTCTCTCTAAGAAACAGCTTTCGCCGAACCGGTCTTCATCAGGCAAGTCTACACTTTGTCATTCTCCGGATTGATCGTCTTCTAAACAGACTTCACCTAATCGAACTTCGTCGAGTCACCGTTAGCCGAAATGGAAGACTTCACTGAAACGGCATGTAATGAACTGACTTTCGCCGATACGGCTTTCTTCCAAGCGGTATTCAACGGAACGCTCTTCTCTGGATCATCTGTGTACTTCCACGAACTCTGTTGGATCATACAGTCATGTCTCCTCAGCACGGACACGGCTTTCACCGAGTCGTTTGGACCAGGCTCCTATTATTCTTTGGATTTGTTCACCGGATAGACCTGGTTGGTCTACTTCACCGCCGAGATGCCACTCTTCGACCCGTTTGCATTCAACTAAGCAACGCCTCCATCTACTTCGTTGAGATCAGTTCTTCGATCGAAGTCACCTCCTCAGACTTCGTCTTCTCGTCAGCACGGGACTTCCTCTTCTACGCACTTGACCCGTCAACCTAGATCTCCTACACTATCGACTGCTGCCTATCGTTCAAGATCCAGGTATCATCATTCATGATACTTCCCCTCCTTGTTCCCGATCTCATTGGGTCTCCATATGTGCGTCTTCTTCCAGTTCGTCCCTCTCCAGACATCAATATGGTTCTACAGATAGGAGATCTACTCAACGGGGCTCCGATTATAGATGTCAGCATGCTATGACTTCTGACGGGGCTCCTGCCTCCTCACTTGACTCTAGTCTACTCGGATTGTACCAGATTCCTGGACTCCTGCGCAGGAAACTACTCCTCCCCCATATCTGGCTGCGATGTTGAGTGCTATTTACTACTGCTTGGAATCAGCAACAGTCTGCTCCCTCGACAGGGACCGAATGCGCATGCAACGAACTAGCATTCGTCAATGAACCATGGCTGCATCTACTTAATTGGCATTCAACCGAACCGAAATTCGCCAGACCGGCTTTCCTTGAACCGGAGATCGTTGAAGCAGCATTTATCAAATCAGCAGTCACTGAATCAACGTTTTTCGACTAACTAGCCGTCCCATGGTTCACCGAACTCATCCAAGTATCATCGTCGAACCGATTCGGCTGGCCGGTTCGCCGCGACATCGTCAAACTAATTCTTCTGCACAGAATGGCTCATCTTGTCCGAACCACATCGCCGAACTGATTCACTACAACATCCCCGTACTAGTTAACCAGATCGATCTGCTCATCTCCGAACTAGTTCGTCGGGCCAAACTGAATCGCCGCACCAGAGCCGGATCACAGTACCGTTTCAGATCTTACCTCGCCGAGCCAGATCGCTTAACCGATCCTGGTTATCGAACCGTGCCAGATTGCAGATCCAACAGCGTTCGTCGAACCATCAGTATTCACCGAACTGCCAGCATTGCCGAACCATGCCGACTTTAAGTTACAGCAATAATGTTGTTGTTTTTTTATAGTTTTTTATTTTGTTGCATTTTTCAATATTTTATACAAAACAAATAACAGTGAATATCCAGTACACATGATGAAAAATCAAATAGTTTTAGCAGAATAAATCATGGCATGACGACCAGAACGTGTAGAAAGCATTGATATTACAACTAATTATTGACCAACACTTTGTTAACATATAATATTCAAACAGTTTATGTTGAAAAACTTGAAAAGATGGCATAATGTTGTTAAACTTATTTCGAAAAATTAGTTCCTTGAAGAGAATTAAGATGATATTTATTGGATCATTGTTTTTATTTGGGTAACCAATATTTACATGTTTCTTTTCAATTTTGAGTTTTATTTGTGCTTTAGCATGTAGCCAGTTCTCAAGTTTTTTCCATATATGGTTTACCTTGCTGCAAGACCAGAATAAGTGGATAGTTGTTTCTATATCTTCGGAGCAAAAACTACAATTATTAGTGTCTTTATATCCTATCTTTTCTAAAAAAATGATTGTTGGCAAGATATGGTGTAAAAGTCTGTATTGGAACCATTGTATTCTAGTATCTTTCGTACATCTAAAGGGAATAGTATTGTAAAGTGGCCAATCATTAGATATAATGTCGTCGTATAAAATGTTAAGTTCCCATTTCGATGCATGTTGGTTTTTTAAACCTAGACCTGAAATTAGAGTTTTGTACAAGTATTAAGGCCCCTTTTACATTCTTACAGAGATGTTGCATATATCGGGTAGAACAGGGTTTGGTTTTATGTTGTATTGTTTTAAATCTGTATTGATATTTTGAAGATATTGTTTAACGGAGCAAATAAGACCATGATATTTCAGAAAATTTGTTTTTATGTCAAATTGTTTTAGAAACGCTTCAAATTGAAAGAAATTTCCATTATTATCAATCAAGTCATTAATCCAGCGAACCCCGTGTTCATACCATTCTTTGTAGTAAACCGTTTTACATTCTACCATAATATTTTTATTATACCATATACTTTCAGTAAGGATTTCATTATCACTATCTTTTTCAGAGTTTAATTCAAGTTGAGATGTAAAGTCCCACCACGCTGAAACGACATCTTTGTAGTAATTATTTCTTATGAAAGGAAGTATTTTATCTCTCAAATGGTGACACCTATACTCAAATATATTACCATAACCTATCTTCGGGAGATTCAAAATAAAAAGATTACACCATTTAGCAGAGTGTGAAAGAAAGCGTCTTAGCATGGACAATTTTTGCGATTGTATAATATCTTTTATGTTGGGCATATTAAATCCTCCATCTTTTTTATCACTAATTATCTGTTTTCTTTTTATCTTATCAGGTTTACTGTTCCAAATAAATCTGTAACATTTTCGTTGAAATGCGTTTATAACATCATCTCTTGGATTAGGAATAGAGCCAAAGAGGTGATTTAGTTTTGGAATGATTAGTGATTTTAGAACTACATTTCTACCGAGCGGAGTAAGGTTACGGGCGGACCAGATATACATTAATGTTTCACATGCTCTAAGTTTTTCTTTGTAATTCTCTTCAACTATATTGTCAGTATCTAGCGTAAATGATATACCAAGTAGGTTAAAGGACGTTTGGTCCCAGTTTAGATTCTTTTGAGGACAAAGTTTCATTCTCGAGTGCTTTTTTGATCCTATCAATATAAGCCTTGTTTTTTCGATATTAATTTTTAGTCCTGAGAATCTTGCAAAGATATCCAATACATTTAAAACTGCTAAAAGGCAATGTTCAGAGCCATGTAAGGTACAGGTTATGTCATCATCAAACTGATGAAGTAAATATTCTATATTACCAATATTTATACCTTTTATACTTTTATTATTTCTTATCAATACGGCAAGTATTTCTGCACATAGAATAAATATATATGGCGAGAGAGGGTCGCCTTGGCGACATCCTCTAGATATATTAAACATAGCGGAACCATATCCATTGACTAAAACATTTGATTCGATTCCTCCATACAAAGTTTTAAACCATTTTCTAATAGAAGTTCCAAAATTGAAAATTGACAACGTTTTATCTATAAATGCCCAATCCACAGTGTCAAATGCTTTTTCGAAATCTATAAGTAAAAGTAGACCAGGTATTTGATGCGTTTCTGTATATTCCATAAGGTCATATATCATTCTAGTAATTTCCCCAATATACCTACCAGACGTAAAACCTTTCTGGTCTTCATTGATCAGTATATTAAGAACTGTTTTTATCCGTCTGGAAATTGTGAGAGACGCAACTTTATAGAAAATTGATAACAAAGAAATTGGTCGCCAATTCTTTAAATATATTTTTGATTTATTGCTTTTTGGAATGCATGTGATGAGTCCCCTTTTAAGAGATATAGAAAGTTCTCCCTTTTTATAATATAAGTTCAACGATTTGATTAAATATTTGCCTAAATCAATCCAAAAGAATTTCAAGAACTCTGCTGTAAAACCATCTGGTCCTGGACTTTTATCATTTTTCAAACATTTTAAAGCCGAAAGTACTTCTTCATACTCCAATTCACCTTCTAGTGCTGATGATGTAGTTGCACTTAATTTGGTGATATCAAAGTGTCTGAGTAGATTGTCGAGATTAACATCGCTAATATCCTGTTTTCTATATAATTTGGAGTAGAAGTTTTTTACTTCATCTTCTATTTCATGTCGGCTGGATAAAACATCTCCTTTATGATTTTCTAAACGAGTAATTGACTTATTGAGGAAGTTTCGTGATTCCAATCCAAGAAAATATTTAGAAGGTTTTTCTCCTTGTTCAGACCATATCGCTTTAGATCTTATCATAATACCAGACGTTTTTATTGTATTTATTTCTTCCAACCTATGACTTAAAGTATCAAGTTCTTTCATTAATTCAGTTTTAATTTCATGATAGCTTGTTTGGTCCATTTTACCTGTAATTTCTTTTAACTGTTTCGTCACACTATTTTCCTATTTCTGTCTTTCTCTTTTCTTATATGATGAGTATTTAATTGTTTCTCCTCGTATCAATAGCAATAATGTTTCAAAGAACAACTGATCGTCAATAGTAAATTCATTTTCATTCGTATCTGTGTTTTCATATTGTGAACACGTTTCTGAGATTATACGTTTAACCATTGTGACATATTTTTGATCTCTCAAAAGGGAGTTATTAAATTTCCAAAATCCTTTTCCACAGTCTATTTCATTTAGAGTAAAGGTAATTGATATAGGAGAGTGATCCGATTTAAAACTAGCCTCTATTGACGTATCTGTTATGGAGTCAATCATGTTGTGAGAAACCAAGAAATAGTCAAGCCTAGCCTGTTTCAGTGGAGTTGGTTGCCGCCATGTATATCTTTTTTCATGAGGAAATCTTTCTCTCCATGGATCTACAAGATCAATTTCGTCTTTTAATTTAAGTATTCTCTCTCTTGACTTTGGATTATTATTATGTTTGTAGTTATATGTATCAATGGAATAATCTTGAACTATATTCCAGTCTCCACATACAATTACATGATCACTTTTCAGTGAATGTATCATTGTGTCAAGTTTATCGAGGAAGTTTGGACTGTCAACGTTTGGGCCATATAAATTGATTATAGTTAGTTTGTATTTATCTATTGTAATCTCTATGGCAACAGTGTTGCCTTCATTATCTTTCTTCACATTATCAATTTTATAGTCTAGTCGTTTTGAAAATAAAATGGCTACGCCTCTAGAATTACCTTTATGAGAACTAAAATAACAATTCTGACACCCCCAATCTTCTGTGACCTGTTTTTCCATGTCTTCAGTGAAATGTATATCCTGCAAACAATAGATTGAAGAACGTTTCTTTTTTTAAAATCTAAACATTTCCTTACGTTTAACTTTGTCATTTAAGCCTCTACAGTTTAACGATGTAACATTTATGGTATCCATTATAGTATGTTAAAATGGAACATAAAGTTGGCGATGCAGCAAAGTTTTACACTTTCCATAGAAACAATGTTATCTGACAGAACAAGTTTCATTTTGTTACTGGTAACGTCATGTTGAAATGTAATGAAGAGTAGAAAAATATGCAACAAGAAAATTTCAATAAAATAAAATGCCATATTCCTTTGGCTGAGTGGAAGTGTACTCGTGTCGGAGTACCCATGGATGACAACTTTAACGTCAATTGTATACTTAAAATGTGCTTAAATATGATACTTACATTTATATTGCATGAAGTTAATCCATATTAATCCATATACGAAAAAGCAACACAAAAAACAGTCACAAGCAGAGTCATCCCAACTGAACAGAAGACCGACCACGTGTTCATACCAGGCCGGTGAAATCTGCACGAGTCCATGTGTAGCAGATACCTGTAGTCCAACTATTTATATGTGTAAAAAAAATGAAACGTTTGAAACTCAAAATCAAGAAAAGTAACAATTACTTAGGTAAAAAATAAATAAAAAAATATCTTATCAACGCAAAACGCTCTATTTGGCGCGTAAATATTTTGGCGGGAAATCGTATATGATTATATATTAGAGTGTAAGTGGTTTATATCGTCAATAGAAGTTGTAGGAAAGAACATTTCTGTCAACTTTGTTTACATCATGACTTGGGAGTTCATATTAGATGACTGTCACTGTGAGATTTTCAAAGGTTAATCATATTTCTTCCAAGTTGACGTAGGTTTTGTTGGATCTCTCGTTTGCAAGATGACCTCTGTGCCTAACACCCTTACTCTGGTCCAGAGGTTTTGTGATTCCCGAATAGTAGTCGCCATGTCCCAAGGATTGCTTTCGTTGCTTCTTCATGAGAGCTGGTAGGTCGGTCTGAATACTAGAATTAGTACCTTTCAACAGCTTTCTGGCTCCATATACGGCTTCTCTGTCGGACATATGAATGAAAGTAGCAGTCATCGACGGTGGGGCAGAAGGCTTATTCTGGAGTTGATATTCAGATTTTGGTAACCTATGCACGATCTTAAAATACATAGTGTCGGCTCGGTCCTCACTGAACTTAAGCGATTTAGTGATGAACTTTCTCAAAGTTTTCTCAGCATCTTCCTGGGGTTCTTCCGGAATTCCATAAAACAAAAGATTACTTTTCCGGTCATGTATATCTTTTAGAGTCACTTGTTTCTCAAGAATCGACTTTTCTTTCTTGAGTTCAGCTATCTCGTTATGGAGAGAGTTCAAATCATCATCATGTTGTGAGACCACGTGCTCAACCCCACTAACTGTTTGTTTAATGTCAGAAATTTCACTTTTTAGGGAATCTATAGAAGCTTGAAGTTCTGTTTTGGAATTAGAAATTAGCGCAGCCAACCTTTTTATCTGAGTTTTGGACAATTTCTTCCATGTTCGCTGTAGCACGTGTTGCTCTCGCTGTGTCAGACATCCCCACGTGGCCTGTGTATTTCAATTGTTTTATCGCACGGTTTTGAAATTGAAAAGAAGTTTACCTTCAGTACTTTGCCTTCCAACTGTAAGGTTAGTTCATATACATTTGCCTGTTTTTCAGCAGTGTTTAGGCATAGTCATCTGTGGGTAGCGAGAGCACCTCAAACACGCGACCGTCTAGGTTTCATGCGCAACCGGATGCAATAATGTTGGTTCAGTCGACACACATGGTCACTTGGTTACGGCTACAGCTATCCGGCGTAAGATCATACTCACTCACTCACTCACTCATCTACAGCTATCTTGAGCAAGACACCAGATGATCTACTTCAACTTCATGGATCGGAACTTCACATTCAACTTCACGGATCGGAACTTGTCAACACTGGTTTTTTTACATGGTCATCGAGGATCATGACCTTGCATCTAGATACAGTCAATTATACCAGCTGTTAATTAAACTCTACCAGCTTTCAACACGATGTTAATATTTAGGGCATTTGTGATACGCTGAATTCCTCACCACGGAGTGGCATGCTCTTAGCATGACCATTCGACTTGGCTCTAAGGATTACCCTACGGCATGTGAGGCGCTAGAAGATTTTAGTCACATGACTTATCCCACCTCGTACCCCCTTTCTGCTGATTGAACAGATGAAGTAGCTCTGTCAGTAGCGCAGACATCTAGATTACGCCGGCACTTGACGCTCTGATGATCCCCGATCTCCCAAACTTAGACTACGTGACCAGAGCTCATATCATTCCAGATTTATCTACCATCCAATCTTCACCTTGATGAATGATTTGGTTTAGGAATCTACCCCTCAGCGTAGATATCAGCTCCACAACCACACGTCTGTGCGTTACTAAACAGGCTTGCTATCCCGGAATTTTTCAGATGCTTCACGGAGTCCTGTTACTACAAACTACTCGTAACAGCGTTATGGTGTAATCATGGCCTGATTTGTCATCTTCATCACCCTTCCCTTTACATCAGCAAGCTTCTGGACAAATGGGTCAAGTTTCTGCGCAGGGTACCAGTACTGATGTCTTGTCAAGTAGCTATCATCCCTTTGCCGGGATGTTACGGAGCTGTGCCTCGCATGGTTCAACGAAGACCCTGTTGTCCGGATTTTTGTCACTGTTGCATTGTGGGTACCATTTGCAAATGGCGGACTACCCTTGTTTACCGGAGAATTATGATATTTAGAGTCACTATGACAGATCTGTCTAGGTCCTACAAGCAGATAACAATCCCAGCCTTTTATTGCCAGTGACGATGAACAGTGCCATTCCCGGTAAGAGTGATTATGTCGGGATTCGTCAGCCATCCGAGAGAGACAGTTCATCGAGGGTTACTGGGCTTTCAACTTTAGCCCAAGCCCTCAGTTCAGAGGTCACTGCAGTTCTGCTCGCATGGTCCCCAGGCACGTATTTTACTGCCTTTGTCTCCCAGACAAACCTTCCCTGGCGTCGCCGGGCTTTTTTTACCTTCGTCATTACAGCAACTTTACAAATGTTTCGGTAGATCGACGATCTCCATGCGTCGAATCTACTAACTTTATCACTCCATCTGGCGGACCAATACTTCATTTGGCCAACTAGCGTTCCTGAGATCACTGATTTTACAACCTTTATCACTCCGTGCACAGTGTGAACGTTCCTGTAGATTGACTTACAATCTCTATGCACTGACTCTACTACATTCAGCACTCGGTCAGTGCTGCCAGGGTAGCTTGACTATTTACACGTTCCTATCTCAGGAGAGATATCCCTACATCAGTGACAAGAGTTGCTAGGTCTCCTTACCTCAGCACTAGCCTTCACTTACAGAGGTCAACTTTAGGCTCTACTTCACCTTCGAAACTACATTGATGATTGCATCCTTGCACAAAAGGATTCATTTGTACTTCTTCGCCAACTGCATTTCACCACCATGCTGCTCCGGCAGTTAGGGTGGCTATTGTACATTGTGGAATCAAAACTAACATCGATCCAGAGACCCCACTTCATCGATACATTGTTTGACACCAGTCAAGGGATGATGTTCGCCCTTTTCAAGACAGGTGAATGAAGACCTAGCGATGTGTTGCTCCAGTGCTATCTCAGTGGCAGGAGCTACTAGGCTTTCTGACATCAGATCAAGCCCTAACGTACAGAGTTCAGCTTCAGCCGTTACAGCACTTTTTGTGCCCGTACCTTCAGGCCGACAATCCCAAGGAACTGATTCATCTTCCCGAACCCATCACGCCGAAGACCCGGGTTCGAATCCCCACATGGGTACAATGTGTAAAGCCCATTTCTGGTGTTTATGCGTAATACAGAAGCTGTTGACCACCAGCAAAATTCTACTGCTTTTGGTCGTGCACTTCCTGATCAGCGAGAAGTTGGTTTGTTGACCTAAGAATCCTGGCAGAGCCAAACCCAGAACCGCTTCCCATCTGGGGCAACCTGCTTTTTCACCCTCACCCGGAACTACGCCTCTGGTCCCCTCAGACCCTTAATCTACACCTTGGCTACTCTCGTCAAGTAGCCACAGACATCACTTCAGTTCATCGTAATTCGACCCGTTCTTTCTTCGACTATAGTGGAAGAAGTTGAAGGCTGTTGTAACTTTAGGGAAATCCATCTCCCAATCTGCCCCAACTCAGGTCATTTCTGTGTTCCTGCAGTGTCTCCGTGCTACTAGGGAACTCTAGGGTGCTACGTTAGCTACCTAACTGGCTGCTATCAACTCAGTTTTGGCTACTAACACGGGTACGAAGATCTCCACTCTTCCAGAATTGCAGAGTTTTCTTCACTTCTACAACTCAACGACCAGTCCAGGAAGTTCAGACTTCCGGCCTGAGAACTGTCCGTTGTCCTTCGTCATGTGATTCTACAGACTACAACCTTTAGAAGACAGGGACTTCGAGTGAAGTGACATTCTTCTTCCTGGTAGCATGGCTACTGCTGCTCGTATATCTGAAGCTTCACGTGCTTGTGCGTTTTTTCGAGCGGAAGAAGCATGGCAAGGATTTTTCCTGGGTCTCCACTGGGACTTCATCGTTAAAATACTGACAGGGCAACCGGACTGGATGTTTACCACTCCCCATTTTCCATCCTTGGGCCTGATGATACTGAAGATTTGACACTCTGCCCTGTTAGGGCTCTACACCTTTACCTTGCTGCCTCCAAGGATAGTCGATGGCTACGGAAGCGCCTCTTCATACCTTTGTCGGCTGCTTCAAGAGCTGAGGTTGCCAGAGTCACATTGGCCTTCTGAATGCGTGGCGTGGTCCTGTGAGCCTCCACTTTGCAGGGTTGCCGCCGCCAATCCTCATGAGACTCATGCATTCCGTAGCAACTGCTCCTTGACCGCTCTCATGGAAGGTTGTTTCTGGCGTTCAGATATAGTCTTCTCTTCACATTAACTGCGATACCTGTCTGTCACAGATGTCAGATGTCACAGACCTCAGCAGCTTACATCAGCCCACCAACGCAGTTGAGGGACAGTTCCACTTGTGCGTTACTGCTTCTTTCTACATACGGAACAAAGTTGAACAGGATCTCAATCATTGTTCTCAAGTTCTGGGTTTAAGAACTACTTCACTTGGCTTCCATACCAAGGCATCGGAATACGGCGATGCATAGGTGTTCAACATTCACACTTACTGTCCTCTACTCCACGGAGCCATTACGTCAGTGAAGTGTGACACTCCCAAATTCCAGTGGATTTTGTTGCGTTCTGACTCCGAAGTTGCCGGGCACATCCTTTGACTAAGCTTATGCAAAGGAGTGAGGGTCAATTTGATGCTGTCCCGGAACTGAAAGTTAAAACTTGGAGTTCCAGAGTTGTGCTTCTCTTTCACCTGCCCCTGGTCAGTGTCTGTGGGGGTCTTCTCAAAGCAGGGGCTGGCCCGATTATTGTCAACCGACTTTAATTTACAGGGGTACCTTGAAAATCGTGGTGAAGTGACATCCTTTCTCGCTGAGCTGTGTCCTTCTTTGGAGGTGGCGGCCGAACACCACATCGCTCGGGAGCACCCATCTCCCTGGGAGACGTTGTGCTTAGTAAGCCAAGGAGTTCAACAGAACTCAGCACAAGCATGGGAGTTCCTTCTGTTCGCACTGTCAAGACTCAGCGTATCTGTGTGGCACCGTCCGACCGTGGGATAAGTGCATACTGTGAGATAGGATAAGTTTAAAAATTTGAAAATTTTAATATAAATTGTATAATTATATACTTATCCTATCTCATGCAACGGATTCACGCCCATCCTCCCCGCTATGCAGATTCTCCAAGATGGATATTATCCAGTGACTCCAAGAATGAGAATGATGATTCGGAGATAGTCACGTGGGCAGCTAGTGGTGCATGCCGCATGCTTTGCATGAGAGCTAGGAAGCTGTCTTATAATGATGGTAGCATGGAGTGCTTGGTCGGATGGACAAGAGAGGCCTAGGGAAAAAGTTTACATCGTTCCACTCAGTGTCGAATCAAGAGAGAGAAGTGCATACCATGAGATAGGATAAGTATACAAATATACAATTTATATTAAAATTTTCAATATCGAGGATTGACCAGTCCACCTTGGTGCCATACACCCACCATAGGGTAGCCGCTCAGGATGCAAAAGCCTGGTGATAGTCATAAAATACTGTCCCGCCATAGGGGGACGCCATCTCTGCAATGCTGTCTTGATAGGTCTGCCCGTCTGTCAGGGTCTAACTCGCAAAGGACTGACATATATTGTTCAAAAGCAACATGAAATTCATTAACTGTCAGCGATCTCAGTAGCTTGGCTGACTGTGGGCTCATGTTTCAGATTTCATTACCATCCACGTCGGCTACTGTCCAAAATTACGTAAACATACTTTTTTTCGTTTGGTGCAAATTTCACGGAATTGACAGTTTAGACTACATCATGCGGTCAATTATTCGCGCAATCAGTAATTGCCGGAACTGCCAGCTGTCTCTTAGGCCGCCACTAATAGCAATGAAAACAACCAGAGTGGCTTAACCTATCAGGCAGCGTGTATTGCTACCTACCCCCTTCCAGATCCAAATGATTGCAAAGATGACACTGAGGCCGAAGTCAAAATCACATAATTTCAAACAAGCCGGGTTGTTGCGAATGTGATGATTGATGTGTTAATTGACTATCAAGGAAATGAACTTCTACCGTATATGAAGCTTTTTGTGATTTCATTTCATATGCAGGAATAAATATAAATAAAATCTTAATGAATACTAGTAAATAAAATACCCTTATTTTACCCCATTCAATGTGCGTACAACTTACCACGTTCATGATGGTCCGTATAACGTTAGTGTTGATTATATATTTTACATTTATAGAGCAAAAAATGTAATTAAAATTACACAATGCTAGTATATGTTTCGTTGGGTTAAATAATAGTATTCTGTATTATATTTTGCTGCTGACTGCTTCAGAATTCGTCCCGTTATATTATTGTGCATGTTTGAACTTGATCGCCGGGATACGTGTGCAGAGCTGATTGCTATTTCTGGCTCAAATACACACGGTAATCTTAATCCCAGCAAATAATACAATGAATGAATGAAAGGTTTATTCGCTGTGTATAAATTTTCGCTGTAACATATTTTGCGCGAAAATAAAACCTGCGTGATATATAATACGTTTACAACAGTAGTTGTTGTCTTGGAGAGGGTCGTTTAATAAAAGGGCAAGATTAACATAGCACCCCTCCTGAATCTGTTGCCGGAGGGCCTCCGAAACGTTAATTACCAATGGAATGTCATGAGATGCCATGCCAAAATGAAGAAGTTGCCTACCTGGACCGTCTCCGTGGTTGTAGGGGTGACCCCGCACTGATACACATTCCCCCGTTCTGGTAGATGGAAGAATCACTAGTGAGGCTGCTGTCGCGTTAGGGTCTGTGCCTGCTTTGATCCTATCTGCAAACGAGGCTACAGTGGCAGCAAGAGCTGTAACTTGCTCCTGTAAAGCATGTAGCAGTACACTTCCCGATGGCAACGGAGTATGGGCAGCCCAATCTTGGAAGCTCCCGGATTTAGATATACTTGCCGGAAAATTAGGATCCCATGTATTGGAAGATTCTGTGTTTCTCGATGAAGCTCCACACACCGGGAAAATGTCAGAGTCCGCCAGGGTTTGCTGCATTCCATCATGAGGTTGATCTTGTCCATACAAAGAGACTGTTGACGAAGGTCGTGACCATTTGTGCACCTGTTGAATCCTCACAAAATTTGCCTTAATGAGACACAACATCTCCTTGCGAGCGAAAGTACCTGGAAGCAGAATATTGATATGCCGCAGCATATGCCTCATAAACGTTGATGTCCAGTCCTCAGGGTGCGGCGATAAATTTCCTGATAGAGGACCCACCATTGTCCCTGTTGCCTCGCCGGGCTTTGCAATCGCCCCGGTGAACATGATGATCCAGGGACTGTCTGAGATGGGGCAAGCTGTTCTCCAAGTTCGTCTGCGTGTACGAGGATGTTCTGTCTTCACCTTCCATGATTTACCAACAGTCGCAAATAAATCAATATAAAGTGTTGTAGCTGCCGGAGGATATTTGTTAGCTGTGCAATGAAGTAGTGCGCTTAAAGCAAAAAAGAGGTATTACTACGCATGTGCAGTAAAGTGAGTATCCTGCAGTGCATAGCCCAAGTTGCGCAAAGTAGTGTGCTCGTTATTTTTTGCCACTTAAACCAAATTTGTTTGCAACAAACAAATAACATCTAATCAGGTACATCAGGCCGACCTGTTGTTTCCTCCACATGATTAAGTAAAACACTAAAAATTTAAATATGCCTTGACCATAGTTGATGTCGCTAGACGATATAAGGAGGCTGAGCCATTAACAACTAAAGATTCAACCGAAGTGGCTCATGCACTGTTGCGTATATATAAACGTTGTCCTCTTAAATGGCCAAGAAATTGCAAGTCGATCCGGGACGCAAGTTCAATCATGGGATCTATGTCACAGCTGCTAGCTATGCACAAGGTCAGTGTCAGGCGCGGAATAGCGGTGCTCATCGTAGCCAAGCTATTGTTGAGAGATTTAATCGAACATTAGCCGAACACTTGTTTGGGTATCAGTATGTGCGGGAGATGGTAACACCTGATAAACGATCGACGGAATGGGTCACATGTTTACCCGGAGTTGTGTCAGCGATAAATAATGAAGTGACAAGATTAATCGGTAAGAAACCATCCGATGCCATTAAATGAAATCTATGACTTATGAATCATCCGAACCATACAGGGGCAAAGAGGAGAAACTCTCAGACCGGGTCAGCATGAGATATTTATAACAGCCCGGTGAACAGGGAGGCCAGCGCCATGCAACCGACCCAGTTTGGTCCATTTAAACACAGTATTGATCGGGTGGATATGAAAGAAGGCCAACTTTTTGTATTACCTTAAGGACGGGCCAGGCAGGGTATTTGTGCGAGAACAATTACTTATAGTACCCACTGATACAGTATTACCACCTTTGAGTGGTATACACATTGAGAGTCACTCACCCTCATCAAACCTTTTCACCTCAATTTTGCTCTTCAACCTCGCCAAAACAGGACAAATTTAGTGTGATATCATTTGATGTTCCGCTGAATTTGGCCTGTTTTTGTGGCGCTGTGGGGGTGGAATTGCAGCGAAAAGGGCCTGATGAGGGTGAGTGGACCCGTTCTGTCATTGTGTATACTACTAGGATTCGTAATTAGATTGTTGGCGCTAAACATAAATTGCTCTGGAGCAGTGCCCCTTTAATTGGTGAACACATTTCAGCAACCTCCCAGCCCTAATCCCTTAATACCCCCAACCCCCAAATATGTTGAGCTACCTGAGAACACCCCCTTACATCCAAGCCACTTTCACTCACACCATTTGTTCAGAACTGATTCAAAATACCCTTTCATGATATCAATAACAATGCCTCTGTGATCTTGATCCACATACATTATCCTCCCATCTTTTTCTGTCACAAAATAACCCAGCAAATTTTCAAATTTAAAAAAAAAAATTTATCACCTCTCATTTATGTATACCTGTGAATTTAATGTCTAATACCAAGAGCTGTATTCAGTTGGCACCATATAGACATTCCTCACCACTTGGTATCTTGCAGATTACCAAATTTGATGAGTGTACCAAGTGGCATCATGAATATTTGGTAGTTTAGTGTAGGGCTGGGACAGGTCCAAATTTCCTACCCGGGTACCCGGTGCTATAAAGTGTTAGGGCGACCTGGGCCAATAAGAGGTGTATATGCGTCCAACACATTGACTTGATTTAATGAAACATCATAGTTATTCATCGTCAAAAGGAATCGTTTAGTTAACATAAAAAAAACGACAACATTATTAATATTCATTTGGATAGACGTATACATATATCGAATAACCTCTGCTTCGTGTTACGGAATTATAACTTTAAGTAATCACTTCCATTTCTGAAACATGAAATACTTATTCATTAAAAAAGTAGTAGGTTAAGATGACAGAGCGTTAAAATTATTTAAAATCACAGAACTAAATATGTGTAAGCCACTTGAGAACCTGTCTAGATTACATGATATTTTCCAGATGATGAGACAAAATCTAAAACGGACGGACCCGTACATGATATTGGGGCCCAAGACTGTTTCTAAAGAAAATATTTCATCAACCTCAAGTACAGCACTTATGAGATTGTGTCTTATGTTGGCTACCTGTTATAACACTAATTGCAAGTTATTCCCCTTCAATAAAATCAGTTATGGCCGAAATTAAGAGTGGCGTCTGTAAATATTTTGAATACTCACATCAGGAACAAAGACAAAATGCACTTTGTGCCCAGTGCAGCTAAGTCAAAAAGGAGGGAGTAGGTATTTGATGTGGAAA
Source organism: Haliotis rubra (assembly GCF_003918875.1). Taxonomy (NCBI): domain Eukaryota; kingdom Metazoa; phylum Mollusca; class Gastropoda; order Lepetellida; family Haliotidae; genus Haliotis; species Haliotis rubra. The sequence goes on from NW_025766969.1 coordinate 1,425,765, forward strand.
CATCTGAACAACAAACATCCCTCCATAACAAACCAGGAGCTACAAACAAAGGCCGTTCCTATCTACAGGCAAAATAAAATTGAAGGTATACATAAAAACTGTATCCCATTAAACTAACACGTAAACAATGTAATGTAAACATAAAGTTTTCAATGTAAATACCTCTCTCCCTCACCCATGGATTCATAATCCAATCACAATAGTCAGACAGACAGATTGCTTATTTACGTCTCACCATATGTACATTAAAATAAATAATAATGCATATAAAAATATACAGTAAATATTATAAATGGAGTTTTGAGAGACAGTTGATAATTAAATATCACAGAGCAATATATTGGAAGCATATGAGTAGATAAAATGACAATTGAACTTAAAATATATACAAAAAATATTAACGTGAAATGTTAAACGTATTTATATAAAATTTGGCGGCGTCTTAAAAGGGTTTTAAAGCAGTTTTTGGCACATACATTTATAAAAGATCTTCAGAGCTGAAAAGAAGTGATGACTTTTCAGGTTCCGATAAGAGGGTAAAACGTGGCATGAAAAACTTTGCTGATTGTAGCAGGGCGTGGAGTCATCCCATAGATGACATCCTTACCTTGTCAGCTTGCTGACGGGGTTAACCTCTTTGGTCATGTGGACAAGGCGTCCGACTTCGGATTAGAAGGTTCGTGGTTCGAATCCCAGCACGGGACTCGGAAATTTTATGGCCGCTACATGATGTTAAAAGGTCTTCTCTTAAAGAACAAATAAACTTTGGTTTTTTTGCACTCTTTTAAGTATTACATATGAAAGATTTGTGGTAAGTCTTATGCGGAACACCAAATTCATTCTTAAAAAACTTGTGGTTAATTAATACCGAGCGATTAAAAGTTGCCAAAAAGTCGCCTGCTTCACTCTCGCCCGCCGACGAAACCACAGACAGGTTAAGTAACTCGCCAGAGCACTGCAGTGACGTCATATGAGGATGGATTTTCAGTTAGTTGTATAGAAAGTGTGTAGCAAGCTCGTCATTTTGATGATTTCTCGACATCAACGGAGACATGCCGAATCATTGCGTTGTCGTCAATTGCTCCTAGGGGTCGGGCGATGGTGTCACCATGCACAGATTTCCACAGGACCCCGCATTTCGTGTTAAATGGGTTATGTTTGTGAGTGCGAAGCGAGCATTGTGGAATCCTGAAACGATATCTTACTTGTGTTCAGATCACTTCACGAAAGTTAAAGAATCAAAACTACTTACTAGTTGTAGTAAAATATGTATATGATTGATGACCATAAAGATTTTCCATGACACAACTTGTAACATAACGATTTCTTCCTCGGAAGTGAGGTTGTGGTCGAAGTAACAATGATACTGTAAGTAGTATTATATTGACACCTACCTCGCTTCCACAAGAGAAATTGTTATGCTATATTCTATGTCATGCAAAATCCTATTGGCCATCAATAAAATACATATTTTACTACATGTAGAAAGTAGGTTTGATTTTGTAACTCGGTGAAAACAAACCTAAATAGCATTTATCCTCAGGCTGGTGGATGTTCGCGAAAGGGCGCCGCCATTTTTGAAAATCGTAAAGATTAAAGTAATTAATCAATCAGCGTGTTATCGGTTAATCCTTTGATCAATGTTTATAATGTTGAGTATTTACTCCAGACACAAGAAATGCCAAATGGGAACCTTTGTCGGGTAATCTAAGTGGTGTTACCACTAATTAGACCTGTTATAAATTCATTAACTGACCATCAAGTGAATGATGACAAATAACATGTGTAGGTTTATACCACCTAACACGGGTTACAACAAGGGAGTATTAATTGCTGTATTGCATAGAATTTTAATTGCATGTGAAAACTTATGGGCCGGCATTGTTTTGAGAATACGAACAGAACTTCATTGTTGCATAAGAAATACATATAAGCATTTGCTGTGTGCTAAAACTGTATGTACCTATTTACCTAAGTAAATTTTCAGATTCTTCTAGCAATGGCAAAGTAGGGTTGTTTAGTTTATGGATTCAAATAAATCAGATGTCAATTTTTTATATCATACGTAATAGACGTCATATTTTTACATGACATGATTAAATATCGAGGTAAAATAACAAACACAGAAATGGGATCAATTTGGATCAGTCATTATACCATCCAGGGCATTAGAAAACCTGAAAAAGCCCACACTGCTTTGATACTTTATTACAATCAGACAAGAACTACCGGGGATATTTTCAAATAACCGCATCTGATGAGCATCCACTCTTCTTAATGTCGCACTGTTTTGACAGAATCGTCTATGAAAACAAGTTGTAACTCGGAAACTAGGCAAAGCAGCAGACAAAATTAAATGACAGTAGATTATGAGAACATGTAGCTTTCATTTTTCACAACAGTTGTCACGATTTCAGGTTTGTACAAACCTGTAAACAAGATAATTTACCCCCTGAAATGTACATGAATTCTGCATCGGCCCATATATCTATTCCTCATATGACGTCACAGAGACGCGACGCTCTGATTGGTTTAAATTTCGTTCGCGGGTGAGAATTGTGCACTGTTGTCAAAAAGGTCGATTTAAGTTAATTAATGATCGAAGTGAGTAGTTTTAATGATGGGGTTTCATTTATAGCGATGCCAGTTAGTGATTTATGCATTTGTACCCCCCTAGAGTATATGTGATCTTTAAATTGTCGTAAAGTGGACATTTCAATAAAATGCTGTTCCCATTCAACTCGATTTGGGCAGTGAAACATCTTCTATCTGTAACTTCAATTCCTTCAATAACTGCCGGTTTCTATACGCGGAGGCTCTTTACCCGTCCTGGGCACCTCTGTGAGACTTTGAGGTGTTAAAACATAGGCCTCTGTTATATCGAATGTTGATTTATGGATTCTGTAGGCCCTCGAGTCTATGCGAGGATTACAGATTTTTCATATATATATATATATACATATATATATATATATATAAAAATTTGACAATGACACCTGTTTGTCTTTCCCCGATACCCGTTTTGCGTTCTCCAGGTGTGATGAATTTTCCCTTGTGTTTATAAAAGCTTGTAACAATAATTCTTCAGAGTCTTTTACAGTGAAAATGTTGTTTAAAAGAGCTTCTTTGGTGATTCCCCATGTGTTCATTCGCCGGTAAAAAGCTAAGTGCCAAGGCTTGTGTCTGTTCCGTGCTTGATTATTTTCTCAATTAAAAACATAGGGCTCTATTCGTTCTTGGTCCATATTCATCATTCTCCTCCAGTAACGAATCAAGCATATATCTTGTCTTACACTTAGTTGCAGGGTTCCATCCCATGTCACCAATAACTTCTTCATTAGCCTCGACTTCAATAGCCCAGACCTAGGTAAAATCTCATTGCATGGTTTTGCTTTGCGTTGATTGATGAATAGTCCTCTGTTCCATAGAATCAAATGCCTTAAGTTACAACTGGCCAAAGTAATGCATCGTACAGTTTGGTAAATGTTTTGAAACCAAGTTACCAAGTCGGTAACAATAGGTCTACCTTTGCGGTTTGTTCAGACTCTATTTGAGGCGGACGTCTACGTTTTTGAGTCTTTTACATGTAAACAATTAACTACTTGGCGTACTTGCAACCTATGTTACACGTGACATGCTTAGTTGTCGACAGTTGATACCTTGTGCTAGTTTAGTCCACAATCTCAAACGTAAGACAACAATCTCGTAAATGTATATAATAATTATAAACACATTCAATTAAGTCTTCATATATTAGTCACATGATAAAACGGGTCCGGGTAACATGATGGGTACCCGGGTTCAACTCATTACTCACCCATCCCCGGGTACCCGTTGTAACAAGCCAAACTTTCCCCCTGGCCAAACCTTTCCCGGGGGAAACTTTAGCCTAGACCAAACTTCTCCCCAACTTATCCTAGGCCAAACTTTCCCCACCCTTGAATCAACTTTAAAGGCTACTTGTTTCCCATCCTTGTTCTTATATCAAAAGTGGGAGATTCTGGCGTAGCTAGGCTATTTCTTCCCCAACCTTGTTTTCATGTTTATGTTCGTCTTGAAAAAGTCAGAAACGAAAACAAGACATAGCTATTCACGTGAACACATTGATAAGATATTCATGTTAATGTCAAGTTCCATTAACAATTTACAGGTCATCTTCATCTTCATATATAACATGTACATGGTTCCCATTTTCTTTCAGTACCCTTCTATAAGGTGAGATTAAATAGAAAAGCAAGCATAAAAGCAAAGATATTATATCAGTGCTATTGTTTTATATTATCATTTTCTTATTTATATATTTCAATAATTTACTTATCCCCACTTACTCAAAATTGGCTTATGTCAAAATCATTACTATATTCGAAACTTTAACTAAATACCCAGTTTTAAACTTGGATGTCCATATCCATCCAAAATTTTATTCCCTCACTCGTGGCTTTAAATATCCCCCTGGATGCCACAGGGACATATATGTCCTTCCCCTTCAACCCTCAATTTGAAGTCGAATAAAAATCAAAATATCCCACGCACACAAGTTCACTTCACAGTTTCGAATTCTGCGGGAAATTTTCTGTTTCTTGATACCATCCACTATTATTTTAGACAAAGCTCAAGTGCTGAAAATGACCTTTCAAAATAGGCTTCATCGAAAATGGCGACATTTTTGACACAATATGAAATCGCGATTCACAGCGTTATTTGCTGTATGTTTTGAAATGTGAAAATCGGATAATTACTGGGAGTACAGAATTTCAAAACTAACCTATTCATGATCACTGATATCAGTTTTACATGAAATCGCTAATTATAATTCTGAAACGTTGCCGATGAATCTAGAATCGGTTGGGATGTTTTCGAAAATGCACTTACACGCTAACGCCGTGAGAGCTTTCCGCCATATTGGATAGTGTTTACAAAATCACGCTTCATGGCGGCCGGTATTGAGACGCCTATTACATCAATTATATTTCATATTCAGCTTCAAAAAATGCATCACTGAATTCCCCATACATTTTAAAATCAAATTGCAACTGGTCTGTGTCACCAATACCAACTGTCTAGATAAAATGAGATCTAAACATATTGGGTGTGAAAATCGAACGCTGTGCTCGAAAAGACTGCGCTGGTTCAAACGTAAACAAAGACAAATTCGATTTTACACTGCGTAGCATTTTCTGAAAGTTTCCAACATTCATCCGTCTATTCATAGCTTGCAATAGCTCAATACCTTTTGAATATGCATGGAAAGAGTATCGTAGTAAGAAATAGGAAATTATAAATAGATACAATGCAATGATTTGATAATTCATAAGAAACTGTCAAAGTTTCCGTTAGCGCGACGCCATGACTGGCGCAAAATCACGCAGAACGACAACTGTAACATATCAGCATTTCTGGCTTCTTCTCTTACTTACAGTGAAAACGATAGAAACATATAACAATAAACAGTTAGTCAGAATCATTCTGATTACTTACATCTCATATTTATCTACAAACGATCCCTGAATCAATGGAAGAGTCCTCACAAAATCCTATCTATCCCTGTCAGCAAAGCTGCCATTTTGTAAGAAATAGGTCATCGGTAGTGATGTCATACGTCAACATTGTTGTACATATTAGGCAATTTCTTTGAGGTGAAGGTCGGTTGAACAAGAGTAAACACAATCGCCCAATCCTTCCGATTACACTGTCAGTATTATAATGTATATTTTGCGGATAGTTCAGATACTTTTTCATGAAACTGACCTCAGTATCTACATTTAGCCTTGTAAAAATATCCTATCATACTTGCATATAGGGTTTACGGTGTTTTATTCTTTGAAAGGTTTTGATTGTTTGAATAATATTTACATAAGAAATTGACACATTTAGTGCAGTACACCATATTCTAAACCTTTACACAAGTGTTAGAAGATCAAACGTAGCCATAACTGCAATATTACCTTAGTTCCTATGATGTACAATATTCAATGCATTTGAACTCATATTGCAGTTTCACATGAACAGGTTAATGAATGGCGATTTGATTAAACCTTATAAGTAAAACTGATAATATTTAATGAAAATGATTTATGTATGTTATGAAATGTATATGCACACACATTTAAAGGAAATGTCTTGTTCATTGCACATTTTTGTGTCGTTTTATAGAGAAAACAATGATGTATATTGATTGGCCAGGTGCGCGTTTGTCGGAAATATTCAGGTGTTGTGAAATGTTATTTTTCATTTACGTTAAATTGATGCCAAACAGGTGCGCGTGTTGCTCATGATAAGATACACAGTCAAACTGTCTAATTGTTGATATATTCAGGACACTATTTAAAATGGAAAAAACAGTCATTTTATGTTTTGTCTAAAGAGTGTTAATTCTGAAAAAGAAGCCGAGACCTTTCACACAATTAATGGAAATTAGGTGAGATATATACTAATCAGAATACCAATGTCGTCACTTTCCGACGTCGCAAAATGCATAAAACAAGCAATGACGTCAACTAAAATGTTGTATTATTTTCAGCAATTTCAATACATTTGAAGATATGGCTAGTATTCTGGTAATAACGATGCAAAATTGGTCAAAATACATCTACACAAACAGGAGAATATGGGAATCTAAGAACTAACTTATATATCGGATAGGGCCATCCAAATCGCCATTACGTGCTTTCAATTGTAGTACGTTGTCATCTTTTCTTATAAATTGTGAAACTACCAAAGCGTGATCCGCTCACATTGGGGAACTTTGAATTGGAATAGTTTGGTTCACCGTGAACAAAAATAACGAAAATATAGCGTCCATATCCAAAACAAATACTCTCCATGTGATTAGAGTTACATTGACCTCGTGTTAAGAATAACGGAGTTATGCCCCTTATCATTATAATGTATGACCTCTCTGTCGCCGCTTTGACGTCGAGAAGAAAATCCATTTTGACATTTATTGCGAGTCATTTTAACGTTGAGCGATAATGTTATGCATAAGCACATAAATCCAATTCATATACATTTATGTCGTTCAGATATCAGGCTGTATTTTCTTCACACTTTCCCGTGAAGATGCCAAAATAAAAAAATTCAGAGTAGCACAGTGCTTTTATGGGTGCTTGATAAAAAGCGGAGAAATTTACTGTTTTTAGCGATAACAAAAATTTGGACAATATTTAGCAAGGTCTGTTTTTCAAACCGCCGAGGTAGTTGCACTTATATTTATACCAACGGATAGGAAGTTTAATATTCTACATTTCTGTGTAATTTTATAGCCGTACGTAGATCCAGGACCACACGAGCCCAATTCTCGCACAACGTTCACTTTTCAAAGTGTATGAAAATGTGCGCCTGAAAAAAAACTCGGCAGCCAGGGGGATATGGCATCCATGTCGGCGACATGAACTAAACAGTTGGAAGCAGATGTAAACATCAACACAACAACAACAACCCAACACAATATCTGTATGAAATGCTGTATCATCTATCATTCCACTATACTGCCTTATTCTGTATTCAAAAGACAAGGCTTTATAAGGGATATACAATGTGCTTTGCCCATGGATATCTGAATCATATTTCATTCACCCAAAGTGATTATGGATTAGTAAACAAGCTTATGTGAATAATGTTCCATTACATTTATACATAAATACAACAAATATTAGATAATAAACAGCATGATAAGAGAGCAAGCAACCTGTGTATATTACATCTTATTTACCCATCAAATGTGCGATTGAATGTTTACATCTTATGGTGGACAGATGAAGAACTAATGTAATGTGTCTTCATAGGAATGGCGGCAGGAGCAGGATGGATTTAGAGATATATGCCATTCAAACATGTATGCATTCAAATCACTACACCCAAGTCAGAGGCAAAAATGGACTATTTAGCAAACATGTGTTCCAAAATATAAGTCAAACCTACTGTCGGTTTATAAGAGCAAGAGTGGGGAAGAAGTAGTCTGGCTAGGGCAGCATCACCCCCTTTTGATGTAAGAGCAATGGTGGGGAAGAAGTAGCCTAGCTAGGCCAGAATCTCCCCCTTTTGATATGAGAACAAGGGCGGAGAAGAAGTGGCCTAGCTTGGCCAGAATCTCCCCCCTTTTCATAGAAAACAGAACAATTTTATGTCCTAGTTTCAACAGGGGGAAAAGTTTGGCCTAGGGGGAGAAAATTTAGCCTAGCCCAAACTTTCCCCGGGGTTAGAATATCCTAGGACAAAACCTCCCCGGGGAAAGTTTAGACCGGGGAAGAAATGGCCTGCTACACCGGGTTACCTGTACCAGCCCTAGTTTAGTGGACACAGCAACTGCCTGGAGAGAGGAAAGACCAGCCATGTCAGACCAAGAAACTTAAAAGATGGTATTTGTTGATGACATAATTGAGCTGTATCTTTCTATAAATGTTCTAAATTATGATGTCTCTTAAATTTACACTCACAATTCAAATCCAAGTATAAACATGGCCTCAACATAGCCATGTTTGGTCAAATATTAAGAATCTCTATATCTCTTCTTTGTAGAGCGAAAAACATCAAATCATGCCTCTTCTTGTTGGTGAGCACTTAGTCGAAGATGATGTGACCAGCATAGATGCTTTCTTAAACAAATTCTGTAACCTTAAGGTAAGAATTCACTGAACTTGGACGTTGGATGGCATGCACTAGAGCCTACAGACATGCAGATGCCATTAATTCTTAAGAACCCTTTACCTACATTATTGCCATAAATCCTGTATTTTTGGTGCAATTACACAAAACTAGTCTTCGCAATTTTCAGCAGAAGACATCTTCTGCCATGTCAGTTCCCACAACCATCTTTCAAGATAATAGTCCAACCAGTGAGCATTCAGCATTTAAAGGGGTACTGATCTGGTGCAATTCCCCATAACTGGTTGTTTCTTTGTTGGTTTATATTTTTTCTGTGGGTACCTGGATGAATTGCACAATCGGGTACCGACCAAAAGCCCCTTGGTACAAAAGCCCCTCGATCAAAAACCCCTCACAAATTTGAGCACCCCTGTCAAAGCCCCTCGATTCATGCATTTCATAAAAAGAATGAACATTTCTCACTGCTTTTATGTCTTTTATACAGTATTTTAAGTAGGAAAAGGTCTTTTATGTTTTATAAAGTATAATTAACATTTCTCATTGCTCTTATATATTTTATAAAGTATTTTATTATATCAATGTAAAGGAAATGGAAAAAATATGATATTTTCTTACTTGGAAAGTCTGCAACCTATAAAGGAAATTGGTATTTTGCAAAACAAACATTTCACAGCCAAACTCAGGCTTTCCAAAGGAGGATGTGGGTATATTGCAAAACAAACACACCATACCTATTACACTGGGATCAATGTATTTTGCAAAATTTTACTTTAATTAAGCTAATTTGCTCAAGTATGAGCCAGGTGTATATACGTTGCTGTGAAAAAAAATTGACTAAAACTGGATCATGGAGTTAGTACACAAGAACAAGGGTGGTGTCCTATGAAGGCTACATGTACACAAAGAAGACTACAAGCAAGTCACACATGTGTTGGGAATGCACCAAACACAGGGCACTGGATTGTAGAAGTAATGGGGGTACGAGATCACTTTCAAGAAAGGTCGCTGTAAAGCTTTATTTCATTAATAAAGCTTTGTCAGGCCCTTAGATCTCGCCCCCATCGTATCTACTACTTTTGAATCCCCAGTTAACTTCCCGACCCCACGTGCCACTTCCTGATCACGTGATAGCTCTATGTCTTGTGAAACAGTTTAATGTTTCGCACCCCTTGTTCTATGTACTTTTTTTTTCTCGTCTTCGCCGATAGCAGACTTACGAGACTTGAGCCGGATTTCTTGTTTCATCTTACGGTACTTGTCGAGTTCAGAGAGGATTGAAGGAGATTCTCCTCTGAGATCTTACTGTCAGTGAGTGCTGTAGAAATACGATCACTTACCGTGTTCAGCTTTGCTTCAGACAGAATCCTGATCTCGTCGTGTTTCAATGCCTTCCAGTGCAGTCTGCGTGACACAAACTTAAACACCAATCCAGCCAACCCTGACACCCCAGCTGTTATTTCGATGCCTAGCACTGCGGCTGCGGCTATGATGGTGGCCAACAACCCCACACCTACTGCCCCTAACCCCATACTGGTGGCCATAAAGGCGGTATCAACACCATCCACAACATTGAAAGCTCTATGGTACTTCTTATACAATGCTGCCCGTGTGTCGCGGTCTTGTTCTAGTTGGCGTTTTATGTCGCATAACTGGCTCAAGCGGAACCCGTCTACGGTTTCCAGGGGCTTCGCTACTTCCTCTGCGACTGGGTACAGACCCATACTGTGCATCTAATATATTCTAAAAAATATCTTTAAAATGTGTGTTATTTACTTTTTGCTCAGTGTATTTGAAGCTTACAAGTCTTAGACCCTTGTACAGGGAAATAGGGTAGAGGGAAATAGGTAACTGTGCGTCCACATGAACCCTATCGAGGGAGCCTTCTAAGGAGTGTATTGAGGGGACTATAGAACCCGTTGAGGGGTCGGTTGTATGGCGATCACGGCAATGTTTGCCAGCTTAGGATGACATAGCGTATTGTCACCCCGGGTAAAAGTTGCTGTTCTACAGGATCACCCCCCATGAAGAAGACTTCTATGGCGAGTGTGGAGCCTGGTTTCACCTTAATAAGGTCCAATTGGGAATTGGGGACGTCAAACTTTAACTCGTCCTCCAAGCCTGAAGTAACTAACACGTTACCTGTGTGATCCCCCATTAGTTGAGTACTTATAGCATACTTCGGAACGAAAGCCCCGAACAAGATACCATTGTTCCTAATTTCGGAGATATGCCTATCTTTGTCAAACAAGATATAAAGTTCGGTGAGGGTCATGTTGAGCAACCATTTGGGTTCTATAAAGTGGTCTGGCAGACGCCGCCGCACATACACGCCGTTTCTTAAGTGTAGGACGTACGAGGTGTCTTCCTCGCCGGGCTGATCGAATCCCTCTATGCCTCCTAGACCCCCGAGTGTGATTTGGGGTAGATGATTGGCCATTGCTGCCCGCCTATACACGTTGTCTTTCAAGTGTAGGACGTACGAGGTGTCTTCCTCGCCGGGCTGATCGAATCCCTCTATGCCTCCTAGACCCCCGAGTGTGATTTGGGGTAGATGATTGGCCATTGCTGCCCGCCTATACACGTTGTCTTTCAAGTGTAGGATGTACGAGGTGTCTTCCTCGCCAAGCTGATCGAATCCCTCCGTGTCTCCTAGATCGTTAAGCGTGGCGTTGGGTCGATGCCGATTGGACATTGCTATAATACTATTACGAGATAGTTTCCAATTGTTTTTCTGATAATTTCTCAGGGGTGCACTTTACCCCCATGAAGTGTATGTTGTCGGGTAGGAAGATCTTGGTTAGTGATATCGTGGCTTCCACGGTCACGGTGACCCCCTGCAGACTGGTGTGGGAGTCGACACCCACCCGAACGTAAACAGTGCAAACATGATACTGGTGTTGTTTCCCCAACCGGAGTTTGATCCCCTTTACGATTTCGACTTCATCCGGCGATGGTTCCCCTAGGTAGACTTTGATGACTAGCGTGGAGTTCGCCGGTAGGCTCGCCAGGATGTTGACCACGCCAGCGAATTCAGATACCAACTGCAATGCTCCGTCTTGCACTCCCTGTTTACTCGATAGCATGTGGGCTGCCATACTGGCGACTGGGCTGAAGACTACGCTACGTCTCTGCGCCGGGACGTAAGCTACGAGCAGGGTTCCGTTGTTCACGACTTTGTTTAGGTAGTTGTCTTTGTTCTCTGTGAACACGTAGGGGGAGCCAAGCTTAATGTTGAGAAACCAGTCGACTTTAGCGGGCAACAACACCCACTTGTCGTCGTCGGTGAAGACGAGCGTATATGGGTTGTTTCGGGCGACGGTCGTGCTATCAACATCTTCTAAGTCGAACAGTTTGCCTCCGAACGATTGGGATACCGCCCATCTATCATCACCGATACGGACTAGGTCGAACCGAGTGTTGAGAGCCGCTCCTGAGACATCTACTATGTCACCTAGGGTTCTACCGATGGAGGGGACTTCAACGTGTTTGTAAATGTTGTTTTTCAGTTGCAAGGCGTACAGTTTACCATCTACTCTGGGGTCGTCGAATCCGCGTGTGTCCCCGAGGTCGGATATCCCCGCATTGATGCATTTTTTCAACTTCATCCCGGGGCCTTGTGCGCTAGTCATTTTATGTGCAGCGTTATGCTGAGGTATCCTATATTCACAGGGTTATGATTTATATCTAACACCGATATTATCAGCTCAGGGATGTTACCCCGGGTTAACCTCTTATACTGACGCGGTGAAAACGCCTTGGTTCTGCCGTCGTTGTATTTCTCCGTTTTCACCGGTACGGCTCTCAGTATCGTGGAAGGGTGACCCCCTTGAATGTTGTCCGTTGTGCTCAGCTGGCCGAGATGAATGCACAGCTCTCGGTACGGTACTAGTTTGGGTAACTTCGTGCCTGTGACGGTAGTTGTTGGTTTTATCTTGTCAGGCGACATACCGAGTGTCCTCGCCAATGGTCGACCGAGCCTCAAGGAGTATGGGTATACCAAAGATGAGACCTGCTCCGTACTGATGCCAATACATACTTATGGGGAAGACAGAGGCCTGCGGTAGGAGATGCAGGACTGAGGGGTACTGTTGTTTTTACATGGGAAGCCCAAACTACACGTGTTCTGTGTGTGGTATCGGGGTGAAAGGGCACTACTGCCTATGCAAAGCTCACGGGGCAAACGTAGTCAGGCATCATCTCATCTACGAGATGAAAAAGGACTACAGAAAAGAACGTAGGCGCCTCCTCAGGATAGCAGTGTAGTGCCCCAATTAGAGACTGTGGACACACCTAGGTATAACAATGTTTGTGGAAATTGAGCCCAGGGAAAGTCGTTGCCTGAGAAGCTGGCAGATGGATGTGGGGGAAAGTATAGATATCAGTGTCCTCAAACCCATGATTGTTAGCGAACTATATAAATGGTGCTCATTTACAATCATGGTGAAAGTAGGGTTTGATGTGCCGTGGGCTGGGCACACTTGGAATTACTTTGATGGTGGCCGAGTAGATGTGCATGGGGAGATAGATATACTTGTTGACGACTCGTTGCAAGTAATACAAAACACCCTACTATGCTGCGCATGTTCCGGGTGGGTCGAGGGTATAATCGATAAGGTCTATCTAGATATTTACTAAGGATTTTATAACGCCTCTATTTTTTATCAAGGTTGGAGGAGTTACCTCCCTTGCCGGCCGATCGATATACTTAGGTGTGTACGCAACTATGTCTACTACTCGCGAGCTCAAGCATATCGCCAAGCGGCGGGGAGTAATTGGTTATTCTAGAATGAGGAAACCACAGTTGTTGAGGTTACTAGGCATACAAGCCCCTCCCACGGTAAAACAACTAAAACTCCGAGCAAAAGAGCTAGGGTTGACGGGTTATTCCCACCTGGGGAGAGCCAGGTTAGTCACATTATTAAACGACCCCGTTCGCGTTCAGCTCCCCTCTGTAAAACAATTAAAAGTTGAGGCACGCGATTTGGGGTTAGCTGGTTATTCCCGTATGAGGAAGCCACAGCTTGTAGAACTATTACGGCAGAATAGAGCTATTGACCTAGAGTTCATGCGCACTGAGCGCGCTGTAGGTAACTATTTGAGAGGCTGGCGCATGCATGTTGATAGGAACATAGACATCGCTGGTATCAAGCTTCTAATCGCTGATAAAGTCAATGAGGAACTCAATGATTTGGGAAGTATAAAGTTTCAAATCACAGTGAAAATGTCACTCGATAAGCAGGTGGGGGGAACCCCCACTGGGGTCACTGAGTACGTTCAGCCTTACTTCCGAGGTAAACAAGAAGTTGTGACTCACACAGAGACTATAGACGCGTCAATCGATACCAGTTTTCAGCAGATACGAGAATACCTAGAACGCTATACACATGGGGTCCGGGTGGGTTGTTGATAAAATCGATAATGTCTATCTAGACATAGCTAACTACGTGCCGTTCAGAGGCGGGTCATACCTAGACTTGCACCCCTACTATAAGAAAAAAACAAGCCATGGTCAACATCAAGAATAGAGGAAACGATTGCCTGAGGTTAGCTATCAGGTCAGCCTTGTTTCCAGCTGACACTAATTCGAACAGGCCTTCTAGTTATCCCCAAGACGATGGGCTCAACTGGGATGGTATAACCGAACCAACCCCCATATCTCAGATCACTAAAATAAAAAAACAGAATAATATAGCCATAAACGTCTTAGGGCACAAAGGTAACACAACAATAGTGCACAGGGTCAGTCCGTTGGGGGAACCCCAACTGGGTCGCCGCGTTATCAATATATTCATGATCCAGCGAGGTGATAGGTACCACTACGCGTGGATAAAACACTTTAGCAGGCTGTTGTACGACCAATCGGCACACCGAGAAAAGAGTCACTTCTGAGAACGGTGCCTACACGGCTTCACACGAGCTGATTTATTAGAATCACACCGGGGGGATTGCCAAGGTGTGGGGCAGACAGCCATATGAGTCGACATGCCCAAGGAAGGCGACAATATCCTAACATTCTCCAACCACAAGAACCAAATGTCTGTGCCTTATGTCATCTACGCCGACTTTGAAGCCTTGGTCAAACCCGTTGAGTCTGCCGGGGGTACCCCAGCCACACAGAAAACACAGGAGCATGAGGCCTGTGGGTTTGGATACGCGGTCGTCCGATGTGATGGGGAAACGAAAGCTCCCGTAGTGTATAGGGGTCCCGACGCGGCTGAAAAGTTTCTAAAGTGTTTGCAGGAGGAAGAGAAAAGTATAAGGAATGCATTGTATACAGTCGCTCCCATGCGTATGACCCAAGCCGACAGGCTAGCTCACACCTGCAGCACTCTATGCCACGTGTGTGATAGCCCACTGAACGGTGATTCGGTGAGAGATCACTGCCACATAACCGGTAAGTATAGAGGCGCCGCTCACAACGCGTGCAACCTCAAACTTAGAATCACCCCCAAGACAATAAACATCCCCGTGGTCTTCCACAACTTGAGAGGGTACGACTCTCACTTAATCATGCAGGCCATCGCGAAAGTCGACGGCAACCTGACGTGCATCCCCAACAACATGGAGAGATACATCTCCTTCAGCTTGAATGGCCTGAGGTTCATCGACACGATTCAGTTCCTCCTGTCGTCACTCGACAGTCTGGTCAAGGCCAACGATACCTTCCCCATCACCGATCGATACACCGATGCCGAGACTCGACCCCTGCTGATGAGGAAGGGTGTGTACCCCTACGAGTACATGGATGGCTGGGCCAAGTTCGCCAAGACCCGACTACCCCCCATCAGAGAATTTAACAGCAACCTGACCGACTCGACAATATCCCAAGACGATTACTCGCACGCGATTAACGTATGGAAAAAACTGGGCTGTAAGAATCTAGGTGACTATCACGACCTGTACTTGAGGACAGATGTACTGCTGCTAGCCGACGTGTTTGAGACGTTTAGGCGGATGTGTTTCAAGCAATATCAACTCGACCCCGCATGGTATTACACCTGCCCAGGTCTGTCATGGGATGCATTGTTGAAAAAGACCGGAATTAAGTTGTAATTGCTCACCGATTATGACATGCACCTATTCATTGAGAAAGGCTTGCGAGGTGGGATTTCCATGGCAACCAAACGATACGCGAAAGCAAATAATCAATACGTGAAGGGCTACGACCCGAGCAAACCAACCAATCATATTCTCTACCTCGACGCCAACAATCTGTACGGCTGGGCCATGAGCCAGTATCTACCCACAGGGGGATTCGAATGGGCATCGCACGAGATCGGCCAGGTATCGTCCGATATCGATGTTATGAGCATCGCGCCAGATTCGAACAAAGGTTATATCCTAGAGGTTGACTTGGAATACCCCAAGGCATTACACACATCACACAACAGCTACCCCCTGGCCCCCGAACGTATGAGGGTTAACCCAGACTGGATGTCTGAGTACCAACATTACTTGTTAGGTGGGCGGGTGGCAGACGTTGAAAAACTCGTGCCCAACTTAATGAATAAGACCAAGTACATCGTTCAGTATCGCAACCTACAGCTGTACCTGTCGTTGGGTATGAGGCTGACCAAAATACATAGGGTACTCGTGTTCAACCAGAGCCCCTGGATGGAGCCTTACATCAGAATGAACACAAACCTGCGAAAGCTTGCCACCAGTGACTTTGAGAAAAACCTCTACAAGCTCATGAACAACTCGGTGTTTGGCAAGACTATGGAGAACCTGAGGAAACGCGTGACCTTGAAGCTGGTTCGGTCGAATGAGGAAGACCAGCTCAGGAAACTGATAGCCAGCCCGGCATTCAACCGGAGCAAGATATTAAATAAAAAGGTCCTAGGTAAGATGAAGGACGAGTGTGCTGGCACGCCCATAGCTGAGTACATAGGTTTGAGGCCTAAGATGTACTCCATCCTGAAGGCCGACAATGGTGAGATCCGAAAGGCGAAGGGTGTTAAGAAGTACGTGGTGAAACAACACATCAAACACGCCAGATTCAAGGAAGCCCTGTTCAAGACCCGTACCTTTAGGCATAAAATGAACACGCTTAGAAGTGATGGGCACAGGATATACGGACTGACGATAAACAAGACGTCCCTGTCGCCGATGGACACTAAGCGTTGGATAGCTATTGATGGGATAAACACGTACGCATACGGGCATGAGAAAATTGAACCAAGAACATAGGTGTATATATATTGGGATGTCATGGAACCAGAGAAAGTTTGAGGCTATTTACTACAGCCCGCGTGGGTACTGGAAAGGAGCTAGCGCCGTACATAAGCTGGCTAAAATGGCGTGAGTACCCCCAGGTGAGGCCAAAGCGTGGCTTGAAAAACAAGCCCTGTGGCAGATCTATTTACCGGCACCACGCTACGTGCCTAGAAGGAAGTTCGGTATTAACATACCCAATAGCGTTCACCAGGCCGACCTCCTGTTCCTACCCCACGATAAGAGGTACAAGTATGCCTTAACCGTCGTGGACGTGGCCAGTCGCTACAAGGAAGCCGAACCATTGACCACGAAAGACTCGGCCCAGGTAGCCCGTGGATTCAACGCGATATACAAAGCGCAGTCCACTGGCGTGGCCCACAGAGCTGCAAGTTGACCCGGGCGGAGTTCATGGGTGTCGTGTCACACCTGCTGGACAAACACGATACCAAGGTCAGGCGTGTCACGGCCGGAGCCCATCGCAGCCAAGCCATAGTTGAGAGATTCAATAGGAATCGGCTGAGCTCTTATTCGGACATCAGTATGCGAGAGAGATGACCAACCCGGGGAAACGATCGACTGAATGGGTAGCGCGGCTACCTCAGGTGGTGTCGGCCATCAACCATGAAGCCACTCGGCTCACTGGCAAGAAACCAGCCGACGCTATCAAACTAAAATCAATAGTGGCAGAGTCGGCTGCACCATTGCGTGGAAAGGAGAATACCAGGTAGGGCCCTCGTGAGGTACCTATACCAGTCGGGGGAGCACGAGGGTGATAGTCGTAAGCGAGCCACCGATCCGATATGGTCAGTCAAAACTTACAATATAGATAAAGTGGACATCAAAGCCGACGAGCCGAACTTGTACTACTTGAGAGATGGGCCAGGGAGAGGGCTCGTTAGAGAGGAATTATTAATCATACCGTACGGCACAATGTTACCTCCTGTCAACGCGACATAGAGCTATCACGTGATCAGGAAGTGGCACGTGGGGTCGGGAAGTTAACTGGGGATTCAAAAGTAGTAGATACGATGGGGGCGAGATCTAAGAGCCTGACAAAGCTTTATTAATGAAATAAAGCTTAACAGCGACCTTTCTTGAAAGTGATCTCGTACCCCCATTACTTCTACTACTGTAGAGGAGCAATGAAAACCAATCTTGAGGTTTGAGGCATTTTTTGTGTATTTCTTCATTATTTATAAATGTACATTGTAAATTGTTCACCTTAAATATGTTTAAAATTTCTTTCTTTGTGTATTTCTTGCTGTCACAATAACCATAGAGTGGAAACACGCTGTTTAAGCAAAGTTGAACACAATTTCTGGCCTTCTTGCAAGAAGCATGCAGCACAACCTCCGGTTGATCATGTGACTCCCCTGTCTTGTTATTCTCTTTCTTGTCGCACTATAGTGCTGTTCCCTTTTTCTGCATTAGAGCAGAAGAGAATGATGATTTCCTTGATGCTCTATCCGACTCCTACCTCAGCAAGAATATCAGATGGTTTTTCAATGCATCATATTCAGTCGGAAGTTTTCTGTCTCCACAACCACAGGTTCAATGACAGTAGTGATTCACCAGATCAGTGACAATCGCTGCTTCCCCATTCTTCACCTTCTACGCAGACTTGCTACATTTATGGGGGATTTCTCCAGGATATTGGTGATCACTACCTCTGCAATCAGCATTCTACAATCAGCAAATCCCTTAGACTAGGTGATCTGTTCAACAACTCGACTATCAGCACGCTCCATTTGATCAACGATCTTCTCTTCAGCGACTCGTCTCAGATCAGCGAGGGCTTCCACTGGATTGGCGATCTTCCCACATTTCACCAATCAATCGGCAATTCCCGCTACATCGGCGAACCCCTCGATCGCCAGTTCTCCGTCTTCAGCTGTTAAGTTTCAGTCGGCAGGTCCTTCTGTTTTCTGTGCATAGAGCTTTCGCCGACCTCGTTCAACAATCCCTGCGGTTATGACTTCATTGACTCTGCCCTCCAGTTCGACGATCCCTGATATTTTTCTCATGCGGCACAATGCAGTGGACCCACATTCTTTATTACAAGATTCGGCAAACTGGCAAGATGTGGCAGTTCCTCACAATTCGACGATCCCCTTGAATTCGGCGAGACATCAGCCATTGGGGAACCTGAAGCGGACGCCTTTAACAGCCCGCCGTTCTGCGATGATCCTTCATGAATTGTGATCTCCAGACCTCTCCAGACGTTCGGCGATCCTATTGACATCAGTGAATTAGTTGCTCTCAGTTTAGCCATCCTTGACAATTACGACTTACCTACCTTCTGTGAACCGACCATTCACCAATCCACGAACCACTTTGATTCAGCTATTGCTTCTGAACCTTTGAACTTATTAGGTTCGGCGAACCTGTCTGCTTCGGTGATTCCTACAGAATTGGTGATCCTGCTCATCTCTACTTATTCACCGCAGGCTGCTTGAGCAACACAGCCGAACCTACTTGTCTTTTGGGATCATTCTCAAGATGCACAACCTCTCCCTGACATGGACTTTGACTTGATGGTATGAGTCTTGGCAATGACTTTGAGGCAAGTACGGCAACTAGATGCGTTTCTGTGTCAGTATTGTCAAGTCCTGCAGCCTAGTTTGTCAATTTTTGACGAATCTCCTCTCCTTCTCCCACAGGGAGACCGCTTCATTTTATCTACACACAGTTGGGGCTACTAACTACCGATTATTACTACTGATGACAAGCGATCCGGTTCGCGGTTCTACCTCCCCCTGAGTACAGATATCAGCTCTACAGACTACTACTAAAGCACTGTCGGAAATAGAAAAAAAACATTTTTTCAAATTGATATGTACAATTTATGTACAGTCCGTTTGAGTCAGAAACGGACCGATGAATTGCAAATTTTATCATTGTACAAAATTGCCACATAAATATAAATAGTACACATGTTTATCATTTACTAATACCCAACAGCTTTCTTATATTTGAAAATTTTCCGGCCTCCACCAAAAAGGTTGTTTAAGAAACTATCATCATTGAAAATGCAAAAGTTGTTATCTGTCGCGGCAGGGTGAAACCGCAGAAACGGAACAGCCAGTCATGGCGGGGGACATCTAAAAATCTTTTCCGGGAGACCTGTCGGTTCCTCGTCTGTCGTAGTGTCATAGTCACGACTGAAAGGGATGACAAGTGGTGCCACAGTTGCCTGTTGTAAGCCATCCCGAGACCAGTAACCTTGTTCAATGACGTTAGCTACCTTGTTGACACAGTTTTGCCAAGTTTCAGTCGTGATTTTGTTAAAGGGTTTCCTTAACCAAAACCTCTATGTCACGTAATCTAAAAGTTGTGTTTGATCTGGCAACATCTCCTTTGACAATACCCAAATCATTTCAATCGGGTTAAGGTCACAGTGATAGGGTGGAAGTCGCAGAATATCGTGACCTTTACTTGTTATGTAACTGTCAACTTTGTAGAAAGGTTCACCTTTGTGTTTTTTTATGATCTCATATAGCTGAGGCTTCGTTGCCGTTGAAGGCCGTGCGATCTGAAATTTGTCGAGCCATGATATCATATCACCTTTTCGACTGTTCGATGTCGGGGCTTTACTGTCGGGATCCTGCACGCTGTGGTATGGGGCATTGCCCATTACAATAAAAGACTTCTCTGGTAGAGCTGGTACCAACTTGTTTTTAACCCAATAGTGGAAAACCGCACCATTCATCTCGGAAAGGTAGTCTCTGTTATCTGTGGACTTTGCCCTGAATAACAAGTCGCAGCCTGGGAGAAAGCCTTTGCTAGAGCAACCAGCATGGAGAATGATTAGTCTCTCTCCTTTCCCTAGAGGCAGCTTTCTACGTGACCCCTTATCACCCCCATTGGGTACCCACTGACTGCTGGCAGTGTGCGAGACATTGACCCAGGCCTCGTCCAAATACACTGGCTCGAACCCTTCCTCGCGCTTCTTCTGTATAACCCTGAGAAAATTATTTCTCAAGCGAACGATATCAGGGTGTTCACAGAGTACTGACCTATTCTCCCCCGAAATTTTCTTATAACGATACCGGAAAGAGTATAAGAGTCGCCAGAGTGTGTACTTTGCTTCAAATGCTTTTTAAAAATTTTCAGCGACATGTATTTGTTTTCAGAATAGAGCTTGTTGATAGACTGCCTTACAAGATTCTTTTGAAAGTTGTCCAAATGTTTTAATTTGTGTGATTTTGACACAACCCCTACCTGCTTCGCATCACCCTCACAATGTTTGTGTTCCTGAACATTTGTCAGTACCCTTGCTGATACTCCTAAAGCTTTTGCTGCCAGCTTACGGAATTAATTAATGGCATAAAATGGTTTGCCCCTTTCGACTTCAGCACGGAAAAAATCGTACACTTTAATCATCAACTGTTTCACGTCAGCATCCACACCTTATTTTTCATCAGGCATGTGTATCCCGTGCACGACGAGATAGTGGCTGTTCCGTTTCTGCGGTTTCACCCCGCCGTGACAGATAACAACTTTTGCGTTTTCAATGATGATAGTTTCTTAAACAACCTTTTTGGTGGAGTCCGGAAAATTTTCAAATATAAGAAAGCTGTTGGGTATTAGTAAATGATAAACATGTGTACTATTTATATTTATGTGGCAATTTTGTACAATGATAAAATTTGCAATTCATCGGTCCGTTTCTGACTCAAACGGACTGTAGTTAATATGTGTAAGTGTGAAATATCTGTTAAACTAAGTTCGGCCTAACTACAGTCTCAGTGGCAGGCAGATAGGAAACGTAGAAAAAGGACTTTACTGAGGAAAGATTAGTGCAGAAATGAGAAATGTGTTTTTTTCATAAGCCCAAAGCGACAGACCATGGCTTTATGGAAATTAGTGTGTAATGATATTATATTACAAAGGACAATTTTTAAATGTCCATTTTGAAATTAAGCTTAGCTTCATTATAAACGATAGCAGACGTAAAAAATAATAACTTCAATACTGAAACTATGAAGGATGTAGCTACCATGGAATCTCACTATCACTATAAAAAGAAACAGGTAGGAGGGGTCATCTCAAAAGCAAATCCAGGACGGGTGTCTCAGACGGTGGTTGGGGTCGGGCTGGGGGATAGAGATATAAGGTGAGATAAGATAATCCTTTAGGGGAATTAAACTGGGAAGCAAACGGCATAACATAACAATTTACAAATAATATCCAGTCCTGTCGATCTTGGGGTGGTCATGCTACCTATATATTTTGAGACATTCAATATGATGGTTGATTTAAGCTTTTCCATGGGTATCATACCCTTTTACTTATCTCAACATAAACTTTATGATCAATAGATGAGACATATTCAACACACATGAAAAAAAGTATAAAATATCTTTGAGATAATAATAATAATAATAATAATAATGATGTACGCCTCTCCGTGGTGGGCCTAGATAGGGGAATTTTATTCCCTGAACCAAATGTACATCACCCAGTTAGGGCTGACCCCCCAAAGCTGTTTTTTCACTGGGTTACAGACAAACAAGGAGCAAACCGTCTTTCAACTCCGCAGCCCAGTCAGCCTTCCTCCGGTAGTCAAAGCAACCACACTGGAGATGGGACTTGCCCCAGGGGAAGGCACAGCACCCGATCAAGAATATCTTGGTCAAACCATCTCAAAACCACACTACTGAGTGTGCAAAAGCGACGCATAAACGGCATAATCCAGGCATAGACGGCAAGTCGCTTAAGCTGCATTGGGACAATGTCATGCCCATGTATGCTTTCCCGGACGGAGCAAAATCTCTGAGATCAATTCTGGTGGCTTAAAAATCTCATGCCCCGTGAGCCAGCTCAACCCACAACTGGTGCCCGTCAGGAACCTTTGCATGAGCAGAATGCTCAAGGGGCAGCAGACGCAAAACTTCTGATGGACGTCCGCTTTAACCTCTCTCCTCTTCCTGGTGTGAACTCTTCTGGCGTAGAGCCAATTGGCCCCAAAATTTCAGACCCTCACTCTTTCTCATCTTCTTCCTCAGTTGCTGATCTTTCCGAAAATCCTGTGTAGATTTTGTTTCATTCTATTTATGATGAAATATCTGATTCACCTTTAGAAAAACAAAGGCCAATTAAACAAACAACTGAATCTTTTCCCAAAAATGAAATTAATTTATTAAATGACATTATTTCTATGGAACTTTCTGCGGACTGTTCGTTACATGAAGTGAATTGTTGTGTGTATGCTGCCGCTCGAACCTTGGAGGAACTTCACACAGTTTCCAAAGAAAACACATCCAATACTAAAAACAATACACCAAAGAAAAACCGGTTCAAGTGAAATTAACAGAAACTAGAAAATACATTTCCTGGATAGAGCTTAGCCTGAAGTTGAGATCATCAGGGAGTCCAATGTCAAAACGTCAAAAGTCAATTTGGAGAAAATTAAAATTACAGTATAAGACAACAAAAGAAAAGATTCTTCTGCAAATTGCCGATTCCCTTAAGGAAAAAATAAAGGTTTGGACTGAAAGAAAGAAAAAATGGGGAAAAAAAAAAAATTCATCAAACAAAATAAACTTTTTAGAAAAACTGAAAAACACTTCTACAGGCAACTTAAAACAAACGGTGATGGTGAGCATGATAAGCGGCCTCCCATGGATGCCAATGAGAGGTTCTGGAAACAGTTGTGGTCTATACCCGGCGACTGTAACCTTGAGGCACCATGGGTCAGTGATTATGATCATGCAATGCATGAGAAAGTAACTAGGTCGTTTGTCTGTTACATCTCACCAGATTGCCTGAAAAGTGTTATCAAAAAGTCCAAATCTAATACAGCTCCAGGGCCTGATGGCATTCAAAACCGGTACTGGAAACTATTTCCCTGTGTCCAAACACCATTACTTCACTGTTTCAATTCTCTCGTGGACACAGGCGTTGTTCCTCCATGGTTCTGCAAAGGTCGCACAATACTCCTTCCCAAAAATGGAGACTTGACTGATCCCAAAAACTTCCG
Source organism: Haliotis rubra (assembly GCF_003918875.1). Lineage (NCBI taxonomy): Eukaryota > Metazoa > Mollusca > Gastropoda > Lepetellida > Haliotidae > Haliotis > Haliotis rubra. Next base: position 1,449,568 of record NW_025766969.1, read on the forward strand.
CCCTATCACGTTTGAATACACAATACAAAATCTTCACAGGGTGTTTGACAAACCTCGTGTCATCTTACTGCTCTTCCAATGATATAATTTACAGAGAGCAGAAGGGAGCAAGAAAGGGATGTTGGGGGTGCAAGGATCAACTTCTTGTACAAAAAATGATTTTGAAAGAGGCTAAAACATATCACCACAACCTCTCAATGTGCTGGATTGACTACAAGATAGCATACGACTCTGTCCCTCATGAATGGATTGTGAAATCTCTTCATTGTATTGACCTCCAGGAGCGACTACTTGATTTACTCAAGTCTTTAATGAGTTGCTGGTCGACTCAACTTGAGATGTACTCGCAAGGGCAGGTGCAGACTTCGGAATCTATTCCAATCAGAAGGGGGATTTTCCAGGGGGACTCCTTTAGTCCTTTGCTTTTTGTTTGTCTCTAAATCCTTTGAGCTTTCTGCTCAATAGAGAGGAGGGATACCATCCCGGACCTCCTCAGCACAGATCCCCAACACCGCTTACTCATCTCCTTTACATGGAGGACATCAAGCTCCTTGCCAAAGGAGATACCAATTTAAAAGAGCAGGTTCTCCTTTTCGAGTCCTTTTCTAATGATATTGTCATGACATTTCGACTAGACAAATGTAATACTCTTCATTTGAAATGTGGCAAGGTAGTTAATGGTGGATCGGTCAAGTTACAAAGGGAAGGAGTTATTGAGCATCTTGTGGAAGATCAGGCCTACACCTATCTTGGAATGCACGTTCAAGACAAGCTCCAGAGTGCCCAAATTCAAGAAAAACTTCGGGCCGCATACAAATCTCGCTTGAAGAAAATCTGGAGCTCAGAGTTAAATGCTCCAAACAAGGTCAAAGCTACCAATACTTTTGCTGTGCCAGTCCTCTCCTATTCCTTTGGAGTAGTTGATTGGACGAAACAAGGCATCCAGAGTCTTGACCACCTGACCAGAAGTATCATGTCTGATAACAGAGCCCACCACCCTCGTTCTTCTCTTAACCATTTATATATGCCAATCAATTCTGGAGGTCGGGGTTTGATTAATGTGGAGGCTCTTCATAATAGAATTTTAGTGTGTACTTTTGCACATATTTATTTATTGGATGATCCTCTGGTGATGCATGTCAAGACTCATGATGAAAGCAAGGATCCTTCTGGATGGACGGTCAAGACTCTGGATGTCTTGTTTCATCCAATCAACTACTCCAAAGGAATAGGAGAGGACTGGCACAGCAAAGGTATTGGTGGCTTTGACCTTGTTTCCAGCATTTAGCTCCAGATTTTCTTCAAGCGAGATTTATACTCGGCCCGAAGTTTGTCTTGATAAAAGCAAAGGACTAAAGGAGTCCCCCTGGAAAATTCCCCTTCTGATTGGAATAGATTCTGATATCTGCACCTGCTCTTGCAAGTACATCTTAAGTTGAGTCGACCAGCAACTCATTAAAGACTTGAGTAAATCAAGTAGTCGCTCCTGGAGGTCAATACAATGAAGAGACTTCACAATCCATTCGTGAGGGGCAGAGTCATATGCTTTCATGTATTATTATTATTATCATTAATGATAGATTATACAGCATTTGATATGGATATTATGTTGGGCTGTTGTTGTTGTGTTGATGTTTACGTCTGCTTCCAACTGTTCACTTGATGTCGCCGATGTGGATGCCATATTTAATGTCATGAGTGAAAGAATAAAATTTTGAATGGATATGGACATCCAAGTAAAAACTGGGTATATAGTTGAAGTTTTGAATATAGTAATGATTTTGAGATAAGCCTTTTGTGACTAATGACACCGTTCAATCCCACTTATCACCTCTTCAGACCGCCTCCGTGGTGTAGTGGTTAGAGCGCCCGCCGCCCAGAGAGCGGAAGGTCGCGGGTTCGATCCCTGACCGCGTCATACCAAAAGACGTTTAAATATGGTACTTGTTGGTCCCTGGCTGGCGCTCGGCATTAATGGGTACAACAAGGACTGGTCGGCTCGGAGTCTGAGTGGGGTATTCATGCTTCACTGCGGCCTGGTATCTCAGTGGGCTAGCACTATAAAACCAGCTTCAGTCTGGGCTAGTACAAGCAGCCGCACATACACATACACACACATGCACCTCGTCATATGAGCGAAATATTCTCAAGTATGACGTTAAACCCAATTTCACCTCACCTCACCTCATCACCTCATCATAGATGCATCCCATCTAGGATTAGAGAGATCATCTTCATGATCAACAAGTGGCAGGGCTGTGGTCACTCGTCGAACAGTCCCTCCACATTAACATACTGGAGTTCAAGGCAGTCATCCTAGCCATTGTACATTGGGCTAAGGATCTACAGCCTTCTCATACAATGAGACAACTCGACAGTGGTATGGTTCATAAATAAATCAATGAGGGTCGTTTGGTCATTTTTCATGGAGCTTTTGTACAAAGGGGCTTTTGACCAAGACTCGTGCTATTGAAAGTATGTGGACGAAACCTCACATTCACCAACATAGATGAAACAGATTCTCGTCTTGGAATGAATTGGGAAATTGGATGCTAAATATTTCTATGTACAGTGGAAGCTGTCAAAACTGGCTGCTGTCCAATCCTGCAAGTTGTCAACACGGCATAAAATCCTTGTCCCATCCGTGGCAAGTACATTTATCATAATTCAAAAGCTCTGCAATGCGGCAGTTGTCAGTTCCGGATCTCAACATGAAATGAGCCGCTCGAGTATGTGTTTATGTATGTTTATCAGAGCTGTCTAATCCGGTGCGTGGCGGGGATGTGTATTGTCCTGCATTGAAATAACAAGGGATTATGAGTATGCGGCAACCATCACACGTTAAGTAACTTCATGGTTGCGGATAAAGATAAGTGTTGATTCATCATGTTTATGTTATTAAGTGAATAAAAGTGAATATGAGCTCAGTTCCAGTGGTTGAAAACCGTGTCAGCTTTACAGTCAGGCACGCTGTCTAAACCGGATTATTTCTTCAGTCCCAACAAGTGCCGGTTTAGACTACTTCCACTGTAGTTTATTATGATACAATTCCAAACATTTGGAAGTTTAAGTTCATCTCCCAGTGGCTAAAACTGTTGGAATTGATAGAAAACCCAAGTCTGATTTTTGGGGGGCTTATAGTCCTAGCATAATTAATCATTGTTTTATGCACTTTGGAATTTCATTGAAATAAATTTATCTGTTTGTAGTGAATTTGTAATGATCCCCCGCCGTGCGTTTAGCGTGAAGCGGGGGATATAGTATTAGGCTCCGTCCATCCGTACGTCTGTACGTATCGAATTGGAATATCTTAAGAACTGTTCCCTAATTTCTTTTCATATTTAGTACCTAGGTTCATCACAGTATAAGAAAGGTCCAAGTCAGGTTTGGTGACCTTGACCTTCATTTAAAGGTCACAAGGGGACTTTAACGTTTTACCTGCATGTTAAGCTATCTCAAGAACCATTCACTGGAGTTTCTTCATATTTGACACCAAGCTTCATCCAGGGAAGGCACAGGGCCCAGTCGATTTTGGTGACCTTCACTTATTTGTCAAGGTCACATAGAAACTTTGAAGATTTCAGCATGTTAAATTGCATGTTAAGATAGTCAGCAAGATATCGGAAAAAATATTCACTGGAAATTTCTTCATATTTGACACCAAGCTTCATCTAGGGAAGGCCCAGGGCCCAGTCAATTTTGGTGACCTTCACGTAGTTTTTAGGGTCACAACCACACTTTGAAGATTTCAGCATGTTAAAGGTCACATAAACCCTAGGGGGTACAAATACATAAATCACTAACTGGCATCGTTATAAATGAAACCCCATCATTAAAACTACTCATTTCGACCTTTAATTGACTTAAATCGACCTTTTTGACAACAGTGCACAATTCTCACCCGCGAACGAAATTTCAACCAATCAGAGAGGCGAGCCTCTGTGACGTCATATGAGGAATAGCTTTGAGGGCCGATGCAGAATTCATCTACATTTTAGGGGGTAAATTATCTTGTTTACAGGCTTGTATAAACCTGAAATCGTGACAATTGTTGTGGAAAATGAAAGCTATATGTTCTCACAATCTACTGTCATTTAATTTTGTCTGCTGCTTTGCCTAGTTTCCGAGTTACAACTTGTTTTCATAGACGATTCTGTCAAAATCGATTGGTGTCGTTAGGCCCTATTTGTATAATGACTGATCCAAATTGATCCCATTTCTGTGTTTTTTTACCTCGATATTTAATCATGTCATGTAAAAATCTGTTTGTAATCTCAAAACAGTGTCGGCCCATAAGTTTTCACATGCAATACAGCAATGAATACTCCCTTGTTGTAACCTGTGTTAGGTGGTATAAACCTACACGTTATTTGTCATCATTCACTTGATGGTCAGTTAATGAATTTATAACAGGTATAATTAGTGGTAACACACTTAGATTACCCGACAAAGGTTCCCATTTGGCATTTCTTGTGTCTGGAGTAAATATTCAACATTATAAACATCGATCAAAGGATTAACCGATAACACGCTGATTAATTAATTACTTTTATCTTACACAGCGGAATTGTCAAAAGGTAGTGTTTATGTATGTAGATTTACTAATCTATACTGAATACATTCTGTCGTGTCGGTGTCTGCTAAAAACAACGTCCTTCTTTCAAAGGATTAACCGGCAATACATTGATTGATTGCCCATTATTGGCTAACTAAATTACTGTTTTTAAAGAAAGGCGGACATTATGCAATTAGTTGCCAGGTGTGCTATCTTGGGTGACCAATGAGACTATACACCAATACCTGAAAAGATTTATCACTTTTTCGTATATTAAACTGTTAAAAGACACATCATTTGGAACAGTTTTGTGGATATTGATGGATACATTCCTCGAACAAGGTAATGGCCTGATATTGTTCCTATAACTTTAATCTGTTTTAATTTTAACATTTGCATTTTGATTTTATTCATTTGTCGTAGCATTCAACAGAATCATTGTTTTCGCCGTGAAGTGTAATGAGTCAGACAACATGCACTAGGGTGTGTGTGCGAATTATGATTCACATTGGCAAACTATAAAATGTCTAGATAAGTTCACTATAAGTATCAGCAGATCGTCTGCTTTTTATTTAGTTTCAAAATGCATACAAGTATGATAATAAACTAATTAGGATTATAAAACCAAATATAAAGACGCACATTGACTAGTATCTACATACTGGTGAGTGGACATTAACCATGGGAATGTAGCAAGAAATTTATCGCGCAGTATTGTGACTTCGACCCCCACCTTGCTTCCGTGGAAGAAATCGTTATGTTATAAGTTGTGTTATGCAAAATCCGTTTGGTTATGATTCCAATACATATTTAACTACGAGTAGAAAGTAGTCTTGATTATCTAACTTGATGAAAACAAACTATAATCTCATTAATTCTAACAGATTTTTTTATTTTTAAAAATGGCGGCGCCCTATCGGGAACATCCGCCAGTCTGAGGATAAATGGTGTTTAGGTTTGTTTTCACCGAGTTACAAAATCAAAACTACTTTCTACTGGTAGTAAAATATGTATTTTATTGATGGCCAATAGGATTTTGCATGACATAGCGTATAACATAAAAATTTCTCTCGTGGCAGCGAGGTGGGTGTCAATATAATACTACTTACAATATTATTGTTACTTCGACCACAACCTCACTTCCGAGGAAGAAATCGTTATGTTACAAGTTGTGTCATAGAAAATCTTTATGGTCATCAATCATATGCATATTTTACAACAACTAGTAAGTAGTTTTGATTCTTTAACTTCAGTGAAGCGATCTGAACACAAGTAAGATATCGTTTCAGGCTTCCACAACGCTAAACTTCGCACTCACAAACATAACCCATTTAGCACGAACTGCGGGGTCCTGTGGAAATCTGTGCATGGGGACACCATCGCCCGACCCTAGGAGCAATTGGCGACAAAGCAGCGATTCGGCATGTCATCGTTGATGTCGAAAATCATCAAAATGATGGCGTGCTACACATTTTCTATACAACTAACTGAAAATCGTTCCTCATATGGCGTCACTGCAGTGCTCTGGCGACAGAGTTTAACGTAACTGTGGTCTGTGGTTTAGCAGGCGACTTTTGGCCACTTTTAATCGCCGGTATTAATTAACCACAAGCGACTAAATTTGGTGTTCCACTAACCACATCTTTCATATGTAATAGTTAAAAGAGTAACAAAAACAAAGTTTTGGTTCTTTAACCTGAATTGTCAAATTTTTAAGAATGGTTCACTATTTTCGTCAGACTTTCAACCCTTGACAATTTCTTTAGTCTTTTTGCATATGACATATGTCATGGTTAAAATAGTAACAACTAAAGAGCAAGATTCAAGAGAGGTTGACTGGTCATGTTTTTGTTGACATTTAGCTTCATCTTAGTATTTCATTACTTTATAAGTTTGATTTGATAATTTGCGGAGGGGGATTATGTCACCTTAGTGACAATGCTTGTATCCAGGTATTGTATGCCCGGTGTATTACCATGTATGCCACGTGCACGTCCGTACACCACCCAAGCTGTACGTATCATTTATACCCCTCCCCATGGAAAATGCATGCATCCACGGCAGTCAGTTAATCGTGAACCAGTGGTTTGGATCGACTAGTCGGTACCATGTTAGTAAAATATATGATTGAATTTCAGCTTGTTATAATATCATATTTTGATAAGGCCAGACCAATTTTATTTCTTGTTTTATGGATTTTTGGCCTCAGAAAACCTAAAGGCAGGAGGGAAATAAAATAAAAATACAAATCACTAGTCAAAATAATTTTCATTTTAAATACTACAGTCCATTTGAGTCAGAAACGGACCGATGAATTGCAAATTTTATCATTGTACAAAATTGCCACATAAATAAAATTAGTACACATGTTTATCATTTACTAATACCCAACAGCTTTCTTATATTTGAAAATTTTCCGGACTCCACCAAAAACGTTGTTTAAGAAACTATCATCATTGAAAACGCAAAAGTTGTTATCTGTCGCGGCGGGGTGAAACCGCAGAAACGGAACAGCCAGTCATGGCGGGGGACATCTAAAAATCTATTCCGGGAGACCTGTCGGTTCCTCGTCTGTCGTAGTGTCATAGTCACGACTGAAAGGGATGACAAGTGGTGCCACAGTTGCCTGTTGTAAGCCATCCCGAGACCAGTAACCTTGTTCAATGACGTTAGCTACCTTGTTGACACAGTTTTGCCAAGTTTCAGTCGTGATTTTGTTAAGGGATTCCTTAACCAAAACCTCTACGTCATGTAATCTAAAAGTTGTGTTTGATCTGGCAACATCTCCTTTGACAATACCCCATATCATTTCAATGGGGTTAAGGTCACAGTGATAGGCTGGAAGTCGCAGAATATCGTGACCCTTACTTTTTATGTAACTGTCAACTTTGTAGAAAGGTTCACCACCTTTGTGTTTTTTTATGATCTCATATAGCTGAGGCTTCGTTGCCTTTGAAGGCCGTGCGATCTGAAATTTGTCGAGCCATGATATCATATCACCTTTTCGACTGTTCGATGTCGGGGCTTTACTGTCGGGGTCCTGCACGCTGTGGTATGGGGCATTGTCCATTACAACAAAAGACTTCTCTGGTAGAGCTGGTACCAACTTGTTTTTAACCCAATCGAGGAAAACCGCACCATTCATCTCGGAAAGGTAGTCTCTGTTATCTGTGGACTTTGCCCTGAATACCAAGTCGCAGCCTCGGAGAAAGCCTTTGCTGGAGCAACACGCGTGGAGAATGATTAGTCTCTCTCCTTTCCCTAGAGGCAGCTTTCTACGTGACCCCTTATCACCCCCATTGGGTACCCACTGACTGCTGGCAGTGTGCGAGGCATTGACCCAGGCCTCGTCCAAATAAACTGGCTCGAACCCTTCCTCGCTTTCTTCTGTATAACCCTGAGAAAATTATTTCTCGCTTAACGATATCAGGGTGTTCACAGAGTACTGACCTATTCTCCCCCGAAATTTTCTGATAACGACACCCGAAAGAGTGTAAGAGTCGCCAGAGTGTGTACTTTGATACTCTGAGGTTGTGTTCTTGCTTCAAATGCTTTTTTAAAATTTTCAGCGACATGTATTTGTTTTCAGAATAGAGCTTGTTGATAGACTGCCTTACAAGGTTCTTTTGAAAGTTGTCCAAATGTTTTAATTTGTGTGATTTTGACACGACCCCTACCTGCTTCGCATCACCCTCACAATGTTTGTGTTCCTGAACATTTGTCAGTACCCTTGCTGATACTCGTAAAGCTTTTGCTGCCAGCTTACAGAATTAATTAATGGCATAAAATGGTTTGCCCCTTTCGGTTTCAGCACGGAAAAAATCGTACACTTTTAATCATCAACTGTTTCAACTGTTGCGTTTTCAATGATGATAGTTTCTTAAAGAACTTTTTTGGTGGAGTCCGGAAAATTTTCAAATATAAAAAAGCTGTTGGGTATTAGTAAATGATAAACATTTGTACTATTTATATTTCTGTGGCAATTTTGTACAATGATAAAATTTGCAATTCACCGGTCCGTTTCTGACTCAAACGGACTGTAAAATTATTTTATTTTTGGCAATTTATGAAGTTTATATAGGGCGAAAAACAATCAAAATTTTTAATTTTTTTTGTAAGTTTACATTTTTGGCCAACAAAACATGAGGATTTTATTTTTTGAGCGGGAAAATTAATTTTTTTTTTGTCTTATTCTTGAAAAAATACGACCGGCGGATCTGTAAAACAAGAAATAAAATTGGTCTGGCCTAATGAGAGATTTAAACATTCGGTAAGATAAATTCATTGCAGCATTATGATTTGGGGTATACAGGGTTTTATGCCTCCCTCATTAGGTTTTATAAAGCCTAACAGGCATAAAACCCTGTACACCACAATGCTACAACTTATATTAGTGAATAATATTTTACACATACATGCCTGCAGTGAAAAGACTTGTGAAAACAATGATTTAGTTTTGTCTGGCTCGCATCGAAGAAATTCCCAATGATAACATAAATGAAGTAGGATGATTCTTTTTATGCTACTACTAATGAATGAAAACAAAATGCAAATATTGTGAATTATATCCGACAAAAGTTATATGAATAATATCAAGTAGTTACCTGGTTCGAGGAATGTATCCATTTGTTTCCACATAACTGAACAATATCCCATACATCTGCAGCCAGGGCCGTAGGTAGACCAGGGAGGCAGGGGTGTAGCTGCCCTCCTAGCATTTTTACAGGTTATTTTTTTGTACATCAAAGTATTGACATAACACTCTTTTGAGTTTCATTTACCCTTACCGCAGCCCTGAAATCCACACCTCAACTAATGATGCAAAGATTGTGGGCAGCCCATCTGACAGATGATCGGTACCAGAATAATACACCTAATTAAACCAAATTAGACAAGATAGGATGAAGAATAACATATAAAACAATGAATACACAATCAAACATTGATTGGTAAAAAGGTTAATAGATAGAATTATATACACATGGACCCCCGTTTTTTATCTCGCGCACGCACGGACGGAGTCCATTTTAATACTACCCCCACCCACCCCCCAAACGCGTTGCGGGGGGTATTAAAATGGAGTCTGTCCGTGCGTGCGTCCGTGCACATTTTGACTTTTCCGGAGCATAACTCTAAAACTGTTCAATATTTCTTCACCAAACTTGGCACATAGATAGATCTGATGGTCTACTGGTGCCTTATGGTAGTTTTAGATTTCTGAATAAAATATTTTTTGCGTTTCCATAGCAACAAGTTTGACTGAGACTGAAATTGGTGGTAGTGCTCTTTTCAGGAGCAGAACTTTAAAACCATTCACTATTTCTTCACCAAACTTGGCACATAGATAGATCTGGTGGTGAACTGGTTCCTTTTGGTATTCTTGGATTTCTGAATAAAGTATTTTTGGCATTTCCATGGCAACAAGTTTGACAGACTGAAATTGGTGGTAGTGCTCTTTTCCGGAGCAGAACTTTACAAGCGTTCACTATTCCTTCACCAAACGTGGTACATAGGTAGGTCTGGTGGGGTACTGGTGCCTTTTGGTAGTTTTGGATCTCTGAATAAAGTGTTTTTGGCGTTTCCATGGCAACAAGTTTCACTTTGACTGAAATTGGTGGTAGTACTCTTTTCCGGAGCAGAACTGAATTGTTTTTCACTGTTTCATCATGAAATTTCATACATAGGTAGGTCTAGTGGTGAACTGGTGCCTTTTGCTAGTTTTGGATTTCTGAATAAAATGGGTTTTTTTGCATTTCCATGGCAACAATTTTGGCTTCAACTGAATTGGTGGTAGTGCTCCTTTCTGGAGCAGAACTTTAAAACCTTTCAGTACTCTCCTTCCACTTAGCTATATACACGCCAAAACATTTGACATAATCATAACTAGTAGACATATTCATGAAGAGTATTTTGCCCTTGCGGGGGATGTTGATGTCTTCTTGTTGTTTAAGTTTAAAGACCAACCTATAGATATTCAGTGAATGCAAACTTGTAAATCACACTTTACCATAACCCTTAGACTGCCATATGCATAAGACCATATATACAGTGATAGAATCTATCAGTGGCAAATGGCCACCACTTTTGTCTTTGGGCCACTGTTAGTGGCCACAAAAAGTGGGTATTTTTTAACAGATAAATCACCACTTGGGCCACTTGGAAAATCTCACAAGTTTCTATCACTTTATATATGGTTCCATGATATATGTGTGACAGCAATACTCCAGCTTCAGAGGGGTTAAACATTTCATTTTATGTGTGAGTAATTACATGAGATATAAATACTGATCATGTTCATTAAAAACAAAAACACATATTCATTTCATACTGGTACATTGTATTTAATTTATCAACCTAAAGATGCTGAACATTTTTTATAAATTACTAGTGTGCAAAATAGTATTTGACTTGAACTGTAGTTTTCTTCATAAATTATCAGCAATTCGTAAGACACAACTAAGATTTTATTACTATTTATTTGAGTGTCAGTGAGTGGAGGAAATGTACACATTTACATGCTATATATGAATTCTTTTTAAACATCAACAGTAAGTCAATGACATAGTAGATACATCACATCAAATAGATAGATAGCAGTTTATGGACTCAGCTCTAACAAAACAACAAACTTCACATAAAAATTAGTAACACATCATTTTAGATCAACAGGATATAGCAGTGTAATTTGTGTGTTGATGCTGTTATAGTGTTATTTACTCTACACATACTAAGATGACACACAGAACTGCTTGTATTCCTCACTCAACACAAACCGACCTGCCTTGAAGTCATCACCCAACCGGACCAGCATATGTTTGAAATATAACGCTCTTAATCTAGACAGTGTATTGTCAACAAAGCTGGAATCATATGCAACATTAAGAAGGACTCTGTCATGTTCTTCTGGTCTCCACATAAGAAATGTGCACTGATGTTTTCCTGTACAGAACATACACATTTGCACCTGAGTGAAATATCCATTTCTCCCTTTTGAGTAAAGAACTAGTTCACTGTCAATGTTTCGAACATCACCTTTTCCTGAGTCAATCATTGCATGCACAGATGTTGTAGGACATTTTATTTCTAATATTGCAGAATCTTCAATGATTCCATCAGGACTAGCAGACAGAAATGGTTCATGTGATGATATAACAGTTCCTGTACACATTACTTTCTTCCCAGAAATATCCTGATAATGTGCTCTTGGTATGGGTTCATGGGTCACTCCAAAAGCAGTGTTGTCATTACCCATAAACCTCTCATACAGGTGATTGTTCAGGAATTTCTCAGGGTCGCCTCTACTTGTTTTAGGTACACTGTTGGCCTTTGATGCTGGTATTCTTACGTGCCTGCTGTCTTTCCATAGCTGACTTGATGATGCACCCTGTTTTAATGTTAGTAGTAGATACAATGATAGTCCGGGACCAAGTCCAACAAAAGCCTCTGCAAAGCCTTATTTCACAAATAAAGCGTTTGTTAGGCCCTTAGATATCACCAACCATTGTCTACTACTTTTGAAGCCCCAGTTAACTTCCCTACCCCACGTGGCACTACTGTGCCGCTATGACCGCGAACTAGCACGTGACACTCTTTGTCGCGTTGACCTCGATGAAACAGTTTAATGTGAATCGCCTATGATCTCTTTGGTGTTCGTAATAAAGGCTTGCTGGGCTTTTTGTATCCCCTGTTCTATGTACTTTTTGTTCTCGTCTTCGCTGATAGCAGACTTACGAGACTTGGACCGGATTTCTTGTTTCATCTTACGGTACTTGTCGAGTTCAGAGAGGATTGAACGAAACTCCTCCTCCGAGATCTTACTAGAGCCTTAAAATCTGTAGGACCCCATGAGTTTCGGCAACCCCAATGCAATGGAACCAAAAAGCCCAACGTTTCGAGCTTTTCCAATTAGACATTTGGTGCCGAAGTAGGTATACAGCAACCTACCTATATTTCCAGAAATATGGCAACCGGAGCAACTTTCGAAAATATGGGCTTGCGAGTCGAAAAAGCAGTGGCATACCACCTCCTACTGGCAAATACTGTGGGAAGCAATCTTCTACCGGACATTGCCCGTGTAGACTATCTCGATTGCAATCTAGGCAAAACAAACCTCCAACCACTGGAAGGCCTACCTACATTTGTGGACGATATATACGTATTTGGCTATCTTCGGCGAAAAGACTGTGTCTATAGAAAAGGAGCCGTGTATTGCACCATCGGAGAAAAAGGAACAGCATCTATTGTAGTTTCCAATATAGCGAATGCAGTACGCGAATCTTTCGAGCAAGAGGAAGGCTACGTGCAAACCAAAATCGTACATACGCTACAATATGCCATAGATGCGCTCTCTGCAATGCGGAGCACTGTACGAAGGATCGAGAAAGAAACCAACTGTGCAGCAAAGACACAATGGGAATCTCTACACGTGGACGACCCAATATTCGAAATATTCGTAGCAAAAGTGGATGTCTCGGAAATACCAATAGAGCGAATACAAGCCAATATTTCCAGATTTGAACAATTTCTGTTGGTACATGGCTATGGACTGTATTCTATCGACTATACGAGGGATTTCTCCGGCACCCTAGATAGAAAGTGTCTCGTGGAATACCTCCAAAGGATACACGACTTTCGAAACCAAAGAGATCTTGCAACTGCCATGGACTGCGAGGGCCCCACCATCCTGGACAATACAAGAAGTGTAGGCAACCACGTCTGTACTTGGGTTGGAACCTGGAATGGCTATACCATGCGAACAAAAATCTACAACAAAGTAGTTTCCAATTTCGAAGCAGGAGAAGTACGAGAACACATCGGTGGCCATTTGGCTGACTATGCGGATTGTTCCAACGAACACCTGCGGAAAACCTTTCTCCATCCAGATGTCCAGGCTAGAGGTTGTACTCGCATAGAGGTCTCTTTGTATGCGCATAGAACCAACACCGCAAGGGCCAACGATTTGGTGGACGAGTTGTTCTCGGGGGAAAACCTATTCGTAGTACAACCACCGGCAAAACAGTGGGAGAATCTATCGAAATGTCTAGACAATTGCATGGTGCTTGCGGACAGACCCCAGGGGGCCATCTTCGTTGGTTGGTATGCGCACACAGGCACAGGAAGAGTATCCGGAATCCAAGTACAACCAACCAAAGCCAACGTGGAAGATGATGCTAGACGGAACCACACTGTAGAATGGGCTACAGCCGATTTCGGATTCCGAGCGTGTCCTCTATTCCGAGTAGACATTTTGGCTGCCACAGCTACAGGAGTAGAAATAGGGCCACTACGATGCTACACAAAAGCTCCCCATACGAGAACTATACTATCTCGAAGTCGTAGGCCGACACAGCTACATCCCCAAGGTCTAAATCCAGATACGATGCTACCCCTGAACAAACGTGTTGCTTTCGAATGGCGCGAAAAAAAAGACCAAAAACGCCATCGGCATAGAAACTTCGAAATACGAGATAGAGGAGGTACCGGAAATCGTGGTCGATTGTACTATACTGTGCGGGTCGACGAGAGATCGCGAAAGACGATTGGAAGAGATTTTGCATGCTGCCAATGCAGAAGAATGGCGTAGAGAAGCATGGCATCGTCTAGAGTCGATGCAAGAGAAATACAAACAGAACGAAGAAAAACGAATGGAGGAAGTCCCTGCCAAAAAACGCTATGCAGAGATTTCGAAAAAAGCACAGGAAATGGTCGAAAACGGTCTCTCCCTCCCTAGCACAATCCGCCTGTCTTGCCTTTCAGGGGGAAAAAACTATTCTGTTCTCGGATGGCGCATACAGAAATCCAAATGGGACTCCAGCAAGACTTCCTACAGAGTGCTTGTGGAAAACAACGACGAACCAATAGCAATTTGGGCAAACAAAGGTCTAGAACGAATTCTCTCCGCATGCAACAAGTTTGCGGAAGAAAAATGCAATAGGTGGGGACAAACTACGTAGTGGACTCACAATGGAACAATTTCTTTCTGCGTAGAGCCCAGTAGGAGTTACGAAACAGAAAATTGTGTTCCGATCTATTGGAATCCAGTGTCTGTCGTATCGTTGCCAGATGCTATGGAAGAATCTGTTCGTCGAGCACGTGCTACGGAATCTGCAGTGCAAGATCTCGAAAGACTACACCAAAAGGCAATAGAAGAAACAAATCCTACCAAAGCCAACGAAACAACGCGTATATTCGATATGCTTCCTGGGGAATACATTTGTTGGAAATTTGCTTCTACAACCTATCGCGGAAACCAGAGAACCATACTGTGGCTGGTTCCGACTGCAGATGGAGTGGAGACAACAGACGTTACATGTACCCGTGTGTGGATTCTATCTAGAAAAAGAAATCGAACGGCTCGGAGGACACGATGCTCTTCGAAACAGCGAAACTCCAATTCTCTGCTCCATCGGCAAACCAAAGAGAACCCCACAAAAAAAGAACGATAGACTCTGCACGCTAGAAATTGCAAGGTCTACAAGACAACATGGCCAGTAGAAATGCAGAACGAAATCTTCCCACGATGGGCTACTGGATACAAACTACCGAGAGACCAGTTCTTCCACTCCTTGGCCATTTCGGGAGAAATATGCCCAAGTATGGCAGGAGTTTCTATTTTCTCGGCAATGTGTTCCAGATCTTGCAAGGAATTGTATTCCACACTGGGTTTGTTTGCTAGGGCATTTGGGAACTCCTCGAATGGGAAGCGGCGTGGATTGCCTCTTTTGTATACAATATGCATGCTCGAGATGTATACACAGTACAGTATATACTTCGAATTGTGCACAATATATTTTTTTTTTCTAGTCCATGTGGAAGGGGTCCCTATGTTTAGGCGTTGCTGTTGTCGTCTCGTGGGCCTGCTTGTGGACCGGCGGTGGTGGTGTGCTGTGTTTCCAGGTCTTGTGGACGACCTTCCAGAGAAAAACAGCAGCTAGCGAAAGGTTCTGTCTAGTGTGCCCAGATTGTCTAGTCTGCACCTAGTGTGCCCTAGTTTCCCCATATAGTCAAGTTTTGCGAATGTAGATATACAGTGAAGCCTCGTTAATCCGGACGGTTGCGTTTCTCAGTAAATTCGTCCGGATTGCGAATAGTCCGGACTACTGAATCAAGACCCAAGTTGCTTCCCTAAGAATTACAAAAACGACACGAATCTGGATAAAACAAATAAGCATTTAATGTAAAGCTTAATTCATCACATCAATAATTTTACCGAGTGACATCCGCATGTTGATCCGACGTGTCTGATCACGTCCTTCCTCAGCACAGGTGAGGTAATGGCTAACAAGCGATCTGTTGTAGCATGCCTTGAATGTCCGAATTATTCCTGCATCCATCGGTTGAATATGAGACGTGGTATTTGGTCACATTTCGCAAAGTTAGCGAAGCACACTTGTGACTTGCAGCATTGTCGTAAAGCAAAATCACTTTTAGTCCACGGACCGGATCTGTCTGTCAAAGTACATTAACCAATCACAAAACAGTTCACTTGTCATCCACGCCTTTGTATTGTGGTGTCAATCAAAGTGTAAATGTATAGTATCTTCAGTCGGGAGCTTTTATGTCTAATTAAAACAACAACCCAGTTGGCCAGTTAATTAAGTAAACATCGCCGTGGGGTGTTGTTACGGTTCGTGAACACGACTTACAGCGTCCGGACTGTGAAGCAATTTACTGTTTATTTTACTGATTGGTGACAGCTACTTACCGTCCGGTTCCGGAAACCGAATTTCCGGATTATCGAGGCAAATTATATAGGCATAGATTGGTAACAAGCTGAAATCGCCCGGGAGGCGAGACTTCCGGATTATCGGAGTCCGGACTAACGGGGCTTCACTGTATAGTACAACCAAATGCCTCCAAAAAGACAACTATCGCAAGACAAAGTGGAGGAGATTCGCAAGATGCGTGGAAAAGTTCCACCACAAGAAACGAGAAAACGATTCGGCATCAGTTCCAATTGACTACGCAAAATATGGAATACGGCCACGGAACAGTCTACCAACACCACTGCAGAGAAAGTTCCAAATCCGGCGTCGACCCCCCAGCACAGACGCTTTGCCTGCGGCCATCTCGCCCGCTAGCGCATGGTCTACCGTTTGAATTTGTGTGAGATAAATAAAGAAATATACTAGTACTTTTTAACAACACAAATATGTAGACAAAAAACTAGAAGGTATTTTTAAAAATATATTTTATCAAAATATAGTCAAAACGTTGTCATTTCTGAGCATTTAGTAAGAGATTACCTTTTGTAAATCTTGAAATAATCTTTATAAGACTTAATAAAACAATATTGACGATGGTTCTTGAAATATCAAATCAAAACAAAAACAGACAACATTAGGGGAATATCTTTGAAAATATTTGAAAATACAGGCATGTTCAAGTTCAGAACACAGGCCTTATAAGATACAGGCAGCCTATAGTTACATACAGTTTCACGTTAAATTCAACTTTCGTTAAAAGGCCCTCAGTTTTCGTGCACATTACAATCGTCGAGTTACATCAAAGTGCACATGATTTTGGCATTACCTGGTCATTTCTTTAAACTTTAGTTCTTTAAACGTTTCTTACCTGCAATGTTTGTTTTGGACATGACATCAGAAATCCTAAAAACGAGATCTAATTAGACCAGTAAGGAGACTTTGTTTTTCTGCCGTGTAAGCATTGACTGGGCACTGTGTAGACTTGTTTGCAACGTCATACTTGATTGCCGCGGCTTTACAAATAGTACAGACCAGTTCATCGTTGCAGCTGCTTAATGGCTGCCACAAAATGGCTGTGCCCATTAACTACGCCATGGAAAGGTCTATAGGGAGGCAGCATTAGGCACACAACAATAGGTAGGCAACATTCAACACACTCACATTAAGATACAGGCAGTATCACACTCACACATCAATAGGGAGGCAGCATTCACCACACACATACATTGAGGTAAAGGCAGTATCACACACACACACACACAACAATAGGAAGGCATCCCTGCCCACCCATCAACCAAGTACTCTGGGACTAACATCAAGTCTAAATACATTGTGGGATGCAGCAGTGAGTCAAAGGACGAGAGCCACATACTCAACAGGTTTTCAGGCGTTTATCCAGTTTCTCATCATGTTCCACTTGTTCCTACCATCAGTGAATGGACTACCCCAAATAGATGAGGAATTGCTCATGCAGTTTGTGGCTTATTGTTTCAATACCTTCCATCTGAAGTACACCACAGTGAAAACCTATATAGCAGGCATCAGATATGAGTACATGTCAAAGGGTGTGTATTGTGTTTTTGATCGATCAATTCTAGGGGCCACCAGTAGACTGCAAACAGTACTGAAAGGATACAAGAAATTGCAATCTTCTCCTGCGTTACAGAGGCTTCCCATAACGTACGACATTCTCAAGAACATGGTAGTGACATTGAGGAGTGGCGTGTTCGGACCATACAATGATCTGATGATGGAAACCATGTGTACAGTTGCTTTCTTTGGATTTATGAGAAGTAGTGAATTCACCTGTGTATCTCCTTTTAATCCAGCGGTCAACATGTGCTTGTCAGACGTCACACTAGACAAGAGTGTGCCTTGTGCTAAAGTGTTGTTAAAGGTGTCCAAAACGGATCCCTTTCGAAAAGGTGTTGTAATCACGTTGTGTAGTACAGGAACACCTGTTTGTCCTTACACAGCTCTAAAATATTGGATACAGGTGCGCAGCAACAGGGGTACTTTGCCATCACACCCCCTGTTTATCAATGCAGAAGGGCAACACATTACTAGAGCAAGATTTCTGGGATACCTAAGATGTACGCTTCACAGAATAGGGATCAATGGTGACTTATACAACACACATAGCTTCCGTCGGGGAGCGGCTTCCTCGTGCAGTGCTGCCCGGATAGAAGGGCACCTCATCCAAACGCTTGGACGTTGGAGATCAGACTGCTTTCTCCGATACATTGATGTATCGAATTCTACATTACAAGCAGCTCAACGAGCTATGTGCTTTGTGTAACCTACCCCAGTCATTTTTGGGGGTCATTCACTCATACTCACATTCCTTCTCATGGGCCTCAAAACATTCTCCCACAGGAGAAACTGTTTTGGCCCCCCCAAAAATAGTGTAAGCACCCGACGTGCTAAGGGTAACCCTAGGACACATCCGGCGTGTTACCACTTAGCCATAGGGTCATTTGGCAATCAGCCCCACCAATTCCCCAATCTTGTATATCAATAAATAATGTTTGATATATTTTTGTTATGTCATTATTTGCATAAATATACATAACTTGTTATGAGTTTATGCAACAAGGACATGTCCCATCCTCATTGCTAGTCTAGTCCATATAACATTTATATATTTGCTTGCACCATGCTTCATTACGCACGTCTCTATCACTTGTTTACATCTCTCTACCATGGTCTTTGATACCACCTTACCCCAGTTAGACAGGTACGGCACACCGCGCGTTCCGTCTCATTTATTTCTAACATAGATTCCTTTGATATATGCATATTACTACTTTGCATTACAAGTAGTTATATGTACAGCAACAATATACTACATTTACATTCGTTATCAAATAATCCTACCACATATTTGCCAAGCTACCACAATACTTTGCCAAGCTACCCACGATGCCTTAGGTTCCCGGTTTCTGTGTATTCGCCATTTTGGAAGGAATTCAGATTAGTATTTTGCTTACCCACCCGCCTCCCTTCAACAGGGATCATATCCTATCATGTTTTTATTTCATTTACATCCATTGTTACTTGTACTACGTGGGACTGGTTGCTGATTTGGGCCTCAAAACATTCTCCCACAGGAGAAACTGTTTTGGCCCCCCCAAAAATAGTGTAAGCACCCGGCGTGCTAAGGGTAACCCTAGGACACATCCGGCGTGTCACCACTTAGCCCTAGGGTCATTTGGCAATCAGCCCCACCAATTCCCCAATCTTGTATATCAATAAATAATGTTTGATATATTTTTGTTATGTCATTATTTGCATAAACTATGCCATGGAAAGGTCTATAGGGAGGCAGCATTAGGCACACAACAATAGGTAGGCAACATTCAACACACTCACATTAAGATACAGGCAGTATCACACACACACATCAATAGGGAGGCAGCATTCACCACACACATACATTGAGGTAAAGGCAGTATCACACACACACACACAACAATAGGAAGGCAGCATTGGGCACACAATAATGGGCAGAAAGTGGGTACCTGGTGGGAAAAGTGTGACTATAACCTTCTAGCTTGGGTTATCTGGGTAATAATAGTATAAATATTCTACAGCACTTTGAGCATGCCTTAGGGTGTTGATTAGGCGTTTCATAAATATACATTTATTTTATAGATTAAGATAAATATGCAGCAGAGAGGGTTCGGGTGATCCTTGCACAGTCAGGCCCCTCTACACGCAGCCCAGACAGCGAACGGGATTTCTCACAGGAAATGCTGCCTAGTCGAACCCACCAAGAACTTTTCCAGAGAATATGTAGACTCCCCAACACTGCAGCCTTCTGCATTACCCAGACTGTCAGAAGGGCTGTGCTCCCGGTGGAGAACCCGGGCACTCTCCTGATCTGCACCAAGAGATCAGGAGGTACCAAACTAAGGGCACTGAAAACAATGGGGTGCAAGACGACATTACTTGGGATGCAAGCAAGACATTTCAAAGGCGAGGCCCACATATTTAGCATGCTTTTCCTGAATCTTGCCAATCTCATTGCTGTCAAAAGGGCCAAAAAATTCAATGACATGAATATATTCATTGGCTTTATCAAAAAGGACAAGATCAGGTTTGATGGCTGGAATTTTTCTGTGGCTGTATTGGCCTATTCCAAAGAAGTTTGAAAGCATCATTTTCCATGATGCCCTGGATATGTTCAGGGTCGTACTATGGTTGGGCCTCAGAGTCAAAGCCACAGGCATGGCGGAGACGATAGTAGAAGCAACAAGCCATGCAATTATGTCTTTTATGATATGCTGTTTGTGCCAAGGAAGGGCATCCACTGACAAGTGTTGGACAGTCTCTGTAAATTCATTACACAGTCGACATTGCACATAAATATTTTCTTTAAGAATCACATTTAGGCGATTGTGAATGGAAAGTGACTTGTCCTGAGCAGCAACATCATCCAGGTGACGGAGTCGGTTGGATTGCTATTCTGTTCCACACACTGCATGTACACACGGTTAAATGGTTTCTCAGAAAGCTGCTCCACAAAAGACCGTCTCTGGGCAGACTTGGTGAAGGACTTCATCTTCCAGCAGTACACAGCTATCTACAAAATCAACCTCAAATTTCAGATTCTGTCCAACAACCTTTGCATGCTTAAAATAGCTGTGGTTTTCCTTGCTTTCATCATGAGTCTTGACATGCATCACCAGAGGATCATCTGATAAATATGTGCAAAAGTACACGAAAGAATTCTATCATGAAGAGCCTCCACATTAATCAAACACTGACCTTCCGATTTGATTGGCATATATAAACGATTAACAGAGGAACGAGGATGGTGGGCTCTGTTATCAGACAGGATCCAATCAACTACTCCAAAGGAATAGGAAAGGACTGGCACAGCAAAAGTATTGGTGGATTTGACCTTGTTTTGAGCATTTAGCTCTGAGCTCCCACATTTTCTTTAAGCAAGTTTTTACTCAGCCCTAATTACCATGTTACGTTTCAAATGAAGTGTATTACATTTACCTGATCTTTCAAATTGGTATCTCCTTTGGCAATGAGCTCAATGTCATCCATGTAAAGGAGATGGGTAAGCAGTGTTGGGGATCTGTACTGAGGAGGTCCAGGATGGGAACCCTCCTCTTTATTGAGCAGAAAGCTCAAAGGATTTAAAGACAAACAAAAAAGCTAAGGACTAAAAGAATCCCCTTGGAATATTCCCCTTCTGATTGGAATAGATTCCGAAGTCTGCAACTTTATTATTATCATTATCGTTATAACGATAGAGAGGCAGCATTCAATCCTCTCATGTTAGGATAACGGCAGTAGCACACACACACACATCAAAAGGGAGGCAGCATTAGACGTACAACATTAGGGAGGCAGCATTCAACACACTCACATTAAAATAACGGCAGTAGCACACACACACATCAATAGGGAGGCAGCATTAGACGTACAACATTAGGGAGGCAGCATTCAACACACTCACATTAAATTAACGGCAGTAGCACACACACACACATCAATAGGGAGGCAGCACATTTGCACATCTAGATGAAGATCTAGATCTGTTGTATTATGGAGCAATAGAAGTACAAGAATTAGTTCCAATTTTATTCCCTTTTCTCTTCCAGAAAAAGTGAGTAAATTTCCAACATAGAATTTTATTTGTCTTTGAATTCTTTAAACAGGCATCATCAAAGCTCCTCTGCAATCAAACAACATGTTCTGTTGGACCAAATGAATTACTGTATGTTGGACAACGGGAGATTGGTGGAACTTCACCTTCAGATGGTAAGTATATATTTAGTATGTATTTAATATATATTTAGTATGTTATCATTGACAGCTCACTGTCAATATTGTGTATAAAACACTCTCAGAAAAGTTATGTAGGATTCTAAATTGTGTGACTTCAGAAAGTGTTGCAGAATTTGTATATTTTTACCAGCCTGATAGCCTAAGTTTATCTTATGTTAAAGGTATTGTGGGACCTAGTAAAAACTGTAATAATATGGTCTCTAGTAAGATCGGCACAAGCAGCATAGACAAGAGTCATACAGCAGCTTAGGGAAGCAGTCACTGCAGATCTGCAAGGCTCCATAAACCATATGGGCAGCAGAGAACACATAGGCTACATGGAGCAGGACACTAACAGAGACCACAGCAATAAGACATTAAGCTCTCTGGAGTTCTCTGCAGAACAATTGTTTGAAGACCAGGATTTATGGATTCGACTCAGCTCAATATAACATTTGCAGACAAGCTTGTTGTATTATAAGTGCCAACTCTGTGCCTCCACCACTGGAACAGGACCGAGCCCTTTGCAAAGAACTACTGTGAGGGATATCAGAGAAAGATTGAATGGAAGCTTGGATAGAAGCCAACCTGACTGCACTCAGACTTGTCTAACTTCAGACACATGGACAACAAGTTATGCTATGTGCAACGTTCTTGCTGTGAGGGTGTCAGTCTTTACTATGCTGGTATCTCCAGGTCTAGTGGGCTGCCATCTGATATGGACTAGTGTTGGCATCTATGAAAATTATAGGTGTAACTATTCCCACTGGATTATGGATGCCTAATTCCTGTGGTTACCACAGATACATACAGAAGAAATGGAAAATAAAAATGATGCCTAAGTCATAGTTTCCCTGGTGGTATGCCCTCACTCTGAGGAGTAATCTCCCCTTAATTCGTGATGTCAGAGTGTGCCCACTTATAAACCTCACAATTTTTCTGTATGTGCTACACATAGGACGTATCCAGGAAATTGGAAATGTTTTTGTACTGTGAATCATTGTCATCAAATTAGCTGTGATTTATCAAGATCAAATCAACAGATTGGTCAGTACAATCGCATTGCTTGGTGCAACAATCACATTTAGTAACTTTGTGACTTTTGTGACATTTTGTGAAAGTATCATTGTTTGTTTTTCCTGCACTATGGCTTAAAGCAAATGCTTACAGTGTCAGAAAAATATGTCGGATCTTGATGCTCATGGTGGTAAAGCATTCGCTCGTCACGCCGGACACGCCGAAAGCCTGGGTTCGATTCCCTGCATGGGTACAATGTGTGAAACCCATTTCTTGTGTCCCCCACCGTGATATTGCTGGAAGATTGCTAAAAGCGGAATACAACCCAACTCTCACTCACTACTACTAACACGGACGCAAGCATGCTGCACGGGCAGGGGGTTATTGACTCAGATGTCTTTGATCAGATAGCTGTCACTGGGTCAGCCCAGGGTCAATTTAAGGGTAGTACGTCTGGCTTGGATGGCACGTACACCTCGGCTGAAACTCAGCAGTCATCGACCTTAGCCACGGGCGGCATGTTCGATTGGTCGGCTGGGAAGACTGGGTCACTGGATATTGACAACCCTCCTATTCTTCCGTTAGTCCTGGGTTTTTTTCGGACCAGCACGTATCTAGTGTTTACCCTGTTTAGCATGAAGGCATTGTTATGCGAGACGGTTAGATGACAGTCTCTTCCTTTGATACGGAAGCTGATGATAACGTACCAGGATGGACTTTTAGAGAGAAAATTGAACTCATTTATGAAGTTAATCCGTCTACGGTGCCTTCACCATCTGATCAACCAGTGCTGGAAATTCACGTGGGACTGGGGACATCAGGATGTCTCCCACCTAAACGTGCGTCTAGACTTTCACTACTTCACTCTTCTGTAGTCAAGTCAACCATTAGAGTCTTATTACATGCAATTTGTCAATTCCAAGAACGTATTTAGTTTACCTAGGATCTCTCAAAGACTGGGTTACAGTATTCATGACAGATTATTACCCTCTGCTCCACTTTAGCTGGATGATGATTATTCTCAACTGGACTCTAAGCCTCCAAAGGAACACTTCATTCACCTATCTAGCAAGGATGTGCGTGACGAAGATATTGTAGCTTGAACTCCTGTGGATATTCTATCTTATGTGAACTGGTTTGTGGACGGTGTTAGGGCCTTGTTTCCCCCTGTCTTTCAAGATTACGCGGGGGTAAAGAAGGAAACCTCAGTTGCAATGTCAGCCCATGAAGTTGCTCTAGCGCACTCTTTTCTTGACGTAGTGTACCAGGGGGTCAGTGATGCTACACAAGCCCAAGTTGACACCTTAGGACATTTTACTGCCATGGATCGTCTTCAGTGTTTACGCTCTGTGAGAAACCTCCCAGATACCTTGAAGGACCAACTTTTGTCAGCAACCCATCAACTCCTCTGCCATATTTAGTGGACAGTGCCACCAGGCCATTGCGACTAAGGATGCTGTGACCTCGCGTAATCTTAATCAGCAATTAGCCTCCTTCTCTGCTTGCTCAGAATAGATCCAGGAGTGTTCCTAGAAGTAAGATAGGTACTCCATCAACTACTATGCCTCGCTCCTCCTCTTTGCGCTGTCTGGACTCATTACAAAAATCTGCCTTTGACCGTATGTCGGAATCCAGATCACGCTCATCTTCTGTTCCTTCAAGAGAGCAATCACACAGTTTCAGAGGAAGAAGTAGAGGTATGATACCTCCAAGGGATTTTACTCTCCAGTGTTTCTTGTGCACAAGAAACACACACACGAGATGCGAATGATTATAGACATGAGGGTAGTAAACAAGAACTTCCTAACAGAAGTTATTGGTGACATGGGATGGAACCCTGCAACTAAGTGTAAGACAAGATATATGCTTGGTTCGTTACTGGAGGAGAATGATGAATATGGACTCAAGATCGTATAAAGCCCTATGTTTATAATTGGGAAAATAATCAAGCACGGGACAGACACAAGCCTTGGCACTTAGCTTTTTACCGGCGAATGAACACATTGGGAATCACCAAAGAAGCTCTTTTATGAACATCATCACTGTAAGAGACTGTGAAGAACTATCGTTACAAGCAAGACGAGGGAAAATTTTATATGAATAAGTTTAACATTTCATGTTAATATTTTTGCATATATCTTTTAAGATCAGTTGTCATTTTATCGACTCATATGCTTCCAATATATTGTTCTGTGATATTTAATTATCAACCGTCTCTCATAACTCCATTTATAATATTTACTGAATATTTCTATATGTATTATTATTTATTTGAATGTACATATGGTAAGACGTAAATAAGCAGTCTGTCTGTCTGTCTGCCTGAAGGAGAGAGGTATTTATTTTGAAAACTTTATGTTTTCATTACATTGTTTACTTGTTAGTTTAATGGTATACATTTTTATAGTCGTCGCCTCGTCCGTCTGTCCGTCCGTCCGTCATCATTTTGTTTCCGGAACTCAAAGACCTTTTGATATTTTTCAACGAAAATTGGTAGATATGTCAAACATAACCTAAGGTGGTGCCTTTTGCTATTTACAGATTATTGTCATTTTAATTTTTCTCGGTTTCCATGGAAACGTTTTGGACTTAGTCTTAAAGAAGGGTGGGCTTCGTTTCCGGAGCATAACTCAAAAAACGTTCAATATTTTTCAACAAGACATGGTAGATATATCAAACAGAACCTTAAGTGGTGCCTCTTGCTATTTGCAGATTTTTGGCATTTTTATTTTTCCCGGTTTCCATGGAAACGATTCAGACTTAGTCCCAAAAGTGAGGGGTGGGCTTCGTTTCCGGAGCATAACTCAAGAACCGTTCAATATTTTTCAACAAAACTTGGTAGATATATCAAACAGATCCTAAACTGGGGCCTTTTGCTATTTGCAGATTTTTGTCATTTTTATTTTTCTTGGTTTCCATGGAAACATTTTGGACTTAGTCTCAAAAAGTAAGGAATGCTTTCGTTGCCGGAGCACAACTCAAAAACCGTATAATATTTTTCAACAAAACTGGTTAGATATATCAAACAGATCCTAAAGTTGTGCCTTTTGCTATTTGCCGATTTTGGGCATTTTTATTTTTCCCGGTTTCCATGGAAACGATTCTGACTTAGTCCCAAAAGTGAGGGGTGGGCTTCGTTTCCGGAACACAACTCGAAAACTTCTCTATATCTTTCAGCAAAACTTGGCAGATATGTGAGGCAGATCCCCAAGTGGTGCCTTTTGCTATTTGCAGATATTTGTGATCTATTATTTTCTCGGTTTCCATGGAAATGATTCGGACTTAGTCTCAAAAGGAAGGGGTGGGTTTCGTTTCTGGAGCACAACAGGAAAACTTCTTAAATATCTTTCAGCAAAACTTGACAGATATGTGAGGCAGATGCCAAAGTGGTGCCTTTTGCTATTTGGCAGAATTTGGGCATATTTATTTTTCCTGATTTTCATGGAAACGATTCGGACTTAATCCCAAAAGGAAAAAGGAGGGGTGGGTTTCGTTTCCGGAGTACAACTGGAAAACTTCTTAATATCTTTCAGCAAAACTTGGCAGATATGTGAGGCAGATGCCAAAGTGGTGCCTTTTGCTATTTGGCAGAATTTTGGCATATTTATTTTTCCTGATTTTCATGGAAACGATTCGGACTTAATCCCAAAAGGGAGGGTGGGCTTCACTTCCGGAGTATAACTCAAGAACCGTTCAATATATTTCAACAAAACTTGGTAGATATATCAAACAGAACCTTAAGGGGTGCCTTTTGCTATTTGCCGATTTTTGGCATTTTTATTTTTCCCGGTTTACATGGAAACGATTCGGACTTAGTCCCCAAAGGAGGGGTGGGTTTCGTTTCCGGAGCACAACTCGAAAACTATTCAATATCTTTCAGCAAAACTTGGCAGATATGTGAGGCAGATCCAAAAGTGGTGCCTTTTGCTATTTGCTTTTTGTGATTTATTATTTTCTCAGTTTCCATGGAAACAATTCGGACTTAGTCTCAAAAGGGAGGGGTAGGTTTTGTTTCCGGAGCACAACTCGAAAACTTCTCAATATCTTTCTGCAAAACTTGGCAGATATGTGAGTCAGATCTTGAAGTGGTGCCTTTTGCTATTTGCAGATTTTTGTCATTTATTTTTTCCATGATTTGCACTTAGTCTAAAATCAAGCTGGACTTTAAGTAACTGTCAGATGATTTGTTCTTTCAAAGATGTGGGGGCCGGGGGGATATGTCATCTTCTGATGACTCTTGTTTATTTATATACTGAACCACAAAAGAAACGTCGCTTTGGAAAACCAAATGCAAAATTTTGTGGTGGTGTTTTTATTTTGTTTGTACCGTTTTCTTAACATGCTTTTCAATCCAAATTGACTGTTATTACTAGTGTGTTTTCTGATGAAAAAGCATATTGACCAAACGCACTGAAAAAGGCAGACATGGTAAAATGTTCGGTATGACATTCGTGAAAATGAAAATGCACGTGCATGTTGTGACAACCCTACCAATGAAAGCGGGTCCCAAACTCGCTTGAAATCATTTTTGTTTTGACACAACCATCATGCCACGTCTTACGAGAGATAAGAGGATCCAAGTCGTGGGACGATTGAAAGTTGTCCAGACTGCACGGAGGGTAGTCAATCATTTTGATGTTCATGTTAGGACAGCAGGAGTGGTATCAGGTCACTAAGAACATTCAAGACCGTCAACGCAGTGGGCGACCTTCAGTAACATCACAACGTCAAGAATGACAGGCTGTGCGCAACCATCTGCAGGATTGCTTCCCCAGAGCGACAGAAACAGCATGCCAGACCATTTCTGACTCAAAACAGACCCATCAGTGCCGATACAGTGCATCGCGGAAGAAACCTCTACTGTCACAGATCATATCGTAGTCCTTTCCTCACCGCTCATCACCGCCAAAACCGACTCAAAATTGAGGTTATCGACAATGGAGAATTGTGCTGTTATCTTGTGAAAGCCGATATTGTGTTTCAACAGTCGATGGCAGAGTGAGAGTATGGTGAGGGCTTGGTGCTTCCGATGCTGCTTCCAACTTTGTACAATCTCGTCAGTCAACTGGAATTGAGCCGCTATCACGAGAACCTTCAACTTCAACTGCACTCGTGGAAGTTATCCACAATTCACTGGAACGGCAGGGATTTACAACGGAAACCATGGTGGTTCTCTCTCAATCAATCAGATCTTCCACAGCTTTACTGTAATGGGATCGATTCGTCGAGTGGAGACGACAGCATCAGCTCTTAGATTCTCCAATTACTTGCCAATATTTTACTCTATCTCAGGAAGGAAAGGAATCTTAGACATGGTACCATCAAAGGATACACATCCGGGATTGCTTCAGTTTGTGATATTCAACGCCAGTGCATTAACACTATATTGTATTATGTTAGTTAAAATGTACAAAGTTACGTCACTTTATCCATCTGTGGAGACGTATAGAGTTATGTCCCTTAGTTCACTCTTGTGTACGGTCCTGAATAAAATCTGCAAGGATTAGGTGTTGGATCTAATAACTCCCTCCATAAACTTATCAGCTCATTCCAGATTAAAGATGTGACCACTCCCACCTTGTTTCCAAAGTGGGATCTCTGTTTAGTGCTTGAATCATTGCAATCGTTTTTGCGGATGGCTATAAACTGCAGGACCTTTGGGCCAGAGAGTGTACAAGATCCCTGCTCTTCCAACTACGGCTTCCCGATCAGACAGGTCTAGAATTCTTTGCCCAATTCACGCTTTACACTGGTATATTCAGTGCACGCAGAGTTTTAGACGGAATCGTCGGCAACAATTCCTATCTTGTAAGATGAACAAGGACACCGAGATCTCAAAGAACACCTTATCCTCCTGATTTAGAAAGACAATTACCAATGCACACTAGGACTGTGATCAGGGCTTGGTTAACTTAAAGTTCTCACCACATGAGATCAGAGCGTTAGCTACCTCTTTAGCTGCTTGGAGATCTGTTTCAGTAGGACAGGTTGTGTCAGCTTGCCAGTGGAAGTCGCCTAATACCTTTATCAACATTTACCTCAGAGATGTGGCCTCTTCCATGGACGGGTTGAAGAACCTTGGAGCCCTGGTGGCAGCTCAACACCACTCCTCCGCTTGATCCTTCTTTGGGGGGAAAAAGAGGTGGGGAGGTTTGCTCAGAGATGTCCGCATACAGTGTGATACTGACTGGACCTTGAGGGATGGAGCCTCCCAGGATTGAGGATAGTTCATGGGGTGAAAGTCTTCTTGAAATCATGGAATCTTTAAGCAAGTTTTGGTCACGTGTTATTCAGTGGATTGGTATTCCACTAACGTTAGTTGTTCACACCAATTATGTGACCTGAGGGGAGAATATAACGTCAGGTACCGGAAGTGACGTCATTAGACCTGAAGTGGCGTCATGAGACCGGAAGTGACGTCATAGAATCCCGTTAGCACCTTTTATCATTATCCCTCATGGTTGGATCCTTCCCTTGGTGTCGGGTTAATCTATTAACTTTAGAGTGAATGATCCTAGGTCAGTATTCTTATAATTTACAGTCATAAAGACATTTTCCTCATATAAATTGTCATAGTTCCCTCGTTATCTGAGTATAAGGTTTTTCAGTATTCGTGGAGTATGCCCAAGTTTATCTATTAGTCTTCTGCTCATGTGGGATTCAGGAAACCATAATCCAGAGGGAATGTTTACACCAATAATTAGGAACAATTACAAGTATTGTTAGTAATTGTTAGTAAATTTCTAGATTATGGAGTTTAGCTCCTTCCCTTTTTTTTCTCATCCTCCCCACTACTCATGGCAGAAGATTGTTTTTCATAAAAATTGTGAGCTTTAAAGGGACGTGCTCTAAAGTCATAAATTAAGGGGAGATAACTCCACAGGGTGAAGGCATACCACCAGGGAAACTATGACTTAGGCATCATTTATCTTTTCCATTTTTTCTGTATGTTTCTGTGGTAACCAAAGGAATAAGGCATCCATAATCCAGAGGTAAGTTTACTAACAATTACGAACAATAATTGTAATTGTTCCTTATGGGGCAGGTAGCCAATGGTTGGTTATCAAAATGAGGCACAACAACTTGATCAACAATGTCCATGATGTACCGCTGGCCAAACAAATTCCCCTACAGTCAACAGTGTCAACTTATTCATGGGAGACTCATCCCCACACCATAACTGAACCTCCACCAAAATGTACAGTAGGATAAATGTTCCTGGGCACATAATTAATGTTAGTGTACTTACAAAATCCCTGACGACCATTCATAAACATTAAGCAAGAACCTGCTTTGTCTGACCAATGGGTCCATCTCCAACCTTAACAATTGTACCATAAATTACAACATGCAGCAATGTCATGCAGTTAATGAAACGCTTTGGGCTTCTGCGAATGATAATGCCCTAAAAAATAGCATTACCCTTATATTAGTGACCATAACCCCAGATTTGCAATGGTAGATTTTGATGATGATCTCTTACCAAGACCTTGCACAAGACAGGGAAAGTACCTTTGTGTTTGTTCAAAGGTGTCAGCCTGTTGGCCTGTTGGCCTTTGATATTTGGTAATACTTCACAGCTATAGAGACTATTTTTAAGATCATTCTGAGCCATATTTTAAAGGGGCACTGATCCAGAGTGATTAATGTTTTTAGCCAACAGTCTAATTACGAAACCAAGCTGCAGGCTGGTGGAGTCTACTAATGCCTACAGTGAATGATGCCTACAGTGTTAAATAAACAACTTTACGCACCAGTGCTGCTGATTGCACCTGCCTTCAACCTTTCAATAAAGTGGCATGGTCCTATTTCAAAGTGCACTAATGCCTACAGTATATAGAAAACAGTAACTTTCTATGTTGAGAGACATTTTATTTGGTCATTCATATACATATGTACATTCATATACATATCTTTCACATTGTTGTCATATTTTTCTTAATTTTCTTAAACTTTATTCATATCTTTCACATAGTAGTTTGTTTTGAGATAAATAAATTTACATAAATAAACATAATCATTTATTTGGATTAAAATGTAATTAAAACTTAATTTGATTCATGATCATATATACATATATACATCTTTCACACAGTCAACTACCACATTCATTAATAAAGTCATTGTGGTAACCAAAAGTAATTTACATGTATACACACAGTTTCACACATTCATCAACATAGTCATTTGGTTTTCAAGCTAGCTTGATCAAATATCCTGCAGCAGTCAGGAATTCCAGGGGTGTCTTGATACCAGATGTCAGCTGGGCCTTCAGACGAGTGAGTCTCTGGTCAATTTCTGTGTACGTCCTCTTGCGGGGTGGGGGACAGGCGCCATGAGCCATCTGCACCAGCTTATTTCTCTCCTCTTTCTCCAGCTTCTGCAGAACCTTCACAAGAGCGAAAATGTTCGGGTGGGCTCTCTGGACGGTCTTGTTGAGATATCTGGCCTCCCCTAATCCCTTTGTAGGCAATAGTGCACACTAAGTGGAACAATCTACTTGTGTGCAGGTAAACGTATCGCTGTCACTGCAAACGTTGTAGCTATTATTCCCTGTAGGCATTATTCACTGTAGGCATTAGTAGACCTAACCTGCAGGCTAGTCACTACCTGCTCCATCAACCATGACGGACACGGGGACTGGGCTACTGTCCATCGTGGCAGAATTTCTTTAACCTGAACAGTTGGACGTTAGGAAGGGTGGATGCCCAGCAGATGTCATTATTTGAAAATATCCCCGGTAGTTCTTGTCTCATCGTAGTATCCTAGCAGTGTAGGTTTTTTTCAGTTTTTCTAATACTTGGATGGTATAATGACAATGGTATTTGATCCTATTTCTGGGCTTTTTACCTCGATATTTAATAATGTCATGTAAAAATATGATGTCTATTACCTATGCTATGATATTAAAAATACACATTTGATGTATTTGAATCCGTAAACTAAACAACCCCACTTTGCCATTGCTAGAAAAATCTAAAAATTTACTTTGGTAAATAGGTATATACATTTTTTAACTAAGTACACAGCAAATGCTTATATGTATTTCTTATGCAACAATGAAGTTCGGTTTGCATCCTCAAAACAGTGATGGCCATAAGTTGTTTTTTCAGGCAATCAAACTTGCATGCAATACAGCAACTACTACTCTCGTGCTGTAACCCTTGTTTGATGGTAAACCTACACTTGTTATTTGTCATCATTCACTTGATGGTCAGTTAATGAATATATAACTGGCTTAATTAGTGGTAACACCACTCAGACTACCCGACAAAGGTTCCCATTTGGCATTTCTCGTATCTGGAATAAATACTCAACACTCAAACAACTTTTGACTGAAGTTTTTCTCTAAGCTATTACTGATACATGATGAAACTAATATTCTATATTTATATTGTCCTAATATCTGAATCCTAATATATTGCTTGTTGTGGTAATAATGAATAATGAATTTTGTATGAATAATTATTCCATGATACTACCCCACCCACTACGTAACCTATCGTAATAATTTAAACCCAAATCCCGAACAAGACAGTTAAAAATTAGACCACTGATCGTCCGATCAGGTGCTGAAGAAGAGACTCGTCATCAATGCTACTTAAAGTCACTGTGAATTGAAGTGGGAATCTGTCTGTGATGACTGACCAGAACTTGTCATAATGGTACTTCAGATGGTCACATGATAACATCACCTGTCTCAGTAGGTCAGTGTACACAGTGTTGCACAGGTCACATCGTGTCTCGGTTTGTTGTGGAACTGCTACCCACACTGAAGCCAGGTGAGTCTATTGTCGGATGTACTCTCTGTTTCTGGCTCGGAACCAAACTGATGCAGGTCCTAGAACATCATGCAGCTTCTGAATCATGCAAAGTCTAGGTGATTGCTTGTGCATTCTGTCCATTCAGCACTGTATTTGGTAGTGATTCTGTGGGTAATTAGTCTCTTCCACACATATTTGCTTGGTAGAACGTTGATAGTCAAGTACCGATTCAGATAGTCCAGCAAGTTGTACTTCTGTGGGACATTGATTATATGAGGTATGAAGCCTATCTGTTGATAGTTACGGTTATGAAGATATTGATCGAGTCTTCTGTGTAGGGGCTTCTTTGATAGGTTGTCAGGGAAGAGTGAACACAGTCTGTGAAGAACCACAAGTTGACGCTTTGAGATCTCTTCTGTAATAGGCATCCAGTTGATCATACTGAGACACATATCTGTTCTTTTCTTTTTTTCTTTTTTTTAAAGTATTTTTATTTCCCAAAGTACATTTGTTGTTGTCATAGTACAAAAACATCAAACACAACACATCCTCGTCATCAAACATTGTGCAAGCATCACCATCAATACAATCAATCAATACATCAATACAAAACAATCATCATCGTATGTTCAGGGTGGATTTACTATAATGTATCTGTTATCCTTGCCCAAGGCTAATATGTATACCAGTACTTGTATTCAGATGCACTTGTCAAATTTTATTATACTTGTATAACATCTAGGTTGGTATAGTTAGTGAAAAGTGTATGGAAAGAGGACCAGAAAGCATAAAATTTTGCTGGGTTTGCATTAGAAAATGCTGTATATTTGGTAGCTTTATAATAGTTGAGTATTTCCCTTTGAAGCGCTTTAAAATCTGGCTTAATATTATTTTGACTTGTTTTATATAACATGTATTTCACTATTGGAAACCCCAGATTAAGTGGGTTGTTGTTTTTACCTTTGAAACCAAAGATAATATTTTCGTGCAACAAATCAATATTTCCTTCAGACAGTATATCCAGCCAATCGGATACCTCCTTCCATACTTTCACGGTATATTGGCATTCACACAATAAATGAATGATTGTTTCAGGAGCAGATTCACAGAATGAGCACATTGAAGAGTCTGTGTAATTCATCAAGTGTAACTTATGTTTAGTCGTTAAAATATTGTGAGTAATCTTGAAATGAAACCATCTTAACTGTACACTTTCTGTACATCTATTTGCCATTAAATATATGTTAGACCAGTCTTCTTTGTTATATTGTTTGTTGAGGATGTGTTCCCACTTTTTTTGGCTTGTTGGTCTAGTTTCAACTTGAGGTAAAAATACGTTATAAAAGGATTTACTCCTTTTTGGTTTTGTCCGCAAATGCAAGATATATTAAAGGGTAATGTTGGGTATTTAACCTGATAGGTCCAAGCTGTATCAGGTATTTTTCTGAGTCTGCAATATGCTAAAACAGTACTCTTTATACCTTCTAGTTGTAGGAAGTTTATATTTGCAATTCCATATTTTTTTCTGTCAACTTTATGTAAGAAATTTCCATTCTGATCTAAAATATCACAAACTAACATTATTCCCTTTTTTGCCATATTTTCATAGTAGATTGACTTTCCCTCTATTTTAATGTTATTATTAAACCATAGAGACTGGTTGAAAATATCTGATATTTCTTGCACATTTGTGAAACACCTTTTTAGGTAGTGGCACCATGCCGTTAACACATCACTTCAAGATTGATTTGAGACACTGGGAATAATATTATTGCACACATATTGTGCATCAGCATACCATAATTTATTTGCATTGTCTAGGATTTCATTTGCAATAGAAGTACATTTTGAACTGTTGAGCAACAACCGTTTAATCCACATTATTTTTTGAGCATTTATAGTAGTTCTTACAATGGGTACACTTATTCCTCCATCCTTTGGTTTAAGATGCATAATTTCTCGCTTTACCTTCTTATCTGTTTTCCCTTGCCAAACAAAATTAAAACACTTTTTGAAACTTTTGTAATGTGTCTTCGGATGGACTAGGAATGGATGAAAATAGGTGGTTTAACTTTGGTAAAAGCTAGGATTTCAGGATAACATTTTTGCCCATTGGTGTCAAATATCTCAGAGACCAAATATCCCTTTAATTTAATTTTCTTATTTTTTCTTATTAGAATAGCTAGTATTTCGGCACATAAGATAAAAATGTAAGGTGATATTGGGTCTCCCTGTCGGCAGCCCCTAGTTATCTTGAAGAACTCTCTCGCGAACCCATTTACTAATACACTTGATTCACTATCGTTTAGCAGTACTTGTATCCAATTTTGAATACATGGTCCAAAGTTGAAAAAGTCCATTACATTTTGCATAAATGTTCTGTCAACCGAGTCAAAAGCTTTTTCAAAATCAATGAGCAGTAATAATCCTGGAATTTGATATGATTCACTATAGTCCATTACGTCGTATATCTGCCTTGTGACTTCTCCTATGTATCTTCCTTGAATAAAACCTTTTTTGATCCTCACTGATAATAAGTGGTAATATTGTCTTTATTCTGTTTGCTATAACTGCAGAAGCTAATTTGTAGGAGGTATTTAGTAGTGATATTGGTCTCCAGTTTTTTAGCATTTTTTTTACTTTTACCACTCTTAGGAATACATGTAATAAAACCTTGTTTTTGTGATACGGACATAGAATCATTTTCATATGCATACTTCAAGGAGTTAATTAGAAATTTATTTAAGTCATTCCAAAAAAACTTGAGGAATTCACTGGAGAAGCCATCCGGGCCCGGACTTTTATCATTTTTCATTTTCTTTAAAGCGACAAGTGTTTCTTTGTATGGCAGCTTCTTCTGACAGTTTAGGTATTTCATCTTCTATGAACAATTCTCCTAATTTAATTTGTGTGCTGACTTCACTTAAATAAAGTTTTTTGTAGAATGTTCTAGTATCTTCTAGTATTTCCTTATAATCTTTTATCACTGTACCATCCTTTTTTTCCAATTCCATTATTGATTTATTTTTAAAAATTCTGCTTTCTAATTGTAAGAAGTACTTTGATGGTTTTTCCCCTTGTTCGATCCACTTTGCCTTAGATTTTATGTATAAACCTTTTATCTTTTGTTTGCTAATTTCTTCTAAGTCTTGTTTAACTTCATTTACTCTTTTAAATATTTCTGTCTTTTTTTCAGCTGGTTCTGTATCCAGGTTGATTTCCAATTCTCTTAATTTATTTTCCAAAGCCTTTTATCTGTTCAAAGTCATTTTCTTTTTTGTAGATGAATAATATATAGTCATACCTCTAATTTCTAACAGTAGAATTTCCCATAACAGTTGATCATTTATGGTATATCTTGTTTCTTCAGCTTTTGCTTCCGTTTTAACTTCATATTGTTGTAGGGTATTCTTTATTGTAGTTTTTACTTTTTCAACATATTTTTCATCGTGAAGTAGTAAGTTATTGAACTTCCAAAATCCTTTCCCTCTTATCGTATCTCCTAAAGATATTGATAGTGAGATTATTGAGTGATCTGAATTAATGCTTGGGGATATATCGGTTTGTGTAACTGCCTGCAAAAGATTATGTGATACAAGGAAAAAATCTAACCTAGATTGTTTAAGCGGGGTTGGTTGTCTCCAAGTGAAGCGTTTTTTATACGGGTTTGATTCTCTCCAAGGGTCTTTCAAGTCTAATAGAGTTATAACATTTAATAGTTCTTGTCTGGCTTTTGGGTTATTCGTGTGTTTGTAGTTATAGGTGTCTAAGTCACTGTCTAGTATCATGTTCCAGTCTCCACATATTATAAATTTATCATTTTCTTGTTGTTTTAACATATTTTTGATATTTGTAATGAACTCGGGGCAATCTTTATTAGGTCATTATACATTAATAATTGTGTAGTCACTATCATGTATTTTTACTCTCAGTAGAATATAATTTCCATTATCCATATCAATTTGTTGATCTGTAACCTTAAATTCAAAATTGTTATTAAAAAGAATAGCTGTTCCCCTTGCATTGCTTCGAAAGTGGCTGAAATAAAATTCACTATAGCCCCTTTGCTGTTTAATGAGCTGTTCTTGCTCAGTAGTGAAATGAACGTCTTGAAGACAGAATATGTTAGCCTTTTTTAGCCTTAAGAACCTGAATACCTGTTTTCTTTAAAAAGCATTATTGAGACCTCTGCAGTTAAGAGATAGAATTTTTAGATTTTCCTTATTTACATTTTGTTTCATTATTTACCTTACAATGATTTGTAGTAGAAGGAGATGGTTTGGATGACCTTGCCAGTTCTTGGGATGAGTTAACAAAGCATCTATGGCAACAAACATACATTTGGGAATTTTTTTAGTACAACAAAAGTGAACAAAAGATACAACAGTAAACAATATATATATGTGTACACTTCCGACTTCCGTCCTGTAATGCTGATAAAGCATAGTATAAGTCTTACAGCCTTTTCCGTCTGTTTACTTATAGTTTGTTTTCATTTTTTTATGAATCCACTTTAGTTTGGGCTCTGGTTATGTGATATTACTGGTATTAACGGTAGCATAGCTTTATGGAACATTTTTTCTTCAGTTCCGCAATATCGTGCATATCGCATTTCTACGAAGGGCCCAGGCCATGTGATGGTATCGAATATAATCTATGGTACCTATTATTTATAATTACTAACAATTACATATGTAATTTTTTGTTTATTTCAATTATAATGCCCGCAATTATATTTCTCAGTATAAGTTGTTGAATGTGAAAGGCATAATAATTACTATTATATAATATTTCTATACCAGTTGTGGTACCATGGCAGTTAAATACGTATGTAGTGGAATCGAATATTAAATACTTAATATGGCAGCTACTTTGAATGACATAAAGAAGTGGCAATTTAAAATGTTTACCCTGAGGGTACAATTCTTTTCAATGATTTGCAACTGTATCAATGAGAACAAAGAATATACCTGAATGTCCGATGGTGTATTGGTGTATTCCTCGTTTGTACACAGGTAGGTTTAAATGAGTAAATCGTATTCCCATGGTAAATAAAGATTCATTTTGACAACCGCAATAACAATTGCATTTCGTCATCAAAAATTGGCATTTTCTCACATGCCAGCAGTTGTCCATACTTTTGGACAATAATCGAGCTTAAATATTACAAATTAATAAGCATATTTTTGTAAAAATGAAGCGAATGATTTCCATAGTAGTTTCTTGGATCAATGAATAACCGAATGTACATAAATGTCAAAGATTTTCTTTTAACATAATACTCGCTTGTGTAAAAAGACCAATTTAACCAATCTTTATCGAGAATACTAAAACATACCAAAATTCCCTTGACGTAAAACATAAAATACTAGACTATCCTCATTTTGGCAGGGATAAGGGTTGTATTTCCTCACCAACATATGTTTTTAGCTCAGCGTAAACCAACATACAATTGTTCTTACTTTTGGACAGTAATCGAGCTTAAGTGTTACTAAATAATAAACATATTTCTCATTGCAGTAAAGTCAATCGTCTTTTACAGCTTATATTATCATATATGTAACAAAAATTGAAGGGCAACATGTATTTCTACACTAGTACAAGAGAAGTAGGAGGAAACTTTGGTTTCTGTCAAAAGTATATATGGTATATAATATGACAGTCTATTATATAACTAAACGAGGTAACAAGTTATTGTTTTCCTCAGGGTATTGATGGTTTCTATACGAATTTAATAAACCAGTATAGTATAAATTTCTATAATAGTTTCATGGACCAATGACTAACCGAATGTACAAAATTATCAATCATTTCCTTTTAAAATAGTCAACGAAAATATAGGTATAACACTATCTTATAACCTGGTAAACCCTTGGCGTACTGTATAAGATATGAACTGTCCTCGTTTTGATGAGAATATAAGGTGTATCACATCGCCAAGATATGTTTTTGATTCAGCATAAACCAACATACTATTCCTATCCATACAAAGGTAATGCATTTAACTTTACTGTATTTGCTTTAGAAGGAATATTACTTTCTATACTGCACTGCACATTTAGGGGGACTAGTACACACAAATACACCCATA
Source organism: Haliotis rubra (assembly GCF_003918875.1). Taxonomy (NCBI): domain Eukaryota; kingdom Metazoa; phylum Mollusca; class Gastropoda; order Lepetellida; family Haliotidae; genus Haliotis; species Haliotis rubra. The sequence goes on from NW_025766969.1 coordinate 1,488,487, forward strand.
GACATAAATGTGCATACGTATACATACATACACACACACACACATATATATAGATATAATAAGTAGCTAGGTGTCCCGAGTATCTGTTCTTGTCTTTATTTGGATGCTTGTAGAGATGTTGCCATATAGTGCCATGTTGTGGAGAGCTGCCATATATCCTGCTGAGAGAGCTGTGTCCACAGTTCGCAGCCATACAGCAGACAAGGTAGAACTGTTTTACGGACAGACTTTGACTATGAATAGGGGTGTCATAACTTGCAAACCTAAACAAGGAAAGGATAGAAAATATTTGAAGAACTGGCGCCCTATATCTTTGTTAAATGCCATTTATAAGATTATAAGTACATGCAAACAGGCTTCATCCCTGCTAGATGTATCAGTGAAAATATAAGACTGTTATATGATATCATGTTTGAAACTAGAAAACAAAATAAGAATGGCTTTTTACTATTAATTGATTTTGAAAAAGCATTTGACACAGTTTCAAAAACATTTGTTAGCAAGGTTTTACAAAAGTTTGGGTTTGATCCATACATGCTGAAATGGATATCTATACTAACGAAAAATGCTACCTCCTGCATTATCCAAAATAGACATCTATCCAAATTCTTTCCTAATAATAGAGGCTGTAGGCAGGGGGACCCCATCTCGCCATATCTATTTTTGTTTGTAGCAGAGATCCTAGGTATCATGATTCGTGCAAATGTAAGTATTAAGGGTATTATCTTGAATAGCAAGGAATATAAGCTAGGTCAATATGCTGACGACACCCAGCTCTTTCTGGTGTCCTCCCAGTTGTGAGAACTCCCAGTTGTGAGACACATTAATTAATGGTTCTTTCTGGATGGCTCCGATGTCAGCCTGAAGGCTGCTATGGATATTCTCTCTCTCTTCTATCGCATGTCAGGACTAAAAATAACTATAGACAAGACAAAAGCCCTGTGGATTGGAGCTATGGCTAACAGTAAAGATATAAGATGTGGTGAATATGGCCTGGACTGGCACTTAGGGAACTTTGAGGTTTGGGGTATTGTTTTAAATGCTGATTTGAATGACCTGTGGGTTATCAACACCAGGAAAAGGCTAAAAGTTATATCAAACATTCTTGGGAATTGGCGAAAAAGGAAGTTGACTATTACTGGGAAGATAACTGTAATTAAAACCTTGGCTGTATCTACTTTAGTACACATTTTTACATCACTCCCTAATCCTCCTAAATGTTTCATGCATGATATTGAGAAAATGTTTTTCACTTTTATCTGGAGTGGTAAACCTGATAAGATTAAGAGGAGGAATATGAAAAAGGATTACAGGGAAGGAGGAAATAGGATGATTGATTTAAAATCTTTTATTGCTGCACTGAAACTAGCCACTATTAAGAGGTATTTTAACAATGACGCTAATAACCCTTGCAATGTTCCTATTCGTCAACTTGCTCAGATGGGCTCAAACATTGATCAATTCTGCACTGTGGACAACCCATATTGGAAAGATGTTCTTCTATCATGGAAGAGATACAGGAGCCTATTCATAACTGATGAGAATGATCTGTCTAAAATACTCTCTGAGACCCTCTGGTTTAATTACCAGTTTCATTCAGTCGATTCATCCTTTTTTCTTAAAAATTGGTTTGAGTATGGAATCACTGAAGTTAAAGACCTCTGTAATATTTAGGAGATAAACATCATATTTCATTTTGAACCGACTGCGTCAGCCGGAGGTTTCAAATGAAATATTCACCCGGAAATTGGCCAACACATGATGTTTATCGACATTGTAAACAACAAAAGTAAACCAAAAGGTCCACACACGTTTTTGTGTCTGCACTCATTGACATCGAGTACGGGTACAGCAGTGAAATGTCATCAGACGGCCATTTCGGCTGTCTCCCATGGTAGCATCTGGAACTGCTCATTTGTGACGTCATTCCAACTTTACGTCACAATATGATTTGAATGACGTCATCACAGCTGACGACGTAACAATACAATGGTGTGAGCGATATTTGAATGTATTAATACGCAGCGAATTTCTGGGAATCGTATACCATTTGATCATGTTTTTCAACCAATCAGATTAGAGAACACAGTGACTTTTGGTTTACAATATACCTTCAAAGGTTGTAGAAGGTTCTATGACAACTTGCTTAAAACATGTGAGCTACCTGATGTGTGTAACAAGTGGGAAAGTATGACTCAGATTACATTGCCTTGGAGTATTGTTTTTACAAACTATAGAAAGTGTACTCGGGATGTTAAGTTATTGGATTTCCAATTTTGATTCATCCACAAGATTATATATACTAAAAAAGAATTGATGAAAATGAAATTGATTGACAAAAATATTTGTACATTTTGCAAATCAGAACCAGAAGATATTATCCATGTTTTTGTCTCGTGTGAACATGTACAGATGTTCTGGAGTGAACTAAGGATTTTTATTAAAAACACTTTTAGCATTGACATTGTACTCTCAGATTTCACAATCCTGTTGGGACTTAACACTGGCTATGATTTTATTAACAACATTATTCTCGCTGGGAAACGATTCATATATGTCTCAAGTATAAACAACAGGCGGCTGCAAATGTCAGGATTTCTGAAAATAATACAGAATATTGTATTTGTCGAAAAATACATAGCTAAGAAACACAACAGGACTGACAAATTTCACAAAAACTTGCCTAATAGCTTTGTTTCGAACTTTGAAAATCTGCAAGTCTCTGTGCCAATAAATAATCAGCTCCAACATGCCTATGACCCATGAGTTTGCTGCTATGCTGGAGGTTTGCGCTTAGTCTTTCTATACCCATCCTTTCAAACTTTGAAATTAGTAACTCTTTGTTGTCAATGATAACCAGGTTTTAACATCATATAAATATCCTATAATAAGAAGAAGAAGAAGAAGAAGAAAATTAATTCACAAGAAAAAAATGGTGATTTCCAAAAAATTCCAATTTGGAAATATCATATTTCCAAAAAATTCCAAAATTGGAAACATGATATTTCCAAGGCTTGGAAATTTTGGGAAATTTAGGAAGGATTTTACCACTACTTCTTTCAGTTTCTCCTTTTTCCAAGGATCCCCGTGAGTGTATAGAGTGTGTATTCGTCCTCCTAGGAGTGTATTCGTCCTCCTATGCGCGATCAACTAGGAACCAATTCTATACATGTATATTAGTATAACCAGGGAGACTATAAGACGTTGTAGATTATCCCTGGTATAACTTCACTCGTCTGCATCCTTGTTGTTCTAGGTGTTAAAAATTGATATTGACTGTCATATTTGCCCTGATATGGCTAGCATTTTCGAAAATACCGTTTTAAGTGTATGTTTTACTTATTATCCACAGAAGCGCAAATAGTTTTTGACCTGTCACGGTTTGCATAAACACAAATTACATGGACCTTCGTTACATCATTGATTAAATAAAAGTTTACTGGACCCACTGACTGACTGGACAGGGTTTATTACATGTCATAAAAGTGAACCCTTGCCAGGGAATAATAGGCTTATTGTAGTTGAATACATTCTTTAATGGTACCCTCTAATTAACACCTGTCACAAGGGATGGACCGTTTGGGTGGTTTATCATTGCAAAATCAACAGTCAACAGACCAAGAAATGTTGTTTTAAGACTGTAGGCGAATAGAGAACAACCCGTTTGGGTTTGTGGTCAGAGACGGTGTTATGCAGTTGGTGTATTCACGAAATATCATGAACTTGATAATAGATAATTGGTTATGTTGTCCACACACGGGCGGACTGAGGCAAAAAGAACCCAAATGAATTCCTTCTTAAAAACCTCATAGTGTAACTCATTAATTTGGTCATATACAATAAAAGGTGACTAAATGTTTAATTTTAGATGAAGTTATATACTTTCTAGAGAAATCACTACACAAGTTCATATCACAGATGATTCCAGAGACAAATAGTTTATGAGATTCTAGTTTATGAAAAGCATTAAATTCCAAACAAGCCAATCTGTTGTCTAATGCTCAGGAATTATTACCACTTACATGAAAATAGTTTGAGATGTCGACTCAGGAAGCCAACCTTTCGATTTTTATAAGGCTCAGGACGTTGACGTTTGGGTGTTATTTTAGCACATGTCTAATCTCATGTGACATGTTATTACAAGCTGGTGGTTGATGGAAGTGAACACATCGCACACGGAAGCCGACCGTGTAAAAACATGATTAAAACAATCATATGGTAAACACATTTAAAAGGGCACTGATCCAGAGCAATTTCCGCGCACTGGTTGTTGCTTTTGTTATTGTTTTTCTCCCCTGAGTACCCGGATGATATCCCAGTATTTTTTATGGGTTTGTGACCTTTGCTGCGCCACCCGCATGCGCAATTGATCGTATAGGTATAGATTGATCAACAAAAATGAAATCTTTTTTTACTCGATATTATAACAAGTGAAAACAGTTTGAAGTTTAATCATCTGCCAATAACGAAGTCAATGTATGTCTTTATATTTTGTCTTATAATCCTAATTATTTTATTGTCATATTTGTATGCATTTTGAAACTTAATAAAAAGCATTCAATCTGCTTATACTTATAGCGTATTTATAACATGTCTGTAATATCTAGACATTTTATAGAATGCCAACATGAATAATATTTCACACACGCCCTAGGTATGACCTTGTGTATGTTGTCTGTCTCATTACGCTACACGGCAAAAACAAATGATTCTGTTGACTGCTATCACAAATGAATAAAACCAAATGCAAATATTAAAAATAAAACAGACTAAAGTCTGCGACAATGTCAGGTTATTACCTTGTTTGAGGAATGTATCCATCAATATCCACATAGGTTTAGTCCCCATTTTGACAGCCTCAAATTTGGCAGTGAAATTTCCCACTTCTGTAATTGATCTAGCCAGTTATCCCAATTTTGACAATGAACTTTGGTACACTTGTCAGCTCTTCTCGTGCCCGTTTTTTTACATTACTGGCAAGGATATAGGAACCAATAGAGCTTTGGTCTGGATGTATGTGCTGTTTGTCCCATCAGTCCCATCTGCTGTTGTAGTGACTGAGGCTGTTTTCAGGCACTGACATCTCCATATAATGGTACCATTCCTGTTGGCAATTCATCTCAGATACCTATATCCATCCAGCAACAATTCTCCACCTGGTCTCCTACCATCTAACTTTGTACCTTTCTCAGCCATGATGAAATATGATAAGAAAATGTGGGCATATATACTTTGCAAGTAATTGGTAAAGCTACTTCTCCCGTCCTGCTCATGACGTAACCTTTTTTTAAATATTGCATTCATACATCTCAACGGATAATGCTGCTTCTCGTATCCTTTTCTTTCAGTTGATTGTGGTATTAGTGTTCAAGAATGTTACTTGTTCTGTACTTCTCTCAGGTGATTGCATTTACATAACTACCCTTAATTGGTGCAGCTAGTTATCTCAGGTTTGAGAGCGAAACTTCGCGAATCAGTGACCAAGACGCTGTCAAAAATGGGACACTACCTCCACATAAAAGAACAATATGCCATTGATCTGCAGCTGACAAAGAATCCTGTTCCATGTCAAGTGTCTTTTAACAGTCTAATATGCGAAAAAGGGATACATTGATTCTTTTTTTTTTCACATTGGTGTATAATCTTATTGGTCATCCAAGATCGCACACATGGCAACTAATTGCAAAAGGTAATTCAATTAGCCAATAATGAGCAGTCAATCCACTTGTGTTTTTCTTGGCTTGGTCATCTCCTCCCCCACCCACCTGTACCATTGTCTTGCTAATTAACATGGTCTGGTGATCCTCTTACACCTTAAATAAACAACTTGCCCGACTGGCAAAAGAGGAACACCCCCATCAACTTACTGGCGGTTAATACATTGAAGGAAAGATGTTGTTTTTTACACAGGTACTTTACGACAGTGTGTAATCACTATAGATTAGTAAATCTACATACATAAACACTACCTTTTGACAAATCCGCTGTGCAAGATAAAAGTAATTAATCAATCAGCGTGTTGTTGGTTAATCCTTTGATCAATGTTTGTTTTGTATCTCAGCTGATAATTCGTCTTGCTGCACTTCCATGAGCATATTGCATAACATGTAATACATTTGTCACATCAGACCTTAATTCATAATGCTGAGTATTTACTCAAGACACAAGAAATGCCAAAATGGGAACCTTTGTCGGGTAATCTGAGTGGTATTACCATCATACCTGTTATAAATTCATTAATTGACCATCAAGTGAATGATGACAAATAACCTGTGTAGGTTTATACCACCTAACACTGGTTACAGCAAAGGGGGTAGTAATCGCTGAATTGCATGAAAAAACTTATGTGCCGACACTGTTTGGAGTATACAAACGGAACTTCATTGTTACATAAGAAATACATATAAGCATTTGATGTTTACTGAAGTTAAAATTGTATATACCTAAGTAAATTTTCATTTGTCATAAATATAATATGTAATAGACATCATATGTTTACATGGCATGATTAAATATCGAGGTAAAAAAACACAGAAATAAGATCAAATTGGATCAGTCACTATGCCATCTATGCATTAGAAAATCCGAAAAGCATACACTGCTGGTATACTTTATTGCAATCACACAGGAACTACCGGGGGTATTCTCAAATAACAGCATCTGATGAGCATCAACCCTTTCTAATGTCCCGCTGTTTGGGTTGAAGAAATTTTGTCAAGGTGGCCAAAAGCCCAGTCCCTGTGTCAGTCACGGTCGAGGGAGCAGATACCGACAAGCTTGCAGTTTGGTTGGTGTCCTCCCATTTGTGAGAACTCCCAGTTGTGAGACACATTAATTTATGGTTCAGTGCACACAGGTGGTGCTTCCCCATCCCTACGATGAAAGTGGGAACAGCCCTGTTGCTGAAGAGTACCCACAGGATAGTTCATTAATGAGTTAATTAACCCAGAAGACATTGTTCGTTGAAGAGCATTTATTGTATTCAATAATGAACAAGCTAGATACTGAAATACTGAACAAGATTATCATTTTATTTACACAGAAGAAATAGTTAATGAAATATTTCATTATGATTTATGATTCACACACTTTGATGATTAACACATTTGATTAACTATTATGATGTTTGCGTGTCATTATAAAACACTTTGTACATGGGTCCATATTTGGAGATCTTGACACTTTTCATATTTCCAGCAGTTTGCCGACTGCATCAAGATACTGCATGTGATTTTTCGTTCCATCGGCGAGTTGATCTTTGAGCCTATGTAGGCGATTGTCTATTTCCCTATACACGCGTTTCCTCGATCGAGGGGCGCCTCCCAGGTCGAGTTGGCACAGCTTGGTCTTCAGTCTGCCTTCGGAGGCGATGGAGGATGGTCATGATCGGTCACATTCCGAACAAAGTCGCCGACTTTAGTGCATTTGCCGTTGCACGTTGTTTTGGTACATCTCCAATAGGTACAAGTCTGGCACTGCTTGTTCTTGTAATACAGGCAGGGATACTCTCCCCGTTATATAGTCTCCCTGATACAGGTAACCCTGAAAGAGCACCTGAATACTGCCTCGTGAACTGGTGATATATTCTACTTGTTGAAGGGCTGCCATAATGGTGATCGGAAAGAGTAGTCAAAGGTTAATAAATACATTTGGATTAATTATAGTTACAAGAGTTATTGCTAGATTTTTCAAACACGTAAATCTGAGTAGGTGAATTACTTTCTCTTTCAAATGATCACGAAGTTACCTACACAAAGTGTTTATTTTTATAAAGCCATTTACCTGAGTAGGTTAATTACTTTATCTTTTAGAGTTTCATTAAGTTACCTCCACAACATTCAGTTAAATAGCTAATCCCTAATTAGCTGGGGTTAATCCATTCTATCAGATAGGGGAGTAAGGTGTGTTTTCTTTGCTAATTACCTACTCCACTGTCTCACAACTGGGAGTCTCACAATTGGGAGTTCTCACAAATGGGAGTAGACCGTTTGGTTTGGTAATTAGACTGTTGGCGAGAAACATTAATCGCTCTGGATCAGTTCCCCTCTAATTACATGGGGATATATAATGAGAAGAAGCATGAAAGTGTACATTCGATTTTGAAATGGCTAATGCTCAACTTGAACATAAGTTTATTCCTACACCTCGGTGGTGCAATATGCCGAAGGCCAAAGACAACCCACGAGGAAGAAATACCGATACCTGGAACGTCGTCTTCAAGAACTGAGACACCAGTTTGAAAAAAGGAATGTTAACTGTTAGACAGTTTGCTGATTCAGCATCTCTTCTTTCACATCTTTAATATATTTATAATGTACTTATATATGTGTATGTATATTTAAAATTTTGTGATATTTTGTAACATTTCGTAATATGATGTAATATAACTATTTATAATTCCTGTAAAATGTTGCATGTTGTAACATGGTTAAATAAAATCTGTCCTTATAGTCTCCCGTTACCACTCGTGGCTTACGCCTTCTATGTTTTTTATGTGTTTTATATTTCAATGTATATATGCTAAGTGAACTGAGACTTTATACATATATTTGGCTCGTTTTCTCATTAGGTGTGCTCTCATTCGCATAATCCGGAATATCCTCTTCTATCAACACATAGGCCTATCATTGTCTCTATAATCCAATGTTAATTTGCTAACAGATGGGACATCAACATTTCTCTTAACTCATCCGTTTGGACCAAAGGTCGATAGAGGGAGTTTCCATGTATATTCTCACATCGTTATCAAGATAAAAGTTACTACAACCAGGTGAATAGAAGTATATATGCATAGTGACAAGCAGCAAATTAACAACAGGTAATTCAGCAAGTAGCACATCGTTGGGGCCAACAGGAGAGTAAGATCAACAAGTTTAAATCCACTCCATTGTCCAAGTGATGGAATCAATCAACATTCAATCAGCTTGTTTATTCTGAACGTTGTACATCGAAATGCCGCTCTATGCAATAAACAGGGAGTTGTTATCACGTAAGTTGTATGTTTCGTTGTGTATCCCCATACTGTTTACTGCAGTATAAATGAGATCTGCTTCACTTTGCGAATGACCAATCTTTTGAAGTTGATTTGTTCTACTTTAGTAAGCTGCTACCTAACAGATTGATCTCAGATTAAAACATCTCATTCCAAATTCGTGTTTTCTATTTCAGGTACTAAGAAATACTGAATTTTTACGTATTAGATATAAATCTATCGGTACCAGTTTGATGTGTCTGGTCATGAGTTAACTAACATAGTGATTATATATTTTTGACCATTACATGTGTCATTCACATGTCATTTATAATGTTCTCTGATCCATCATCATACAGCATTTATTTCATTCAATGTTTTGAAGCTCATATGAAAACATGAAAAATGTTACTGTTCCAGTTCCTTTTGAAGAGTGAAATTATTTTTGTTCCTCAAGTGTTCCGACCAATATAGTCATTATGGTTACAAACGGCCTGATTTTTATACCTGTCAAGTTAGATGTTATACACGTGTGCATGCACAAACACACAAACACAAAACATACGTAATTTGTGAATTCTGTTCGGACGATAAAGAAATATCTAATTTGATAAGAATCACTATATAAATTATCTTCCCTTACTCTGAGAGAAGCATGGCATTATTCGTTCATTTTTTAATAATTTTATCTGCATAAAAGAAGGTATTATCAAAAATGTGAAACAAACTTCCGTATACTACCATTTCACTAACATTGCGATATTGACCATGGAATAATGTTAAGTTTAGTCTGTTTTCAATGTCATAATATGTGAGGTTCCTCATTCACACATACATACAAACTGACAGCATAACACAAAACAATATGCAACCAACCCAATGTAATACAATACAATTTTCACCGCCTGTGCATACCACACTGTTGACGAATCTCTCAGGTGTGTTAGAGCGATAATCACATCGCGACATGATTAACAAACCTACAGCTCAGCAGATTTTAATAACTTACCTTTTTAATAAGAAAAGCAAGATTTATGGATGTCAACTTCTTTATTGTGAATAACACGAAGTTTCGGAGCATATGCTTGCTCCTTCATCAGGTGAAAATCAGGTCACAGTAATGCATTCCACTTCTTAATGCCCATCAGAGATTTAACTTACTTCCAGAGGCTTCTTTAAGAGGCATAAAAACTTGTTAATTAACAAGGCAGTAGGCCTTGTAAATTGGTTACTCTTAACTGCCTTGACTCACTCATCAATCAACAAGGGATTAGGTCCTGGGGCGTGCAAAGAACAATAATTTACCATCACCCACCAGTTATCTCCCCTTGTGGACATTTCCAACATTGTAAATTTTTGGAAATCTCATATTTCAAAATTGGAAATGTCTTGGAAACATCATCTTTCCAAGACATTTCCAAGCTTGTAAATGTGGACTTTTTTTCCAGTGTGGTATACAAGTAAAGTTGTGGTGCACTTAGTGCTGATTGCTCTGCTTAATATACTGGGCCCCTATTCTCGAAAGGATCCTAGCCGTAGGATATCCTAAGTTTCATCCTATGGTCTGGTATAGGTGTCCTACCTTATTCTCGAAAAGTATCCAAGCTCTAGGATATCCTAACTTAGGACAAATACTGGGATAGGTTCTGACTTGTCTTAAGTCTATCTTAGTGGAAGTCACCATGGTGGTTTTTTTTGTTTGTTCGCCAATTTTGACGTTGTCAAACAAAAAAACTTGCCCAAATTACATTTGAATTTACAACAGTACATAGTTTTGATGAGTTGAGAAGAGTTTTTTGTGTGTATATTATCAATGTATCGGTAATGAATAGACACACTTAATAAATGCATATATTCTTTAGATCTACAAAAGATATTTGTTCAATTCTTACCTATTCTCGGCCTTTTTAATCACAACATTGCTCTTTACTGTCACACTGCCGTGAAATGTCAATGTCAAGGCCAACTTGATAGGGGAAGTAACTCCTGTTTATTTCCTAGGTGAATTTTCAGTTTGTGAGATGACGCATAATGAGAGTTCAAGTCATGATTTTCATAAAAAAACAAATAAAATGAACATATTTTTTGCACATATCTAATTGCATTTTTGGCAGACTTTCAAACTCTGAAGTAAAAATGTTATCTCCTTGTCATATAAATGAATTTTCAAAAACTTCAAAACTACTATAGTGAGAATATCGAATATATTAACATATGACAATACATTTTTCTGGAAGTATTGTAATTCGAACAAATAGATATTAAAAAATCTCATTAAAAGTTTAAATCTATTCAAGTACTAATTCACTCTATTTTTCTGGATACAAGATGTGTATTGTAATTATAGCTATAATCAATTATAATTTCTTCTCAATCTAAGTGCACCAAAAGCTGAATTTCACTGCTTTCAAGCTTTTTACTTAGATTTCTAGTCTTACCATTTATCTTGTAAATGAGATTGTAGTTGCCCTGTATTCACTGTATGTGTGTTTTGTATGGAATGAATCATGGGTAATATTTAGGGGAATCCCCAACTTAATGAACGTTTTTCTATCTCACCTACTGAAGAGCTCGCTATCCTAGCTAGGATCAGTAGCTCAAGTTAGGACAGGGATAGGATCGTTTCGAGAATGGATCTTATCCTAACTAGTTAGGGTCTTAGCTGGAACACTTTCGAGAATAGGCACCCTGCTCTATGTGTTTGGTAGCTGCTGCTATTGATATGATGACCAGGAAGGTGCGCTTTGTTTGCATGTTGTGAGGGTGTCATCTAACTTAGCCAGATTCTGTCAAAACAGGTCTCTCACATAGCCAGAGTGGGATTTGGCTGACTGGGGTTAGTGTTTTGATAACACTTAGTCCAGATGAGCCATAGTTTGTTTCAACAAAATGTTCAATTAGTGATATTAGTGATATTTGTATTAATTGATATAAGATTTCTCAACCCATTTAGGAAATTGTCTAGAGTCGGTTTTCTGTCATTTATACTAGATAGGTTTATATACCTTTTTTTGAATGTACAGAGGTCATTGTCAATTATTTTCATCTTTACTAATTCTCTCCTTGTGTAAATAGCTTTGTGAATAAATCTGTACTGATTAAAGTCTAAGAGTTTAATGTCTTTTGTACACTTTCTGTAATTTAAGAAAATAGCATCCCAAGGCAGAGCAATATTTGTCAGAAATTCCCATTTTCTGCAAACTTCAGGTAATATATCTGTTTTGATCAATTTATCATAAAATATTCTACAACCTTTAGAGAGTGTAAGAAGTGTTAGTATCACTTCATTAATAATTTTGATTTTCAAGGTTATGATTACTTATTGTAGCTTTCCAAGTAATGGGAATATTACTCAAAACTCTATTATAATCTAAAAAAGTACCTTTAACTGAGTATCTAGTTTTATATTCATTAAAAGATAATAGCCCATCAGTTACATATGTCTTTAATCTCAGTCACACCATTATTGAACCAATTATGGATAATAAGAGAAGGGCTTGCAAAATGATGGTTAGGCCACAAAGGTTCGTGAAGTATTTTCTGAAACTCACGTTGGTCAACCCAGAAGAATGATCTGTACCTCTTCCAAGCTAACATTACATCTTTCCAGTATAGATTATCAACTTTCTTAAAAATAAACGGACGGAAAAAGGCTGTAAGATGTATATTATGCTTTATCAGCATTACAGGACGGAAGTCGGAAATGTACACATATATATATTGTTTATTGTTGTATCTTTTGTTCACTTTTGTTGTACCAAAAAAATTCCCAAATGTATGTTTGTTGCTATAGATGCTTTATTAACTCATCCCAAGAACTTGCAAGGTCATCCAAACCATCTCCTACTGCAAATCATTGTAAGATAAATAATGAAACAAAATGTAAATAAGGAAAATCTAAAAATTCTATCTCTTAACTGCAGAGGTCTCAATAATGCTTTTAAAAGAAAACAGGAATTCAGGTTCTTAAGGCTAAAAAAGGCTAACATATTCTGTCTTCAAGACGTTCATTTCACTACTGAGCAAGAACAGCTCATTAAACAGCAATGGGGCTATAGTGAATGTTATTTCAGCCATTTCCGAAGCAATGCAAGGGGAACAGCTATTCTTTTTAATAACAATTTTGAATTTAAGGTTACAGATCAACAAAATGATATGGATAATGGAAATTATATTCTACTGAGAGTAAAAATACATGATAGTGACTACACAATTATTAATGTATAATGACCTAATAAAGATTGCCCCGAGTTCATTACAAATATCAAAAATATGTTAAAACAACAAGAAAATGATAAATTTATAATATGTGGAGACTGGAACATGATACTAGACAGTGACTTAGACACCTACAACTACAAACACACAAATAACCCAAAAGCCAGACAAGAACTATTAAATGTTATAACTCTATTAGGCTTGAAAGACCCCTGGTGAGAATCAAACCCGTATAAAAAACGTTTCACTTGGAGACAACCAACCCCGCTTAAACAATCTAGGTTAGATTTTTTCCTTGTATCACATAATCTTTTACAGGCAGTTACACAAACTGATATATCCCCAAGCATTAATTCAGACCACTCAATAATCTCACTATCAATATCTTTAGGAGATACGATAAGAGGGAAAGGATTTTGGAAGTTCAATAACTCACTACTTCACGATGAAAAATATGTTGAAAAAGTAAAAACTACAATAAAGAATACCTTACGACAATATGAAGTTAAAACGGAAGCAAAAGCTGAAGAAACAAGATATACCATAAATGATCAACTGTTATGGGAAATTCTACTGTTAGAAATTAGAGGTATGACTATATATTATTCATCTACAAAAAAGAAAATGACTTTAAACAGGGAAAAGGCTTTGGAAAATAAATTAAGAGAATTGGAAAATGACCTGGATACAGAACCAGCCGGAAAAAAGACAGAAATGTTTAAAAAAAGTAAATGAAGTTAAACAAGACTTAGAAGAAATTAGCAAACAAAAGATAAAAGGTTTATACATAAGATCTAAGGCAAAGTGGATCGAACAAGGGGAAAAACCATCAAAGTACTTCTTACAATTAGAAAGCAGAAATTTTTTAAATAAATCAATAATGGAATTGGAAAAAAAGGACGGTACAGTGATAAAAGATTATAAGGAAATACTAGAAGAGACTAGAACATTCTACAAAAAACTTTACTTAAGTGAAGACTGCACACAAATTAGATTAGGAGAATTGTTCATAGAAGAAGAAATACCTAAACTGTCAGAAGAAGCTGCCTCATCTTTAGAGGGAGAAATAACATACAAAGAAACGCTTGTCGCTTTAAAGAAAATGAAAAATGATAAAAGTCCGGGCCCAAATGGCTTCTCCAGTGAATTCCTCAAGTTTTTTTGGAATGACTTAAATAAATTTCTAATTAACTCCTTAAAATATGCATATGAAAATGATTCCATGTCCGTATCACAAAAACAAGGTCTTATTACTTGTATCCCTAAGAGTGGTAAAAGTAAAAAAATGCTAAAAAACTGGAGACCAATATCACTACTAAATACCTCCTACAAACTAGCTTCTGCAGTTATAGCAAATAGAATAAGGACAATATTACCACTTATTATCAGTGAGGATCAAAAAGGTTTTATTCAAGGAAGATACATAGGAGAAGTCTCAAGGCAGATATACGACGTAATGGACTATAGTGAATCATATCAAATTCCAGGATTATTACTGCTTATTGATTTTGAAAAAGCTTTTGACTCGGTTGACAGAAAATTTATGCAAAATGTAATGGACTTTTTCAACTTTGGACCATGTATTCAAAATTGGATACAAGTACTGCTAAACGATAGTGAATCAAGTGTATTAGTAAATGGGTTCGCGAGAGAGTTCTTCAAGATAACTAGGGGCTGCCGACAGGGAGACCCAATATCACCTTACATTTTTATCTTATGTGCCGAAATACTAGCTATTCTAATAAGAAAAAATAAGAAAATTAAAGGGATAAAGATAGGTAATATACAAAGCCTCCTAGCCCAATTTGCAGACGACACTACAGTGACCTTAGACGGATCTGAATCAAGTTTGTATGCAGTCTTGAACACATTAGCCTTCTTTGCAAGATTTTCAGGGTTAAAAGTTAACGCAGAAAAAAACAGGCTAATATGGATAGGGTCAAAAAAAAGATCTAGGTATAAGATGTGCAAGGAATGGAATCTGGATTGGACACAGTCAAATTTCAAACTTTTAGGAATAGTTTTTGATGTTGAATTAAATAATATTGTAGACCTAAATTATAATGATAAATTTGAAAAAATCTACCAAGAAATGAATATTTGGTCTCTGAGATATTTGACACCAATGGGCAAAAATGTTATTCTAAAATCCTTGCTTTTACCAAAGTTAAACCACTTATTTTCATCCATCCCGAGTCCATCTGAAGACACATTACAAAAGTTTCAAAAAAAGTGTTTTAATTTTGTTTGGCAAGGGAAAACAGATAAGGTAAAGCGAGAAATTATGTATCTTAAACCAAAGGATGGAGGAATAAGTGTACCCATTGTAAGAACTACTATAATTGCTCAAAAAATAATGTGGATTAAACGGTTGTTGCTCAACAGTTCAAATTGTACATCTATTGCAAATGAAATCCTAGACAATGCAAATAAATTATGGTATGCTGATGCACAATATGTGTGCAATAATATTATTCCCAGTGTCTCAAATCAATTCTGGAGTAATGTGTTAATGGCGTGGTGCCACTACTTAAAAAGGCGTTACACAAATGTGTAAGAAATATCAGATATTTTCAACCAGTCTCTATGGTTTAGTAATAACATTAAAATAGAGGGAAAGTCAATCTACTATGAAAATATGGCAAAAAAAGGAATAATGTTAGTATGTGATATCTTAGATCAGAATGGAAACTTCTTACATAAAGTTGATATAGAAAAAAAATATGGAATTGCAAACATAAACTTCCTCCATCTAGAAAGTATAAAGTGTACTGTCTTAGCATATTGCAGACTCAGAAAAATACCTGATACAGCTTGAACCTATCAGGTTAAATACCCAACATTACCCTTTAATATATCTTGCATCTGCGGACAAAACCAAAGGAGTAAATCCTTTTATAACGTACTTTTACCTCTAGTTGAAACTAGACCAACAAGCCAAAAAAAGTGGGAACACATCCTCAACAAACAATATAACAAAGAAGACTGGTCTAACATATATTTAATGGCAAATAGATGTACAGAAAGTGTACAGTTAAGATGGTTTCATTTCAAGATTACTCACAATATTTTAACGACTAAACATAAGTTACATTTGATGAATTACACAGACTCTTCAATGTGCACATTCTGTGAATCTGCTCCTGAAACAATTATTCATTTATTGTGTGAATGTCGATATACCGTGAAAGTATGGAAGGAGGTATCCGATTGGCTGGATACACTGTCTGAAGGAAATATTGATTTGTCGCACGAAAATATTATCTTTGGTTTCAAAGGTAAAAACAATAACCCACTTAATCTGGTGTTTCTAATAGTGAAATACATGCTATATAAAACAAGTCAAAATAATATAAAGCCAGATTTTAGAGTGCTTCAAAGGGAAATACTCAACTACTATAAAGCTACCAAATATACAGCATTTTCAAATGCAAATCCAGCAAAATTTTATGCCTTCCGGGGTCTTCCTTCCATACACTTTTTGCTAATTATACCAATCTAGATGTTATACAAGTATAATAAAATTTGACAAGTGCATCTGAATACAAGTACTGGTATACATATTAGCCTTGGGTAAGGATAATAGATACATTATAGTAAATTCACCCTGAACATACGATGATGATTGTTTTGTATTGATGTATTGATTGATTGTATTGATGGTGATGTTTGTACAATGTTTGATGACGAGGATGTGTTGTGTATGATGCTTTTGTACTACAACAACAACAAATGTACTTTGGGAAATAAAAATATTTTTAAAAAAACAAAAAAACTTTCTTAAAATTATCAATATTAGCTCCTAACTGAAGTAATGGTCCAAAAGTAACATTGCAAGGATTGTTTAAAGAAGCTCTTCAGAGGCATCTTTTCAGTGATGCTTTTTTAAGTGAGTCAATAAAAGAATAAATATCTGTCATCCTCATTCCCCCTTCTCGGTAGTCTTTTTTCAATGTTACTCTCTTTATTTTATCAGGCTCCCCATTCCATACAAATGAAAAAATCCTTTGTTCTAAATTGAGTAGAGCGGTAAAGGTATGAACCAAGGTAGAGAGAACTAAAGTTTTTATGACGGTAATTTTTCCAGTAAGGGTCAAATTCCTTTTTCGCCAATTCCTTAGAATGTTTGCTATTATATTCATCTTTTTTCTAGTATTGATAACACAGAGATCGTTCAGATTTACATTCAAAACTATACCCAAGATCTCGAAATTACCAGAAGCCCAATCCAAGATATATTGACTACAAATGATATCTTTACTATTAGTCATAGTCCCTAATCATATTGCTTTGAGAGTATCCACAGCCCCTTTCAACTAGCCTCTTGGCCATCCAAAAAAAGCTGAGTGTCATCCACATATTGACCTAGTTTATATTCCTTACAGTTTAGTACAATACCCTTGATTCTCAGGTATCATAATGCTTAGAATTTCTGCAACAAAAAGAAAAAGGTATGGTGAAATTGGGTCACCTTGACGACAGCCTCTCAAATTAGGGAAGAAATCTGATAGGTGGCCATGACACATGAAGCGGCATTGCATGTTAAAGGTCACATGCAACCAAAAAAACAAACATAATTAAAACACAATTATTACTTATTCATGAAGTGGGTGGGTGTGCACTCAAGTGTAACGAAGCCTTTCATTGGCAGGTTCATTTGCTGATACGCTGAGGGCTCATTGTGTGTGGTTATATAGAGATGTTGGGTTTTGTAAATACAAGCTCATTTTTTCTGCATTTGCGTTCGATCCAATCAACAAATTCTGAGATGGTGAACTACTGCGTGGCTGGAAACTGTCGTTCGTTCAAGTACAAAACATTCTGAGTTTGCACTGGTTTCCGTCCGATCCAGTCATCCGAGAAAAATCTGGATGCTGTTTAAGAAATACAGTTCGCTCTACCACCATGTATATTGTAATAAAGCACACTTTCGCCCTGAACTATTATAGTTAACTCATTAAGCCCGAGAGACACTTCACTACTCAACACCTTGAACCCCTCGCTGATTGCCCGGCTCGCTGTTGCGAGCTAATTAGTGCTATTCACGCCTGATTTCCCTGGCAGGTTTCGGGGATGACAGGAAACTGTCTAGTCGTACAAACAAGCTTTTATTGTTTAATTGTGTCATAAAAATACAAGTTAAAAAGAAAGTCAGGTGTGAATACATATCATGTATGGCAACGTTTATGTAAATTTATTGCAAGTTTCTCTTGTAGACCTTTGGCAGCTTGTACATTTATGTTTTATCAACATATGTATGTATTTTTTGTATGTAAGAGATGAAACATACATAAACAAATTCTTTCTCTTATATCATTGTGTGAGGTTTAATTTTACAAAATATCTATGACAATGACATACTGTAATTTACATACATGCTTTATAATCTTCTACCATCTTAGCGTTTTTGCCGATAGATTTCTACTGTATACTGAATATGTCAAAGAAAGTACTATTACGCTAGTCTGTGACTAACAAAGAGCACATTCATAACTTTTCTTTTTTTTTAATTTGTTCCCATGGTTACAAAGTCAATAACAAGGGTATATGGTAGCAACAAGCGCAGAAAAGGTGAAGATACATTGCTGTAGAGATATAATAATAATTAGTTGCTGAATATTAGGATGAGCGAATTCCATTTAAGATTGAATTTCTCGATTTCATTGTTTCTCTTTGAAATAAATTTTTCTACAGAAAATATCTCTTTTAATACCTTTTTATAATTACTGAATTTTGGAATTGATTTTTTTATATTACATTAATTGATATGTTTTTTGGCAGAGATAACGCTTTGATTTAGTAATGCATCATTATGCAATGAACCAAACCAAATCAAATATTTTGTGATGTTTATTTTTCGTGGTAAATAGTTATTAATCCAGAGTTCTAGATCATTCCAGAATTTCATGCTTTCACAGCATTCCCTATAAACATGACAAATGCTCTCAGAAACATCATTGCAAAAACTACACAAATCATTGTCAATCAGGTTCATTCTCGATAATTCCTTTTTAGTATAAATAACTCTTTGCAAAATCTGTATTGAAAATCAAGAAGTTTAACGTCTTTCAATCCATGTCTATAAAAGTTAAATTTTTTGTACCAATCAAACTCACAATCATTGAATATAATTTCCCATTTAGTACAAATTTCAAGTGTATCATTTTTAGAAATCAGCTTGTCATAAAATATTCTTGAACCTTTGGAGAGCTTTAACATATTTCTTGGGTAAACATTGATGTATAAATTGTAGGAAGGAATGATTCTTGTCCTTTTAATAACATTTTTCCAAATATCAGGTAAGATGTGAAGTAGATAGTTATAGTCTAATAGTGTCCCTCTTATTTTGTATTTTATCTTTAACTTATCAAATGGCATAAATCCATGTTCATCACATAAATCCTTTACTGTCAATAAGCCCTTATCCGCCCAGTGAATAATAACATGGCAAGGGGTTTTATAATTATGATTGAGCCATAATGGTTCTGCAAGAATGTAATCAATATTGTCAGAATCAGCATTGAACTTTTTTGCAATAATTGTTCCATACTTTTAAAACATCTTTCCAATAAGGGTTTTCAATGTTGAGTATTTTGTCAATATTTGCTCCATACTTGAAGATATCATTATAAGGTATATTACAAGGATTATTGTCGGATGATTTTTTACAGTAGAGCCTAAGAGTGGATAATTTTAGAGCTTCAATAAATATTTTTATATCTACCATACCCAGTCCCCCTTCAGTCTTTAATCTTTTCATTGTGGTTCTTTTTATTTTATCATTTTTATCATTCCAAATGAATTTGAAAAATATCTTTTCAAGGGATGTAATAAAGTCATCTGGAGGATTGGGCAATTAACTGAAAATATGTACTAATTTTGAAAGGGCTAATGTTTTTATGACAGTGATTTTTCCTATCAATGTCAAATGTCTTTTTCTCCATACTGCTAATAATCTGTTTATTTCTTCCAGTCTTTTTTCTTGTATTAATCACCCATAGATCAGCAAGGTTTGGGTAAATTTGATTTCCAGAACATCAAACTCTCCATTATACCGTTCAATTTTCAAACTTTTACATAATATTTCTTCACTGCCTGCCTTTGAGCCAATCCAGATAGCTTTAGTCTTATCTATATTTATTTTTAGACCTGACATCTTATAAAAAGTATTGATTGTTTCAATAGCTGCAAAAAGTCTCTCATCTATACCATCAAGAAATAATGTGGTATCATCAGCATATTGGCCTAACTTGTATTCTTTATCATCAATAACAATGCCTTTAATTTTATCATTATTTCTTATCATACATCCCAAGATTTCAGCTACAAGGAGGAATAAATATGGTGATAAGGGATCCCCCTGTCTACAACCCCTTTCATTTACAAAAAAGTCAGATAAGTCGCTGTCTGAATTGATAAAATCTTTTGAAACTGTGTCAAAATCAATTAGAATAAGTAATCCTGTCATATTTCTTTTTTTCGTTTCAAACATGATGTCATATAATAATCTTGTATTTTCACTAATAGTTCTACCTGGAATAAAACCTGTTTGGTTTTCATGTATAAGTAAATCTAAAGTCTTTTTTTACACGGTTTGTTATACATGCACTAAGTATTTTATACAGGGCATTTAAAAGAATGTTGGTCTCCAATTTTTTAATTGAGTTCTATCTTTATTTGCTTTGGGTATGCATGTTATAACCCCTCTCTTCATTGTCAAAGATAATTCATTCTTAACAGAAACGTCATTAACAAATTGGAAAATCCATATTTTAAGGCAATTCCAGAAAAATTTAAAGAAATCAACAGGGAATCCATCAATACCAGGACTTTTATTGTTTTTCATATTTTTCACTGTAAAGGTGATTTCATCCATATCAATATCTTTTTCGAGTTCTTCTTTTAATTCATCATTCAGAGTAGGTGTTTCAACATTCTGTAAATAAACATTTTCTTCCAAGTTGCTGTTTGATGAATAGAGAGTCTTATAAAATGTTCTCAGCTGCTTTAAAGGTCACATAAACCCTAGGGGGTACAAATACATAAATCACTAACTGGCATCGTTATAAATGAAACCCCGTCATTAAAACTACTCATTTCAACCTTTAATTGTCTTAAAT
Source organism: Haliotis rubra (assembly GCF_003918875.1). Classification (NCBI taxonomy): domain Eukaryota; kingdom Metazoa; phylum Mollusca; class Gastropoda; order Lepetellida; family Haliotidae; genus Haliotis; species Haliotis rubra. The sequence continues at coordinate 1,509,796 of NW_025766969.1, forward strand.
CGACCTTTTTGACAACAGTGCACAATTCTCCCCCGCGAACGAAATTTCAACCAATCAGAGCGGCGCGCCTCTGTGACGTCATATGAGGAATAGCTTTGAGGGCCGATGCAGAATTCATCTACATTTTAGGGGGTAAATTATCTTGTTTACAGGCTTGTGTAAACCTGAAATCGTGACAATTGTTGTGGAAAATGAAAGCTATATGTTCTCACAATCTACTGTCATTTAATTTTTTCTCCTGCTTTGCCTAGTTTCGGAGTTACAACTTGTTTTCATAGACGATTCTGTCAAAATCGATTGGTGTCGTTAGGCCCTATTTGTATAATGACTGATCCAAATTGATCCCATTTCTGTGTTTTTTTTACCTCGATATTTAACATGTCATGTAAAAATCTGTTTGTATTCTCAAAACAGTGTCGGCCCATAAGTTTTCACATGCAATACAGCAATTAATACTCCCTTTGTTGTAACCCGTGTTAGGTGGTATAAACCTACACATGTTATTTGTCATCATTCACTTGATGGTCAGTTAATGAATTTATAACAGGTATAATTAGTGGTAACACACTTTAGATTACCGACAAAGGTTCCCATTTGGCATTTCTTGTGTCTGGAGTAAATATTCAACATTATAAACATCGATCAAAGGATTAACCGATAACACGCTGATTGATTAATTACTTTTATCTTACACAGCCGAATTGTCAAAAGGTAGTGTTTATGTATGTAGATTTACTAATCTATACTGAATACACTCTGTCGTCGTGTCGTGTTCATGTAAAACAACATCCTTCTTTCAAAGGATTAACCGCAATACATTGATTGATTGCCCATTATTGGCTAACTAAATTACTGTTTTTAAAGAAAGGCGGACATTATGCAATTAGTTGCCAGGTGTGCTATCTTGGGTGACCAATGAGACTATACACCAATACCTGAAAAGATTTATCACTTTTTCGTATATTAAACTGTTAAAAGACACATCATTTGGAACAGTTTTGTGGATATTGATGGATACATTCCTCGAACAAGGTAATGGCCTGATATTGTTCCTATAACTTTAATCTGTTTTAATTTTAATATTTGCATTTTGTTTTTATTCATTTGTCGTAGCATTCAACAGAATCATTGTTTTCGCCGTGAAGTGTAATGAGACAGACAACATGCACTAGGGTGTGTGTGCGAATTATGATTCACATTGGCAAACTATAAAATGTCTAGATATTACAGTTCTGTTATAAATTCACTATACGTATCAGCAGAAAGCATACAAGTGTGATAATAAACTAATTAGGATTATAAGACCAAATATAAAAACGCACATTGACTAGTATCTACATACTGGTGAGTGGACATTAACCATGGGAATGTAGCAAGAAATTTATCGCGCAGTATTGTGACTTCGACCCCCACCTCGCTTCCGTGGAAGAAATCGTTATGTTATAAGTTGTCATGCAAAATCCGTTTGGTTATGATTCCAATACATATTTAACTACGAGTAGAAAGTAGTCTTGATTTTCTAACTTGATGAAAACAAACTATAATCTCATTAATTCTAACAGATTTTTTTATTTTAAAATGGCGGCGCCTGTCGGGAACATCCGCCAGTCTGAGGATAAATGGTATTTAGGTTTGTTTTCACCGAGTTATAAAATCAAAACTACTTTCTACTGGTAGTAAAATATGTATTTTATTGATGGCCAATAGGATTTTGCATGACATAGCGTATATCATAACAATTTCTCGTGGCAGCGAGGTGGGTGTCAATATAATACTACTTACAATATTATTGTTACTTCGCCGACCACAACCTCACTTCCCGAGGAAGAATCGTTATGTTACAAGTTGTGTCATAGAAAATCTTTATGGTCATCAATCATATGCATATTTTACTACAACTAGTAAGTAGTTTTGATTCTTTAACTTCCGTGAAGCGATCTGAACACAAGTAAGATATCGTTTCAGGCTTCCACAACGCCGCCCGCTCGACTCACAAACATAACCCATTTAGAACGAACTGCGGGGTCCTGTGGAAATCTGTGCATAGACACCCATCGCCCGACCCCTAGGAGCAATTGACGACAAAGCAACGATTCGGCATGTCGCCGTTGATGTCGAGAAATCATCAAAATGATGAAGCGTGCTACACATTTTCTATACAACTAACTGAAAATCGTTCCTCATATGACGTCACTGCAGTGCTCTGGCGACAGAGTTACGTAACCTGTCTGTGGTTTCGTTGGCGGGCGAGAGTGAAGCAGGCGACTTTTTGGCCACTTTTAATCACTCGGTATTAATTAACCACAAGTTTTTAAAGAATAAATTTGGTGTTCCGCATAAGACTAACCACAAATCTTTCATATGTAATGGTTAAAAGAGTAACAAAAAACAAAGTTTAGTGGTTCTTTAAGATTGAGATGCTATCTGTAATCTCCTCATTATTGTCAGTAACAATTTTATTTATAGATTTGCTGACAAAAGTTCTTTTTTCTAGATTACAAAAGTATTTGGTTGGTTTTTCTCCTTCTTCATACCATAAAATTCTATTTCTAATCTGAATACTTTTTACTTCTTCTTCCTTTATTTGTTCAAATTCCATCTTATGTTTAGAAAGTTCTGACAGCATGGCCTCATCTATATTTTGGAAATCTTTCCTTATATTGTCTTCACAGTCTCTTATTTTCATTTCCAATTCAGTAGTCTTATTATTGTTTTGCTTTTTCAAAAAAGATGCAAAAGAGATAGATTTGCCTCTAACTTTCATAAGAAAAGTTTCCATGAATAAACTATCACTTATTTTAAGTTTAACCTTATCGCAGTTCTGATCAATATTGTTAATCTCAGATGTATCATTTTCAGAATATTCTTCAATTGTTTCTTTTGGAATTTTCTTAACCAAATTACTGTATTCGGGATGAAGCAATAACGACGTATTAAATTTCCAATAGCCCTTGCCTCTTTTCTGATTAACAGTGTTTAAGAGGGTTAATGATATAGCTGAATGGTCAGTTTTATAACCTGGTAAAATAGCAGAATCCAAAGTTATATCAAACATATCATGAGAAATCAGGAAAAAATCAAGTCTAGCTTGTTTCCTTGGATTCTTTTTCCACCATGTATATTTTCTAGTATTTGTGTTCAATTCCCTCCAAACATCAAAAAGGTCATAATTTTGCAAGTTTTCTATGACATTTCCCTTGATTTAGGATTATTTAAATGTCTGTAATTTTCTAAATCAAGTGAAGGGTCCAAAACAAGGGATCTCCAACAATTACTAATGAATCATGGTCAAGAGAAAGTATATTTTCAAATAGCTTGATATAGAAGTTAGGATTGTCATTGTTTGGACCATATAAGTTTGTTAATGTAAATCTTTTGTCTTCAACAGTAATGTCTACAATAATGAAATTGCCATTTTCATCTTTGATGGTTCTGTGGATAGTAAGATCTACATCATTATTAAAGAGTATTGCCACTCCCCTGGCGTTAGATCTAAAAGGTGCTATGGTACTTTGAAGTCCCCATTCATTTCTCATAATATTGATGTCATCATTGGCTAAATGGATATCTTGTAAACAGATAATTGAGTAACACTTTTTCTATAAAAATTCATAACTTCCCTTCTCTTGTTTTATCACCTAGTCCTCTACAGTTTGCTGAAATCATTGTTATCTTTTGATATTATCTGTAGACATCTCAGAAAAGTATATAATTAGACATGAAGTAAATCAAAGTATGAACTAGGATGGCAAGGCAGTGTTTTGGTTGATGAGAGTATGCTCAAAGGTGTCCTCCAATTACGCAGACAGCCAGTTCGCACACACCTTAAAACAACAACATTTACGGTTCAGTGAATAGATTATCTACTACCTGTTACCTACACAATATAATGGAATAGTCCAAATAAAAACACAGGAACAAACTGAAGCTTTATTATTTATTTTGAAAGATGGACGAAAAGTAATTTGAATTTGTATTGTTGCAATATAAAAACAGTTTATTTTCATAAACATTTCGGTTTAACCTTTTAGTCTAACGGGAGTCGGCATCATCATATTGAAAACATTAGCTTAGCTATTAGAAATTGCGACACTGTTGTATCATATAAATCAAATGAAGACAAATGTCAACCTAAATATTATTCATATGGAATAAAGAAGTTATATGTTTTGCACACAATATTAAGATATATGACGAGTGCGCTTAATTACGATTTATTTAGAATAAATATTTAAAATATGACGCATCATGTCAATGTGGCCATAGATGTGGGAATGTTTTTCAATACTTCCTTGAATGTCCATTGTATACTACTCAAAGACATAAACTGTTACAATCTTTAGAAAATATTGTTGAAATTAGAACACTTAGTGGTATTAATCGTGTCTTACATGGCAATACAGGTGTCTCATTTACTGCAAATCAGAATGTTTTCAAATATGTACATATCTATATCTCTCCAACAAAACTTTTTCTCAGTTAACTTCGGCTGTACATATGCTATTATTGGGAGGGGTCTTTTCTATCAATAAACACAATCAAATCTGTCAGTGACAAACCTGTTTTTTATATTCGATAGTAATTTACGCACAATCAAACTTCTCAGTAAGGCTCACCTTGCTCTACTCACTAGACAGTGGACTGTTCCGTTATACCCGTAGGTGTTACCCTAATTAACCTTCTAGTTCAGTGTCTGTCAATTGGCTGTCTGTCAAATGGGTGTCTGTCAAATGGGAGATAACCTGCTCAAAGTATACATTTGAAGAAGTTAATTGGATTTTGTTATCACTCAAGCTGAAATTAAAACAATTGAATTGAGAATAAATACAATATGAGAAACCGTGATATACATTCAGTACCTGGGAAAATTTGAAGAACAATGTAATTTGAACCTGATGGGAACAAGTTTTAGTCAGCAACTGAGGAAATGAAATAAATAAAAAAAGAAACATGAAAAATATAAAACAAAAGAAAAACCGAGGCATGCCCTTTGACTGAATACTCCAGATATAGATAAATCGTCCCAAATGTGGAAAATGGATGTCTACTGGCAATCAATATCACTTTCGTGGTGGAGATAAGTGTTATACAGTAGGAACACGGTACTCGGTACTGACGGTAGAACAAGCTAGCAGGCTGCAATGAATAAAGTTCACACTCAGTCAAAGTCTTTGCAATGCAAATACACATCTGCAAAATAGAACAGTTGCACTCTCAATACGTACCTGCTGATATATTTCAACATACTCATCTCATGTACAACAAAAGAGACATACATCAACATCGCACATGTCACTCATGATGGCAAACATCAAAACATCCGGTTTATAGCCTCGGAGTGAATGCATTCTAAAAATAGCAAAGCATGTGTCAATATTTTGTAAACAAAGTCCACTGTGAATATAATATGATCACGGCTATAATCATATTTTGTGAATGTTCAAAGTCGTTGCACATTTGGGATACACAAAATTCATGTCCATTCTTATTATAGTCAACGGTGAAAAAACGAAAGGGGAATTGTCACAAGCCAAGTGAAATTGAGTGACCTAGGGTGTCTCATCAATGTCTACTTTGTTTCATCTAGATTTAATGCAAAAACATACATTATCATACGAACATACATATAAAAGTTGTATAATACACATTCCTTAATAGACATAAAACAAAGAGTCACATGATAGGGCCTCATCAAATTTCCCAAATAGAACATGCGGTATCTCAAACTCTCAATATAGTGGCTGATCATTTGTTGTCTATGACCAATCATATCATGAGATACCTGTCACAGAGGAAGGGACAGGTGATGGGGCGTGGGCGAAATTTCTGAAGACCACGTTTGGTCACTCAACAGCTGGATAGAGATTGATTATTGGCTATACCGTTGACCAGTCGATATGCTGGGTTTCGGCTTTAACAACTCAAGCTATCATGTAACAGTTTGTGTATTGTAAACATACATAATCGTAACGATCTATAAAATATAGACATAGACAAATAGGAGTAGATAGATCTCAGAGATCGAAAACACATTTGAGTGTTTTTCGATAAGTAAAACAAAGTGATTGAAATCCAACCATTGAGTAGAGATAGTATTTATTTTCATATACATTTTACACACACAGCCAGTACATAAAACATAATGGTTTGCTGTACATGTAAATATAATCTTCACCTTGATACGAATGAACATCCAAATTAAAGTACACATATTATAGAATTAAAAAAAGTTATACGATACTGAATTATTATAATGTATAAACATGCAGTTTAATCCCCCCAAATATTTATGAGATGGGCGTGCCTATATTTATACTGAATGTAAACGAGGTTCAGAAGAGGACAGATGTGCATGCATGCATAAACATTACAAAGAGGGGCATGACTCCATAAAGCAAGTTGTCCAATGATATAACATCGCATCTGTATATTTTACACTTGTCATGGGACAAACCTTTCAACAAGGGCATAACTACACATACATTCTACCAGAGGCTGTTATTTCAAGGTCGAAAGAGGTCTTCAATTATCTCATTACTGTAATCTGATTGAATGATTATACGCATGTGTATCGATACCGTAACTGATATACTATCCAGCTTTTATTGACGATGGATCAATAGAGGCTGAGTTCATTGATACACGTGATAATTACATAATCGATTTGATAATTACAGAGATCAAATAGAAATGTTTTACACAATGCTCATGTAAATTGCACAGAAAACTTACCATTCAAATCAACATGAAACTTTTAACAGCTTGAACAAAAATACTTGAAATACCTTTGTATGGTTTACATGTAATAACTTATGATATTACTTCTGTCTATGTCTAAGAAGTTTTTGAATTACCAACTCACTGTGTTTTGTGACAAACGTAGTAAAAGATTTCATTGTTGTAATAACACTGACATGTATTATATTCGACTTATCACTTTATATTCGATTAGGTATTATGTTATACGATATTTCTATAGCGCACATATCCAGGCAACTAGTGCTTGCTCAAGGCGCAGGTAACATTATCAACTTTAGAGTATGGAAAATAACTAGTTACAATTCAGTAAGCTTTAATTAGTAAGTTAAATTATGTCTAATCTATTCGAGCTTGGATGTATAATTATTTGTGTTTATACATTATGTTTCATTATATGAATCATGACAACGTAATAATACCTAAAAAGTAAATTCAAACTATTCTGTTGTGTTTGAATTCTTTGTATGTCCTTGAAATTTCGTATATTGTTTCCTATTTATTAGGAAGTTGAAGAAAATATAATCTTCAGTAACCTCGAAACCATTACATCTAACTCAATCAATGTGCATAAGAAGTATTTTATTATCCATTCCCAATGAAGAGTGGTTTATGGACAAGAAGTCGACCTTTTGAAATTTCGCTATGGACACGAAGTCAACCTGCGGTAAACTTTGATGTTGCTAGAGTCAAGCTAATCCGCTAGTAGGTGTTGTTTTAAGATATTCGATAACATCAGCATCGCGTAAGGCGTGAACATAGCTCACTCACGTCGTTCACTCAAAATGTTATCAATGCCATCATATGAGAGTGAAGTTTACAATGATGAACATATTTCATTCAAATTCGATATATGTAAGGAAAGAACTCGCTGTCGAAATAGCAAATGCACATTTAAATCGGCGATTTCTTCCTACATCTCGTGGTGGTAGATGCCTGTGTGTTGGTGTATTTATGTACCGAGTGAATAAGAGGAAGCGAGATTGGGAGTTCACAGAAAAGAACTGTAACTCTACTGCGTTAACTGTTACATACATTGTGACATCCATAGATCCCAGTGGAACCACCACGATTCCGACGTCCCCATACCAACAACCATCTGGAAGTATAGCACTCTCGTCTGAAGAGACTGGTGGGAAAGACCCATCCCAACATCTTTTTAGATAATCAGTTTTCTTGCTAAGGAGCGGCCTCACACTGAAGTCATGGACAAAACGCCCATGGAAGAAAAGGAAATACAGGGACTTGGAATGTCTTAGGAGTGGATAAATCAGCACCAGAGACCTTGCAGATGTTGTTGTGTTTGGTGCTTTTGAGGTCGCCTTCGCCGGTTGGCATGTCGGCAGACCTACTGCAGATGCTACATCTCACCTACTTCATGTTGGATGATTTTGTGTGGACAAAATATAGCACTTTTCTCCTGTTGTCTGTGCTCTCAACTGCATAATCCGGATTACTGCCTTGCGAAAACACAGGATTATTTCTTGGTCTTTTTTTAATCCTCTGTTAATTGGCATAAAGTCCAATGGACAGGACGTCAACCTTTTTCTTAACTGAACCGTGACATTTCACCCAAGGGTCGACGTCCTGTGCAGACACCTGAAGAGTACCAGACACTTACCTCTGTAAAAACATCATAATCCCCTTTCCCGCTGACATGTGTTCATTAGCCAAACACTGTATAAGCCTATGATAATGATTAGCAATTGCTATCAAAACACTTTAAATACTTCTTCTGATTGACACTAAAGGTTGCATCTCTCGTAAGAAAAGTAATATTTGCTCAGCCCTACTAAATTGGTTGAAATAATAGGTACAGTGCGATTGTTAAAAGTACGACACACATGTGCGTCTCTCGCTGAATAAGAGGTGCTTTCTGTTGACGGATATATGTGGCTCTCGCTGTGAGAAACTGCCAATTACCTGCCCCATAAACACGTCGCCGCTGTGAGGAGCTGATAAATTTGCCCCATATATGCGTCTGTCGGCCTTAATGAGTTAAAGCACGAGGACACCTATTGATGTACAGGCGGTTCAGACAGAACAAGCTTCACACCCCAAGTCTTAATTTTGCTACATACCTTGTGAACGGATTGCAATATGGATTTGATCCTTTAATGTCAGATATCCCCCAATCCATAACAGAATGTAAGAACAACCGTTGTGCTACGTTGGTCCAGTAGTAGTGACAAAGGCAGTGCAGGGAGACCTTTTCATCAGGCACCCTATCCTGTGTACAGAGTTAACCCTTAGGAGTCGCCACCGAAAGAAGAGTTTAATTCTTGATTGGTCAGCTCCTCATGACACAGACCATACTTCCAGTATCAACAATCTTATTAGAAAGGAATCTGCCTCACTTTCTTGTGTCACCATAGACAATGTGATTGCAATTTTAAAACAATTAGGACAAGGGGCGCAAATGTGTAAAGTGGACATTACAGACGCATTTAAGCAGATGACCCTGCACCCCCAAATACTGGCCTTTCTTTGGTTTCCAATGGGATGCAGAGTATTATATCTATACCAGATTGGCTTTCGGGTGCAGATGAAGACCAAAGATCTTCGATACCCTGTCACAAACCTTGTACTGGATGTTGCAATACAACCATGGCGTGGAGAATATTCTGCATCTGTCAGACGACTTTCTGTCAATTGACCCGCTATAAAAGCAGTCCTAGACTTGTTTTGACAAACTAAAAATTCTACTTACGGTACACAACACTGAAGGACCTGTAACTTGTCTAGAGTATTTAGGGATCATCTTGGACTCAGTCTCTATGACGACAAGGTTACCAGAAAACAAGTTGAAGAGAATGTTGCCTATGTTAAAATCATTCTCTACTCGGACTAAGTGCACAAAGAGAGAGAGTTGCTGTCATTGATAGGACATTTAAACTATGCTTGTGGCGTGGTTATCCCTGGCAGATCGTTCCTGTCATACCTGATTCGACTGTCAGCCTCTGTTACCAAGTTGCACCACCATATCAGGCTATCTTGGGAATGCCGGATAGAGATGCATATGTGGGAGAAATTTCTGAACCAGTGAAATGGCATTTCTTTTTTCCATGATGAACATGTTACTTCAGCAGGTGATTTCAACCTGTTCACTGATGCAGCTGGGAGTGTAGGACATGGAGGATATTTCAGTGGGGCATGGTTTGCTCAGGCATGCCCTCTTGATGTACAAAACTTTCCAGATTTGGCACAATCTATGGCCTTTTTAGAGCTTTATCCTATTATGATGTCGGCCATTCTCTGGGGACACAAGTGGTCAAAGAAGAGAGTACTGTTTCACGGGAACAGGTCAAAAGGGCCACATGACAAAAGGGCCCCAAAACGGAAAAGTCAAAAGGGCCACAAGAAAATCAAAAGGGCCCCATATAAAAAAATAATAATATCTTTTTTTACAAGTGTATCATAGTAAACAGTTATACATCTATAATATGTATATTTTATACATACTGGTTCTGTTTTTAAAAAGATGTTTATTCAATGTGATGGTTATTTATTTTGTCTAAGTAACAAAACACTTATCATTTATGATTATGACAAATACTTTGGCAGATAAATAAACAATCTGTATAATATGTCTATATCAGCAAATGCCAAAATCAGGTGGCATGCTTTTTCTTCCTCATTTTATTGATTATGGGAAATCTTATTATATATTAGGACTGACAGAGACATGGCTTCACCAATTTGACTTATCAACATATTTTACAGATTTAAAGATTTTATTAAAATTTTTGTCAGGCAATTAGAAAGGTCAGTATGCAGGTGGTATTACGGCTTTAGTTAGAAATTGTATTGATAGATGTGTAACACCCTTAAATATGTCAATAGATATAGGTATGTTCCTTCAACATAATCAAGAACTATTTGATCATGAAAATGATATCTTATATTTTTGTGTATATATATGTCCTCACAATATTCAAAATATTATGATAATGTAATTGAACATAATGGGACAATTTAGCTTGAGCATCTAATTGTTGAACACCTTGAATGTTTTACTTCAGATCTAGTTATATTGATTGGTGGTGATTTTAATGAAAGATCGGGTGATTTACAGGAGAGTATTCCTGATTTTGATGACAGTAGAAGCAGTGATTTTGAATTTGTTAAAAACACTTGTTACTCAACAACATACAATATTTTGGTATTAAAATGCTCTTATTCAAAAACATTTATTTAAATGGAAAAGTAGATTCTATGTATCATTTATAGATTTCTGTAAAGCCTTCGACTCTGTTGATAGAAAACGTTTAATTATATCACTAAATAAGATAGGGTTATCAGGAAACATTTTGAGTGCTTTATGGGCTACCTGTAAAAAGAGTAATAAAAAAATTTTGGTACTATTGTTAAATGCATTTCTCTGCCAGAGTATCTGTGATAAATTCTCATGATCATAAATGATAAGTGTTTTGTTGCTTAGATGAAATAAATAAACTTCACCCACATCTATTCGTGGTCATCATTTTCTTTCCAATGTTGAAAAATATCTTTTTAAAAACAGAACTAGTATGTATAAAGTATACACGGTATACTTTTAAAAAAAAGATGTTATTTTTTTTACGTGGGGCCCTTTTGACTAGGGGTCTGAGGCCCTTTTGACTTTTTGATGCGGCCCTTTTGACTTTTTGATGCGCCCCTTTTGACTTTTTGATGTGGCCCTTTTGACTAGGGGTTTCCGGCCCTTTTGACTTTCTTCTGGCCCTTTTGACTTTTCCGTTTTGGGGCCCTTTTGTTATGCGTCCCTTTTGACTAGGACCCCTGTTTCACTGTGACAATATCGCTACCATGCATATAATTAAGAAAGGTAGATCAAAATGTATGAACATTATAGCACTGATGTGAACCCTCACATGGCAAGCGGCTACGCATAACTTCATTGTGTTAGCAAAACATGTTCCAGGTGTACAAACTAACATTGCAGAAGCATTTTCTCATTTGCAGTTGCAGAAATTCCAAGCTTTAGCACCACATGCAGTAGGGCTTGGACAGGTCCAAATTTCCTACCCGGGTACCCGTTATAGTTATTCCCCTTCAATAAAATCAGTTATGGCCGAGATTAAGAGTGGCGTCTGGAAATATTTTGAAAACTCGCATCAGGCACAAAGACAAAATGCACTTTGTGCCCAGTGCAGCTAAGTCAGAAAGGAGGGAGTAGGTAATTGATGTGGAAACATCTGAACAACAAACATCCCTCCGTAACAAACCAGGAGCTACAAACAAAGGCCGTTCCTATCTACAGGCAAAATAAAATTGAAGGTATAAATAAAAAGTGTATACCATTAAACTAACAAGTAAATAATGTAATGTAAACCTAAAGTTTTCAAAGTAAATACCTCTGTTACCTGAGGGTGTCGGGGTGTTATACCCTTCTCCCAAGGCAATCTGTCTATCTACTCTTGTTCCAGGGATGATGTAGCTCATATGAATAGTCAAATATAAGTCCAATATGGTGTTCAAGTCCTGTTTATTTTTGAATGAATTCTTGCACAAAGGTCCTCAGATATTGCCTAATTCTCCTGAATTACACACAACATTGGTTCACAAACTTCCTGGAAGAACTTGTTGGTTTCTTGTAGAACTCTTAATACTATCAGTTCATCTGTGCTATTCTCTCACTATACCACTCTAGTCAACGGTGGGGCCCAGAATCGTGCACTTCTCTCTTGACATGTGACAAAATAGAATGTCTGACAATTTTGGCTCCTCCTCCCGAAATAATGTCCTATGTCATACAAAAATGACTCATATCCCATCTTAATAATTAGTTACTTTCATTAGTCCCTTTCCGAGACTTTATTTGGTACCATCAAATTCTTCCAGTCATAAAATTACTTTGCTAGTTAGCTTTAAGCCATCCATCAACCAAACATTGACATATCTAACAAAATTCAAACTAATATTTCAGACTGGTAGGCACCAGAAGATACTTAATCAAATCATTTCAGATCCTATGCGTGCCCCTTTATCGACAACTGACCATCTAGATCCCAAATGTCCATCCACCTAATTGTGTAGAGACACGAGATTGAACCTGTCCACCTCACTTATGTCAATTCAGAGAAATTGTTATTCCCCAGGAAAAGTGAATCAATAAGAATTCGGTTAGCTTGGTCAATGCACTTTCCCAGTACATTGACCCTTCTTAACTTAACTTCAAATTTTCCTTATATATTTATCAAATGTATATAATGTTTTTAACTCTAAATATCCTGGTTATACCTCTCTCCCTCTCCCGTGGACTTATAATCCAATCGCAATAGTCAGACAGACAGACAGATTGCTTATTTACGTCTCACCATATGTTCATTAAAATAAATAATAATACATATGAAAATATACAGTAAATATTATAAATGGAGTTATGAGAGACAGTTGATAATTAAATATCACAGAGCAATATATTGGAAGCATATGAGTAGATAAAATGACAATTGAACGAATATATACAAAAATATTAACATGAACTTATTTATATAAAATTTGGCGGCGGCGTCTTAAAAGGGTTTTAAAGCAGTTTTTGGCATGTACGATTATAAGATTTTGAAAGCTTAAAAGGAGTGATGACTTCTCAGATTCCGATAAAAGGGTAAAATGTGGCATGAAAAACTTTGCTGATGTTAAAAGGTCGTCTCTTAAATCGTTGTAAAGTGGACATTTCAATGAAATGCTGTTCCGATTCAACTCGATATGGGCAGTGAAAACATCTTCTATCTGTAAGTTCGATTCCTTCAAAATGGCCAGTTTCTATACGCGAAGGCGCTGTACCCGTCCTGAACAAAGCAGGGGCACATCTGTGAAACTTGAGGTGTTAAAACATAGGCCTCTGTTATATTGAATATTGATTTATGGATTCTGTGGCACAGGCCCTCATGTCTTTGCGAGGATTAAAGATTAGTTTTTAAATATATAAAAATTTGAGATGACCCCTGACTCGAAATGCTTCACAATACAATACATCATGTATTGTACTGTGAAGCATTTCAAGTTGGGGGTCATCTCAAAAACAATATTTTTTTAAATCATAAATTCTTGCAAAAACATGAGGGCCTGTGTTCTGTAGTCCCAGAGTTTGTTTTTCCCCAATCCCGTTTTGCATTCTCCAGGTGTAATGAATTTTTCCCTTGTTTTTATAAAAGATTGTAACGATAGTTCTTCACAGTCTTTTACAGTGATGATGTTTATAAGAGCTAATTTGGTGATTCCCAATGTGTTCATTCGCCGGTGCCAAGGCTTGTGTCTGTACTTGATTATTTTCCCAATTAAAAACATAGGGCTCTATACCTTCTTGGTCCATATTCATCATTCTCCTCCAGTAACGAATCAAGCATATATCTTGTCTTACACTTAGTTGCAGGGTTCCATCCCACGTCACCAATAACTTCTTCATTAGCCTCGACTTCAATAGCCCAGACCTAGGTAAAATCTCATTGCATGGTTTTGCATTGCGTTGATTGATGAATAGTCCTCTGTTCCATAGATGGAAATGCCTTAAGTTATAACTGACCAAAGTAATGTTCAGTTTGGTAAATGTTTTGAAACCAAGTTACCAAGTCGGTAACAATAGGTCTACCTTTGCGGTTTGTTCAGACTCTATTTGAGGCGGACGTCTACGTTCTTGAGTCTTTTACATGTAAACAATTAACTACTTGGCGTACTTGCAACCTATGTTACACGTGACATGCTTAGTTGTCGACAGTTGATACCTTGTGCTAGTTTAGTCCACAATCTCAAACATAAGACAACAATCTCGTAGATATATATATAATAATTATAAACACATTCAATTAAGGCTTCATTTATTAATCATGTGATCAAAGCGGGTCTAGGGTAACGTGACGGGTACCCGGGTCCAACTCATTACACACCCGTCATGGGTACCCGGGTTACCTGTCCCAGCCTTAACATGCAGATATTCATCCAACACCCTGCCTGCCCAGCTCGCAAGTAATACAGACCTGAACAGACATTTGGATACCTTGTGGTCAGCAGCAATCAGTCAACACACAAGAACAACCTACTTTACAGGTTTCAAGTGTTATCTGAAGTTTATGATGACATTCAGCATGTTTACCACACTGGGTGCTAGCAACATGCTGCCACCTATGAATGAAGCCTAACTTCAGTATGTAATGGGGTGCCATATATACCGGTATTAGAAAAGGATGGGTTAGCGTTAGTTGGGGGATGTAAATTATGAATTATAGTAATACTAAATGGATGTTTCTCAACGTTGTTTGTGGAAGCATGCGGGTCACGGCTATCACAGGATTGTTTTGCACTGCTCGCCATTTTGGCGCAGCAATTGGTTGCACGTGCTGGAAGGTTCGATTTGAAGGGCCACAGTGTGCTCTTTGATTAGTGGGATAGGCCTGCTCTCGGGTATATAAGGAGCGCGCGACAGGTGTTTTATTGTCTGAGTTGGAGACAGCCGAGGATAGGTGAGCCCTTGTTTCAAGATGAAACAGTTTCCCGCTTGCTTTGAGATACAGTAGTATTTGCTCCATGACAGACCAGTCCTTGTTTCGAGACGAAACAGCTGACCCCCTCTCACAGCGAAGCACTTGGGTTAGGAAGTAGTAGGATAGACGTTGGTTTAGGTGGTTGGGGGTAATACAGTATCTAGTTTTAGGGATTTATATATATACAGGGTAAATGCTAGAAGACGTAGTAACAGGCCAAACTTAATCTTCCCCGGGGAAAGTTTGTCCTAGGCCAAAGTTTCCCCACCCTTGAATCAACTTTAAAGGCTACGTCTTTCCCACCCTTGTTCTTATATCAAAAGGGTGAGATTCTGGCCAAGCTAGGCTATTTCTTCCCTAACCCAGTTTTCATGTTTATGTTTGGAACGCAACATTCCTTGTGATAGAGCATGCCATCTTGGGTCGTGAATGCAGTTGCTTGAGATCAGAGTTGTTAAGTCGACAAGTTCACTATTGCGGGTGTCTTCCATTGTGAACAAGGAGGACCATCAACAGTGTGCTTGGGTATATATATTATGGATGATTTCTTTCAATTAAATACCAAACAATTAAGGGGGAAACATCAACCTGATTGTTATGTATGTAGTAGACCCTTTAGCGTAACAGGAAATTAAAGAAAATAGTTTTGTATCAATGCGTATCTCTGTGACATGCGTACTAAAATATAAACAACCACTGGTAAAAGTAATCATGTCTGACCCAACACAGTTCCCTAATATTCTTAAAATGATTTAATATTACAAAGTTTATCTTTACTTTATTATATATTGTATCATTACTATTGTTGTGGTGGCGCGTGGTCCTGTGCTCAAAGCTCAGGTCACAAATCGGTGAAGTCAAGCTCGGGAGAGTCCTTGGATTGGTGACCGTGTTTGGCAGCTTGACTCCTGCCCCACAACGAAGCACATGTGACACATGTGGTCTCACCTTAGGCAAGCGAGTTTGTTCAAAATTGTCTCTGTTCACCCAGCAGGAAAATTGGTACCCGGTGGAAAAAGGTCATATGACTATAACCTTCTAGCGCCAAATTCCAAATTGGCTTACCTCAAAATCATTACCATATCCGAAACTTTAACTAAATCCCCATTTTTTACCTGGATGTCCACATATATTCCAAATTTTATTCCCTCACTCATGACTTTAAATATCGCATCCACGTTGGCGGCATCAACCTAAAAGTTGGAAGCAGACATAAACATCAACACAACAACCCAACACAATATTTATATCAAATGCTGTATCATCTGTCATTCCACAATAGTGAGTTATTCCATATTCAAAAGACAAGGTTTGATAAGGGGTATACTTGGCCAATGGATAGGTGAAACGTACTTCATTTACCAAAAGTGATAATGGATTAGTAAACAAGCTTATGTGAATAATGTTCCATTACATTTATACATAAATACAACAAATATTAGATAATATACAGCATGATAAGAGAGCAAGCACCCTGTGTATATTACATCTTATTCATCGTATATTACCGTAGATAAGCCAAATTTTGAGGCCCAAAAATAGCAGTCTGTAGAATGGGGTCGGGGTACCCATCAAATGTGCAATTGAATGTTTACATCTTATGGTGACACGATTTGGACAGATGAAGATTTGGAAAGAAGTGGCCTAGCTTGACCAGAATCTCCCCCTTTTGATATAAGAACAAGGGTGGAGAAGAAGTAGCCTAGCTAGGCCAGAATCTCTCCCTTTTTGATATAAGAACAAGGGTGGGGAAGAAGTAGCCTAGCTAGGTCAGAATCTCCCCCTTTTGATATAAGAACAAAGGTGGGGAAGAAGTAGCCTAGCTAGGCCAGAAGCTCCAATCTTTTCATAGAAAACAGAACAAAATATCCTAGTTCAGGGCTGGCAATTTTCCGCTGATACGCGGATTTCAGCTGATTTTATTTCATATTGTGAATCTTCTAAATCCATTGAGAAACCCTCAACTCGATGACACAATATTAAGTTTTCAGCTGAAAATACATTTTCCTGTTGCCATCACAGCTAGATTAAACAGGGGTGAAACTTTTGCCCAGGGGGGGGAAACTTTACCCTAACCCAAACTTTCCCTGGGGTAAGAAAATCCAAGGACAAAACTTTCTCGGAGAAAGTTTGGCCTAGGCCAGATTCTCCTCAGGGAAAGTTTAGATCAGGGAAGAAATGGCCTGCTACAACGGGATGGACAGGTGGATTTGAAATCATAAACTACCGCTGAGTTAAGCCAGTGTTAGTATTTTTATCAGATATACACTAGTTTAGGGGTAGGTAGGGATTGTTGTTACTAATTTATTCTTTTCTTTAAATCTTCCCAGACATATATTTTGTATTGTTTATTCTGTTGGGAGTTTGTTTTCTTCTGTTTTGTAAATAAAATGGTGAAATGAAGTTTCTTGTATGTCCTTAATCGTGAGGCTGCATCTCGTAACTGGGAAACAGCGTGAAGGAAAATTCTGCTGTGGATTGACAGGTTTATACCTGAAACATACCCTCTTGTGGCAAACATGCAAGTTAGAATGGAAAACACGCAACGCAAAGTAGAATCATAAACTTAACATGTAGTTTCCTCAAGAGAGAGAGAGAACCACGCCTGTTACAAGTACTTGGCGCGCCATGAAAACTCTAACATGACACTGTTAAAACTTACCTGTCAGTTATCCGATTCAGATCTGCAAGAAGGCATCAGGACAGTATTTGATAACATATCAACAGGTGCACTGAATAGGATTCAAACCAGACTCCCCATTACCTATCACGTGCTGCTCAGCATCATCAAGCAGGTCAAGACTGGTGTATTGGGCCATACAATGATCTTGTGATGGAGTGTATGTGTCTGACAGCATTCTTTGGATTTCTTTGAATGTGGAGAATTCACATCTGCTGGGAACTTTGATCTCGACGTGAACATAACCTTGGATGACATTCACTTTGATCACTACATTAAGAAATGTACCATTACCTCAAAGGTGTCCAAGACTGATCCCTTCTGTCGTGGTGTTTCTATTTCACTCTTCCTAACCAACACCATGACATGTCCATATTCTGCCCTGTCCAGACTGTTCTCAATAAGAATGCAATGCAGTGCTCCACTGTTCATCGATCGGGAGTATCAACCCATATCTAGGACAGTGTTTCTGGCATGGTTGTGTCATGTCCTTGCAAGAGCCGGCTACATTTCAGCAGACTACTTGGGGCATTCATTCTGGATTGGGGCGGCCACAACAGTAGCCACAGTAAACATTGAAGACCACCTGATTAAGACCATGGGAAGGTGGAATTCAGACTGTATTATAAGATATATCAGGACTTTAGACATCCTTTGGCTCCGCCTGCATTCTTATGTCACGTATTCTATTATGTTAGTTAGTACCATACTTCGTGTAGGGTCATATATCATGTATAAGTGTATATATATACATATACCCGGTACACAATTTACAACTTCTGGGGCTGCCTCGGCGCTGCAAGTTACTCCATAGAGCATGGAGGGCTTGTGGCCTCCAAAGAGCATAACTTAAACAGATAGCATCTGGTCAGCACGAACCCAGGACCACCATACCCTAGGGATCATCTGGTTCATCAAACCCCAGGACTGGTATATCCCTCTCACTTAACACAAGTCCGGGTCCCTAAGACCCCAGGACATTCAATCTGCCTGCCTGGGTCAACACGACCCTGGGGTCTCACACTACCCGGGTGACCACAACACAGTAGGCAACCGAGGCAGCCCCCATATTATGCCAAACATTTGTATGTAAATATAGGTTTCTTGTCATGTACTACTTTTCATGTTGTGTGTTGCACAAAACCATGATTATAATGCTAAACTGGATACAATGCCATTTGCCAATGGTTTGGGGAACAAAAGTAATTTTACCTTGGTTATAATGCCAACTGCATGTAGGATACATTCCTTAATTGGTTAATTGACATGATTCAGGTTACTAGTAATTGACCAAACTCATTAATGCTTTTAGTAGTCATGTTCACCCCCAGTTTACCATGAAAGAATCATGGCTACTAAGCGTCAATGTATTTTGCATTTATGTGCAAGAGTACATGTGCTACGTAGCTGAAAAATAAAGAATGATCAACAAAGTACCTTTTTCTATAAGAGTTTAAAAAAAACAACGTTTTTAAACAATCTGAAATTTATACTCAATTCAATAGAACTTATGTATGATATACTCAAAGGCAAAAGTTTTGTGACACACAAACATCCAACAGAATCAGTGTTTAACTTTTATGTTCATGCATTGAATGACAAACGTTTCAAGGTATGGTAACAATCAGTAGTCCATAAGAACAGTTCACTTGGCATATGCAAATGAGCCACAACACAACAGGGGGTTCAGAAGCAGGTTCACATGGTGTGTCCACCTTGTCCATTGATGCAGGTCTGGCACCTTCAGCACATTCAGGCCACAAAGCATTGATGAAAGTCCTGAGGAAGGTTATTCCATACCTGTGGAAGGATTTGGCGGAGTTTCTTAAGTGTTGTAAACGTTGCTTCATTTCATCCCAGACAACATGTTTATGGGGGAAAAATCAAGGGATCTTGCAGGCCATAGTAGCTCATTAACATTGTTCTGATTAATATACTCCCATGACACATGTCATCGTATCCCAATTGCATAGATCAATGCTCATGCTGTTAATCACAGGATTGTCTGGTCAAGACTTGATTATTTACAAACCGCTGCCATATAGCTGGAATATTGCTGAGTGTGGCATAAAACCAAACTCACTCACTGATTAATATACAGATACACCTCTTTTATGGTACAGCTCTGTTATGGTACAGGATATAAGGGTTGCTGGCTGGAACCTCTGTTAGAGTTGCATGGTTTTAAAGGGCCACTGATCCAGAGCGATTAATGTTTCTTGCCAACAGTCAAATTACGAAACTAAGCTGCAGGCTGGTCGGTACCTGCTCACTTGACTGTGATGGACACGGGGACTGGGCTACTGTCCACCTTGGCAGAATTTCTTCTGTGGGACATTAGGAAGGGTGGATGCCCGTTATTTGAAAATATCCCTGGTAGTTCTTGTCTGACTGTAATAAAGAATTCCAGCAGTGTAAACATTTTCAGATTTTCTAATGCCTGGATGGTATAATGACTGATCCAAATTGATCCTAATTCTGTTTTTTTTACCTCGATATTCAATCATCTCATGTAAAAATATGATGTTTATTACCTATGCTATGATATTAAAAACACACAGTTGATGTATTTGAATCCGTAAACTAAAAAACCCCACCTTGCCATTTCTAGAAAAATCTAAAAATTTACTTATGTTAATGGGTATATACAGTAAATGCGTATATGTATTTCTTACACAACAATGCAGTTCCGTTCTTATCCTCAAAACAGTGTCAGCCTATAAGTTTTTGTCAGGCAATAAAATCGCATGCAATACAGTGTACTACTCCCTTTCTGTAACTCGTGTTTGGTGGTAAACCTACACATTATTTGTTATCATTCACTTGATGGTCAGTTAAAGTATTTATAACAGGTATAATTAGTGGTAACACCACTCAGATTACCCAACAAAGGTTCTCATTTGGCATTTCTCGTGTCTGGAGTAAATACTCAACATTATAAATTAAGGTCTGATGTGGCAAATGTATTACATCTTATGTAATATGCGCATGGAAGTGCAGCAAGAGGGATTATCAGCTGAGTTACAAAAACAAACATCGATCAAAGGATTAACCAATAACGTGCTCATTCATTAATTGCTTTTATCTTGCGCAGTGGATTTGTCAAAAGGTAGTGTTTATGTAGCCTATGTAGATTTACTAATCTATACTGAATACACCCTGTCGCAAAGTGCCTGTGTAAAAACAACGACCTCCCTTCAAAGGATTAACTGCCAATACATTGATTGATTGCTCATTATTGGCTATCTAAATTACTTTGTTAAAGAATGGCGGACATCATGCAATTAGTTGCCAGGTGTGCTATCTTGAGTGACCAATCAGTCTCTACACCAATATGAAAAAACCTGAAATGGTGTATCACTTTTTCGCATATTAGACTGTTACAAGACACATGACCTCGAGCAGGATTATTTGTCAGCTGAAAGTGAATGGCACATCGTTCCTTTATCTGGATATTGATGGATACATTCCTCGAACAAGGCAGGATAGCCTGACATTGTTGCTGTAACTCTAGTCTGTTTTAATTTTAATATTTGCATTTTGTTTTTATTCATTTGTTGTAGCATTATACAGAATCATTTTTTTCGCCTTGAAGTGTAATGAGACAGACAACATACACTAGGTCGCACTTGGGGCGTGTGTGTGTGAAATAATACATAATCAACGTTGGCAATCTATAAAATGTCTAGATATTATAGTCATGTTATAAATTCACAATAAGTATAAGCATATCGTGTGCATTTTATTAGGTTTCAAAATGCATACAAATATGATAATAAACTAATGAGGATTATAAGACAAAATATATAGACGTACACTGACTTCGTTACTTTTCAGTCCTAACATTTTTCACCACTGGCAGATGGTTAAACTTCAAAATGTTTTCATTTGTTATCAAATTAATGAAGATGGAAATATTATCGAGTAAAAAAGATTTCATCTTTGTTGATCAGTCTATACTTATACTATCAACTGCGTATGCGAGTAGGGCAACAGTGGTCACGAACCAGTCAAGAATTATGGGATATCATCAGGTACTCACAGAAAAACAACAATAAAAGCAACAACCAGTCCATGGAAATTGCTGTGGATCAGTGACCCTTTAATCCATGTGTTTTACATTGGGTTGTAACGTTTGGGCTGCCACTACTGGGATGGTCTGTAACTGGATTCTTTTGCTGAAAATGTTGAACTATGAACAATGTGAGGTACCAGACTGAAGGATACCTATAGCTCTCCATCTGACATTTTCCCTGAGGGATTACCAAATATAAGCGTTTGGTTGTAGGGCCTTTAGCAGTGAACTTTGCTTTCCATTTTTCTCAAATATGTCATTCTTTTTGTAAATTTCATGCAATTCAAATAACAACCATATTAACACCATTTCTCTGGTTCAAATAAAAACATCATTTACAAGATTACCAATGAAAAACTTTGTGTCCGTGAGTATTAGCTCATTTTGAATGTACAACTAGAACAAATACCTTTCGATCCTGAGTTTATAGTTCTTATGGCTTTCATTGCTTTGCTCTTTGCAGATGTGATATCAGTTCTTGGCAGCGAAGATGCCACAACTTGTCACATTGTTGTGCTACAACATTCTGGTGAGTACATAGCTGCATATATATGTTCTGATAATACAAAAAAGAATTTGTACATAGAGACTGTAAATACTTAAATGTAAGGAAATGAAATGTGATGTGATGTAATGTGATGTGATGTAATGTGTTAAGCATGTGTTTAAAATGAGGACCGCAATTTGACCTTCTCTCTCTCCAAAGACAAAAACATCATTTTTTCTATCTATGGGGATTAGACAGAAAATCAATTTTTCAGAATGCTTTCTTGCCATTAGTTTTCCATTCACCTGGTTTACCGTCATTATTTGACATCAGAGTTTACTTCCAGAGTATAATGTATTCTCGCTCCTGGTTTTTTCTTCATTGACATTGACATTCAAACAACAGCACCTACTCGTATTCATATTTCTCAGCTTTCATTGGTAACCTTTCGCATGTCAGATTACAGACTGGAGTTAGGCACAGTCTTGATTCTCTAAATTGTTTACAAGACATACATGTACTTGATATCATATGTTGCAACTGTTATAGGCTGTGACATGCATTTCCCATTTAACAGCATAATAATAATGATGCGAATACCATTAAATATATTTAGGTGTGGGAAAGCTCTGTAATGGCTAAACTCTGGAGAATGAATGGTGCTCTTGTAGCTCACTATAACCACAAAATTTGTGAATGGATATAAAACTGAAATGGAATATTTCGCCTTATATCACAGTTTATCGTTGTAGAAAACTTGCTTTGTTATACCAGGGGAACATGTACAGATATTGTTTGTTTTGTTTTCGTGCCATCTTTGATGTATACATAATAAGGCCTATTAACATTCCAATGTAATCCTCTCATATGATGTGTATATTAATAGTGTAATCACAGTTTAACTAACAATATCATGAGCTGCAAATACAAGACAAAATGAATGGACTATGTGAAGGGCATCATGATAACTTTAGGGACACAAGTTTCCCCAAATACATTTGGTAAGGCTGATCTGTTAAGTAAGATTACTCACTGGTAAAATATAGACAGCAATGCTGACACATGGATAATTGATTTGAATGTTAAAGTCCAATATATTCAATTTTTCAAATAATATCACAACAATAAGGACTTAACACGTATCATTAGTAACTTTCATCATTTATTTTCACACTTGGTTTTCACATAGCCTTGTATCACTTGCTGGTCTCGTCACGATATGGCTGCGATATTGCCGATGTGACGTTAAATATTAACTCACTCACTCACTCACTTGCTGGTCACCTGACATGACAAGTCTGCCATTCAGATCCAGTTTATGTTTTCAGTTAAGTCAAACAAACTCGTTTGTTTGTTTGTTTTCAATATAAAAGTAAGTTGGTTTTTTTGTTATTCTTTTTCAGAGGCTCAAGTTAAGTCTATGTCAAGCATTTAAGCTACCATGCCTTGACCATATGACCCATAGTGGCTAGCCTTACATGAAAGTGTGGCAAAAGGCACACTCACTCCCTCCCTTACATGAGAAATTAAATATTCATCAAAATTGTTGCAGTGACATAATTATGAGAGGCTTATTATATGAGCTGTAATTATCTTTGAATCTCAAAGAATTATATTTTGCAGATGTTCAACATATCAACCCCACTGAACTGTGGCTGTGGAGCAGTGTGTTCTTCAGTTTAATTTTTTTTCTATACATTTGCAACAAGTGTAACAAACAGCTTCTGAATAGGACTATTATAGTACTGCTTGTTTTGTTTGCTATATTGTATCTCTTTCTAAGTGGTTGATGTGGGGAATTAGTTCAGCCAAGAGTCTGAAGTCACAAGTAGCTAATTACAACTATATTTACAAGAAGGGAATAACATATAACTGGTGTGGCTACAGTGAGTTGGTAAAACCCTCTTATATGAGTGCAAGAGCGACCATGTGTTAGTCTAAACCTACTGCCCAACATTGATGATGATGATGATGATGATGATGATTTGGAGATTTAACCTGAAGTATTATCAACAATGATAATAATCCTTAGAAAACTACCTCTAACACTTAATTGCCTTTTTCCTGAAACTTGTTTCTGAGGTTTAACTTGAATAATAAAGTAGTATAATGGGGATTCTGCATCACTTTCTCCTAGAGGGGTTATTTCTATGTAATGTTGCTCCCAGCATCCACTGAAAATAATGATTTGCAAGTGGAGACATCATTCGATGTCCCGACAATATCGATGGCAAAACAACCCTCCAACCCGTGGAAGGTCTACCTCCATATGTGGACGATATCTACGTATTCGGGTATTTTTGACAAAAAAGAGTAGTTTCCACCATAGCGAGTGCCGTACGTGAATCATTCGGGCAAGAGGAGGGCTATAAGCAAACCAAAATCATACATACGCTACAATATGCCATAGATGCCGGTCTACCTCCATTTGTGGAAGATGGTTTTCGAGTGGAGACATCATTCGATGCCAATCTCGGCAAAACAAAGGTCCAATCCCTGGTTTTCGAGACATAGTTCGATGTACATACCATCTCGATGGCCAACTGACCGCCTCCGTGGTGTAGTGGTTGGAGCGTCCACCCGGAGAGCCGAAGGTCGCGGGTTCGATCCCTGACCGCGTCATACCAAAAGACATTAAAATATGGTACTTGTTGATCCCTGCCTGGCGCTCAGCATTAATGGGTACAACAAGGTCTGGTCGGCTCGGAGTCAGTATAATGTGTCTGAGTGGGGTATTCATGCTTCACTGCGGCATGGTATCTCAGTGGGCTAGCACTATAAAACCAGCTTCAGTCTGGGCTAGTACAAGCAGCCGCACATACACATACACACGCATGCATGTCGTCATATGAGTGAAATATTCTCAAGCACGACGTAAAACCCAATTTCACCTCACCTCACCTCACCTCGATGGCCATCTCGGCCAAACAAACCTCCTCCAACCCCTGGTTTTTGAGAGGAGACATCGTTCGATGTACATAGTATCTCGATGGCAACCCAACTACAGACATAGAAATACCAACATATGGATACTTTCTAGAGAAAGAAATAGAAAAACTTGGTGGGGTAGAAGCCCTGCAGAAAGCAAACAGCTTGCTTCTCTGTAGAGTAGGCCCGGAAAAGACGACACCGCACAAAAACAAAGATAGACTGGTGTCTGTTGTATACAGCTAGAAACAAATAGTCCCACCAGGAATACAGAATAGAATACCACCAGCATATCCAATGATATACAATCTGCTGTGATTTGCAAACCGTTTTTCTGTATCGTTGCCAAAGTGGCCTAGTATACGAACTTGTCTGTCTATTGGGCCTTCTTTAGCCATTTCTCATAGCTTTTGTCCACAGAAGAATACTCCATAGGGTTCTCTTTCCAGTTTGTAGCCTCTGCTTTGTCGAATTCCTCGAATGGGAAGCGGGGTGGATTTCCTCTGTTGTATACAATATGCATGCTGCAAAATATATATTTCTATATCTATATTTCCAATAGCAAGAAAAAGTATCGCATCTCTCTCAATATTTTTTTCTTCTATCCTAGTACATATAGTGGGGGTGTCCGAAGGGGACCATGGAAACTGGTTTGGGTGTTTCTGTCTTCTTCTCATCGGCCTGTCTGTCGACTGGTCTGTCGGTCGGTGTGCTGTGCTTCCTGGTCTTGTAGACGACCTTCCAGAGAAACATGGCGGCTAGCGAAAGGTAGGTCCACTTTTGGGCCGATTCTACCATCTGCTGCACCTCAGGGAGGAACAAGAAGAGACCTGTCTGGATATCGAGAAGGTGCGGCAGATGGTAGAATCGGCCCAAAAGTGGACCTTTCGCTAGCCGCCATGTTTCTCTGGAAGGTCGTCTACAAGACCAGGAAGCACAGCACACCGACCGACAGACCAGTCGACAGACAGGCCGATGAGAAGAAGACAGAAACACCCAAACCAGTTTCCATGGTCCCCTTTGGACACCCCCACTATATGTACTAGGATAGAAGAAAAAAAATATTGAGAGAGATGCGATACTTTTTCTTGCTATTGGAAATATAGATATAGAAATATATATTTTGCAGCATGCATATTGTATACAACAGAGGAAATCCACCCCGCTTCCCATTCGAGGAATTCGACAAAGCAGAGGCTACAAACTGGAAAGAGAACCCTATGGAGTATTCTTCTGTGGACAAAAGCTATGAGAAATGGCTAAAGAAGGCCCAATAGACAGACAAGTTCGTATACTAGGCCACTTTGGCAACGATACAGAAAAACGGTTTGCAAATCACAGCAGATTGTATATCATTGGATATGCTGGTGGTATTCTATTCTGTATTCCTGGTGGGACTATTTGTTTCTAGCTGTATACAACAGACACCAGTCTATCTTTGTTTTTGTGCGGTGTCGTCTTTTCCGGGCCTACTCTACAGAGAAGCAAGCTGTTTGCTTTCTGCAGGGCTTCTACCCTATTTTTCTATTTCTTTCTCTAGAAAGTATCCATATGTTGGTATTTCTATGTCTGTAGTTGGGTTGCCATCGAGATACTATGTACATCGAACGATGTCTCCTCTCAAAAACCAGGGGTTGGAGGAGGTTTGTTTGGCCGAGATGGCCATCAAGATAGTATCTACAGCAAACGATGTCTCTGCTGGTTGGAGGAGGTTTGTTTGGCCTCGATGGCCATCGAGGTGAGGTGAGGTGAAATTGGGTTTTACGTCGTGCTTGAGAATATTTCACTCATATAACGACATGCATGCGTGTGCATGTGTATGTGCGGCTGCTTGTACTAGCCCAGACTGAAGCTGGTTTTATAGTGCTAGCCCACTGAGATACCATGCCGCAGTGAAGCATGAATACCCCACTCAGACACATTATACTGACTCCGAGCCGACCAGACCTTGTTGTACCCACTTTTTTTTACCTCGCTTCCAGGATTGGGATTTCCTGGGAGAGGATTGGGATTTCCTGGGAGAGGATTGATAGAGGATTGGGATTTCCATATAGACATATGGGAAGTATGGGATATATATACCCAGGAAAGCCGAATCCTCTCCCAGAAAGTCCCAATCCTCTCCAGGAAATCCCAGATGGTAGAACGATGTCTCCGCTCGAAAACCATCGTCCACAAATGGAGGTAGACCGGCATCTATGGCATATTGTAACGTATGTATGATTTTTGTTTGCATATAGTCCTCCTCTTGCACAAAAGATTCACGTACGGCACTCGCTATGGTGGAAACTACAACGGCACCTTTTCTACAATCTTTTTCGTCGAAGATACCCGAATACGTAGATATCATCCACACATGGAGGTAGACCTTCCACGGGTTGGAGGGTTGTTTTGCCATCGATATTGTCGGGACATCAAATGATGTCTCCACTCGCAAATCATTATTTTTAGTGGATGCTGGGAGCAACATTACATAGAAATAACCCCTCTAGGAGGAAGTGATGCAGAATTTCCATTATACTACTACTACTTACAACATCATATGTTGTGTTGTCTTACTTCCTAGTGGTCTTCCCAAGTGCTCTACAAAGGAGTTGTCTCCAGTGATTATCACGTGAAAAGTACTCTGGAATTCCAGGGGAATGATGGGCTAGCCTTGACCTCAAGTGTTTGAGGTAGTATTCTAAGAATTATTATCATGTTTGAGGTAGTATTTTAAGAATTATTATCATTGTTGATAATACTTCAGAATTCTCACGAATACGTCCCTCTAAGACTCAATTACCGAATCCCTCACAGGTTTGAAGGGCCCAGAGTACCATGGACTTGGCTAGGAAAACAACCAAATAGCTTAACTGATGGCATCACTTCCATTCTCTTCACCTTTGACACTTCTGGTTAATGGTGCTTTGGATGACATCATGATGCTGTCATGATTACATTACTCCTGGCCCGTATTTGGTTACTCCAAGGCACCAAGTGTTATCCCTGATTGATGCCCACTGACAAGCTGCCATGCAGCTAAAGATGATGCAGTGGCTCGGATCTCATGTGGTCCGAGGGAGGTTGCACGTCAGCCATGGCATCTTTGTGATCCATGCAGCCACTGTACTCTTGGTTATGTCTGTGATGGGCTGATCGTGGCAAGATAACCAAAGCCTGCAACGTCCTTGGTGAAAAGCTGCTGTCTTGTGAAAATACCACTTTAGAGCTCTTACTGGGCATAAATGTCTGTCTGGTTAATCCCAGTCCAGTGTAGAAGCCAGGGAAGGTATAGTAAACACTTATTGTCCTAAAGGTCCCAAGGCAGACTTCTGATTCTTGGCCAAGAACTCGGGCTATTCTCTCAATAGGACTCTGGATGATTTCTTTAGGAATATGATAGATCAGACATCCAGTGCATGTAGCTCTGACACCCTTGAGTCTATAGCCATAAGGAATGCAGTCTTCAAAGCAAGATGGGATAGCCGGCTGTGCTTTGTCGATGGGTTTTAGCGGATGGTGTAAATGCGCCAATAAGACCACTGACAAATCCCATTTTCGCAGTGATTTGCTGTATTAGTATATCCACCAGTTCAAAAGAGTGCAGCAGGCTGTTAAGGATAAGGTATTTCTCAATATGTATTCCTTGCTTGGTGAGAACTGATGCAAGTAATTAATGGTCAATAGCCTTTAATAGTTCCATGCCGAAGATGTTAGTCATTTCTAAGGTGTATTAGAAAGTCGGTAATCATGGGGATAGTTACTAGTATACAGGGCTCCAGATAATGGTTCATGATCAGGAGTACGTACTCCTTATTTTTTCAATATAGGAGTACTGGAAAACAGTAAGAGTACATTTAGAGTACTGAATGGAATTTAATGGAGTATCAGTAATCTTGTGTTTCGTGTCATATATGCACCACAACATGGCTACTCTTTTGTAAACAGGTCAATAAACAATAAAACAATATGTTTTCAGATAAATACGTTTGTAATGATTCTAAGATCCATGGGCAGTTCCTGATCTGACTCTCCACTGCTGGAATCAATCCCACTTGCAGTCATAGAGAGCAGATGTCAAAGATCTGATTGATTGCATAACAGCTGAGGCAACACCCATTGAAAATCCATCTGATGAGAGATGCTGTTGGATAGTTTCCATAGGTTGTGGTGGAAATGTTGTAGATTGCAATGGAACTGGTCTGACTTCAGTTGTCTTACATAGAGATTTTTGTGGGTTACTTCTTCTTTTTATTCTTGACTACAACGTTTCAGGGCTTGTTCTGGCCCCATCATCAGGTAAAACTGAACAGTAACTGTTAACTCTGCCCGTGATGTCACAATGCTATGACGACGCAAAACATGTGGATGTCAATAGATACAGCTAGCAGGGCTAATAGAATACATGTTATAATGAATTCATAAAATGTCGATACTTATTATCCAAAATTGTTGATTGATTTAGAATTGTACAGAGACTTACTTATAAATGTATAGAATGTAAAGTAATAGCAGTGTATACATAGAAATTATGGTTTATACATGGGAACAGTGAAGACCTAAGTACAATAATATCAGATGAACACTCCACAAATGTCTTTCCATACTCATCACACCTGAGTACAATAATATCAGATGAACATTCAACAAATGTCTTTCCATACTCATCACACCTAAGTACAATAATATCAGATGAACATTCAACAAATGTCTTTCCATACACATAACACTGAGTACAATAAT
Organism: Haliotis rubra; assembly: GCF_003918875.1. Taxonomy (NCBI): domain Eukaryota; kingdom Metazoa; phylum Mollusca; class Gastropoda; order Lepetellida; family Haliotidae; genus Haliotis; species Haliotis rubra. The sequence continues at coordinate 1,539,927 of NW_025766969.1, forward strand.
ATCAGATGAACACTCAACAAATGTCTTTCCATACTCATCACACCTAAGTACAATAATATCAGATGAACATTTAACAAATGTCTTTCCATACTCATCACACCTAAGTACAATAATATCAGATGAACATTCAACAAATATCTTTCCATACTCATCACACCTGAGTACAATAATATCAGATGAACATTCAACAAATGTCTTTCCATACTCATCACACTGAGTACAATAATATCAGATGAACATTCAACAAATGTCTTTCCATACTCATCACACTGAGTACAATAATATCAGATGAACACTCAACAAATGTCTTTCCATACTCATCACACCTAAGTACAATAATATCAGATGAACATTCAACAAATGTCTTTCCATACTCATCACACCTAAGTACAATAATATCAGATGAACATTCAACAAATGTCTTTCCATACTCATCACACTGAGTACAATAATATCAGATGAACATTCAACAAATGTCTTTCCATACTCATCACACCTAAGTACAATAATATCAGATGAACACTCCACAAATGTCTTTCCATACTCATCACACCTGAGTACAATAATATCAGATGAACATTCAACAAATGTCTTTCCATACTCATCACACTGAGTACAATAATATCAGATGAACATTCAACAAATGTCTTTCCATACTCATCACACTGAGTACAATAATATCAGATGAACACTCAACAAATGTCTTTCCATACTCATCACACCTAAGTACAATAATATCAGATGAACACTCCACAAATGTCTTTCCATACTCATCACACCTGAGTACAATAATATCAGATGAACATTCAACAAATGTCTTTCCATACTCATCACACTGAGTACAATAATATCAGATGAACATTCAACAAATGTCTTTCCATACTCATCACACTGAGTACAATAATATCAGATGAACACTCAACAAATGTCTTTCCATACTCATCACACCTAAGTACAATAATATCAGATGAACATTCAACAAATGTCTTTCCATACACATCACACTGAGTACAATAATATCAGATGAACATTCAACAAATGTCTTTCCATACTCATCACACCTGAGTACAATAATATCAGATGAACATTCAACAAATGTCTTTCCATACTCATCACACTGAGTACAATAATATCAGATGAACACTCAACAAATGTCTTTCCATACTCATCACACCTAAGTACAATAATATCAGATGAACACTCAACAAATGTCTTTCCATACTCATCACACCTAAGTACAATAATATCAGATGAACATTCAACAAATGTCTTTCCATACTCATCACACCTAAGTACAATAATATCAGATGAACATTCAACAAATGTCTTTCCATACTCATCACACCTGAGTACAATAATATCAGATGAACATTCAACAAATGTCTTTCCATACTCATCACACTGAGTACAATAATATCAGATGAACATTCAACAAATGTCTTTCCATACTCATCACACTGAGTACAATAATATCAGATGAACATTCAACAAATGTCTTTCCATACTCATCACACTGAGTACAATAATATCAGATGAACACTCAACAAATGTCTTTCCATACTCATCACACCTAAGTACAATAATATCAGATGAACATTCAACAAATGTCTTTCCATACTCATCACACCTGAGTACAATAATATCAGATGAACATTCAACAAATGTCTTTCCATACTCATCACACTGAGTACAATAATATCAGATGAACATTCAACAAATGTCTTTCCATACTCATCACACCTAAGTACAATAATATCAGATGAACACTCCACAAATGTCTTTCCATACTCATCACACCTAAGTACAATAATATCAGATGAACATTCAACAAATGTCTTTCCATACTCATCACACTGAGTACAATAATATCAGATGAACATTCAACAAATGTCTTTCCATACTCATCACACTGAGTACAATAATATCAGATGAACACTCAACAAATGTCTTTCCATACTCATCACACCTAAGTACAATAATATCAGATGAACATTCAACAAATGTCTTTCCATACACATCACACTGAGTACAATAATATCAGATGAACATTCAACAAATGTCTTTCCATACTCATCACACCTAAGTACAATAAAATCACATGAACATTCAACAAATGTCTTTCCATACTCATCACACCTCAGTACAATAATATCAGATGAACACTCAACAAATGTCTTTCCATACTCATCACACCTAAGTACAATAAAATCACATGAACATTCAACAAATGTCTTTCCATACTCATCACACCTGAGTACAATAATATCAGATGAACACTCAACAAATGTCTTTCCATACTCATCACACCTCAGTACAATAAAATCACATGAACATTCAACAAATGTCTTTCCATACTCATCACACCTGAGTACAATAATATCAGATGAACATTCAACAAATGTCTTTCCATACTCATCACACTGAGTACAATAATATCAGATGAACGTTCAACAAATGTCTTTCCATACTTATCACACCTGAGTACAATAATATCAGATTAACACTCAACAAATGTCTTTCCATACTCATCACACTGAGTACAATAATATCAGATGAACATTCAACAAATGTCTTTCCATACTCATCACACCTGAGTACAATAATATCAGATGAACATTCAACAAATGTCTTTCCATACTCATCACACCTGAGTACAATAATATCAGATGAACATTCAACAAATGTCTTTCCATACTCATCACACTGAGTACAATAATATCAGATGAACGTTCAACAAATGTCTTTCCATACTTATCACACCTCAGTACAATAATATCAGATGAACACTCAACAAATGTCTTTCCATACTCATCACACCTAAGTACAATAAAATCACATGAACATTCAACAAATGTCTTTCCACACTCATCACAATGAGTACAATAATATCACTCAACAACTCCAACAATATTCAGCATAGTTTAGCATTTACTCAATCTTGATATGTGTCTCTTCAAAAGTATTTCTTTACTTGGCTTTAGTTTCTTCACAACATTGCGCGCCTTTGCTTCATCCTTCACTTCTCCCTTTTCTTGATTTTTGCGACGCTTCAGAACTTCCATTATCATGTCTTTGAGGTAGGAATAACTCTTGAGCTCTGAAATTGGTTTGATTACCCAGTCACTACAATGCTTACTGTAAGCAACTCTAACTCCATCTGGATTAATGAACGTTACAGCATCAGAAGAGCTTTCCTCAAGAGAAGACGACAAAGCTTGTGTATCAACAATGGTATGCTTGTTATGATCGTGGACAGACAGCTGGGTTCTTCCTGTCATTTGTTTCTTATCAAAATCCTGTCTCTTGGGACAATACTTGTTGAGGAGGGAGTGGTATACCTCTCAACGACCTGTGTGCAAACATTTGCTTAGTCTTCTGATGTCCTACAGAAATTTCCGGTTCATCATGATTTCTTCTAAAACTCGATGGGCAGGAGAGTCTAGAGTCAGCTACTTCTTCCTTGCAACTTGATCTTCTGTAAGAACATCATGACAACATGATGTTACCAATCCTGGCCCACCCCATTGATGAATATTGACAATGTGGTAGCGCAGGGATTCCCATCGGGCAACAAGTAGGTCAGCATCTCCCATACATGAAGCCGCACACCAAAAAAGATGATTACATATTGATTGCACCCATGGAGCAAGAGCTGAATACTTTTTCTAACGACATTTATCTTTCAACTTCTTGCGCAAACTATTTGCCATGTGATAAGCATCAAATTGGTGATCAATGTGCATAGGAGCATACTTTTCATGCATAAGCTTTCTTACAGATACATGCCGGTCAGGGGACACATCAGATAATGAAACATGCATTCCTGACCCAGACTCTGTGCATCCAATCAACCTGTCAAGCACCCTTTCAAATCCAATTTTTTCCATACCACCAGAACTTTTTGCTTCTGTCACCTCTACAACCTCAAAGTGAAGAATCTTGAGTGAGCTGTGATCCATCATGGTATAGTTGCAGTATCTAGCACTATACCCTGGTGAATCACATCTCCCATCACCTGACACTTGAACTGTTGAGTCTTGTAGTGTTGACAGCACGGATGTTTGTTCTGCCTTCCAAAAATCTTCAATAACAGGCAATAGATAATCAATCTGAGTGTCATAAATGGTTCTTTTACCAACAAATTTTAGATTCATCAATGAAGCAACATCAGCAACATGTTTGTATTTCTGTCCAGTGAACAATATACTGACAGTTAGCATCACATTCCCAGCAGACACATGATAATTCAAAAGTGGCTGCGACCTCCAAAACAAAACCTCATGACCACCTGTACAATATATTTTGGCTGTGATCATGCTACCAAAAAAAGATTTCTTGATTTCATCAACAGGACATGAGCAGTATTTACAAGGAATACGGTACAAAATTTCATCAAGTGCATCTGAAAATACTATATACTTATCTTGAGAGAGGATATATGAAATAGGGTCTATTTCAGATTCTTCTTCATTTTCACTTTGTGATTCAGCATCACTTGATGGTTGGTACAATGATGATTCACTTCTAACACTTGAAACATGCGAAGAAAATGATTCGCTCAGAACTGTTGATTTATTCAAATCATCAACAACACTGTCAAATGATTCAGAATCCTGAGATATATATATCGGAAATATCAATATCAGGTGTGGAGTGAACCTCTTCCTTTTGCTCTGACAGTGAACAGTAGGCATGATCCAGCGAGGTGGTGAAAGGAGATGCCTCGGGACCACTGCAGCGGTGATGATTTGTGTGGCCACAATCAACACACCAGTCTTCGGTCTGCATGCCAATACTCTAAAAACAAATTGTTGAAAACATGTTAGAATTTCTCAAGAACCAAATAACTATTAGGCAAGTGAGTTTGTTCAAAATTGCCTCTATTCACCCAGCAGAAAATGGGTACTCGGTAAAATAAGTCTTGAGAATATTAACCTTCTAGTGCCTAACAGGCAGCATGGATTATCCGGGGTAACAATGATCGGATTATATGCTTTGAGCAGGATATCTAGCCTGGAAAAGGCATGTTATAAATATTCTCATTATTATTATAAAACTGGCTCCCACAGTAGATATCGCTTTGCGATATCTTCATTGTAGATATCACAACAATTGAATTGTCATAATGCTATTACATCATCAGTTAATACTTTGACATCACTAAGAACACAGTTGACAATTCTATGACCTTAATGCTCAGGAAGCCTAATGACAGTTTTGTGTTCAGATATGTTCAGTTTTTTACTGATAACTGATTAAGAATGATTTTGGATGATAAAAAAATTAAAAAAATGTCACCATCATGTCTTCTGATATCAAATATATCAAAACTCGTTGATTACAGCAAAAATACCCTCGGATATTGGTATCTTTAATAAAATTGTGTTCATATATTTCATATCAAAAGACTCTTTGGTGAGATTCTCTATATATTCAAGACATTAAACTGGAAATGTAAATGAACCATTTTAGACAAAGTCACATTTTTTCCTTGAATTCAGAAGATGCTTAACAAGTACAAATACTTACAACAGAGCAAACTTCAATGTTTCCATGGTTGGTATTCAAACCTCTCTTCTTGGGTCAATGATCTGATGATTTCTTCTGAAATACATGTGTCAAGAACTTATTTGTTATGCATAATGTTTTTCATATACAGGAATACACTGCTGGCTTTTAATGTAAGAAGTTTGGGCTGTGTTTATGAATGTTATAAGAGTGTAAATAATTATAGATTACCTTGATTATCCCTAAAAAAGGGTTTGGAAATGCATTTACAGATAGTGTGCAGTCTTCCGACACTTGAATTTTGCATGTTAGATTAGCTGTTACATGGGTTAATTGTACTTTTGGTAATTGAAGCAATGCAATAGTTATTAAAAAATAACATATAAATCAATGTGATAAAAACAAATTAGATTCATGATCTTGTAAGAAAATTGAGTACTAGTATTAGTGTGTGGATAAAATCCATAAAAATGTTTCAATCTCAATCACCAATTTAGTTATATGTTTTTTTGTATGATGACTTCCGATGATTAAAAAATACATAACAAATTCTCATAAGAGTCTAATGAATTCATTCTCAGTCTTATTTCGAGGCACTTCTCTAAACGGATTCTATATTTATCAGTGAGACAAATTCCTGTTTGTTTGTCGAAAAGAAATATATGTAACTTTACCAGGGCACTGTTTGTAAACGATGCTATCAAGGCAAACAAGGAGGCATGGTTTCCATAATACTAATGAACAATTAAAAAATTAAGTACCTTAGACTTCCTGCTTTCCGTGGTGGCTGGAGAGCTGATGACACTGCTGATAACCTCAAAAAGAAAAGAATTAAGTAAGTATGCAACCCCAGCAAGGTGTGATATATTCCACTGAATCTGATATAATCACCCTTGCTATATTTTGTAACTTACATTCTAGTCACTGATCAACATATTAAGTCATACAGATGTCAACTCACATATGTACCTTTATTTAAAAAGCTTAGGGGTAGATCATTATAAATTTAAAGTGAAAAATGTCTGTGTTTGAGTTACCTGCTTTCTTTTCCTTTCTATCAGGCGATCCCTTCTCTCATCTCTTCTCCCTGTCTCTTTCTATGAACAAAGAGAGTAGGGACTGCATCTCCCTTCAGTTTCAGATGTTGCGCTACCCCTAAAACTCTTGCCTGTAGATCATACTCGAAACAGTCTGGCTCAAAATGGTCTTCACAAACAACCTGCACTAAAAAATCAAACAATCATAATCAAACCTGTCTAAATCATGTACAATTGAAAACAATTGAAATTGTACATATCTACTCAAAAACAGCTTAACCCCCTGGGACATATATGTCCTTCCCCTTCAACCCTCAATTTCAAGTCCAATAAAAATCAAAATATCCCACGCACACAAATACACTTCACAATTTCGAATTCTGCGGGAAATTACCTGTTTCTTGATACCATCCACTATTATTTTAGACAAAGCTCAAGTGCTGAAAATGACCTTTCAAAATAGGCTTCATAAAAAAATGTCGTCATTTTTGACACAGTACGAAATCGTGATTCACAGCGTTATTTGCTGTATGTTTTGAAATGTGAAAATCGGATAACTCCTGGGAGTATTGAATTTAAAAAATAACATATTAATGAACACTGATATCACTTTTACATGAAATCGCTAATGATAATTCTGAAACGTTGCCGATGAATCTAGAATCGGTTGGGATGTTTTCGAAAATAAACTTACACGAACGCCGTAGAGCGTTTTCCGCCATATTGGATACTGTTTACAAAATCACGTTTCGCGAAGGCCGGTATTGAGACGCCTATTACATCACGTATATTTCATATTCAGCTTCGAAAAATGCATCACTGAATTCCCAATACATTTTAGAATCAAATTGCAACTGGTCTTTGTCAACAATACCAACTGTCCAGATAAAATGAGACGAAACATATTGGGTGTGAAAACGAACGCTGTGCTTGAAAGACTGCGCTGGTTCGTAATGTAAACAAAGACAAATTCCCGATTTTACACTGCGTAGCATTTTCTGAAATTTTCCAACATTCATCCGTCTATTCATTGCTTGCAATGGCTCAATACATTTGGAATATGCATGGAAAGAGTATCGTAGTAAGAAATAGGAAATTATAAATAGATACAATGCAATGAATTGATAATTCATAAGAAATTGTCAAAGTTTCCGTGCAGCGTGACGCCATGACTGACGCAAATTCACGCAGAACGACAAGTGTAATTATGAGCATTTCTGGCTTCTTCTCTTTCTTACAGTGAAAACGATAAAAACATATAACAATACACAGATAGTCAGAATCATTCTGATTACTTACATGTCATATTTATGTACAAACGATCACTGAATCAATGGAATGGTCCTCGCAAAATCCTGTGTATCCTTGTCAGCAAAGCCGCCATTTTGTAAGAAATAGGTCATCGGTAGTGATGGCATACGTCAACATTGTTGTACATATTAGGCAATTTCTTTGAGGTGAAGGTCGGTTGAACAAGAGTAAACACAATCGCCCAATCCTTCCGATCACCCTCTCAGTATTATGATGTTTATTTTGAGTATAGTTCAGATACTTTTTCATGAAACTGACTTCAGTATCTACATTTGTCCAATATCATATCATACGTGCATATAGGGCTTACAGTGTTTTATTCTTTGGACAATCTATGATTGTTTGAATAATATTTACATAAGAAATTGACACATTTAGTGCAGTACATTATATTCTAAACCTTTACACAAGTGTTAGAAGATCAAACGTAGCCATAACTGCAATTACTTTAGTTCCTATGATGTACAATATTCAATACATTTGAACTAATATTGCAGTTTGACATGAACAGGTTAATGAACGGCGATTTCATTAAACCTTATAAGTAAAGCTGATAATATTTAATGAAAAAGATTTATGTATGTTATGAAATGTATATGCACACACATTTAAAGGAATTGTCTTGTTCATTGCACATTTTTGTGTCGTTTCATAGAGAAAACAATGATGTATATTGATTGGCCAGGTGCGCGTTTGTCGGAAACGTGTTATGATTCACTATCATTGTTTTCGATAATATAATCAATTCATATTCGATTTAATAATATTGTGATGAGAGGATATCAAACTCTAACTATATTTATACGAAAATTGTTTAAAAATATATAAACCATGTCATGTCTTAATTTAGACAAATCTTACATCCATATTCTAATATATAGTACGTACTAGATCCATCTATAAAAAAAACCTATCTTTTTTGCATCTTCCATTGCATACTTATGAAGAGAAATAGCTACATAATCATAAATAAAGAAAATTCTTATCCTAAACAAAATATTCGGGTGTTCTGAAATAATATTTTTCATTTACGTTAAATTGATGCCAAACAGGTGCGCGTGTTGCTCATGATAAGATACACAGTCAAACTGTCTAATTGTTGATATATTCAGGACACTATTTAAATGGAAAAACCAGTCATTTTATGTTTTGTCTAAAGAGTGTTAATTCTGACAAAGAAGCCGAGACCTTTCACACAATTAATGAATATTAGGTGAGATATATACTAATCAGCATACCAATGTCATCTTTTTCCGACGTCGCAAAATGCACAAAACAAGCAATGACGTCAACTAAAATGTTGTATTATTTTCAGCAATTTCATTACATTTGAAGATATGGCTAGTACTATGGTAATAACAATGCAAAATTAGTCAAAATACATCTACACAAACAGGACAATATGGGAATCTGAGAACTAACTTATATATCGGATAGGGCCTTGCAAATCGCTATTACGTGCTTTCACATGTAGTACGTTGTCATCTTTTCTTATAAATTGTGAAACTACCAAAGCGCATCTGCTCACATTGGGGAACTTTGAATTGGAATAGTTTGGTTCACCGGGAACAAAAAATAACAAAAATATAGCGTCCCTGTCCACAACAAATACTCTCCATGTGATCTGAGTTACATTGACCTAGTGTTAAGCATAATGGAGTTATGTCCCCTTATCATTATACGTGTATGACCTCTCTGTCGTCGTTTGACGTCATAGAAGAAAATCCATTTTTGACATTTATTGCGAGTCATTTTTAATGTTGAGCGCATAATGTTATGCATAAGCACATAAATCCAATTCATATACACTTATGTCGTTCAGATATCAGGCTGTATTTTCTTCGCTCACACTTTCTGTAAAGATGCCAAAATAAAAAATTCGTAGCACAGTGCTTTTATCGGTGCGCGATAAAAAGCAGAGAAATTTACTGTTTTTTAACGCATAACAAAAATTTGGACAACATTTAGCAAGGTCTATTTCTCAAACCACCGAGGGAGTTGCACTTATATTTATACCAATGGATAGGAAATTTAATATTCTACATTTCTGAGTAATTTTATAGCCTTACGTAGATCCAGGACTACGCGAGCGCAATTCTCGCTCAACGTTCTCTTTTCAAAGCGTATGAAAATGTGCGCCTAAAAAAAACTCGGCATCAAGGGGGTTAAAGGTCACATGCAACCAAAAAATCAAACATAATTAAAACACAATTATCACTTATTCATGACATATAATATACATTGCTGGTTATGAAAAAACATATTATAAACAAAATTATAAGCGTACAATCACAAATCAAAAGTGCAATATTGTGTACTTGGGTTTTCTTCCCAAGAAACGAAGCAGCCGGCATACCGAACCCAGTCAGAGAGGGTGGGTGTGCACTCAAGTGTAACGTCTGGTTCATTTGCAGATGCCCTCTCGGCTCATTGTGTGTGTATATATAGAGATGTTGGGGTTTGTAAATACATGCTCATTTTTTGTGTATAACATTTTGCAATCAACAGACATCATAACATGTCATGTGTTCAAGTATCACTCCTGCCTGTCTTTGTAATTACATAATGTGACAGAGACCGAACTCGGGCCATAAATCAATGCGTTTTGTTTATGGTGTATAGCCTGATTGGTGTTAAGTTCATATTGCATGTGGTCAGTGATAGCAGTTGTGTATTGAATATTGTCATTAGCAGACAGGCAGGCAGACACACAGGTGTCAATAAAACAAGACATTGAGTTTTGTCTTTGACAACGACATATCTATATCACAGTTGGAAATTCTGTCAACGCTAAATAATGACATTGCTTTTAAGTATCGAACTGAGAAAGTTACTTGTGTAACGGGGGATAAGTTTAATAGTTGCTATGGATATTAGGAACGGTTGGGCTGGCATTAGTAATTTAGCTGGGGGTATAAATCATACATTTTTGGGGATATTAAACAGCTTTTTCTTACCGGTGTTTGCGGGGACATGCGGGTTACGGCTGTCGCAGGTTGTTTGGTTTAGCTTGCCGTTTCGGCACAGCGATTGGTTGCACGCACTGGAAGGTTCCATTCCCTGGGTAGGGGTGTGCTCCTCGCTTAGTGGGACAGGCCCGCTATTGCGTATATAAGGAGCGCGCGACAGGTGTTTCATTGTCTGAGTTGGAGACACCCGAGGACAGGTGAGCCCTTGTTTCGAGGCGAAACAGCTTCCCAGTTGCTTTGCGATAAAGCAGAATTTGCTCCGTGACGGACCAGTCCTTGTTTGAGAGATCTAAACAGTTGACCCCCCTCTCACGCTGAAGCACTTAGGAGGGTAGGCATAGGTATAGGTGGGTGGGGAATAAAGGTATTTAGTTTTTAGGGATATATTTATATAGATATACAGGGTAATGGTTAGGAAGTGGGAAGGACGGGTGGTTTTATTAACTAACTACCGCTGTTAAAGACAGTTGTAGTATGCTAGATTTATCTTAGGTCGGGATTAGGTGGGGATCGTGTTTGTTAATTTAATGTAGATTTTTGTTGAAACTTCCCAGAACTATATTTTGTTATGTTTGGAGTTTGTGTTTTGGGGAAAATAAAATGGTGATATAAATTTTGTCTTATGTCCTGAATCGCAAGGCTGCATCTTGTAACTGGGAAACAGCGTGGAGGAGAATTCTGCTCACGGATTTACGGATTTATACCTGGAGCATACCCTCTTGTGGTAAACATGCCAGTTGAAAGGGAAAAACACAACGCAAAGTATAATCTGACATTGAACATGTAGTTTCCACAAGACAGAGCAAACCACGCCTGTTACACTTGGTAAGAAGAACGTGTGGTGATATAGACAAATGAAATTATATAAACAGTTTATTTACTGTCATAACATATAAAAAGCTCGCGCCTGTGAGATGTCAACAAAACATTAGGAAAATAGCTCACACCAAAGCCTTCACCGAGTATTCACCGGACAGCCCGCTTCCAAGTTGCGCGAACCTATTTCACTGCGCACGTGCTATGAGCGCAGACCAGCTGTTGAAACCAGTTTTCCCCCGAAAAGTCAGGGGAAAATTAGTGAATCGTTTGAACTCCGATTTCGCGCGTTTTTTTTCATCGCGTTATTTTTCAACTTTATAAGTTGAATTTGCATTTTTGATGATTTGTTTCGGTAAGTCCATACCGAAAGGTATCAGAATCTGCAAAGTTGTGTTTTACGTTGCATGTGACCTTTAAGATACATATTCATGTAAGTGATGTGATCTATTTATGTACATGATTAACTATTCTTTATTTTAATAATAATAATACTTATTATTATAATGTTTACATGATAATTGATTACAAAAGAGATCAGACTATTCATATTATTTTCTTAAAAATTTTAAAACTAAATTCTATTTACAATAATATGCACATGTGATTATTTGGGGATATGATTTTTCAAAAATAAAGCCTCAATGTGTACATTTGTCAACAACTTCAATATTGTAACATTTGCCAGTTTCTTGATAACGGTGTAAATCCATAACTTTTAAAAAATAATTGATGATGACTGAAAGTGTTATGCCGATAGTCATTATTCATCCATGATTTTCTACTAGATCTTCATGCAGCCCTACAAGTCTACATTTTCCCTTTAATCCCTATCGACATTCGTAATCATATCAATGTCGTACTAATTATAATCGAACACAGATTGCAAGAGCAATTCACGCACAACATTCACTTTTCAAACTGTATGAAAATGTGCGACTCTGAAAAAAAACTCTTGTAGAACATCTATCCACAAATCTGGGACATCATACTGTTTTTTAAAATAAAAAAATAACCATTTATGTATATTTGCCGGACGGATGACTAACATAGTGCTTGTTCCATCTAGAAGTGTTATTGTTGGATACGGGAACCTGTCTGCAGGACTTTTAGTGTGCTTATCATGAAAAGTTTAAAGGAGAGTCGACGCTGTTAATCCTAGACGACTGCAACGCCATCAAAGAAATCGTCAAAAAACGACACATGCTGTCGTATTTAGCCTTCTCGGGTCGTCACATGAAACAAAGCGTTTGGGTTTTAACGCAAAAATTTCAACGCTGCTGAAAGACCCCTGTGAACAGACGCCATGGGTCACTTTATTTCACTGCAAGGACAGGGATTCAATTGAAATAGCTTACGAGAAAACGATATGACTCCCACCAAACAGGAGCGCAAACACATGAAAAAACTGCTGGCTGAAATGAAACATCCCAAACTGAGTCCGTGGCTCTACCATCTACTCCAGAGAGATGTTGCTGGCGGCGGCGACGGCGTTGCTACAGATAACTTTGCCGTAGTCGTTGAACATCAGTTCGTATTCCAGCCTGTTGCCCAGTGCGGCCTGGTAAAAGAGCATGTGCCCCTCGAGCAACTCGAAGTCAAGCGGAATGCAAAACCGGTTTCAGAATGCATAGGCCACGCCATAAGCAGCGAACTCTTAAAAACGACTTTGAATGATTATTATGATGCTTTAAGCTTTATGTCAAACCCACGTATCGCGACTATTCGAAATCGACAACCAGGGCACGCTGCAGGTGAAAACTAATCTGGGGAATTTCCCATCAGGGAACTTAAAGTTCTAAACGAGGCCCTGAGAACGATATGTGGAGAGCTTTTGAACAACATGGCCAAAGTGAGTGCGCTCGAAAGAAGACCAGATATCGTCCCAACTGGAAGCCGCTTCCACCAACCGAGAAGCTGTGTTCTGACAGCCCTCGGCATCATCATATCGGCACCAGCGTCGCCATGGCCGGTCTGGTGGTCATTGTACATATTACGACGCTATGCATCAAAGTATTTCTCGGAGAACCAGCATCTGATGATGTCGAAATCATGACAGGAGTCAAACTCCATTAGGCTAAAAAACATCAACATCACGTTCGCGCATTTTACATACAGAGAAGCTCGACAGCTTATGCGAGTCTTGAGGAGATCAGTGTCACCTTGGAAAATAACATTTCACTCGACAAAATTTTCTTACCGAATAATATACATCTCATCAGCTTAAAGTTCACGCACGAAACACTTTCGGAAAACCAACTATTTCGTAAAATCATCATTAACAATGCAACTTGCAAAATGTGGTACAGTAGCGCTTTCCGATCTCGGGGACACACATGAAATCGATCAACCCGGCAAGGGAAATGCCTTGTATGCCTTTCACTTACAAAATAACGAATACTAATAATAATAAATATAACTTCGAGCAGCGATGTCGGGCTCCTTGGCTTTATTTCAATCAAGCCATTTGTACCTGTGATGTAGATGTTGAAAGTAGTAATGGCTACAGTTAATAGGGATCGTATCACTGTCAGTAATGAGAAATGCTTCAGTAGTGAACTTTGAATTCTTATGACCGAAGTTAGATACAAAGGATTGTGTGGTATGGTTTTGATAATGGCAGTTATGGCTTTGGAAACAGTTGTTGGCTTGATTAAGAAATAAGAATAATGGTTGCACGTTCAATTGCTAATTATTTATTTGTTTTAACTGAATTGATGACATTCCCACCAGTTCTGACAAGCTTATGGTGCTGGCTGGAAGTACTGAACGTTCTGATAAATTAGATCAGTTTATTGCAAAGCTTGAATTGCATTCCTGGATCTGGATCTATGAATATCATTTTGTGTCTGGGTAAAACAGGAATCTCAAGGCAGAAGATCCCGTTGATAAAATTGACAAGAAAACAGAAGATTTGGTAGCTTTGGCTGAAAATGGTGCAAAGTTTGCTGTGATTCACAATATAGTACTTAAAGAGTAAGTCTATCTTAAACAAATAAAAAAACGTTTCCAGTGATCTAATACAAAAATTACAATGGACCCAGTCGAATTAGATATAGAACGTTAGTGCATGTAAGATTCATTTACTGCATCCACTTTGGTGGTTCAACTGGTGTAAAATCAACGTAAAATACTCATACCAGTTCCAGCTGAAATTCATTACTGTAACACAACAGTCCAAATGATATTGGTTAATTGATTTCTTGAATTGGGGCTTGCTTTGATGTGGTCGGATCAACCGAGACCAAGGATACTTCATTCCATCTGCTTATGATGCACTCATCCACCAAGCCCAATCTACTGTATAAACTCTGCTGTATAAACATCTCATTATTATTTGTACATCTCTGGCTTCCACGCCAGTCCTTTGTCTACTCTCTGGCTTCATCAGCTTTCTGCCTAGCCAATTATGTTGATTATGTTGTTTTCTTTGTTACATTGTTACATCCAGCATATATATACTTCCCCCTTCTTCAAGTTCCATTATGCTTGACAATGGTACAAGAATCTGTAACGAAACATCGCACTCACGAATAAAAAGAAGTTGTTATCCATAAAGTGTGTTCTATATTGTTCTATCGCATTGTCTGCTGATAGAGGTGCCTGAGAAGTCATGATCAACATTTAGCTGTTAGTAGACACCACTCTTGCGCCATTTCAGCTCATATTTCAACGGTTGCAAAGTTGAAATGTTGACACGAGGCGATCGGGTGCTGTATTTCTATAGCCCATATCAATATCAATTACACTGTTTGTCTCATGATGTCACCGGTTCATCTGAGTGTTCTAGATCTCTCCATCCGCTGAGATCTTTTAAACGTTTCGGATAACTGAACCGATCCAGATCACAGTCACGATCCAGATCACAACGCCGATCCTGATCACGGACTGATTCAGATCACGTCAACATTCTGGCTCACCACCCTGAACCGATTTACCAGCCCAACAGGGCATCTGTGAGGCGCTGAATTCCTCATTACAAAGTGGCAAGCTCGAAGCTCGACAATTTGATTTGTTTATCCGGTTTACCTTACGGCTTGTGAGGTGCTTAATGTTTTTAGTCACATAACTTATCCCACCTTGTACCCCTTTTTTCGGATGGTTGTACAGAGGTAGTAGCTATGTGCTTCACGATGCCGAATTGATTTACATGTGATGTCAGTAGCACAGTCATCTAGAGAGATCACGCTCGGCACTTGATGGTCTGACGATCCCAGTTCTCAAGAGTCCTCCGTGACCGGGGCTCATCTCATTCCAGATTTAATCTACCATCCGATCTTCACCATTTGATGAATGATTCGGTTCAACGATTCTACCCTTCGGTGTAGATATCAGTTCTACAACCACCCGATATGGCATTACTAGATACGCTTGCTAGCCAGGAATACTTTACGACGCTCCACTGAGTCTT
This sequence comes from Haliotis rubra, assembly GCF_003918875.1. Lineage (NCBI taxonomy): Eukaryota > Metazoa > Mollusca > Gastropoda > Lepetellida > Haliotidae > Haliotis > Haliotis rubra. The sequence goes on from NW_025766969.1 coordinate 1,555,979, forward strand.
GTTACTACAGACTACTGGTAACAGCGTGTTTGTGTATCGCTGGGTGCAATTGTTGCAGATGGTTCGTCATCTTCAGCTCCCTTTGTTTTACATGATAAGCAAGTTTCTGGACAGATAACAGATGGGTGAAGTTTTTGCGCATGGTACCAGCAGTGATGTTATGTCAAATAGCCAGCATAGCTGAGCCCGGAATTTATGGGTTGTGACTCGCCCGGTTAACCGAAGACAGTGTTGTCCGTTTTTTTGTCACTCGCAAATGGCGGACTACTGTTTGTTTACCGGAATTTGGATGATTAGAGTGACTACGAAGTGCCCTTGCAGACTTGTCTTGGTCCCACGAATCGGATACCAAGTCCAGCCTTTAAATGCTAGTAACAATGAACGCTGCCATTCCCGGTAAGAGTGATCGTGTCGGGGATTTCGACAGCCAGTCGAGAGAGACTGCTTATCGAGGGTGACAGACAGAAACACCCGTGAACGGTTTGACTAGCTCAAGCACTGAGTTCAGAGGTCACTGCAGGTATCCAAGGACTGTCACCAGGCAGCGATCTACTACCTTTATCACTCCACCTGGCGAACCATCATTTTGTTCGGCCAACCGAAATGTTCCTGAGATCACCGATCGTACAAATTTCTTCAATTCATTTACAATATGAACGTTCCTGTAGATTGACTGACAATCTCCATGCGCCGAACATACTACATTGAGCACTCCGTCAGAACTGACATAGTTGCTCAACTTATTGAACGTTGTTATATCAGGAGATATCTTTTTGTCAGAGGCAAGAGTGGTGAGACCTCTCAGTCCCTCGACCTGCGAGATGCCTACCTTCACATCCGGATACATCCAGACTATCGGAAGTATCTTCAATATACTTTCAAGGGGCGTCATTGATACCAATGGAGGGTCCTGCTGTATGGGCATATGTGCGGCCCCGTGGCTATTTACTCAGATACCCAATCCGATAACAAGCTACCTGCATTGTCGAGGCGTGACATTTGAGAACTATATCGACGACTGTGTTCAAGCCCAGCAGGATCCAGTCGTCCTTCCTCTCCACAGGGAGTTCATCATCAAGTCGCTTACGCAATTAGGATGGCTGCTAAATTCGGAGAAATCGGAGGTAACACCGACCCGATGACTTCTTTTTATTGGGACAATATTCAACACGACAGGTCATGATGTTTGTGCCCCAGGAGAGGTGGGACAAGATTCAGTGCAGCGCACCACTAGTGCTGGTCCAACCCACAACTTTTCGCTAGTGGCAGAAGTTACTAGGGTGGTTGGCGTCGGCACAAGCTGACTTACAGGGGCCAGCTGCAGCTCAGCCCTCTTCAGATGTTTCTGTGCCCATACATCGGGGACGACAAACCCAGGGAGTTGATTCGTCTTCCCGCTCAACTATATTCAGTCTTTCGTTGATGGCTCAACAAGTGGAATGTTTGTGTTAGAGTCTCTATGGTGCCCTTCATACCGACTCAACACCTGTTCGTTGACACATCTTTCAAGCTGGGGAGCTCACTTTCTCCATCAAGTGAATTAGCAGTGGTCATCAGGAGAAAGGGCCCTTCATCACAACGAATTGGAATTCAGCACTATCATTCTCGCCGTTTGGCATTGGGCAGTTGAACTACGGTTCACTCATATACTGATTCAATCAGACATTTCAATGGTAATTTTGTACATAAACAATCAGGGGTCGACAGGATCAACAGCTCTGCTTCAGTTGATGTTTCGAATTTATCATCTGACCTATTCACTCCACACAGTGGCCAGAGCCCGACACATTCCCAGGATGAGGAATGTCATTGCTGATGCCCTGTCACTCACAGAGTGGAAACAACTGCCTCTGATCTTCCAATCAAAGATCTACCTGTTATCACGACCAGATGTAGACCTGTTCGGCACTCAGGACAACCATCAGCTTCAGTGCAGATGATCACCAGTTGCGATCGTTTCTGCTTTGTGTACAATCTGAATAAAATTCTGAATTTTATTTCTGATTTATGTCTTCGATTCTTCTGGGACTTGTGAGTTTTTCGATTCAATTACCCTTTCACCCTCCACGGGACAGTGTCTGTGGGGGTTGTTTCGAAGCAGGGGCTGGCCCGATACTGGTCGTCAGACCTTGGAAATCGTGGTAATGCGACTGATTACACTCGCTAAGCTGCGTCCTTTCACTTTCGTGAAGGTAGTGACTGAACACCACATTGCTTGGGAATCCCGGTCCCTGGAGCACTTGTGCTTAGTAAGTGAATGGGTTCAAACTAACCATCGCATGTCTCGCTTTTGAGACGCTGGAGGGTCGCCACCTCACTTACTGTCCTCTGCTCCACGGAGTAATTACGTCAGTGAAGTGAGTCATTCCCGAAGTGTTACACTTCGTAGCGTTCATGCTCCTAAGTACCTATACACATTTATGTGATCTTACTGTGGTAAGTAGTGGAAGTCATAAGATGATGTTGTGGTACTGAACGTTAAAATTGTGAGTTTTTCCGATTCAATTACCCTTTCACCCTCCTCAGGACGGTGTCTGTGGGGGTTGTGTCGAAGCAGGGGCTGGCCCGATACTAGTCGTTAGACTTTTATTACGGGGGTACCTTGGAAATCGTGGCGATGCGACTGATTACACTCGCTAAGCTGCGTCCTTTCACTTTGTGAAGGTAGTGACTGAACACCACATTGCTCGGGACTCCCGGTCCCTGGGAGCACTTGTGCTTAGTAAGTCAATGGGTTCGCACTAACCCCCACACGTAGGGGACATACCTCTTCCATAATATTGAATTACAATGAAGGAATAGCACCTCTCCTGCAGTGTATTTTAATTTTGTGTAGCGCTATGGGGTTTTTGGTACAAAACAGATCTACTGTATTATTATTAACATTAGTATTAGCTCTGTGCCAAACATTACATTGTTTTACTCTTGATCTGCATTACATGCCGTTACATGAAGGTGACAAGTTGTGATTCACATTTAGCTGTCATTAAATACAACTCTTGTGCCATTCGACGGAAAGAATCACATGTTTATGCTCTCATCATGAACAGAAAATGATCAGCAAAGTTTTGAGATACATACTACAAATTTTCATTGTGCTCTCTAGAGAACCAATAAAGATAGCAACTACAGTGAGGAAAATAGAATTTCACTTGTCGCTCTGTTGTCTTTGAAGATACACTTAGACAAATTATTTGTTACTTCAGCTTGTGTTTTAACCCGCTGACCTTCCAGCTCAGAATTGACAGCTCCTCGTCATTGTCAAATAAATCTGTCGTTGAAATTCACATCGTTTCCCATATCTGCACGTGGACCACGCTTTGCAGTGGAAGGTATCTTTATAGGAGATATCGTCCTCACGCTTTCGTTCAGACTGTCGCATGCTTTGCACGGGTAATCTGCCGTGTTGTAAATGTCGGAGAAACTTATGACACATTCGGTAATGTATCCCTGGGCCGTCGGTGATATAAAGGAGTCCCCAGTTTCTTCATCTGTCAAAACATAGGGGGTTTGAGTGTTAGCATTGTTTATCGTGACTGGTACGTTGTTGGAATCCTATTTGCGTGATTTTCTGCGTGGTGTGCCTGGAGTTGTGGGTGAGTTTGTTTGGCACTCTTTTCTTTCATTCGGGGCACGTTTCAAATAGTTTCTTTTCCTTTCAGCTAAAATACGTTGTATTCACATAGATAATGTTGCACAGATGTTTGAATCAGAGACCATATGATAGAGGGACGGTCCTCCCCAACAGTTTATCACTAACCATCAGTGCTATGGCCTGGCATGTAACTGATACACATCGACACCCTGCTGCTAACTTCCCTCTACCGGTACACATGCGTGACAGATGCGCAGACATTTGCAAATGAGCACTCTGGTAACCACATAACAATATTGCGTAATATCCGGGCCGAGAGTTAATTCCCTTAGCGGGATTTCACCGGCTGCGTTTGACAGTTAAACATTACATGGACAGCTCCAATAAACTGATCACAATAATCTTAATTTTTATCTTATCTCTCATTTGCACATGTCAGCCGACAACATCGCAGAACATGTATCATTCGCGAAATGCATGTCGTCATAAGCCTGGAATATTTGTTTCAACATTCGGCATGGCCATCGACGACTTAATTCATTCACTGGGATGTTTTCCGACTTGGACCTCGATCCTTACTTGGAGAATTTACAGACTACGACAGGACAGAGAATACAAAAATACAAAAATCAAACTAACCGAGTCAGGTAAAGGCAGTTTTAACATTACAGTTGCCAGTATCCCCGATGCTCGCTAAACGTATCATCACATGGCTAATCTCAAGATTTACTTGCAAGTATTTGTTGGCACAAAACAGGGGTGTGGTCAAGCAGTCGATGAAAGTCAAAATTCCCGCGAATTTATAAAGAATGTGCAGATTTGCAAGCGTTGGCCAATCAGAGGATTTGCTTCGACCACACCCCTGTTGTGTGCGGACATATCGTCATCCATTTGTGTGAAGATCGTGTAGTTGAGAGTCAAAATCGGTTTTCAATCCACTTGCAGAAATAGCAATAAAGAATTGGTAGGTGTCATGAGTGTTGCTCGATAGGCCAATCATCCATGATTTTGTTTACATAAAGTTTGAATTGATTGCATGCGATTTTAGCGTAGCGAGCGGCAATGCAGTCGGGTAGGCTGCACCCTAGAAGTGTCTGGCCTTGTCATTATGTATTGTACTGTGAAGCATTTCGAGTCGGGGTGTCATCTCAAAAACAATATTTTTAAAATCATGAATCCTCGGAAAGACACGAGGGCCTGTGACTGGCTGGTGTTTCACTAAATGATGCTATTATAGTCTCTGATTTTAATTTTATATTATTTCGCATAATTTTTATAAAGTTTATAGTCCCAACGAAACACGATTTCACATTATCCAAGAGCGTTAATGTTTTTATAATGCCAGTTTAGGGCTAGCAGTGATTATGCTTTGGGCCGTATGGAGACATTTGGGGTTTTTTTCAAAGGGAATACTAAAGTCACTTTCCTCCAAGCCCATGAAATATTCGTGTTAAATGGGCTGTACTACATTACCCTATCAATTAAAAAATTTCAGCAAAGTGTCAACTTTAACTTGTCAGGAAAATGCAACCAATAACATTAATACACAACATCACATGTTCTTATATGTACAATGTATTTATTGTATAATAGGACCATAGATCTATATGTACAATCATGTATTACTAAATTCAACCATTTAGATATTCTTTCATTAAAAACACAGTAAATATGACTTTCAACTGTTGCAAATAAACTCTAAACTGAATTTGAAATTGAGACTTAAGACTAAAGAATATACTAGTTCATTAAAATATTAAAACATGATAACTTATAAACTTGGTGCAACACAAACTGCACAGTTATGTTGTCCATTTAGGATTTAGATTGTGAATGAAAAACAGGAAATCATACAAATCTGTACACTATCTAAAATAAATTCGTAAACTGATGTTCTAAATATCCATGAAGTGAATTATACATTGGATTTTAATTTCCATAACTTCTTCTCATGTCATTTATTATATATTTAATTTGATCATTTGCGACCCTATGATGGATGCATCTCAGTCAGGTTCAATAGTTGGTCAAGATCTGATCCAAATCGCAAAATTTATTTCTCTTGAAATAAAATATGTTTAAAACAAATGACCGAGAGGTTATTTGGAGCAGGTATCAGATGTGCATACAGGAAGATTGTATTTAAAGCATGCACACCTATATAGAAGAAGTCAGCAGCCATCACATCAGACTTATTCACATCTTCACCATGTGTTTGCTAGACGGCATCATTCAAATGCCCTTTCACTTTCTTCCGGAATCAATGAAGACAGCGGATGATAAGCAAGTAAACCATATCAGAGGAAATGACCAAGCTGCGCTATTTTACATTTCTGGATATATTGTCCATGCTCTGCTAAAAATAAGACAATAAGTGGCCAAAACATCTAGGCTCTAATCAATAGCCTCCATACAAGTACAGAGTCCAAAGAAAACTACATTCGGACATTTTCCAGATGGACATTTGTGGCTTCTTCCGGGCATAGGGTATCTGTGGGTTCATCTCTAGAACTGAAAAAATGGAGATGCACAATATTAATATTAAAGAAAAAATAAAATGAAGTGTTCTAAATACTTTTTAAAATTATGCAATAGTTGGTTGCCAATGCTCTTTCAAACAAGGTCTATCTACTTAATCAAGATGGGAATATTGTACTTAATAGTAGGCTCTTTGAGTAGCCCTTCCGATGAGTGCCGATGAAAACTGAACAATAATGGAAAAAAGTACATTTATTTTCAACCGATTAGGTGAATGAGATTTTTGTAGAATGATTTAAATATATATTCGGGTCATATTAACAAACAAAAGAAATGTTATGTCGTCTGCTACAAGGTAATTGAAATGTTCAGTATTCGCGCAAATATGGGTTTACGTCAAAAATCATAAAGAATAAAATACTGATCATAGCCATATAAATTTGGTACCAAGCAAAAGAGGAAATCGCCATAAATGTTGACATATTTATTTAAAAAATGCTAGTAGTAAACTATTCTTGTGAAAGCGTGCGAAAATCAAGTGTTGTGGAGTAAATATTTTGGAAAACATCATATTTCGTCACATTGCAGGAGTCAATTTAAGGACTCACGTGACCTCCACAGACTTATAAATGCCACTAAACCAATCTTTATCTTATCTGCTTTTATTACACCCTGGTAATTAAGGATTTGTATTGAGAATTATACTAGCCACATAAAGAAACTGTGCACACAGAAAATGCCTTCATAACTGGAATACAACACTGCAAAGACGAAATGATGTAGACACTTTATAAGCCGAAGTATCGGACCACAAGAAAATGTCAAAAGAACATGAACAATATCCGTAACGATGACGTCAGAAGTTCAAAATCAAGTAGGGGGTCACACGACGAAGTCACAAAATCAATAACGGGTATGACCACTGTGTGGGTGAAGCACAGCAGTGCATCGGAGAGGCATAGAGGCTACCAAATGAACATTGAAGGCCTTGGAATGGTCTGGGGCATGGTCACTGCTGTCTGGAACCTGTATTTGAGATGAGTCGCCTGAATCCACCTGTCCTGTCTTGGCGTCATTACGTCGAGAACGCCCAGAACGTGGGTGGTTCGGCGACGTCATTACTGTTTTGATAAGGCCTGACCCATGCAGATATCGTGTTACGATGGCATTGGAAATGTGCTGCCACCTGTTGTTGGCTCATTCCTGCTCTAACCATTCCAATGGCTTCATGACGTTGAGCAGATGTTAATCTTGGCATGATGTGCATGTGACTTCTCATGTGGATTTGTGAACTTTTGAATGACCAAAGATCAAGCTTTCGACAGTGACAACAATTTCAGAGTTTCACCTGTTGTGTGCAGCTGTACAGGCTGCATGTGCAGTAACGCATTGAAAGTCCATAGGCCACCGTCAATGACGTCACGTCGCCTGGCACGTGCATGAGCGTTTGATTGTCTCCAATACTTGCTATGTTCACAAATGTATTTATGTATAAATACGCTGTGTGCCTATATTTATATTTTTCTGTGTGCACAGTTTCTTCATGTGGCCAGTATAGTAGCCATTATTGAAAATCAAAACCGGGACTTTTGCCGATTTTACACCTCTGCCATCGTTCTCACAGAACAACGAGCACACATGACAGTATTCATCAAATACAAAGACAAATATATGCTTTAGCACCCTAATAAACCTCAGATGCACTGTTGCAAAAATAAGTATATACATGAGAATAAATGTAAAAAAATTACATCTTACCTTACCAATGAAAATACGGGAAATCGATGACTGAAGTGAACACACGCTTTCGCCAGCTTCCGGATAGGCTGTGCAGTACAAGCCGTAGCGCTGATGGTTTTGCGCATTGGCTCGAGGGCCGTCCCTCTATTATATGGTCTCTGTTTGAATCAACAACTTTGATGGCGCTCTTCAGAAGTGACATAAACAAATGAATGAGTAAAGTTTTCAAAACGTTTCCAGTGTTGTATCTGGTAATTTTGGTTTGAAAAACATCGCCTTTGAAAGTTTTTGAAGACAACTTTTGCCCAAAAGTAGCATTCAATATGGCGGCCGCCAAGAGACCTAGCCACATTAAATGAGGAAACTTTGTAGGAAGGTACATAGAGGCAAAGTATGCAAAATTTGAAAGTCATAGCTCTGATAGTTTCAGAGAAGATTTTGGGAGAAAAGTAGTCATGAATTTGCTGAAAAACATCGCCAAAAATTTAAATCCCAAATAGCGGCCAAACGATGCATTTTAGCCACATGGTTGCTGCAGTTGAAATTGTAGACATTTTGATTGCGCATCTGCTCCAGTTGAAATAGTAATGATGCTGTGATTCTTTAAAGATGCATATAAGTTAAAAAATAAACAACAAAAGCAAAAATCTAGATATCCGTCACTCCAGAAATTTGGTAGTCATTGGACTTGTAGTTTCAAAGATTATTGCTTTGGAAATTGAATTTTGTTAAATTAATTTTGAATTATCTCCCCTTTGCTATTGGGCCTAGAGCCTTGAGATTTTTGCAGAAACAACTTCAGCACTGTCGGCACCTTGGTGATTCTGTCCAGCGGTGCTTTTTGTACGAGTGGTACAAAATACAGCGGAATAATAAATAATAATAACATTAATGATTACAATAGGCCTCCTGCTTTGCAGCAAGGAGCCCTAATTACAAAATCGTTATTTTTGAGTTTTTCGGGGTTTTGGCCCCTGGAACTTGATAGTAAGTCAGAAATGCTTTCTAATGGTCAAGGTAACGGGGTCAAGGTCATTTGACCGGTCCGTCACAAGAAAAAACACTTTTTTTTTGGCGAGCTAAGACGCCATTGTTATTGCATCTAGGGTGAAAGGAATTAGTGTTTCTGCTTTCCCCAGACCCTGTATATCATATGCGCAGGTCAGATTTGGTGACAAATATGTCCGCCGTCTGTCCACATGTCTGTCCGCCAAAGTACGGTCTATCCATTTTCTCCGGAACTATGAAACGTACAGAGTTGAGATTTTGCACACCGCATCCCCTTGACTGTGTCTAATGTTGTATAAATCAAGTCATTTGGATTTCCACTTTTGTTGCTATGGCAACCTGAAAAATGAAAAACTTCAATACAAGATGACCGCCAAACGACCCTTTTTTTTATGAGCATCTAAGACCACAAACTGTCAAGTGTATCATGTTGATGCATAGTACCGATTTTCACGTCTTTCTGTGCAGACCCTGAGCAGCTACGTTGTATGTAAAGTAGTGTCATCAGAATCTGCCGAAATCCAATATGGCCACCAAACGATTCACATTTTGACATGCACCAAAGAACAAAAAATGTTCAGCACATCAAGTTACTGCATGCTGCCAGATTCTAGCTGCGGAGCTGAAATAGTAATGACGCTGTGATTGTTTTTTTGTAAATCCATGTGTGCAAGATTCAATCCAATATGGCCGCCAAACGACACATGTTTTTATAATCATCCAAGAACACAAAATGTTAAGCATTGTACGCTTATGCATAGTACTAATTTTCATGTCTTTCTGTGCAGAATCGGAGCAGCTATGCTGTTTCTAGAGTAGTGTCACCAGAATCTGCTGAAATCCAATATGGCCACCAAACAATTCACATTTTGACATGCACCGAAGAACAAAACATGTTCAGCACATGAAGTTACTGCATGCTGCCAGATTCTAGCTGCTTAGTTGATTCTTTAAAGATACATTTTAGTAAAAAATAAACAACAAAAGCAAAAATCTAGATATCCGTCACTCCAGAAATTTGGTAGTCATTGGACTTGTAGTTTCGGAGATTATTGCTTTGGAATTTGAAATTTTGGAATTACTTTTGAATTATCTCCCCTTTGCTATTGGGCCTAGAGCCTTGAGATTTTTGCAGAAACAACTTTAGCACTGTCGGCACCTTGGTGATTTTTTTCAAGCGATTCTGTCCAGCGGTGCTTTTTGTACGAGTGGTACAAAATACAGCGGAATAATAAATAATAAAAACATTAACGATTACAATAGGTTTCCTGCTTTGCAGCAAGGAGCCCTAATAAATGTAAACTTATAACATGCCTTTTCCATGCACAAGGCCCATGCTAAAAGCGCTAACAAAGTGGGTGGATAGTATACATATATACAATGAGGCACTAGTAGCTAGTCATAATGCAGTGAAAACAGATGAGTCTTGAGAAGTTGTTTGAAGGAATTAAAGTCAACTGGTGACTTAATGGTGATAGGGAGAGAGTTCCAGAGTTGAGGGGCAGAGCAGGTAAAGGATTTCCTTCCAAATGTTTGCAGTTTGAAACGAGGCACAGAGAGAAGGTTCAAATTTTGAGAACGGAGCTGTCTTTCTGGAGTGTATGGGGTAAGAAATTCTTTTAAAGATCACATATACCCTAGGGGGTACAAATACATAAATCACTAACTGGCATCGTTATAAATGAAACCCCGTCATTAAAACTACTCATTTCAACCTTTAATTGACTTAAATCGACCTTTTTGACAACAGTGCACAATTCTCACCCGCGAACGAAATTTCAACCAATCAGAGCGGCGCGTCTCTGTGACGTCATATGAGGAATAGCTTTGAGGGCCGATGCAGAATTCATCTACATTTTAGGGGGTAAATTATCTTGTTTACAGGCTTGTATAAACCTGAAATCGTGACAATTGTTGTGGAAAATGAAAGCTATATGTTCTCACAATCTACTGTCATTTAATTTTGTCCCCTGCTTTGCCTAGTTTCCGAGTTACAACTTGTTTTCATAGACGATTCTGTCAAAATCGATTGGTGTCGTTAGGCCCTATTTGTATAATGACTGATCCAAATTTATCCCATTTCTGTTAATCATGTCATGTAAAAATCTGTTTGTATTCTCAAAACAGTGTCGGCCCATAAGTTTTCACATGCAATACAGCAATTAATACTCCCTTGTTGTAACCCGTGTTAGCTCTAGGTGGTATAAACCTACACATGTTATTTGTCATCATTCACTTGATGGTCAGTTAATGAATTTATAACAGGTATAATTAGTGGTAACACACTTAGATTACCCGACAAAGGTTCCCATTGGGCATTTCTTGTGTCTGGAGTAAATATTCAACATTATAAACATCGATCAAAGGATTAACCGATAACACGCTGATTGATTAATTACTTTTATCTTACACAGCGGAATTGTCAAAAGGTAGTGTTTATGTATGTAGATTTACTAATCTATACTGAATACACTCTGTCGTGTCGGTGTCTTCGTAAAAACAACGTCCTTCTTTCAAAGGATTAACCGGCAATACATTGATTGATTGCCCATTATTGGCTAACTAAATTACTGTTTTTAAAGAAAGGCGGACATTATGCAATTAGTTGCCAGGTGTGCTATCTTGGGTGACCAATGAGACTATATACCAATACCTGAAAAGATTTATCACTTTTTCGTATATTAAACTGTTGAAAGACACATCATTTGGAACAGTTTTGTGGATATTGATGGATACATTCCTCGAACAAGGTAATAGCCTGATATTGTTCCTATAACTTTAATCTGTTTTAATTTTAATATTTGCATTTTGTTTTTATTCATTTGTCGTAGCATTCAACAGAATCATTGTTTTCGCCGGTGAAGTGTAATGAGTCAGACAACATGCACTAGGGTGTGTGTGCGAATTATGATTCACATTGGCAAACTATAAAATGTCTAGATATTACAGTTCTGTTATAAATTCACTATAAGTATCAGCAGATCGTCTGCTTTTTATTTAGTTTCAAAATGCATACAAGTATGATAATAAACTAATTAGGATTATAAGACCAAATATAAAGACGCACATTGACTAGTATCTACATACTGGTGAGTGGACATTAACCATGGGAATGTAGCAAGAAATTTATCGCGCAGTATTGTGACTTCGACCCCCACCTCGCTTCCGTGGAAGAAATCGTTGTGTTACAAGTTGTGTCATGGAAAATCTTTATGGTCATCAATCATATACATATTTTACTACAACTAGTAAGTAGTTTTGATTCTTTAACTTCCGTGAAGCGATCTGAACACAAGTAAGATATCGTTTCAGGCTTCCACAACACTCAGCTTCGCACTCTCACAAACATAACCCATTTAGCACGAACTGCGGGGTCCTGTGGAAATCTGTGCATGGTGACACCATCGCCCGACCCCTAGGAGCAATTGACGACAAAGCAACGATTCGGCATGTCGTCGTTGATGTCGAGAAATCATCAAAATGATGAACGTGCTACACACTTTCTATACAACTAACTGAAAATCGTTCCTCATATGACGTCACTGCAGTGCTCTCGCGACAGAGTTACGTAACCTGTCTGTGGTTTCGTTGGCGGGCGAGAGGGAATCAAGCGACTTTTTAGCCACTTTTAATCGCTCGGTATTAATTAACCACAAGTTTTTAAAGAATAAATTTGGTGTTCCGCATAAGACTAACCACAAATCTTTCATATGTAATGGTTAAAAGAGTAACAAAACACAAAGTTTATTAGTTCTTTAAGTATTCTGGACCTTTGCCATTGAGCCATTTGTACACAAAACACAATATTTTAACGTTGATTCTTGATTTAACAGGCAGCCAGTGCAGGTTTTTCATGACAGGTGTTATGTGGGAGCTCTTAGAAGTTCTGCTTATGATTCGGGAGGCTGTATTTTGGACATTTTGTAATTTTGATAGCAGCTTCTGAGAAATACCAAAGAGGAGGCTATTACAATAATCAATTCTTGATATAACAAGTCCCTGGACCAGACTGTGTGCTGCATCACGAGTGATGACATGACGTATTCTGCCAATGGCTCGTAGATGAAAGAAGCATATTCTGCAGAGTTGATTTACATGAGTGTCCATCGCCAGTTGTGAGTCAAGTGTAACTCCGAGGTCTTTAACAGAGTCCACTGGTTGTATCTCTGCATCTGCTACCAGAACAGTACTGGTGGTAATTTGCATTTGCATTTGAATTGAACTGGATCATCAATATTACCCTCACTCACCCCTATGTCATCATGGATGATGAGGGGAACCGAAATAAAAATAATGGGCTTCTTCTCGGGGTTCTTAGACTGAGTGAAAAGACGTACGTAACAACATGATTTATGCACTATGCACGCAATATGTTAGCCACATGTCCGGAATACACACAATGAATGACAATACAGATATCTAGTACAATGCAATTGAGTCACAAATCTATAATATTGGGTCACAAACATATAATATTAACTCACCAGAGTCTTTACATTTACAGTGTGAGCAGATATGCTGCTTGAAGGTTGTTTACCATGACAGCAGGCAATAGGCAATGTTGATCAACTTGACAAAGGCAGACAGATGTACACAAATCCAGTCATGTCCTGCGCACAACACGACAACCAGCCTTTATATTGCTTTAACACAGTTCTCGAGCATTCTAGCAATGCTGGGCTGTATCATTATCCACTCAGAACTTTATTGAAATCTGTCGAAATTGGTGGAAAACTCCACGGCATGATGAAAGCCGAAAATAAACAAGATTGCCAAGGGAGGCAACTCTGAAGCGCTATCAAAATGGCGTATCACTAAAAATTGTATTGCCATTGAACATATATGATGCGAGATGCAAGCCAAAACCCACTCTCAAAACTTTAAATATTGTGACCCATAATAACTATCACTGAATCAATGATATTACAAATTACAAAAAGCACACTCTCATAACACTCTTCCCCTTAAGGAAAAGAAAGTTTCACAGAGACTTTCTGTGAAATCATAGCAAAATACTAGCATAATAAGATGACATGTAATAATATGAATAACATGAGAAACATCTTGCAGAATTACTATGATATAATGCAGATACAAAAAATACATACAGCATCATCGAGTCATTATGCATTTATAACCTGGAAAGTGCTTCAGCACAAACATTGTCTTTGCCTTTAATGTGCCTAATCACAAGTTTGAACCCTTGAAAGGTCCATCTCCACCTATAAGTCTTTGATTCTTGTTCTTCATTTTGTGAAGAAGAGTCAAGGGATTGTGATCAGTAAACACTTCAATTGGAAAAGTAGTGGTACCTAGGTATACTTCAAAATGCTGCAAAGCTAGCAAAAGACCTTATGTCTCTTTCTCAATGGTAGAATAATTTCTTTGATGCTAATCAAACCTTTTGCAAAAATAACAAACTGGTGTTCAATTCCTGATTCATCCTCTCTCGTTCAGGGAGATTTTTCAAGCCATGACATAAACAGTAAGCATTTGTTTAATATGACCATACTCAAACATCAAGATCACATTGCAGTAAAAAAAAATCATGAAATCAACATCATTTCAGCGCATCTGTCATCATAGTGTCAAAAATGCAGTAAAGGCAGACGAAGTTCACTGTAGTGACCAGACTGATGGTCATATTAAACAAATGCTTACTGTTTATGTCATGGCTTGAAAAATCTCCCTGAACAGACATCAAGCATCAAATCGTTCAGGTCAACTTCTGAAAATTTTGATAAGCAAATGTAAATGGGTTCAGTTTATTTGCATATATCACAGATTATGATTTTATTGACACTGTCATATCTTAGCCAGGTGTTTAGCGATAGCCAATTGTCATGAAATACCTTGTGATTGATTTTGATGTTTTGCACTTGGTTTTAGTGCTCGATTTATTTACAAGTCAAGCAACCACTGTTTCTTAGCAGGACCGACCATGCTTAAATAACCAAAACATAGTCTAAATATAGTGAATGACATACTCAGCTGCTATTGGCTGTCTAAGTATCGTGAATGACGTACTCAAATGCTATTGGATGGTATCTTTACAACATTGCAGCATTTTTAGCCACTCGGTGTTCCCATACTTTCTGTTAATGTCATTGTTTCCTTATCAAACGGGTTTTTAGCGATTTTTTTAAACTGAATTCTGAGGGTCACTCATAAAACTTGTGTCAAGCCTGACTCATATGATAATATTTTGAGCGTCTTTTAGAAAATTGTTGCGTCAAATACGCAGGAATCACGCGTCATGTACCCTGATATGGACCTTGATATGTAGCTCTCAGTGGTTGACCAGGAATGGGAAGAAAGACTAACACTTTCTCACCTTTGACTTTCTGTCATAATTTTGTTTCATTTTTGCTTGTGAAACTTTCAAGTTTTGTCTGGCCAACTCACTTGCTTTTGAAAGTCTGTCCCGAACTGTAGTCCAAAAGATTGATCTGAGGATTGCCATTGAGCCATTGTTCTTTTAGATGTTTGAGTGGCCCGCGCACACTATGACCAAATACAAGCTCAAAGGGGCTAAACCCTAAACTTTCCTGAACTGACTCCCTGACAGCAAACAACAACAAATGCACACCCTCATCCCAATCTTTCTCTGTCTCAAAACAATAAGTCTTGATCATATTCTTTAAAGTTTTATGAAACCTCTCAAAAGCTCCCTGTGACTCCCGGATGATAAGCACTAGACTTAACTTGCTTAATACCCAACTGGTACATAGCTTGTTGAAACACCTTAGACATAAAATTTGACTGACTGACTGAGTTTGGTTTTACGCCACTTTTAGCAATGTTCCAGCAACATCACGGCGGGGGATACCAGAAATGGGCTTCACACATTGTACCCATGTGGGGATTCGAACCCGGGTCTTCGGCGTGACGAGTCAACGCTTTAACCATTAGGCTACCCCACCGCCCCCATAAAATTTGAGCCCTGATCAGACTGAACAACATCTGGCAAACCAACTAAGGTGAAAAACTTGATCAAAACCTTGACAATCACAGGAGCAACAATCCTACGAAGAGGAATTTGCTTCAGGAAATCTGGTAGAAGCACACATGATAGTGAGAAGATACTGATTACTAGACTTAGTCTTAGGTAGTTGACCAACACAATCAATAAGAACTCTACTGAAAGGTTCCTCAAAAGTCGGTATAGGGTTTAAAGGAGTGGAAGGAATTTTCTTATTTGGTTTTCCAACAATTTGGCATGCATAACAGGTCTTACAAAATTCAGCCACATCTTGTCACAAACTGAGCCAAAAGAAATGTGCCAAAATTTTCTCACAAGTTTTGTTTACACCCAGATGACCTGCCATGGGACTTTCATGTGCCAGTGAAAGTACATGCTTTCGAAATAATTTTGATACCACAATTTGATGATACAATTTCCATTCATCCTCCGTGGGAACGTCCGGCGAACTATATTTCCTCATCAGAACGCCAACCTTGAAGTAATAACAAACTGGAACCTCCTCAAAAGAAACAGCCATACTAGCCAACTTCTGTAATTCAACATCCTCACCCTGCGCACTAATAAGCTGCTCCCTGGAAAGAATGTGATCACCACCTGACAAACTATCAGACTTATCAAGAAGACCTGAAGAGTTACTACTCTTTGAAGATAAGTCATCAGCCTCTGCCTCATGAGAAGAATGATCCATGAAAGTTTCTGACAAATCATAAATTGAATCATTCGGCAAAGAAGTCTTCGAAGAAATGCCTTTCGACATTAAACAAGTCACTGCACAAGAAGGAAAAATACCCGGAAATTCATCCTCTAACTTTTCTGTACTAACTGAACTCTCTGGAGAAACAGTGACAATGGGATCAGCACCAACTTTGGCCCCCATAAGATCAGTACCGATCAACAAATCGACACCCGGAACTGAGAGAGAGTCAAGTCAAAGTCAACTCAAAGATATTTATTGTACTTAAGGCCTCCGGCCCATATACAAGTACTACAAGTATATATACAGCACATGTTACAGACATTTCACAAAGAAATTACAGTTCAGATAAGATATTGCTTCTAAGGAAAACAGCATGTTTTACATAAAGCGCAAGATTACGTATTACATTTTCATTTTTGGAGGATAGAATGGAAGCAAAGGCGGATGAAGGATATATTAACAGGTAATTATTTGGGATATATATTTTTCTTAAATCAGCATAATGTGGGCATACAAAAGCGAAGTGAATTTCATCTTCTATAGCCGAGTTACACAATGGACATATCCTTAAACGTCTCTCTATTGAAAATCGTGTGCCCTTATTTACTGATAAGTCTAACAAGCCCAATCGAAAATTGACAAGTGTGCGTCTGATATTTCTAGATGTCAATACAGATAGATATAGTTCTGGTTGAATTAAGCTCTTATGTGATCTATACAACTGGTATCTTGAACTATTGTCTAGACAGGAATGCCATTCTTGATAATACATGCTAACAGATTGTTCTCGAAATTGCTTAAGAAATAGATTAATATTACCAACTGTTTGATTTAGCCACACAAATCCAAAGCCATGAGAAAATAAAATAGTTCTAATATGAGACGCCCATGTTGTCTTACCCCCATCATCTAAATGTACAAGCATGTTATAAGCTAGTTTGGGGATTCTTTGTTCGTGCATTCCAAGGATCTTTAACCAATATTTTAAACATCTGATTTGTGAATTTATATATATCGGATATCTACCGCATTCTCCATAAACCATACAAGTTGGTGCTGCTCGCACTACATTTAAAAATCTTTTACATGCTAAAAGGTGTAGTTTCTCTAGACATTCATGACGTTGAAATCCCCAAATTTCTGACCCATAAAGCATAATCAGTTGGATTTGTGCATCAAACAATTTAAAATATATTTTCGGGGTTAAAATTCCAAAATTCTGGGAAACTTACATAACATTAATTAGAGCCTTCTTAGCACGTGATTTCAGGTCTATAACACTCTTTTTAAAGTTCATGGTATGGTAAAACAATAGTCTGAGATAGGTATACTGATTAACGATAGAAAAATTTTTGCCACTCAAAAAACATTTTTCTTTAGAGGCGACAGGCCCACATCTACTAAAGATAAGTATGTTTGTTTTTTCAAAATTAACAAATAATTTCCATTCATTTGTATAATGTTCCAAAATATTCAGTTGGTTTTGTAGACCGACGATAGTATCTGACACTAAAAGTACATCATCGGCAAAAAGGAGGATAAATATTTCAATCATGTCTGGAAACATTTGCACACCATGTTTACCTGAATTAGAATTATCATAATACAGTTTGTTTATAAAGAAGGAAAACAATGTAGGGCTGAAAATACACCCTTGCCGAACTCCCATGGGACAGTCGAAAAAATCGGTGACATCATCACCACAACGAACACATGATTTAATATTCAAGTACATAGATTTTAAAATAGAATACATTTTTCCTTGTAAACCAGACTTTCGTAAGCAGTGCCATACTTTACAACGATCCACAGAGTCAAAGGCTTTCTTAAAGTCAACAAATGCTACATAAAGTTTGTGTTTATTACGCGATAGACACTTTTGTATTATTGCATATAGTGTAAAGATATGGTCAGTAGTTGAATAATCTTTTCTAAAAGCCGCCTGACATTCAGGAATTAAGTTTCTTAGATTTGACCAGTTTGAGATTCTGTTCTTTAAAACAGTTGTAAATATTTTCCCAATAACACTCATTAAAGATATGCCTCTATAATTATCTGGATTGTCTTGAACACCCTTTTTATGTATAGGGACGATAATTGAACGAGACCAGCTTTCTGGAAACGAATCACTTTCAAATTCAGTATTAAAACACTTATGGAGGAAGGGCATTAACTCGATTTGAGAACATTTAATCATTTCGATTATAATATTGTCAGGACCAGCTGCTTTTCCGCTCTTTAAGTTATTTATAGCATTCTTTATCTCATCTACTTAAATTTGTGTTTCCAAAATCATTTGATCAACAGTGTCATAGTCATTCGAAGAGATAATATCATCATCGAAGGAATAACCATCGCTTGGAAAAACAGCATCATTAGAAAAAACTGTCTTGAAATGTGTCATCCATTCACATTTTGAAATATTTCTTTTAGGATTTCATCTCTTTCTAAATGAACGAATTTGTTTCCAGAACATAGCAGGGTTGTGGATAGAATCATTCAATCTTTTCAATCTTTGATTATGCAGGTTAGATTTGAATTTTCTACATGAAGCTTTGTATTTGTTTCTCATTTTACAAAAATAATTTCTGTTGCTCTCCGAGCGTCTACACCGAAAACTTCTAAGTGCTTTGTGTGCTTCTCGTCGTGCAGATTTACACTCGTCACTTAAGGGTGTTTTATAGTTTTGCTTAAACGGCTTAGTCTTTTTCTTCATACAATCTGCTGAATCTAATATGACATGGAGAAACTCATCTAAAGCTCTGTTTAGATCGAACTCAAGTTTCGATAAGAGGCAATCATTATAAAATGAAGTCTTACTTTTCAAATTATCTAAAAATATTTCGCAACAGGCGTCGTTCCAAACAATCTTTTCTTTATAATCATCAATATGGTTTTTATCACTTGAGTTGTTCATATTTGGAAATTGGAGTCAAGAACACCAACATTCACCTCACAAGAAATCAGATCTGAAGTCAAATTCACAAAATGGAGAGGAGCATAAGAATTGCCACTTATACCCTGAAGCAAAACATCTGAGTTCGCTGAAGACTCATCAGAAAAAGGCAAAATATCCTTCAAAATCAGAGGTTGAAGAGCTCCAGTATCTCTCAAGATGATGAGGCACTGTGGGGTAGAATTATCTCCCATAAGCAACACAGAACCCTTAGAAACAAAGGCCAAAGGGTGTGGGTTCGAATCCCAGAGGGGACTCAACCCGTAAGTACCAGAATTTATACTTTACTAAGAAAGTGAAATCCCAAATATAACATATGTTACATTTGACCACTTTCTAAAATGGCATTGTTTATTTCATAGCTTTCGGCCGTGGGAGCCGTGCCAATTAACACTTATCAGAGGGGTACACAAAGTCCGCAGTCTAGACTACCAGTTGTCCGACTTCCACTTTTGTGGAAGCCACGGTGGCTGAGCGGTCTAGGCATCTGACTTTGTGTGCTGGCGATTTGGTGCCTGACTCTGAGGGTGTGGGTTCGAATCCCGGATGGGACTCAACCCAAAAAGTACCAGAATCTGTACTTTACTAAGAAAGTGTAATCCCAAATATAACATACCAGTGTATGAAATAAGGCCCGTCCGACCACCCAAAACGGGCTAGATTTCTGACAGATGGTCTAGATTTACAGCTAGCCAGCCTGATGGTCTGGTAAAACATTTAGATGTTCCATACATATCTTGGTGTCTGGTCTGGTTAAATCCATTTTGGGCTGGTAACATTTTGAAGTTACACCACTGTAACCTGCATGTCCTGAAGTCTTACCTGGGGAAAAGCCCTTTTGGCCTGAAACTTTTTATTACCCGGAGACCTAAAAGAACTCTTGTGAGTTAAACAATAATCATCTGCCAACATCGCTGCCTCATGTAAGTCATCAACCTAATGTTCATCCAAATAAGTCTTGAGATGAGAATGATCACTCTGCTTGAAATCCTCCATCAAAACTAACTGTCTCAAACCATCAAAATCTGTGACTTCCTAAGACCCACACCACCTATCAAAAAAAGTTTCCTTTTCTCTAGCAAATTCTACAAAAGTCTCATTGTCCCTTTTATGAGCATTTCTGAATTTCTGACGATAAGCTTCAGGCACTAACTCATAAGCTTTTAAAAGTGTCCTTTTGACAAGATCATAGTCTGAGCTTTGCTTATCGACAAGGCCGAATAAGCATCCTGACCTTTACTCCCTAGGCCACTTAAGGTTTTCAGCAACTTGTTCAAAATGTAGAAAGTATTTGTCTACTTCTTTCTCATTAAAAGTGGGTACCAGTCTTGCATGCCTTGCAATGTCAAAAGAGGAAGAATTTGAGGGAGGAAAAGAATATCCTAGGCTTTTCAGTTCAATTTCTCTGTCAATTTCCAATTTTCTCAATTCTATTTCTTTTTCTTTCTCTATTTCAAACTTTCTAAATTCCGTTGCTTCTTTTTCTTTTCTATATTCTATTTCTTCTTTCTGAATTTGCATTTGAATTTCAAGTTTTTTCATCTCCAAATTTTCAGAATTTTCTTCTTTCACCATTTCCAAAACTTCATGTTCACAAACCCCCTCATCAATATAATGATTCAACACAATTTTAAAAATCTGAAATTTCCTCATAGCAGGTTTTGCCTCAATTTTGAAATGTGAAGAAATTTGCAATAAATCTGATTTACACAAGTCACCGACTCTCTCAGGGGTAGGGGATTCAAAAAACTTCTCAAGTTCAAACATTATTTTGCTGGTTTCACAATTACCTTGTTGCAAAATTGCAGAAATTTGAAATACATTTCACAATAGGGCTCAATGTCAAATGAATTCAATCCCGGACGAGCCCCCAATTTTGTTACAGTTAATAATTTTCCATGACAAAAAGTTTAAGAGTCCCCTTTAAACCAGCAAAATAGAACACAGACAAGTCTCTTATATATTTAATAAGTATTTATATAATGATGGTTCTGGACCACTTCCCCTTATAGGCTTATTTTTACGTAATTCCACTCCCAGCGCCTAGTATAAAATAGTGATTTTCGAGTGGAGACATCGTTTGATGTGGAGGTCTAATCAGTGGTTTATGCAAGTGTGTCCGTACGCGTAAGTTGTGACACCGTCGATGGTGATCCATCGTTTGGTATCCATGGGCAACAAGGCGGTTTTATTCAGGGTGATTCCATAA
The DNA here is from genome assembly GCF_003918875.1 of Haliotis rubra. Lineage (NCBI taxonomy): Eukaryota > Metazoa > Mollusca > Gastropoda > Lepetellida > Haliotidae > Haliotis > Haliotis rubra. The sequence continues at coordinate 1,577,647 of NW_025766969.1, forward strand.
ATGTTGTGTTTGTCTCTTGTCAACGCAGTAATTCGGTGTTTGAACGTTTTATTCTTGAACAGAGCTTGTTCAAGGCGTGCTTGGTGTGTTGTTTCACCACATATTTTTTTACCCCTTTCGCCTTTAGGATCTGACCGTTGTCGGCTTTCAGGATAGAATACATCTTGGGTTTTTAACCCGATGTATTCGGCGATGGGAGTGCCCACGCATTCGTCCTTCATCTTGCCAAGGACCTTTTTATTGGTCGTGCTGTGTAGGGTGTGGTCTGGGGGTGTCGTACAAGTGGCTGTGTTTCACTATGTCCTCGTACACGTCCTCGGTGCGTATATTCAACAACAAAAAATTGGTGTCCGTGTACAGCAGCTTGCACCGATCGCCATACTGTTGTTTGAGTCAGTTGTAGTAGAAATCGTACATGAGATGGTTGGAGAGGTCGAGAATGCTCATCCCCACGTAGACGGGCTGGTTGAGTTTGATGTGGCTTTTGTTTATGTGCAGCGCTGCCAAGTCGTTATCGAATAGCTTGCTTCAGTTGAATGCCAGGCTGGCGATCAGTTTTCTGAGTTTTTCCTCCTGGTGCGATCGCACTAGTTTCACGTTGACGCGTTTCCTCAAATTTTCCATGGTTTTGCCGAATACCAAATTGTTCATGAGTTTGTAGAGGTTTTTCTCGAAGTCGCTCGTGGCTCGTTTTCTCAATTCAGTGTTCAACCAAATGTACGGTTCCATCCAGGGTTTTTGAGCACTCGGTGTATTTTGGTCACCTTCATACCCAGTGACAGGTACAGCTGCAGGTTGCGATAGTGCACGACGTACTTGGTTTTGTTCATCAAGTTCGGGATGAGTTTTTCCACCTGAGCCAGTGTGTTCTCGCCCAACAAGTCTCGCTGATAGTCGGACATCCAGTCTCAATCGACCATCAATCGTTCGGGAGCCAGCGGATAACTGTTGTGATCAGCGTGCAATGCCGCGGGATAGTCCAAGTCCACTTCGAACAGGTAGCCTATCTCGAAGTTGTTAACCCACTCGAATCTGCCCGTAGCAAATACTGACTCATAGCTCAGCCGTACAGGTTGTTGGCGTCGAGATAGAGGAGATGGTTGGTGGGCTTGTTCGAATCATAGTTTTTCACGTACGGATTGTTGCCTTTCGCGTACCGTTTCGAGACCTTGGAAATCCCGCCGCGCATGCCTTTCTCGACGAACAGGTGCATGTGGTAATCGGTGAACAATTCCAGTTTGACTCTGGTTTTCTTCAGCAGCAATGAATCTCCGTCGACGGCGTCACAACTTACGTGTACGGACACACGCGCATAAACCACTGATTAGACCTCCACGTGTTGTGAGTTTCCGAGACCCCCAATGAAGGAAACTCCACTCGGCATGTCGAGGTCTAGTCAGTAGTTGCTGAAAAAATGGGTAGCCCTAGCAAAAATGGGTCTAGGCTGGCAAGCTCGGCTGTACATCGAACGATGTCTCTGCTCAATAATCACTATTTTATACTAGGCGCTGGGAGCGGAATTACGTAGAAATAAGCCTATAAGAGGAAGTGGTCCAGAACCATCATTATATAACTACTCAATAAAATATTGAGCAAACAATGAGCAAGCTACAATGAATGACAATACAGATATCTAGTACAATGCAATTGAGTCACAAATCTATAATATTGGGTCACAGATATAAAATATTAACTCACCAGAGTCTTGACATTTATCATGTGAGCAGATATGCAGATTGAAGGTTGTTTACAATGACAGCAGGCAATAGGCAATGTTGATCAACTTGACGAAGGCAGACAGATGTACACAAATTCAGTCATGTAATTAAGCCCCACGCACAACACATAGCTTTTATACAGTTCTGGAGCATTCGAGCAATGCTAGGCTGTATCATTATCCACTCAGAACTTTATAGAAATTAGTGGAAAACCCCATGGCATGATGAAAGCCGTAAATACACAAGATTGCCAAGGGAGGCAACTCTGAAGCGCTATCAAAAAGGTGTTCCACTAAAAATAGTATTGGCATTGAACATATATGATGCGAGATGCAAGCCAAAACCCACACTCAAAACTTTAAATATTGTGACCCATAATAACTATCACTTAATCAATGATATTACAAATTACAAAAAAACACACTCTCATAACAACACATAAATACTTAATTCTCAAATTAAATCAACATTATCAAGTCCAAGATTCGTGGGTGTATGTTATACAAGGTTCTACACTTATTATTGAAGTCTTTTTTCATCCTCAGACTCTTCCTTTTCTTTCTGCGTTTTGTGCAAGTTAGCCATCTTCATCACAATCACATGGTTTGTGTGGCCTCTCTCTGACTGGGTTCCAGCAACACAGTAGCAAGTCAGAGGAAATGTGTCTCTGTCATCACCCAAGTCATCTCGCAAAATGTCAAAACTTAAGCATGGTGCACCTGTAGATATACATTAATCAAAACATTAATAAAGGCATTAACATTACTGGATCCTATAAACATAATAAGCATGTTTTCAACATGTTAACTACATCATGTACATGCAGTAACATAATGGGAGTCAGTATCACTTTGTGTTACAACACAAATTAGATATTGAAATAACATTTTTTTAGTTGTGAGTGAGTGAGTTTAGTTAGTCGATCTCTTCATCCCCTTCCATGTTAAACTTCTGGATGGGTTAAAAATACGTTGGAGTGATAAGAATAAATATCAACCTTGCCGTATTTATGTATGACCCGGAATGAACATCTCTACAAGCCACGAAGGGATCATGATATTTCCAAATTTATCAGTCTCCCATTCAACTAATGCAGTAGTATATACAATGATTGTCCGAGATCAATTCCAAGAAAGGTAGCTGTAAAGCTTTATTTCATAAATAAAGCTTTTGTCAGGCCCTTAGACCTCGCCGCCACTGTATATACTACTTTTGAATCCCCAGTGAACTTCCCGGCCACACGTGACACTATTGTGTCACTATGACCGCGAACTAGCACTTTCCTGATCATGTGATAGCTCTATGTCGTGTTGACAGGATACAATTAAGATTACCCGACAAGGTAAGTGTTAAATATTTTGCTTGGGGGGTAACATTGTGCTGTACGGTATGACTAATAATTCCTCTCTAACGAAACCTCTCCCTGGCCCATCTCTCAAGTAGTACAAGTTCGGCTCATCAGCTTTGATGTCCACTTTATCTATGTTGTAAATCTTGACTGACCATATCGGATCGTTGGCTCGTTTCCCGAGTGTCCCCTTCATGTTCACACGGCTGGTAAAGGTACCTCACGAGGGCCCTATTGGGTATCTGTTTCTCCTTCCCACGCGATGGTGCAGCCAACTCAGCCACCACTGATTTCAGTTTGATAGTGTCGGCTGGTTTCTTGCCGGTGAGCCGAGTGGTTTCGTGGTTGATAGCCGACACCACTTGAGGTAGACGCGCTACCCATTCCGTCGATCGTTTTCCCGGGTTGGCCATCTCTCTCGCATACTGATGCCCGAATAAGCTCTCGGCCAAAGTCCTATTGAATCTCTCAACTATGGCTTGACTGCGATGAGCCCCGGCAGCGTCACGCCGTGCTTGGCTAAGCAGTTGTGACATGGCACCCATGAACTCCCGTCCGGGGGTGACTTGCAGTTCGGTGGGCCATGTCAGCGGACTGCGTTTGTACATGCGTTCGAATCCGCGGGCTACCTGGGCCGAGTCTTTCGCGGTTAAGGGTTCGGCTTCTTTGTAGCGGCTGGCCATGTCCACGACGGTTAGGGCATACTTGTCGTGGGGTAGGAACAGGAGGTCGGCCTGGTGGACGCTATTGGGTATGTTAATGCCGAACTTTCTTCAGGGCACGTAGCATGGTGCCGGTAAATAGATCTGCCACGGGGCTTGTTTTTCAAGCCACGCTTTGGCCTCGTCTGGGGGTACTCGCGCCATTTTGGCCAGCTTATGTACAGCGCTAGCTCCTTTCCAGTACCCACGCGGGCTGTAGTAAATAGCCTCAAACTTTCTTTGGTTCCGTGACATCGTTGTCGCCCCGACAGGGTATTTATATATACACCTGTGTTCTTGGTTCAATTTTCTCATGCCCGTACGCGTACGTGTTGATCCCGTCGATGGCTATCCAACACTTCGTGTCCATCGGTGATAGGGACGTCTTGTTTATCGTCAGTCCGTATATCCTGTGCCCGTCGCTTCTGAGCGTGTTCATTTGATGCCTGCAGGTGCGGGTCTTGAACAGGGCTTCCTTGAATCTGGCGTGTTTGATGTGTTGTTTCACCACGTTCTTCTTGACCCCCTTCGCCTTTCAGATCTCACCATTGTCGGCCTTCAGGATTGAGTACATCTTGGGTCTCAAGCCTATGTACTCAGCTATGGGCGTGCCGGCACACTCGTCCTTCATCTTGCCAAGCACTTTTTTATTTACTGTGCTGTGTATGGCATGGCCCTTGGGGTAGTCGCTGGTGTCGTACAAATCGAGGCGTTTCTTCATGTCCTCGTACACGTCCTCGGTTCGAATCTCCATCAGCAGGGAATCCGTGTCAGTGTACAGCACTTCACACCTGTCGTCGTACTGTTTCTTCAGCTCGTTGTAGTAAAAGTCGTACATCAGGTGTTTGGATAAATCGAGGATGCTCATCCCCACGTAAACAGGCCGGTTGAATTTGATGTGGCTCTTCTTCTTGTGTAGGGCCACCAGGTCGTTGGTGAATATCTTGCTCCGGTTGAATGCCGGGCTGGCTATCAGTTTCCTGAGCTTGTCTTCCTCTTTCGACCGAACCAGCTTCACGGTCACGCATTTCCTCAGGTTCTCCATTGTCTTACCGAACACCGAGTTGTTCATGAGCTTGTAGAGGTTTTCTCAAAGTCACTGGTGGCCAGCTTTTACGCGGGTCCGTGTTCATTCTGATGTAGGGCTCCATCCAGGGGCTCTGGTCGAACACGAGCACCCTATGTATTTTGGTCAGCCTCATACCCAACGACAGGTACAGCTGTAGGTTGCGATAGTGAACGATGTACTTGGTCTTATTCATTAAGTTGGGCACGAGTTTTTTTAACGTCTGCCACCCGCCCACCCAGCAAGTTATGTTGGTACTCGGACATCCAGTCTGGGTTAACCCTCAAACGTTCGGGGCCCGGGGGGTAGCTGTTGTGCGATGTGTGCAATGCCTTGGTGTATTCCAAGTCCACTTCGAGGATATAACCTTTGTTCGAATCCGGCGCGATGCTCATAACATTGATCTCGGGTGATGCCCATTCGAATCCCCCTGTGGGTAGATACTGGCTCATGGCCCAGCTGTACAGGTTGTTGGCATCGAGGTAGAGGATGTGAGTGGTTGGCTTGCTCGAGCTGTAGCCCTTCACGTATTGATTATTGGCTTTTGCGTAGCGTTTGGCAGCCATGGAAATCCTGCCTCGCAAGCCTTTCTCAATGAACAAGTGCATGTCGTGATCGGTGAACAATTCCAGCTTAACTCCTGTTTTCTTCAGCAAGGCATCCCAAGATAGACCTGGGCTGGTGTAGTACCATGCGGGGTCGAGTTGATACTGCTTAAAACACGTCCTCCTAAACGTCTCGAACACGTCGGCTAGCAGGAGTACGTCTGTTCTCAAGTACAGGTCGTGGTAGTCACCCAGATTCTTACAGCCCAGTTTATTCCATACGTTAATCGGGTGCGAGTAATCGTTTGGGGTGATTGCCGAGTCAGTCAGGTTGCTGTAAAATCGGCCGATGGTAGGCAGTCGGGTCTCAGCGAACTTGGCCCAGCCATCAATGTACCCGTAGGGGTACACGCCCTTCCTCATCAGCAGGGGTCGAGTCTCGGCGTCGGTGTATCGATCAGTGATGGGGAAGGTATCGTTGGCCTTGACCAGACTGTCGAGTGACTGGGAGCGACTGTGTACAGTGCATTCCTGATAGTTTTCTCTTCCTCCTGCAAACACTTTTGAAACTTTTCAGCCGCGTTGGGACCCCTATACACTACGGGAGCTTTCGTTTCCCCATCACATCGGACGACCACGTATCCAAACCCACAGGCCTCGTGCTCCTGTGTTTTTTGTGTGGCCCTGCTGGCGGCAGCCTCAACGGGTTTGACCAAGGCTTCGAAGTCGGCGTTGATGATGTAAGGTACAGGCGTCTGGTTCTTGTGGTTGTCAAATTTTAGGATATTGTCGCCTTCCTTGGGCATGTCGACTCCTATGTTTTGTCCCAACGTGTTTCGACTGCTCGTGCAACAGCCTGCTGAGGTGTTTTATCCACGTGTAGTGATACTTATCACCTCGCTGGATCATGAATAAATTGATCACGCGGCGACCCTCCTGTGGGCTAATCCTGTGCACGACCGTTGTGTTGCCTTTGTGCCCTAAGACGTTTATGGCTATGCCATCATTCTGTTTTTCTATTTTAGTGATCTGGGATATGGGGGTGGGTTCGGCTATACCATCCCAGTTGAGCCCATCGTCTTGGGGATAGCTAGAAGGCCTGTTCGAATTAGTGTCAGCTGGAAACAAGGCTGACCTGATAGCTAACCTCATGCAATCGTCTCCTCTATTCTTGATGTTGACTATGGCCTGTTTTGCTTTGTAGTAGGGGGGCAAGTCTAGGTACGACCCCCCTCTGAATGGTACGTAGTTAGCTATGTCTAGATAGACCTTATCGATTTTATCCACGACCCACCCGGAACCCATGTGTGTGTAGCGTTCTAGGTATTCTCGTATCTGCTGAAACCTGATATCGATTGACTCGTCTATAGTCTCTGTATGAGTCACGACTTCTTGTTTACCCCGGAAGTAAGGCTGAACGTAGTCAATGACCCCCCCATTCTGCTGTTTATCGAGTGACATTTTCACTGTGATTTGAAACTTTATACTTCCCAAATCGTTTAGTTCCTCATTAACTTTATCAGCGATTAGAGGCTTGACGTCGGCGATGTCTATGTTCTTATCAACATGCGTGCGCCAGCCTCTCAAATAGTTACCTACAGCGCTCTCAGTGCGCATGAACTCTAGATCAACAGCTTTATTCTGACGCAATAGTTCAATTAGGTCGGCTTTCCTCATACGAGAATAACCTACTAACCCCAGCTCGCGGGCTACCTGTTTGAGTTGTTTCACAGTGTGGGGACGTACGGGGTCGTTCAGCCATTCGATTAGGTCGGCTTTCCCCAGGCGGGAATAACCTGTCAACCCCAGCTCTTTCGCTCGGAGTTTTAGTTGTTTTACCGTGGGAGGGGGTTGTATGTTGAGTAATCTCAACAACTCTGGTTTCCTCATTCGGGAGTAACCCACTACACCTCGTTCTCTCGCAATCTGCTTGAGCTCTCGGAAAGTAGGCCTATGTGTTACAATCTCTAATTGGCTGTCAACAAGGGAGGTAACTCCTCCAGCGCTATATTTAGAATAACCGTATCGATTCTGGGCTCAGGATAGCTTTCCCGTTTTATTATTTCCAGAACGTCGGGGATACACGTATATATATTAGCTGATTCAGTAAATACTTGTTCTCTGAAGACATCCAGCTTTGTAGTAACAATCATTTGAAAGTTGATATGTCCCAATTCGTTTATTTCCTTTTCGAGTTTGCTAATGACCAGAGGTCTGATGTTATCAATACTACATTTACCCGGAAACATCAACCAGCTTCTCAGCTTCTCAGCTTCCCAGGCCAAAAGCCGGGGGTGGAATTATATACCTAAGTGTACACAGTTTCTAATTAGGTAACCATTAAAAAATTACACCTCCATACTAAGGAGGCGCCTACATTCGTTTATGTAGTCCTTTTTCTTCTCGTAGGTAAGCTGGTGCCTGACTACGTTTGCCCCGTGGGCTTTACATAAACAGTAATGACATTTCACTCCAATACCGCACATGGAACACGTGTAGTTTATTAAACATCTCCTATGAAAACAGCAGTACCCCTCCATCCTACATTTCCTACCGCAGGTTTCGGTCTTCCCCCTAAGTATGTACTGGCATCGGTACGGGGCAGGTCTCATCTTTGGTATACTCATGTGGGAACTTAGTCTAATTGCTTTACAACCAACGCAGTCGCTGCTAGACCCAGCGCGATGAAGATCAATTCCCGGTCCTTTTGCCCCGGGGATGGTGTGTAGTACTGAGTGAGTGTGGGCTTATGGAGTGGTTCTTGCTGTTTACCGGTTAGCAGGTATAATTCTCTCGCTGCGTCTTCAACGTTCTCGAATGTTTTAACGGCATGGTTCTCACACTGGAGTTGTTCGTTAATGTCATCGATCCTCTGTATACGTTTCTTCGCATACTCAGCTTGCACGGCTTGTAGTTTCTCCACGGCTATGTCATGACGTTTCCGTTCCGCTTCTATCTCGGCCCCGTTCGACTCCCGTAGTTTCGAGAAGAGGAAATTACTTCCGGAAAATGCCAGGGAGTTTACTAACGCCCCGCCGACCATCATGGCGATCGTAGCCATCCTATATATAGTTACATTTACTTCAAAATATTTTCCGGGATGATCCCTTGTTTTACGAGGATGTCCTTGGTGGCCATCGCCATACCCAGGTTCATTATGAGCATACCCATATCCTGCAGGTTGAAATCTAGCTTGATAGTCTGTTGTTTAAGCACCATTTTGGTCAACCGAGCGTACCCTGGCGACCACGGTGGCGTGGTATGCATCGTTGACGAACGTTTTACCCTCAGACATTATGTATATGATATAAAAATATATATTTATAACATGATATGTGGGTTGACCTCTAATTGTGGTTGTGGTGCTGGGGGTGGTTGTGTATTATATAACAATAATGAGAGAGCCGCGGCAGCAGTTGCGCCTGCAATCCACAGAGTGTAGTTACTCTTGTGCTTGGTTAAACCACCTTTTCTACCGGCGGCGTCTTTCTTAGGGTTCTTCTTCCTGGTGACTGTAGGATTCCCCATTGGGGTTTCCTCTATTGGGGTCTCCCCTATCGGGGTCGGAGTCACTTCTTGATCCATCTTGTATACCATTACTATTATTTTTTCCCTCCTTAAATTGGCAATACTTTGCTGTGATAATCGCCGCCGTCACCGGGGCTAAAAACATACCGTATTTGTGGTACAGCACGCAGCTGACAGAGCTCAAAGCATGTTCAATAAACAGGTCTTTCTCAAGGTCCTCCCACAGGTAAAGTCGACGTTCTTGGGGAATGGGAAGGAAGTACGACGCAATACCAGTGTAGATCTGGGTCATAGCCGATCCTATAGTCTTTGACATCTCGGCCCCGAGTCTAGCCTCGTATCTCGCGTACAGCTTATCGATTTCTTAGGCTGACATTTTGTGAATTTTATCAGGAGCGTAGTCCCCAAAGTATTGTTTGGCTTTACCACCAACAGCCAGCGCTACCAGTCTCTCTCACTTGTCGTCACTCTGATCCTGCGGCACCAACAGTTGTTCGAGCTGTTCATCACACTCCATCTTATAATGTAATAAGCAAGTTTTAGTTTTAATAATATAATACCCGATATAGGTGAAACATAGCGAAATGAAGGTTAAGTTGCACACGATGAACACTTAAAAAAAAGTCATAACTGCTAAACGCTAAGTTTTACTAAGCATTTGCTAAGCTTTGCTAAGCATTTGCTAAGCATTGCTGAGGTAAAACACCCTATACGCTACGGGTTGGTTGGTCTTGAGCACGAGCTTAGAATGCTTAGTTTCAGCGAGCTGTTTCTTCACCCATACTCGTTCTAGTTTGCTCATCACATCGTTCTCTCTCAAGCACTCCTCGAACGAATCCCTGTCCTTGCAGTGGAATAAGGCCACCCATCGCGTCTGCTCCCTGAGGTCTTTCAACACCGAGTTGAACTTCTGCGTCAGCACCCAGACACTGTGCTTTGCGTGCTGGCCGGAGAAGGCTCTGTGTACATCCGGGTCCGTCATCGACCAAGGTCTTTCCGTGTAAGTTCTATTCATGTGCAGAGTAGGGCACATGATAACGATGTTATTGAACACATCCCGGTAGTACCCCTCCAGCATATCCAGCACCAAAACGGTCTTCCCACAGCCCGTCTGCCTGCACACTATGGCGTAGTGCGGGTCACGGGGTAGATCAATAGATGGCTCGCCACGCAAATCAATAGATGGCTTGCACGAATCTCCCATTCTCTATATTAAGTTGTGCGTCCATAATAACTTACAGATATAATTTCAACTTGCCCGCGGGTTGAGCCTTCTTGGTAATCTGGATTGTTATCCCCTCGCTGCCGTTGTCGATGCGGCAACCGCTGCCGTGCAATTGATCATCGTCCGTGGATCGCATGTCCAACCATAGCGCGTACTTGGTGGTCAGGTATTCACCGATCTGCACGGAGGATAGGTCCAGGTCCTTGATGACGTGTTGGTGCCGGGTCGGTAGTTTCGTTATCTCGTCCCACTGCTGGTGTGCCCTCATACCATGACTGAACAGCTGGTTGGGGACGCCCTCGATGGTCACTTCCACCTTTTCAATTGCGGGGTTAAAAACTTCCCGCTGTCCCTTCGGGAACGGCTCGTAATCCTCCACGGGGACAATCAGGATACCTTTCATCAATCGCGCCGGCAAGTTTAGGTTGATGTTCCACAGCATGTTGCTCTTATCCCGCACGACCGCTCTATGCCTCAGTATGCGGTCGTACAGGATGGCCACCTTCCCCGAGTACTGGTTTCGAACCTGCCTGGCCAGCTCCGGGCTAGTGACCATGTTGAACTCCAGAGAGATGTTGTCAATGGCATAACTGGCTTCATCACCGTTCGGCGTACGCACGACTTTGCTGTAGTCGTTAAACGTGAGCTCGTATTCAAGCCTATCCCCCAATGCAGCCTGGTAAAACGGCGCGTGTCCCATGAGCAACTTGAAGTCGAGCGGCACGCAGAACCTGTTCCCGTACGCTTGGGCGATGGCCTTTTCACCCTCTGAGATCTTGTCTAGCTGGTCTGCCGTGAAGCCATACCCCACACGCAACCAAAACGATTTGTTGATGGCTTGGTACACGTCATTGACGTTCTCCCTCGCTTTTCCAGAGGTCCCCGTAGCAGTGAACACGTCGCTGTCGTCAATGATCAGCACCTCGTTACCGCTGATCTTGATTATGGCTCGACCTACGTTCCGCACGAGCTCGCGTTTGTTGTTGTCGGAGGTCAACGTGAGGTTGAACGTCAGTCGAACCGTGCCTGGTACGATGAGGTCATTCTCACCCAGGTTTGGGAATCTAACCAGCAGCGTTTAGTTCTGGTCTGACGCCTAGAGGCTCTCTTGATCTTCGGAAAGGGAGGAGGAAACCTCATTCACGAACAACCCCTTAAGCACTGAACTTGTACAGCCGGCCGTTGACGATTATTACGACGCAGTTGAAAAGAGAGACAACATCAAGCCGTGGGGACGAGACTATATCAAGTTTACCATCGATAAGAAAGGCACGGTGCGATTGAGGGCTCACCCGGGGGTCGATATCATGAAAAAAGACGCGAAAGGACCGTATGCTTTGTCAACACTCACCAGTCGCCCTGGTGGGAGTCAACTGATCCGTGATGAACTAGGCTTCACAGATTACGGTGGTGCACAGCCTAAGCTTCCCCCGAAGGTCGTCCAAGATCTGCAAGCAGCCAGGGTTGAACTCAGCGGTGAAGGTGATATGCCCCAACGTGCTAAAGAAACATCAGACAGTCTCGAAAAAATATTGGCCACGTACTGGAACAAGCCTTTCCCGGGTCTCGAATTTCCCCTGAGGGAACTGTACGGCCTAGACGAAGCCTTGAAGCGTGTACGCGGAGAACTCGTGAACAACATGGGGAAACTGAACGAAATCGATGAGCACAATGCTCGTGAGAAAGGAAAACTGAAGACGAGTCTCTGAAAACCATCATCGAAAAACGATTGCGCAACTTGCAAGACGAGAGACGGACTCGGTTGGAATCCGCTTCCTCGAACCGGGAACAGCTTCGATGCCAGATCAGCCGCGTGCGGGAAACCATCGATCGAGTCCTGAATGAAGACACCACGTTGGCCAACAGGATCCGAATCCTCTTCCGAGAGCAAGGGATTACTATCGCCAGCATTCTGACTGCATTGGGCTTCATCATATCAACCCTGGTCATGTCTCTGACGGGGGGTACACCCACCCCACCAAGTGGGGGTACACCCTCTGGTGACGTCAGAGACTGGATAAAAAAACATCTGAAATCCCTCGGGGAGGCCCTGGCTAAACTCGCTGGTAAGGCCGCCGAAGCCCTGCCCGGCATCCTGGGTAGCATCTTCTCGTGGCTGCTCAGCACGCTGGCTAAAACTGTCACGTGGCTCGGCCAAAACCTGTGGGCAGCCGTCGTCGCCGTGGCGGGCCTGGTGTACGTAGCAGCTAAGGAATTTTTTTACCAAATGAGACCCAAACCGGCCGCGATCCCCCCGACCACCAGCACTGTTTTACGGTCTATGTGCTGCTGATTGGACGCCTGCAGGTGTGGGGGTTGGGGCTGTGTTTGGGTGTGGGTTGAACCCTAGGCTCTGGGTGTGGCGCCACTATACCCGTCTCACCGGTCGTGGGGGGTGACACGTGGGGGACGTTGACATCGGGGGTTGACCCCCAACTTTTGGTCTGCCGTGGCTACGATGATTTTGTTGTTTTAGCCCACCACTTTGTTGATTCTCAGTCGCATGTCGCTCAGAGCCATGTACAGTCCCACGTCGAACACGTAGTCGACTTTAGACCGGGCGTATTCCAATACGTCTTGGTATCGTCAGATGGCACCCAGTAGATCGACTGGGGCGGAGATTGCATCCTCGACGTTGGACATGACGTTCAAGCGTTCGATGCCGGCAAGAGTAAACCCTTTCGACGTGTCCAGCATGAACTTTTTCCAGTCATCCGCGGGCCCCTGCTCGAACCTCCAGACTCGGTAATCCTTGCTGTTGTCGAAAGCCATGTAACGGTCATCCCACTCGTTTGTTGTGATATGATCCGACTTGTAACCCCATTCTTTCATCTTTTCGCTGGCTTCCAAGAGGGGCATATTGTGAACGTTGGGGAGACCCAACCCATGGTTCGGGCCCGCCAAACGCCAATCCGTCTTCGGGTCTAGTTCGAATTCGTTTCAAACGCGTTCGTAGGCCCGTCGACCATACGGGTTGTTTACTGCGTCCCATGCTTTGTCCTGTGGGAGCGGGGCGCTGATCTCATTGAGGATACGCCTGACCTGGTAGTACATGTGGAACATGAACACAGACATATTTCATCAAATTTGTGTGTGAGTAGTTATTTGGAGGTGAGATGTGAAACCTGGGAACTTGCATCGCACCTTGTTTAGTCCTCACAACAAATACATTGAGTAGTTCATTTGGAGGTGAGACGGGACAGTGTCAGGCACAACATGGATGCGAAACCTGGGAACTTGCATCTCACTGCACCTTGTTCAGTCCTCACAACATGTACATTGAACGTTTTCAGTGGTTGAACAATATCTACAACTCTTCCCAATATGCTGCCATCAACCTTCACTTTGTCATTTACTTTTATTGGAGATGGGGAAGATGCCATGTTTGTTCACCAGGTGTGATGTGACATGATTTCTAGCAGACGTATTGTTTTACCTTTTGCAACATTGTGTTGTTTTCATTTTTCAAAAACTGTGCAACTATTTCCAAGACTTTGCAGTGATGTATTCATAAATAAACAAAACTGAATGTTTATTGAGTAATTTACAACAGAGTAAAACAGTGAATGAACTGAAAAGATGAATGAAAAAGTTCCGACATATTGTTTTTAACCAATGAAATTGTTTATTTTCTGAAGCAGCCAATCAATGTTCACCAAAAGGTGTAACCTCCCTTGGGACTTACAGGAAAAATACTACCATATGTCCTCCTTCCCATATGGGTAATAATCTAAGAATACTTCCTCTATTACATCATAAAGTACGGTAGTCCATCCTACCTACCCAATATATCTGCATCCAGTTGATTACTGAAATGAAGTGACATATTCTTGCCTTAAGCATGCACAGTTACATGAGCCTAAGAACTGAATTGATCTCAAAGCCATATGGCTGGAATATTGCTGAGTGCTGCGTAAAAATTAACTCACTATCTCAAAACTTGGCAACAAAAACAATTTTCTCGTGTCATAACATCCAAAGTGTGAAATTTATTTTGTGTGATGTGTTAGAGGTCGTATTCTTGTAATTATACACAATGATAACACTGGTTTCATTTTAAGTGACTAATAGAGGCAAGAAATATTTTGGAGTTTGAAGCAGTTTTGAGTAACTTACTTGTCATTCTAAGTAAGTCAGTAAGAAAAAGAAATACTAGTATGAAGTGATTATTTTGTGACAATGTGTTTGGTTTTGAATGTATGTTATACTATGTCTCCAGGCTCAAGGGCTTCCTGTATTGGTCATTTTGATGGATGTAACAGCAAACAAGGATTAGAGAATATGCTGGAGCTTGTACTAAAGTTGTCCAAGGACAAACCAGAAGGCCAGTATGTACCATGCTTGTTTCATATTGTATGGATGCTAATCCTCTGGGTGCCACAGGGATATATAGTATGACCAGAAATTATTGAGAATTTTAGGAATATATTTAATTGGATTTCTAGTATAAACAACCTTGACCAGCTATCAAGTGCTTGGTTTCATTCAAGAGAGACAACTCCGTTAATCCTTTTTCATTAGTTTGTGAAGAGTTATCCCCCTTTGTTTACTTACTAGCAGACGACATTTTCAGTGATCCTCTCTATGGATGATTTAGAGAAGAGGAAGTTGATTTTAGAGTATTATAACAAGGACATCAGATCAGTTAAAGTGATTTCAAGTAGAACAGGCATCCCTTTGTCCACTGTTTATCGTGTTTTGAAAAATATTGCAAATGGATATAGCACTGAGCACCAGGGAGGCGCAGGTAGGCCCAGAAAATTGTCGTTCAAAGCATTCACAGGCCTGGTTTCGGACCCAAAATATGACATTATTAGATTGGCCAAGCTATAGCCCTGACCTAAATCCAATAGAAAATGTTTGGGGACTTATGAAGTAAAGTGTCAATAAGAAAAATCTGACAAATATGGCTGAAATGTAAGAAGAGGTAGTCCGATATTGAGACAGCATGGACCACGACTTTCTAACTTCTTTGATCAGTAGTATGCCCCGCCGCATTGAAGCCTGCATTGCTGCCCGTGGTGACTTGACAAAATACTAACTGTTCACCTGTCTTTGAATCTGGAGTTTTGTTCTGCTAATATTCACATTTAATACGTGAGTAATGAGTGAAAAAAAATAAAAAATTGCAATCTTTAAATTCTCAATAATTTCTGGTTGTACTGTATATGTCCTTCCTCTTCAATCCTCACTTTGAAGTCCAATATAATTTTAAATATATCACGCACACTTCACAGTTTTAAATTCTGTGGGAAATTCCCAGTTTCTTTGATACCATCCACTATTATCTCAGACAAAGCTAAAGTGCTTAAAATTACCTTTCAAAACATGCTTCATCGTAAATGTTGCCATTTTTTACACAATGCAAAATCGCGATTCACAGCGTTGTTTGCTGTATGTTTTAAAATGTGAAAATCGGATAATGACCAGGAGTATTAAATCTCACAAATAGCATATTAAGGATCACTACTATCAGTTTTACATGAAATCGCTAATGATAATTCTGAAACCTTGCCGATGAACCTCGAATCGGTTAGGATGTTTTTGAAAATACACTTACATGAACGCCGAAGTGCACTTTCGGCCATAGTGGATAGTGTTTACAAAATCACGTTTCGCAAAGGCCGGTATTGAGACACCTATTACATCACGTATATTTCATATTCAGCTGCGACAAACGCATCACTGAATTCCCCATACATTTTAGAATCAAAGTACAACTGGTCTTTGCTACCAATACCAGCTGTCTAGATGAAATGAAATGAAAGATATTGGGTGTGAAAACGAATGCTGTGCTCAAAAGACTGCACTTGTTTGAAATGTAAACCAAGAAAAATTCTGATTTTACACTGCGTAGCATTTTCTGAAATTTTTCCGACATCCAGCCGTTTGTGCATTGCTTGCAATGGCTCAATGCCTTTAGAATATGTATGGAAAGAGTATCGTAGCAAGAAATAGCAATTTAAAATTGGATACAATGCAATGATTTGATAATTCATAAGAAATTGTCAAAGTTTCTGTGCAGCGTAACGCCATGACTGATGCCAAATCACGCTGAACGACAATGGTAATTATCAGCATTTCTGGCTTCTTCTCTTAATTACAATGGAAACGATAAAAACATATAACAATACCAACTTACAGAGTCATTCTGATTACTTACATCTCATATTTATGTACAAATGATCCCTGAATCAAGGGAAGAGTCCTCGCAAAATCCTGTGTACCCTTGTCAGCGAAGCCGCCATTTTGTAAGAAATCGGTCATCGGTAGTGATGTCATACGTCAACATTGTTGTACATATGAGGCAATTTCTTTGAAGTGAAGGTCGGTTGAACAAGAGTAAACACAATCGCCCTATCCTTCTGATTACACTTTCAGTACTATGATGTATATTTTGTGTATCGTTCAGATATTCTTTCTAATTTCAGTATCTACATTTAGCTTTGTTCAATATCATATTATACGTGAATATAGGGTATACGTTTAGATTATAATGCTTTTGATTGTTTGAATAATATTTACATAAGAAATTGACACATTTAGTGTAGTACACCATATTGTAAACCTTTACACAAGTGTTAGAAGATCCCACGTAGCCATAACTGCAACATGTACAAGTAAAACTGATAATATTAATGGAAATGATTCATACATTTTATGAAATGTATATGCATGCATATTTAAAGGAATTGTCTTGTTCACTGAATTTGTTTGTGTCATTTTATAGACAAAACAATGATGTATATTGATTGGCCAGATGCGCGTTTTTCAGAAACGTTTCATGATTCACTATCATTGTTTTCGATAATATAATCAATGACAGGATGTCAAACTCTAACAATATTTATACGAAAATTGTTTTAAAATATACAAACCATGTCTTAATTTGGACAAACCTTACATCCATATTCTAATAGTTCCATACAAAAAAGCTATCTTTTTGCATCTTTCATTGCTGACTTAAGAAGAGAAATAGCTACATAATCATAAACAAAGAAAATTCTTATCCTTAAAAAATATTCAGGTGTTTTTATTTTTCATTTACGTTCAATTAATGCCAAACAGGTGCGTGTGTTGCTCGCACTAAGATACGCAGCCATACCATCTAATTGTTGATGTGTTCAGGACACTATAAAAATGGTAAAATCATTCATTTTGTTTTGTCTAAAGACTGTTAAATTCTGACATAGAAGCCAAGACCTTTTATACAATTAATGGAAATTAGGTGAGATATATAATCAGCATATCAGCATATCTTAATTTGCTGACGTAGCAAAATGCAAAAAACCAAGTAATGATGTCAACTAAAATGTTGTATTATTTTAAGTAATTTCATTACATTTGAAGATATGGCTAGTACCTTGTTAATAATGATGCAACATTAGTCAAAATACATCTACACAAACAGGAGAATATGGAAATCTAAGTACTAACTTATATGTCAGATAGGGCCATCCAAATAGCTATTACGTGCTTTCTCATGTAGTACATTGTCATCTTTTCTTATAAACAATGAAACTACCAAAATGTATCTGCTCACATTGGGGAACTTTGAATTGGAATAGTTTGGTTTATCGTGAATAAAATATAGCGTCCGTATCCACAACAAATTCTCTCCATTTGATCTGAGTTACATTGACCTAGTGTTAAGCATAGCGTCATTTGACGTCATAGAAGAAAATCCATTTTTGACATTTATTGCGTGTCATTTTTAATGTTGTGCGTATAACGTTATGCATAAGCACATAAACCCATTTGAAATAAACTTATGTTTTTTTCCAGGAACCTATCCAGCTAATAGTCCAGTCAAAATGTGACAAAACCTCAAAATGTTTGGTACAGAAATTATTTTAGAGTTTTCACCATGTTTAAGTTATAACTAAGGAGTACTAAAGGCCTCTCCCTCCCCTCCCCTTGAATTATGATGCTAAGTCCTCTTTTGGGGTAAAAAGTTGAAAAATTGAAATTTTCAGTGAATAGTTTTTAAAATCTCATATTGAGACACAATATTACTTAATTATAACGTAACCAATGCCTCTGGATTACGGCAGCCTTTATTCCTGTTACACAGATACAGACAGAAAAATTAAATGCAATTTTAAAACACTAAGTCATAGCTATTCCTATTGGTATGTGTGATTTTGACTACTGAATTATCTCCCCTGATCCTGACGTCACAGCATTGTTGTTTGAAAGCCC
This sequence comes from Haliotis rubra, assembly GCF_003918875.1. Lineage (NCBI taxonomy): Eukaryota > Metazoa > Mollusca > Gastropoda > Lepetellida > Haliotidae > Haliotis > Haliotis rubra. Next base: position 1,595,980 of record NW_025766969.1, read on the forward strand.
TTCATAATTTTTCTGTATGGTCTACCTTCAAGACATATAGAAGTGAAGTGAAGAAATTTTCAATTACAAGTCTCCTTTTCTTCATCAAAGCTACAGAAGATTGGTCAGTTGAATCGCATTAATCAATACAACAATCGCATTCCTATTTCATATCATTCATTGCTGTAAAATTTCACTTGTATAGGACTATTTTTTCCCGCCATTTTCCCGATTGCAGCATAATTTCTAAAAATAAGTGTCTCCAATGTCAAAAGTTCATGGAGGATATAGACCCCCATTCTTTGTGTGCTGGTTGTTCTAAAGGCATTCCCTGCACTCTTTCGGATCGTTGCCTTTTATGTCAAGAGATGTCTGAGGGAGATTGGGTTATTATGGATGAATCCTGATCACAATCCAGAAAACGCAAAAACTCATTGTCATCGGAATGTTCGAAGCCTAAGAAAAGTAATTCGGGTTCTCCCTCATCTTCCATAAAATCAGACTCCAAATCACGATCAAGGTCAAAGTCAAAGTCATCCTCAAGTCAGCTTGATTTATCAGCAATATAGAATTACTAGCTTCCTTTCAATCTGACATCCAGGCGTCGATGGATAAGTCCCTGCGAGACATGGAGATTCGTAACGAAATCAAAATTAACAAGCTGCATAAACAGTTACTCCGGTAAGACGGCAATGACTTGACCGATGGCACGAGCCGGAAGTCAAGGTCATTTCCTACCGATCTAAAGGGTGCTGTGACCGGGAGAGCCGGTCATCATACCCTCACGTACGTAGGAGGCCGGTCCCCTCAAGGGAGAAGCTTAGGGCTTCAGGCGACGGGGATGGTGTTGGCAGTGTCGATATTGGGATTGGCTTGCCTGTGGTTAAGGCTACACATGCCGTGCATGGCGGCTCCCAGTCGCCCACAGCCTGCCAACTTTCCCCACGGAGGGACTGGGCCATCTGGGTCAGGGGCTATGGATACCGATTTACCGGCTCAACAACCCGAGACCCATGTGCCTACACTGCCTAGCGGTTCTGAAGACATGCCTATAGACCCCCTCGGCTTTTATTGACACGAAAAACCCACCGCTCATACTGTTAGTGCCTGATCTATCAGACCCAGATGGCTCCTCTGTTTATCCCTTTTCTCAGCCAGAGTTAACCATGAGGGAGTGGTTGTTAACGGTGCAATCTAGGATTTTACTCCTGGATGGTCATTTAAGGAGAAGCTTGAGCATTTAAATGGACTTTATCATAATACCCTGCCACCTCCGAGGATCATGAAGTTGACATCCCTGTGGAGTTGGGATTATCTGGTTGCCTGCCTCCGGAACGGATGCCTAAATTATCCCTACCTCATTCATCTTCCCTTAAGTCTGCCTTGGATATATAGAGATGTTGGGTTTTGTAAATACATGCTCATTTTTTGTGTATAACATTTTGCAATCAACAGACATCATAACATGTCATGTGTTCAAGTATCACACCTGCCTGTCTGTGTAATTACATGATGTGACAGAGACCGAACTCGGGCCATTAATAAAATGCATTTTGTTTATGGTGTATAGCCTGATTGGTGTTAAGTTCAAATTGCATGTGGTCAGTGATAGCAGCTGTGTATTGAATATTGTCATTAGCAGACAGGCAGGCAGACGCACAGGTGTCAATAAAACAAGACATTGAGTTTAGTCTGTGACAACTACATATCTATATCACAGTTGGAAATTCTGTCAACGCTAAATAATGGCATTGCTTTTAAGTATCGAACTGAGAAAGTGACTCGGTAAGAAGAACGTGTGGTGAAATAGACAAATGAAATTATATAAACAGTTTATTTACTGTCATAACATATAAAAAGCTCGCGCGCCTGTGAAATATCAACAAAACATTAGAAAAATAGCTCACACCAAAGCCTTCACCGAGTATTCACCGGACAACCGCTTCCAAGCTGCGCGAACCTACTTCACTGCGCACGTGCTATAAGCGCAGCCCAGCTGTTGAAACCAGTTTTCCCCAGAAAAGTCAGGGGAAAATTAGTGAAACGGGTTTTTTTCATCGCATTTTTTTTCAACTTTATAAGTTGAATTTGCATTTTTTGACGATTTGTTTCGGTAAGTCCATACCGAAAGGTATCTGAATCTGCAAAGTTGTGTTTTACATTGCATGTGACCTTTAATCCTTTGATCAATGTTTGTTTTGTATCTCAGCTGATCATTCGTCTTGCTGCACTTCCATGAGCATATTACATAACATGTAATACATTTGTCACATCAGACCTTAATTCATAATGCTGAGTATTTACTCCAGACACAAGAAATGCGAAATGGGAACCTTTGTCGGGTAATCTGAGTGGTATTACCATCATACCTGTTATAAATTCATTAACTGACCATCAAGTGAATGATGACAAATAACATGTGTAGGTTTATACCACCAAACACTGGTTACAGCAAAGGGAGTAGTAATCGCTGATTTGCATGCAATGTTAATTGCCTGAAAAAACTTATGGGCCGACACTGTTTGGAGGATACGAACGGAACTTCATTGTTGCATAAGAAATACATATAAGCATTTGATGTGTACTGAAGTTAAAATAGTATCTACCTAAGTAAATTTTCATTTGTCATAAATATAATATGTAATAGACATCATATGTTTACATGGCATGATTAAATATTGAGGTAAAAAACCACAGAAATAAGATCAAATTGGATCAGTTACTATGCCATCCATGCATTAGAAAATCCGAAAAGCATACACTGCTGGGATACTTTATTGCAATCACACAGGAACTACCGGAGGTATTCTCAAATAACAGGCATCTGATTAGCATCCACCCTTCCTAATGTCCCGCTGTTTGGGTTGAAGAAATTTTGTCAAGGTGGCCAGAAGCCCAGTCTTTGTGTTCATCACTGTTGAGAGAGCAGATACCGACCAGCTTGCAGTTTGGTTGGGTAATTAGGCTGTTGGCGAGAAACATTAATCGCTCTGGATCAGTTCCCCTCTAATTACATGGGGATATATAATGAAAAGAAGCATGAAAGTGTACATTCGATTTCGAAATGGCTAATGCTCAACTTGAACATAAGTTTATTCGTACACCTCGTTGGTGCAATATGCCAAAGGCCAAAGACAACCAACGATAAGGAAATACCGATACCTGGAACGTCGTCTTCAAGAACTGAGACACCAGTTTCAAAATGGAATGTTAACTGTTAGACAGTTTGCTGATTCAGCGTCTCTTCTTTCACATCTTTAATATATTTATAATGTACTTATAAATGTGTTTGTATATTTAAAATTTCGTAATATGATGTAATATAACTATTTATGATTCCTGTAAAATGTTGCATGTTGTAACATGATTAAATAAAATCTGTCCATATAGTCTCCCGTTACCACTCGTGGCTTACGCCTTCTATGTATTTTATGTTTCATGTTTCAGTGTATATATGCTAAGTGCACAGAGACTGAAATAACACACTATCTTTATAACATATATTTGGCTTGTTTTCTCATTAGGTGTGCTCTCATCCCCATAATCCGGAATATCCTCTTCTATCAACACGTAGGCCCATCATTGTCTCTATAGTCCAATGTTAATTGCGAACGGACGGGACATCGACCTATTTTCTTAACTCATCCGTTTGAACCAAAGGTCGATAGAGGGGAGTTTCCATGTATATTCTCACACCGTTATCAAGATGAAAGTTACTACAACCAGGTGAATAGAAGTATATATGCATAGTGACAAGCAGCAAATTAACAACAACAGGTACTTCAGCAAGTAACACATCGTTGGGGTCAATGGGAGAGTAAGATCAACAAGTCGAAATCCACTGCATCGTCCAAGTGATGTAATCAATCAATCAGCTTGTTTATCCTGAACGATGTACATCGAAATGCCGCTCTATGCAATAAACAGGGAGTTATCACGTAAGTGGTATGTTTCGTTATGTATTCCCATACTGTTCATTGCAATATAAGTGAGATCTGCTTCAGTTTGCGAATGACCAATCTTTTGAAGTTGATTTAAGTTCAACTTTAGTAAACTGCTACCTAACAGATTGATCTCAGGTTAAAACATCTCATTCCAAATTCGTGTTTTCTATTTCAGGTACTAAGAAATACTGAATTTTTACATATTAGATATAAATATATCGGTACTTGTTTGACGTGTCTGGTCATGAGTTAACTAACATAGTGATTATATATTTTTGACCATTACATGTGTCATTAACACGTCATTTATGCTATTATAATGTTCTCTGATCCATTTCATCATACAGCATTTATTTCATTCAATGTTTTAAAGCTCATATGATAACATGAAAAATGTCACTGTTCCAGTTCCTTTTGAAGTGTGAAATTATTTTTGTTCCTCAAGTGTTCCAACCAATATAGTCATTATGGTTACAAACGGCCTGATTTTTAATGCCTATCAAGTTAGATGTTATACACGAGTGCATGCACACACACCTACACAAAACATACGTAATTTGTGAATTCTGTTCGGACAATAAAGAAATATCTAATTTGATAAGAATCACTATATAAATAATCTTCCCTTACTCAGAGAAGCATGGCATTATTCGTTCATTTTTTAATAATTTCATCTGCAAAAAAAGAAGGTATTATCAACAATGTGAAACAAACTTCGGTATACTACCATTTCACTAACATTGCGACATTGACCATGGAATAATGTTAAGTTTAGTCTGTTTTCAATGTCATAATATGTGAGGTTCCTCATTCACACATACATGCAAACTGACAACATAACACAAAACAATATGCAACCAACCAAATTCAATACAATACAACTTTCACCGCCTGTGCATACCAAACTGTTAACGAATCTCTCAGGTGTGTTAGAGCGATAATCACATCACGACATGATTAACAAACCTACAGCTCAGCAGATTTTAATAACTTACCTTTTTAATGTAATAGGCGTGGTTCTCAGTAGACAATCACGGCCAGTGACAGCTGAGTTAAGTTGCATAGTGTGTAGGAACATGATGTTTAATCAACCTTGTTTGGACTTTGCGTTGTGTACTTTTATTTTTATAGGGGTGCGTTCGGGTTAATCTGTTCTCTACTCAAAACTCAGTGACCAGTTCGTAAATCGGGCATAAAGCCTATTAGGAAATAACAGACACAAGATAACACTGATAATAATTTATTACAAAAGACAACAAAAACTTAACAGTCTGTAAACTACACTTCTCTCTCACATAATTAAAAAGAACAGCTTTGTGAGAAAACAAACACCAAACCTCAATAACCTCTTCAAAATACAACCTCCCGAAACCAACTCCGTCTAACTGGACATTACCCAAAGGCTATAACCTAATTCCTATTCCGTTTCCTACTTCTAATTCTCCCCCAACCCGACCTGACACTAGTTTAACAGGAACCTAACTTCCCCATCTCAACAATCCATAGAGAAACTTCTTCTGAAAAGCCACCCCAAACCAACCCCATGTAACTGGACATTACCCAAAGTCTAAAGCTTAATACCTATTCCGCTTCCTACTTCTACTTTTCCCCCAACCCGACCTAACACGAACTTAGCACCCCCCTACATAAAACCTAACATTCCACTCTGCAAACGGGGAGGGAATGATCCTGAAACAGGACCTCGGGACAGAGATATTACCTGATGCTCGGATGACCGAAAGCTAGACACTGAATCCAGAGAGCCAGGTCACTTATATAGTGCTCTAGAACGACCTCTGACATGGGTCAAAGTTCACCTACTGATGACGGACGTCTCCGCCAATCACAGCCTACCCAACATATTTAGCACCAACCACGTGGCCTACCCAATGTATCTAGCGCTACGATGAACGGTAACCCCGGTCAAGAAGTTGTCCCGTAGTAGAGCAAGTGAAACAATGTGCTACAAGACTATCTGGTAGACAGTTATTCTATATGTGGTACGTATAGTTTGAATGTCCTGTTATGAAGCCCCTGCCCCCATGCTTACGCTATAATTTAACCCAGTTTTCCTACATTAATAAGAAAAGCAAGATTTATGGATGTCAACTTCTTTATTGTGAATAACACGACATTTCGGAGCATATGCTTGCTCCTTCATCAGGTGAAAATCAGGTCACAGTAAAGAAGTTGACATCCATAAATCTTGCTTTTTGTATGCATTCCACTTCTAAATGCCCATCAAAGATTTAACTTACTTCTAGAGGCTTCTTTAAGAGGCATAAAAACTTGCAACTTGGTTTTCCTTCCAGAGGTTGTCTAAACTGACTTGACTCACTCATTAATTAACAAGGGATTAGGTCTTGGGGCGTGCAAAGAACAATCATTTACCATCACCCACCAGTTATCTCCCCTTGTGGACATTTCCAAAATTGTAAATTTTTGGAAATCTCATATTTCCAAAATTGGAAATGTCTTGGAAACATCATCTTTCCAAAATTGGAAATGTCTTGGAAACATCATCTTTCCAAGACATTTCCAAGCTTGTAAATGTGGACTTTTTTTCCAGTGAATGGATTCTTTCTGTCATAGATAGAGGCTACCTTCATCCATGGGACAATCTACCCCATGTGACTTGTTTCCGACGGACCGGCAATTTTTCCTCCAGGGTCAACATTTAGTGGGGGCAAATCTTGCCATAGACCAACTGTTGGAGAAAAAGGCAATTGTTGAACTCCCTCCATCGGACCTAACCTGCGGTTTTTATTCCCCGGTATTTCTCATTCCCAAGAAGGACACGGAGATGCGTATGATCATAGATCTCAAGCTATTAAAAAGAACTTTCTGCAGAAACCTCCTAAGTTCAAAATGGAATCTCTGAAAAATCTACGAACTTTATTCCTTCAAAACTCAAAGTTTATCTGTATAGATCTGAAGGACGCTTATCTACACATACCTATACATCCTCGTTCCCAGAAATACCTAAGGTTTGCTGTGAACGGTCACACGTTCCAGTTCCAAGTTCTACCATTCAGAATCTCACTAGCTCCATGGTTATTTATGATGGTATTAACTGCAGTTCTAGCCTTCTACATCGTCGTCATATATCAATAGACGGGTATTGGGACGATTTTCTACCGAGACATATGGTGACAACTGTACTTATCAGGCAGACAAAGTTCAGTCACACCTGGGTTTGATAGTACATCCGGTAAAGTCAGAATTGAACCCCACCACTTGGATCAAGTTTTTAGAAGCCATTCTGGACTCAAAGTTATGCCGGATTTACACTTCTCAAGAGCGCTGCTTGGAGATCTGTGCAAACATTTGAAGTATTCTGAACCCTCCAGCAGTCTCAATTCGTTTGTGGATGTCCCTCCTGGGCTCCCTCACTTCCATACAGGATTACAAACTAAGGGGAAGGTTACGTTAGAGGATGCCTCAGATCTGGCTCAACCAGTTTCGCTCTCGAGACTTAGGCTCTCTCATGTACGAGAGATACTTTGGTGGACAGTGGACAGCAGTGTTCTTCCAGGAGTTATCTTTCGTCATCAGCCGCCAGATCTAACCTTGTATTTGTATGCCTCGAGATCGGGGTGGGGTGCCCACATGAATCATTTGCAGATTCAGGGTCAATGGAACACTGAGGAGAGCAGTGTACACATCAATTGCTTAGAGATGTTAGCACTTATAAAAGCAATTCGTTGTTGGGCTTAGCATCTACACAGGAAAAGTGTGCTGTTGGTATCTGACAATTCAACAGTTGTAGCCTACTTCAACAAGCAGGGCAGTACAAAATCACGACAACTTCTCAGGATCACTCAGAATATATTCCAAGTAGCCGATGCCATGAGGACTTACATCAGAGCTTGTCACATTCTTGGACGGATAAACATTTTGGCCGACTCTCTCTCTCGCCAGGACATTCCATGGAATGGACACTCAATTGGGAAGCCTTCAAACTCATAAGCCACGCTTGGGAAACACCATCGATAGATCTGTTCGCCACTTCCACGAACAACCGACTTCCAATCTTTGTCAGTCCAGTACCGGATCCGAAGGCTTGGGCAGTCATGGCTCTCTCCATATCTTGGGACAAGATGGTAACCTATGCTTTCCCTCCATTCAAACTAATTCCAGATGTACTAGCAAAGATACACCAGCACGATTGCATTGTATACCTAGTAGCTCCAAACTGGCCTGCCAGACCATGGTATCCGTCGCTTCTGCAACTACTGACAGACAAACCTCTCCGCCTTCCCTTGTGGCACAATCTGATCAGTCAACCCAAGTCTAGCAGGGTTTACGAGAATGTTCATCAACTCAACTTACGAGGGGCGATAAAAAAAGTATGTAGAATCACCAAGGAAACGATACAAATGCAGTTATTTTTATGTTTTATTTTTCTACATATTATCTGTCAAGCTCAAGCAATTTGGTTTTGCTATGTTCCAGTCTCACGATCCCCATTTTGTTTGACCTTTTACCTTGGTACCCTCAAAAAACGCAAAATCTACAATAAATGCATCAAAAACTTCAGGAAACAAAATATGCAAGAAATATTTTGTGTGTTTGAGATTGATAGAAGTCCCCTAGAATCACACTTAGATATCAAAGTTCATAAAAAAGCAATTTGAAATTACAATCGCTTGTTAAAGTGACTCCACCCTTCATGTTGACTGAAAGAGCTTGTTTTGGAGACACTACCCATCCCCCTTTCAGATGACGTAATCATAAGGGCATAGCTTATTCTAATGTTTTCACATATGCATACATGATGCCAAGGGTTCAAACTAGATACTGAATGGTCACACAAGTGTCAGCTCACAATATATTGTAAATAGTGCCAGCTTGAATATCTGGACACATTGGTTTTGAAAGATTAAAACGGGGGTATTAAAAAATAGCTCCCGACTAGATATAAATCAGGCAATCCAAAAACTGTTAATCATGATGGTAAGTCATCCAATACTATACTGAACATATTTTATTTGACATTATCTGAGGGCATACCATTATCCAAGAGGTACCAAACGACAAGTCGTTGTTCATTTTCTGCAATTTTGTTAGAAATATTATACCTCAATGTGTTGTGATGACTAATACCTGGTTAACCACATTACCCACACATGTGAAATTTTGGATATGGCTTTGCTAACGATTCCTTCAAAATAAAATGGAAGCTTTTCAAACATTGGACATCGAGAATATAGTTAGGCTACATACGTTTTTTTATCGACCCTCGTACACGTGTGGAAGCTCTCTTCAGTTCACTCAGAGAACAAGGTTTCACTACGGGAGCTACCAAGGCTATCACAGAGTCCATTAGACCATCAACAGCTGCCATGTATAATGCTAAGTGGCGATGACTCAACCAATGGAGACAAGAGCAAGGAATCATTGACGCCCCGGTCACCATACCAGTTATAGCTGATTTCAATCTGTATCTTACACCACACAAAATGACTGTGTTACCCAAATTTACTAACGTCAGGAAATACTCGAACAATGTGGAATGATATTAGGGTGATTTCGAGAAATAACAATGACTGGCGTCGGAGAAAACTACAGGAAGCTGTCGAGATAAGGAAACATAAACCAGCAATTAATCGTGATCAAGGTGTATACCTGCCAAGTGCGTGGGACCTCTTGATTAACTTTTGATGAACTTTTGATGAACTTTAGATACAAGAAAAAACGAGTCTACTATTCTTTTTGGGAAAGCCTGCTATCAAGTAACCTTTGTGTAATTAGCAGTTGTTGTGTATTGACAATTCAACTTTCAACTCTATTATTTAGCATGAATTTCATCATTATGTAACTAACTCACTTATACAGTACTCTCCCTAGTGTACTGTGATGTCACTTGCATTGTGACGTCATAACTCAGTAATGACGTCATAGTGACGACGTCATAGTCCTAACTGACAGTTCACCTGATGAAGGGACCTGGAATGGTCTCGAAATGTTGTGAGAGAAATTTAAAAAGAAGTTTAATCCATAAAAAATATCTTGGACATCAATGTACAACTTCTAAATGCCACTGAAAGACATGATTCAAATAGCTTAACCTAGATTTCGATATCCTCCGAATGTACATTTGGTTGAAACTGGAAAATATACATTTATCCCGAGAAAAGGATGAATGTTTATATATAATTAAAAAAATGTAACAGCACTAGTATCCATTTCGTCTTTTGTCTTCTATCTGTCAGAACTAGATTAACAACTAGTCTCTGATATGAACATATTTTACAGAAAAAAAGTTCATAGTAAAAAAAATATATAATATAATGAAAAGGAGCCTTGAGACCTTCTCCTGAAGCTGTGGAAATCTAGACTTGCCACATTTTGTAGACTTGCGTGGACTTGGATATATTTGCTTTAGGGCCTGTATGACAGACTACGTCCCAACATACACCCAGTCACATGTGTCTCCAGAGGCGTGTTCAGAACCGCAAGTGCCCGCGAATGCGAGCGAGGTCTCGATCCTGAACGCCTGTGCCCGTTCGAGCGTCCGCGCGCGCACTCGAACCATTCTCACAAGCGAACCAAGATGGCGATCATGTTTAATGTCATTCGTCACCACTTGCCCCTTTCCGTAACCTCCAAAAAGAGTGAGGGATCAGTGAGTGAGTTAAGATTTAAAGTCACATCGGCAATATTTCAGCCATATCGTGACTAAAACTAGTTCTAAATTTATAATACATACATATAATATATAAAACCCTGTCAACGAAGGACAGTAAAACCACTAGATTATCACAGATTGAGTTAAAACTAGCTAGCATATATCTTTAAAAGTAGAAAATTATTTGTGGACAATACAATGTGAAATTGGGCTATATATTGCCAACAACTGAAGGTAGATCACAATACTAGGGACCATGGGTACTTACAGTGCCTTTGCTACCTGCATGGAACCTCCAAAAAGAAGGCATGGAGGATATTTTGTTAATGTTGTCAAATAACATGTATATTTCATCGAGTGGTCTGACAAAGTTGATATGTTCACGAGTGGCGTAACCATTGACAACATTAACAAAATATTCCTTTATTATATTTTGATCATTGTTTATAAATGATCGAGACATCGATTTCAGAGTTCGCTTTTCAGTAGTTCCAGGCAAAAGTGATATTCTACTCAGTGAAAATGAAAATACCATTTTTCTTTTCACCAATATTTACAGTATTTCACCCTTAGGAATATAATAAAAGAAGCTATCTGGCTTGTCCCGAACAACACGAGTTGGTCACGAATGGTTTATTGTAACCAAGCTTCAGCGTCCGTTCAGGGCCGATCTGAAGCCTTCAGCGGGGGCAATCGCTGGCTTCAGCGGTTCTGAACACGCTCAGGTCAAGGAGAATCAGTGGTTTAGAGGCCCGTGATTGCAATTCTCGTCGGCGCTTTGCCAGGCGTAGCAAAGCCAATTGTTTCGTGTCTAAGCCCTATGGGCTGCAAAGCCTTATATTTAGGTGGTATTGAGGGTTTGCCCAACTTTCATTTTTTATGAAACCTGAAGAGTTATCGTTTGACGTTTGATGATTTCAATAGCTTCAAAATATTGTGGAAAGACTTCCGCCTGTATACCCCCTTAAATTTCATTCTAGTCAAATCATATCACCTGAATATATATTCCTCATCTGATAAGGATGAGCCTGAGTTATAATGTGTTTTGTTAATTGTATCTGAACATACTGAAAGACATATTCTACTTCTAAAAATGCCACTCAAAGAAAGTTTTCCTCATCGTTAAAATTTAGGGGGATACTAACGGAAGTCTTACCACCATGTAATTGAAATGTGATTTCCTCATATACAAATATGTTTGGACATAGTTTACACATGTCTGCTGCATTGATACAATACCATACACCGAGTATTTGGTGATTTTTCTAAAATAAATGATAAACAAATGAAAAATAAACATTCACATATAATCATGACAGTAACAAAACATCCACATACATGTCGATGGAAAAACAATCATCACTGAAAGTTATGATATGAAGAATAACCTGTTTACTGTACATGGTAATGCTTTAATCAAAGAATACTGTAGTCAATATGATTCATAGAGGGATTTCCACTTTTTAAATGGAACGTGTTTGTAGGTATTTTTGGCAAGAATCAGAAGAGCTGTTTTTATAATGGTAGGTACGCCCCTGTTTGCATGTGTTGTTGACGCGGCATGGACGCCTTGTAACATCACTATTTGATTATGATTCACAAACACATGCCATGATATGCTCGGAATCGTGCCAAGGTTTAGCAGATATTTATCATGAAAACAGTGTTTTTTGTAGGTGGCTTAAAAATCGCTTTTACAAAGGCCTATAGGTTCGATCACAATACATTTCGTTTTACAGCTTCTTTTTTCATAACATGCTCAAGTCAAAACTGATTTAAATTCTAATCGCAGATTAAAGAATAACACAATAAATAGTATGCCAAATTATCGTTACCATGACAACCCTGTGATATTTCACCTTATGCAAGAGAGTAATGCAGATGATACTGTCGGCCGTAAATGTTTATAAGTTGCTTCATCGCTATCAGTAATCACTGGGTATCTATACAATTATATGTGTGATCAAAGGCCATATGATAGATTATATGGTCTCTGGTGTAATGGAGGAGAACTTGCATCGCTAGTTTTCTCAATAATCTGAACACATGTATGTTGCGTGAAACCGGCAGATACCTTTAGAAGAAAGTGTTTGTCCTACCCGTAACAACGATGTCCCGTGTCTATAAAAGGGATATAATGTTGGGATGAATGACATGTACTTTTATCTTGGCCCGTTAATTATGATACATACTGCGATCTTTCACAATAATCCCTCTGGCTATCAGATTGAGGGTACGTTTTAAACATAACCGGTATTTCTATTATTGTATTTATAAAGTTCTTTGAATGTTCTCCATATACGTCCGTCAGATAGGTCGCGCACTACCCTTTTCTCTTCTCAAACGACTGTTACAAGTTCGAAAACTCCTGGTCAAAGTAGAAAAGTCTTAAGACTATTCCCTACAATTCTGTAACTTACACATTGTACCCTAAATGGGTAGAGCTTCCGTTCGGGGGAATATCAGAAGGACAACGATACAGTTATCTCTAATGTTGTAGAAAGCACTCCACTTACTTAGGAAAACAATAGCCCATGTCGGAATGATATTTTCAGCCCCTGTCAGATCTGAACTTGAACATGCGAGATCTGCGTGTGTGTCAGGCTAAAGGCCTACAAGATGTTTAGCAAAACTGGGGCGTAATAGCCATAGACCTTCTCCTAACAAGGGAATATATATCTTGTGAGAATGACTTCTCCGAGAGGGAAATTTACAGCAATGCGACATCACAATTACTTACGTGATATTTACTCGCAATCTGAGTTTATGGATCGTCAATTTAAACAGGACAATCAAGACGAATTTCACAAAAGGGACAGAGATCCAACATGCCTATGATATACTCAGAGAACGCACCCGCCTGTGCTATCCGGTCATAATTGCTACACGATAAACACAATTTCTCATTTCATGTCTCACAGAATATATAATTTGATATGGCATTGTTTGTTATCGTATACTTTTACGTTAGTGAAACAAATGCGGACAACTTTAAAGTTTATGTATGGCGTTATTACAGCAAAGGCTGAGCGAATGGAGAAATAACATTGTTCAGGTACTGTGAGACTATTAAGGAAGGTCACATGCAGTGCAATATATAATATTCCAATAATGTACTGTCAAAAGGACCGCCTCCGTGGTGTAGTGGTTAGAGCGTCTGCCCGGAGAGCGGAAGGTCGCGGGTTCGACCCCCGATCGCGTCATACCAAAAGACGTTAAAATATGGTACTTGTTGGTCCCTGCCTGGCGCTCCGCATTAATGGGTACAACAAGGTCTGGTCGGCTCGGAGTCAGTATAATGTGTCTGAGTGGGGTATTCCTGCTTCACTGCAGCATGGTATCTCAGTGGGCTAGCGCTATAAAACCAGCTTAAGTCTGGGCTAGTACAAGCAGCCGCACATACACATACACACGCATGCACGTCGTCATATGAGCGAAATATTCTCAAGCACGACGTTAAACCCAATTCCACCACCACTGTCAAAAGAACGTTACAGTAGTGATGCGCGAGCTGAACAGACTTAAGAAATTTCGAGTTGGTACGTGTGGTGTATTTGGCTGTGATCCAAGAGAGATAAAGTGCTATTCTATTGGGACAGCTGGGACACTTGCGAGGACAAAGGGGCAACGCATCGCCCTTTGTTCACCACTGAACCTTTTAATCCCTCGAAACATGCACCTCACAAGATTTGCCAACACCACAGACAAGGCGTAACTGATACTGGTAGCAAGAGCGAGTGCAGCTTAATAAGGCGTGTTAGCTTGCGTAATACAGCTTTCTTTGTCAGGCTCTTTTGGTGATAAGAATATTGAGGTCATGTGAACGTTGATTTCAAACGTAATAAAATGTGTGAAAATGAAATTACATGAACCAAGTAATTCACATGATGGAAACATATGATCATCTTGCTTGAGCACAGGTAACATGAACTTGTATGAACCGTTCATATACATACCCTGAAATCGGTATGATACATAAATATCTAAGGTGTGTAAATATTTGCAAATTTGAAAATTTACATGTATTTCCCCACCTAAGTAAATTCACATGTTTCCAACCCGAGTAAACTTAGAACGAAATCGGAAATTTCAGCACCCATTGAAATTCAAAGGAATGCATTGGAAATACTGTATGATCATGTATTTCCCGTGGTATCTGTTTTGCAAGTCATGTTTGGAAATCCCTGACAATCCGGTCGGGTCATACATGAACGAGGTGCTTGTGCATACGAAAATGTACGATGAGCATATGTTTCAAAGGTATAGATTCATATGAAATATATGCCCGAAGTTAGGAAATATCTGAAAACATACGTAAATCCGGTCATGGCATGTATTTCTTACTGTATTTACGTTTATTTCAATGGTTTACTATCCGGCTTTTGGTCCTGTGTTCGGAACCAGAGGCATCTGAAACAACACGATTGAGGGGTATAGTTCAAGGACTATCAGTGCATGTATGACTCAGATATTTCTAAGAACACTATTTCATCCTGGTTACGGAAAACCTTATCATACGCTTATCGTGACCAGGATCTGGAGTCTGTTAATAAAAAATTATCACCTCATGAAATCAGGGCTCTCGCTACATCGCCAGCTGCTTGGTCATCAGTATCTCTACAGCAGGTGATTTCCAATTGTCAGTGGAAATCTCCAAATACTTCCATCGAAGGCCTCCACTCCTTGGGCGGCACTGCACCTTTCCTCCACCTGACTGTCATGTGTGTGTGTGTGTGTGTGTGTGTGCGTGAATACTAAATGTCAGCAGTAGATTGGCTCAGAGTAGAGGTTGGAAGCTACTGATCTGGATGTGACGGATTACAAACAGAGGGATCACTGGTGGAATGAAATCACAGATTGCCGGAAGAAGCTAAAGTAAGGATCTTATGAGTCCTTGAACCTTACATCTGAACACCATTGTAAGGGTAAGGAAGCCACTAACTTCTCTGCCCCTTTAAGGTTGTCAATGTTCAGGGCTAATTGAGTTATAAGAACAGAATCCAGCAGGAATAAGAGTGGAATTTGTGGGAATGGGTTTATTCGAGTACGATTAAACAACCGGAAGTGACACATAGAACCGAAAGTGATGTCATAGAACCGAAATTAAGTCAAAATATGCCCAAAATTGTCACCCCAAATAGGGAAATAGAAGTTGGGGGTTTCTCCGGAACCTTTTGGGATTTCATCCCTCACTACTACTGACCAATATGGAGATAATCTAAGATATCTCTAGCTAAGTCATAGTTATTCATAGTGGTATGTATGGGAACATCTTCAAGAGGACCCTCCATCCTAATGAGGGATTCAGCCTACCATAATCCAGAGGGAATGTTTACGTTATAATTAGGAACGATTACATGTATTGTTAGTAATTGTTAATAAACTTACCCATGGATTACCGGATCTATTACCCTCCCGTTCCTCCCTGCGATTTTATCCAAGAAGATGTATGGTGTATCACTTTATTTCAGAAAAATTGTAAAGGGCTTTCAAACAACAATGCTGTGACGTCAGTATCAGGGGAGATAATTCAGTAGTCAAAATCGCACATACCACTCAGAATAGCTATGACTTAGTGTTTCAAAATTTCATTTCATTTTCTCTATGTATCTGTGTAACCACAAGAATAAAGGCTACCATAATCCAGAGTTAGGTTTACTAACAATTACGAACAATACATGTAATTGTTCCTTTTTATGCCCCCGCCATATATATGGCTGGGGGCATATAGGGCTACCCTCGGTGTCCGTCCGTCCGTACGAAACAGGGAATGTATTCTATCCACTTCTCCACCATAACCGCTCTGTGGAATTCAATGAACTTATACAAGGGCTTTCTTGGGACTCTAATGGTGTGCATCTCATATTTTTTTTTATTATTTTATTTTGTTTTTTTTGGTAAGTTTAGAGACATTTGAACTTAGGTACATTTTGCTGAATTTCCCTATGATGATAGTGTAATAGGGGATGAAGTCTATCAACTTCTCCACAAAAACTGCTCAACAGAATTGATTGAGCTTCTACGTGTGTTTCATTGGAACTCTAAAGGTGTGCGTCTCATACCTTGTTCATCCAATTTCTTAATTTTGTCACTTCTACAGATGTTTGAACTTAGTTGAATTTTGTTCTATTCATCCTGTTCGTCCCATACAACAGGGGGTGTACTTTATCCACTTCTCCTCAAAAACCACTACTCAAAACTCATTTAGCTCACACATGTCTTTTATAGAGACTCTAAAGGTGTGCATCTCATATTTTGTTTTTGTATTTTATATTTTTTTTGTATGTTTAGAGACATTTGAACTTAGATACATTTTGTTGAATTTCTCTTTGATGATAGTGAATAGGGGATTAAGTCTATCCACTTCTCCACAAAAGCTGCTCAACAGAATTGATTGAGCTTCTACGTGTTTCATTGGAACTCTAAAGGTGTGCATCTCATACCTTGTTCATCCAGTTTCTTAATTTTGTCACTTTTACAGATGTTCGAACTTAGTTGAATTTTGTTCTATTCAGTCTGTTCGTTCCATCCAACAGGGGATGTACATTATCCACTTCTCCTCAAAAACTACTTTATGGAATTCATTTAGATTATACATGTGCTTTATAGGGACTCTAAAGGTGTGCATCTCATATTTTGATTTTGTATTTTATTGATTTTTCCAATTTTAATGCCGTTTAAACTTGCATAAATTTTTTATTTTTTCAATTTTAATGCCGTTTGAACTTACATAAATTTTGTTGAATTTCTCTCTGAATATAATGTTATAGGGGATTAAGTCTATCCGCTTCTACACAAAAGCTGCTCAACAGAATTGATTGAGCTTCTACGTGTTTCATTGGAACTCTAAAGGTGTGCATTTCATACCTTGTTCATCCAATTTCTTAATTTTGTCACTTCTACAGATGTTTGAACTTAGTTGAATTTTGTTCTATTCATCCTGTTCGTCCCATACAACAGGGGGTGTACTTTATCCACTTCTCCTCAAAAACCACTACACAAAACTCATTTAGCTTACACATGTCTTTTATAGAGACTCTAAAGGTGAGCATCTCATATTTTGTTTTTGTATTTTATAGTTTTGTGTATGTTTAGAGTCATTTGAACTTAGATAAATTTTGTTGTATTTTTCTCTTTGATGATAGTGAAATAAGGGATGAAGTCTATCCACTTCTCCACAAAAGCTGCTCAACAGAATGGATTAAGCTTATGCATGTGTTTCATTGGGACTCGAAAGGTGTGCATCTCATAGTTGCATAGATTTTTATTGAACTTGTTCGTGAATTTTGTTCAATTATTGATCTAGGGCATCTGTGTCCCTGGACACAATTTTTTCTTGTTATATATGTTTTCAAAGAGAACACAAGGTACTACCAATAAATGGATTAGAAAAGTCAAATAATGTCATCTGAAGTCCGATTTTGGGGTTGTAACAGGAAAAAAACATGCAATTTAGTTCCTCTTTTTGTCTCATCAAAGTTATGATTTAACTGAAAGGGAACTATCCTCTATCAATATGGAGAAGCTGTTCTCACATATTTGATAGTACAGATATCTATTATTTTTCCTTATCCTGACTCATGCTCTTTTGCTTGTCTTCTTCTTCTTGCGAACATAGTGGAACACTTGTATCTCCTTATTTGAAGCTCCCTTCAAAATAAAATCACTAATTGGTACTCACCACGAGTTGCTCCCCTTTGTCTCCCCTGGCGGGAAAAGGTGTCGCCACCCTCTGGCCATGTGCTTCACTCTCTCCTTCTTCGCCCAGTGAGCAGGATGTGAGAGCGCCTTGTGTCTCCTTACACACATATCCTTTGATAATCTCTTAGTTTTTACCTCTCATAGGTTACTATAGAGGTATAGCTAGTATCCTTTACTATTTGTATTGATTAATTATCGTGATTTCTACTGTTTATTCACGTGTATTCGCGATTGTTCAGCTAGCTTTACGCTCATGAAAATCTGTATGCGATTTGTAGATTACGCTTTTTCTGCCTCCGATCCACATGTAATATGCCCTAGTTGTTCTACATGCGTGCGCGTTTAATTCACGTTGCAGTTACTGCATTAATTTATCTCATTCTGCATTTAATAAATATCATCTTTGCGTCTTAAGGCGTGCTGCAGATAGATCACGCAAACAAGGGCAAAACATGGCAGAGAGTCCAGATATTCCTTCCAGTCAGCTGCTAGCGATCGACCCTCTCCCGCCTGGTGTTCTGCTAGAGACCCCTGCGGCAGAGGAACATGGGACGCAGTCCGTCCTTACTCGAAGAAACGACCGCCTCCCCAGACATCCCGTCCATTGCAGACTAAGTCTAAGAGGGCCTCATCGTTAGCCTCAACGCAGATTGAGGACACTCCAGGGCAGCGCAGACTTCCAAAGGGAAATTCTACGAAGACAGCAAGAACTTTCTCAGCCGAGATCGCTCCAGCAGCAGAGTTGGGCCTCTACGATGATCAGCCGATAATCATCCCCGACTTCTACGGCAGAAGAAGCGACCGGTGTCAGCGACTGTGACTTCTGCAGAGATCTCCATGCAGCCTGATGCCTCTACACCGATCGCCAGACGCCATTGATGTGAACCCCATCGCAGAAAAGACGCCCGGCGACTTCGCTACAGATCATCCCAGAAGACATGATGCGGCAGATTATGAACATCATGGAGGACCACTACAAACTGCTAGAAGCAGGTCCGAGCAGCCAGCGAAGGCTCCAACGTAGACAGCACCCAGAGGCACCCCCTCCGTCAACGTAGCAGCAGCCAAGACGATGTCACCTTCGGCTGAGGAAGTCCCGCAAGACCACCTTGACGAAGGACCTAGATGTACAGCTCGAAGCTAAGGCCTTCGGCGGAGAGATCATCACCATCTTCGATTTCATCTCTAGATATGGACTCAGACCATCAGACATCACGGAAGCCTTCGCGAAGGTCATATCATCGATCCCCGGACCGGACGAAATGAAGCTTCGAAGGCATTCAGCGAAAAGACATATGATTCCAGATCTTCATCGCCTAGAAGAACATCGAGGGACTGCCGAAGAGCTTCGCCGAAGCTATCAACATTCACCTCACAAGTCTCCGGTCGAAGATCATCCCATAGACGATCTCCACTCCTTCATCACCAGGTCGATCACCCATCAGATCTCCACATAGAGCGCGCACAAGTCAACTAGATCGCCACAAACCTCATCAGATATTCAGATAGCTACACGCAGTCCCTAAGAGCATCTACAATTTATTAATGATGATGGTTTTGAGGATGATGGAGGAATCATATTTTCTGATGCAGAGATCGCGGTATTGGATGGTCAATAACCTAGATCTCACATCACCATCTAAAAGTGGCAATACAGCTCAGACGTATTTGATGAAGGAAGATGATCCAGATGCAATCACTCTACCCCCCGATCGACCTCGATTGCGCAGTGCCACAGAATCTAGATGCAGCTTTCCAGAAAGCTACTACGAAAGTTCAGATACCACATCTACCCAACTTTCAAGCCAAGAAGTTCTCCACGATAACATGGACTCCTTCTACAAGGCCCAGGACATCGATGAGAACTATAAGATCATCAGCGATGTAAAGAACAAGATTTACAAGATGGATGATCGCATAAATTGGCTCATATAGAAACCATGACGAGGACGTGATGTTCTTTGGGTTAAATAGATCTAGGACGCATCAATGAGACTCTTATTACTAGATTCGAGATTCCACGACGGAAGATGATAGAATGATTTATTCTGCCTTACTTATGCAAAAGAAAGATCAGCAGTTTTAACGGATCATCTTACATCTGTTTCAGCAGCACTGACCTTAGCTCGTCGTCAAGGCCTCCTCGCCTCCTGTAATTGGGGAGAACTTTACAGCCCCACTTTATACAGCCCCGCGGTCGACAACATCCATCTTTGACGGAGAAATCGACAAGGTTAAGCCAAGGAAGTCTCTAAGGATTCCAGGGAAGTCCTTATGATTAGATCGATGGACACACTAGCCAGCGCCATTCGTCAGACTTCACAAAGATACTCAGGCAGATCTAAGTTCACGGGCCTACAAAGAGCAAGAGACAGGAAGATAGCCAGCTCTAGAGGTAAAGATTCTTTTCGTCGCCCATATGGCAACTATAGAGGAGGATCAGGAAGAGGCAGGACACCCAGAGGTTCCCCTGCAATTATAGACGCTGAAACACAGGTTCGAACGACTGGAGTCTTCCACCCCAGCCGCTCCAGTACAACCAGCTCAAGTGGGTGGACGCCTTCAACTACACTGGGAAAACTGGGGAATACTGCAAGATCCTTACGCCTCCAACATTATTCAACACGGATTTCGTGATCCCTCTACAGGACAAGCCTCCGCTGACAATCAAACCCCCAAGTTCGATTTACAAAGCAACAACT
The DNA here is from genome assembly GCF_003918875.1 of Haliotis rubra. NCBI lineage: Eukaryota > Metazoa > Mollusca > Gastropoda > Lepetellida > Haliotidae > Haliotis > Haliotis rubra. Next base: position 1,616,937 of record NW_025766969.1, read on the forward strand.
ACCAAAGATAAAAGAGGCTGTCTCATCACTCCTATCCAAACAGGCCATAGAAGTAATAGATCAAGCAAACGTCGAACCAGGTTTCTACTCCCCAGTTTTCCTAGTTCCCAAGAAAAACTCCACGGAGAAATACAGACTCATCTACAACATGAGCTTTTTCAACAAGAACTATCTACGCAAACCACCGAAGTTTCGCGATGATACATTTACCTCAGTTACGCCAGATGATTCGGGTCCTATGGACTACATGGGCAGCATAGATCTACAGGATGCCTACTTGCACATCCCCATTCATCCCGATTCCAGGAAATACCTACGATTTACTCTAGAAGGGCTACATTACCAGTGGAAAGTACTCCCATTCGAATATCATCAGCCCCTGGCTATTCACGAGGATAACGAAACCGATTATCAAATTTCTACATCGTCAAAGGGCTCGCGAGTCGCTTTTACCTCGACGACGGGGATACAAGTAGATCAAGATCCACTGGCGTCTCAAACTACAGTTAAATTACATCATAAAGCTACTAACACAACTAGGTTGGTTAGTAAACTTACGCAAAGTCGGACCTAGTACCATCGCAAGACCTACAGTTCCTAGGTATTCGATTCATCACAAATCGCAAACCGTATTATGGTACCAGAAGACCGTTGGCTCAAGATACAACAGACCATTCCACCAGCTCTACTCCGCTACCACTCATGACAATGGCAGAGCCTACTAGGTCTTCTCACATCAGCCCAAGACATGACTGTCACAGGCAGATTACAGTTACGTCCCCTACAGGTCCTCATCAACGACATCTCAACGATGTACAACCATTCAGTCTACGAAACAGCTCAGACCACATCTACTATGGTGGACCAAGAAATCGAATGTCTGCGAAGGGATTTGTTTAGCAGAGCAGGAATACAAAACCCATCTGTATGTAGATCGCCATCACTCCAAGGTTGGGGAGCTCATCTCACCAACCACACGATATCAGGGTTATGGAATCAGCAAGAATGCAAACTCCATATAAACAGTCTAGAAATGAAAGCTGTAATCAACGCCATTCTACATTGGAGCACATTTCTACAAAATGCAGCCCTAATGATCCATACAGACAATTCGACAGTGGCGTTCTACAAACAAAGCAAGGCTCAACGAGATCGATGAACCTTTTAAACCTAAGCTTTCAACTGTTCGATTTAATACAAGATCTAAATCTACATGTCAAAGCAGTGCATTTCCCGAGCCAGAAATATACTAGCAGGCGCTCGGCCTCATCTACCATCACCGACAGAGTGGATGATCAACCGGAAATTTTGCACAGATAATCAAGCAATTAGGGCGCTAATAGACCTATTCGCCCGCGCGATTCAACAATCAGCTACCGACATTCGGTGTCACCAGTCCCAGACCCCAAGCTTGGGCAACGGACGCTCTAAGTCTATCATGGGAAGGCCTCAATGCGTCGCGCGTTCCGCCCGCCAGCAATAATACCTCAAGTATTACAGAAAATCAGACAAACACAGAGCCTACAACTCACTTTGGTCGCCCTACTGGTCGGCCAGAACGTGGTTTCCCATACTAATTCAAGAAATCGGTCAACCAACACTGGAGCTACCCAAGCGGCGCCAAACCTGTTAATTCATCCTCACACCAAACAAGTGCACGAGCCCAGCAATGTTCCAACTACACGTATGGACTGTATACAAATGTGTTTAAACAAGAGAGGATATTCTGCCAGGCGGCAAAAGCAGTCAACGCTTTGCCTTACGTTACTCAACTCGTGGCAATACGGCGACAAGTGGCACAGTTTCAAAATTATGCAACAAAGAAAGGGTTTACAGCAAGAGAGGCTTCACAACCTCAAGTGGCAGACTATTTGTGTTACCTACGCCAAAACAAACATTTAAAAGGTTCAACGATATCAACATATCTTGCCGCTTTTAGCTCTGTAATCACCATGAGAACGGGTGTCAAATTGACAAGATCTCCAGAGTTACTGGCCTTACTACGAGCTTTCGATTGGAGGACCAAAAGCGGAAGTTCCACGCCCCAGCTTGGGATCTGAATGTAGTGTTACAACACCTCACGCGAGTGAGGTCTATGAACCCTTGGAATCGACAAACTTTGAATTTCTCTCACAGAAAACATTGTTTCTGCTATCGCTAGCCACAGCAGCAAGAATGTCTGAAATTCACGCTCTGGATTACGAGGGATACAGTTTGATGACAATCATAACACAGCGCACCTCGGATTAAGATGGGATTTCATTGCAAAGAATCAACTGCCAGGTCAACCAGACAGATTATTCCACATCCCGGTAGCTATCCTCTATTCTCGGATCACAAGATACACAAGACCTATCACTGTGTCCGGTAAGAGCCCTCAAAGTTTATTCACGGCGATCCAAAACAAGGAGAAGATTTCTCAAACGTTTATTCATCCCATTATCGCCCTCACGAATCAAACAGAAGTGTCACGCGGACCACAATATCTATTTGGATAAGGACTGTCATTCTCCGTGCCTACAAGGCAGCAGGCTTGGACCCACCAACAGCATCAAATCCATGAGATCAGGGCACTGGCCTCTACCCTCGCCCTACACGTAACTGTTCCTTGAACACGATTATGGAAGGATGCTATTGGAAATCTAACATGGTATTTGCTAATCACTACCTAAGAGACATCACTACAGAAGATGTCTCTGGCATTCACCATTTCGGACCACTGGTCCTCGCTCAGCAACTGACAGTCCCTAAGTAGGCGTTAAAATATTAGCCTCACAAGATTAATATGTATTTTATACATACTCATCTAGCTTATAACTCTAAGGAGTTTTAGGGCTATGTATATATGTTCAGCTTAAGTATTCTACCTTAAGCATATACTTGGATATAGTCAATTTCAGTGCCTCTATCAGAGTCACCTATATATATATATATAATTTATATGTATTGTTCAATATATTCATAATGTAATTCCCTTTAATGGCTTTATATAACCTATGGTTTTCTTTATACAGGATACATCCTAAATCTAAGACTTCATGAAGTTCCCGTAGGGGATATTACAGTATATCTATACAAAATCACTAATTATAAATCCAAAGTATTCTGTTACCCACCTCCGTTCCGTAGGATGCTACAAGCAAAAGAGCATGAGTCAGGATAAGGAAAAATATGTAATTTTTAGAGTAAAATTGATATTTTATACTTATCCTGACTCATGAGGTTAGCCCTCCCATCCTCCCCACATAACACTTTGGATTTCCCTGTAAATTCAAGTGTTGGGCTCGCTAAATCAGGAGAGAGTGGAGCACATGGCCAGAGGGTGGCGACACCTTTTCCCGCCAGGGGAGACAAAGGGGAGCAACTCGTGGTGAGTACCAATTAGTGATTTTATTTTGAAGGGAGCTTCAAATAAGGAGATACAAGTGTTCCACTATGTTCGCAAGAAGAAGAAGACAAGCAAAAGAGCATGAGTCAGGATAAGTATAAAATATCAATTTTACTCTAAAAATTACATTATTGCATATGTGTGTATATATATTTGACAGCTTGTATGTCCATCGAAGGTAAGTCTCTAATAATTAAAATTTCATTCCAAACTCTAAAACTAACACATATTCATTCATAAACCTTGAAGTGAGTGTACTTTTACGCTGCATTCAGCAATATTCCAGCTATATGGCGGTGGTCTGGAAATAATTGAGTCTGGACCAGATAATCCAGGGATCAGCAGCATGAACATCAATCTACGCAATTGGGATACAATGACATGTGTCAACCCAGTCAGCGAGACTGACCACCCCTTACAACAAGCATGGGTTACTAAAGATCAGTTCTAACCCGGACCTTCACGGGTCATAAACCTTGATCACAGAGAGAGAGGTCAAGTTATGAACTAGAGCTCCGTCCTATTTTAAGATGTTGAAATGTGTATTTATTGTTTCCTTTGCAATAAGTTTGACTTTGTCCATGGTAGTATACTTGCAACTTCTGTGTCCAAAGGCAATAGAAGCTCAATTAAGAAACTAAGTGGTGCCTTTGCTCTCCAGGCATTTGTCCATGACAGTAGGTTTAAGTTTACTAAAAGAAGAGTGTATTTATTGCTACAGACTGAAATCCACATCAATATTTTTCTGCTGTAACCTCATGGAACCAATTGAAGTACACGGGACCAGATAATGCATGACAGAACTTCCGAAGTTCATCAAAAGTTAATCAAGTGCGTGGGACCTCTTGATTAACTTTTGATGAACTTTAGATAAATGGATAAAAAAGCCTACTATTCACTTTTGTGTAATTAGCAGTCGTTGTGATTTGACAATTCAACTTTCAACTCTATAGTGAATTGGCAATTCAACTTTCAACTCTATTATCTAGCATGAATTTATCATCATTATGTAATTAACACCTTATAACTTCACTTACTGTACTCACCCTTGTGTACTGTGATGTCACTTGTGTAGCGGCCATAAAATTTCCGAGTCCGTGCTGGGATTCGAACCACGGACCTTCTGATCAGAAGTCAGACGCCGTGTCCACATGACTAAAGAGGTTAACCCCGTCAGCAAGCTGACAAGGTAAGGATGTCATCTGTGGGATGACTCCACGCCCTGCTACACTTGCATTGTGACATCATAACTCAGTTATGACGTCATAGTCCCAACTGTCAGTTCACCTGATGAAGGGACCTGGAATGGTCTCGAAACGTCGTGAGGGAAATTATAAAGAAGTTTAATCCATAAAAATATCTTGGACAGATATTAATAGATATATCAGGTGGCTTGAACTATAGTGATTGTGACCCAGAACACCAAGGGCTTTTCAATGGGGTGACAGAGATACCCTTGATCTCATAGTCTGTATATTTGAATTAATTTTGAGTATCATGCTTGGTGAGAATGCTATTCCAAGCAAAACTTGACAGAAGATATTCTGAGTAAAGGAAGTCCAATAATTTGAAGGATTGTGTTCAAGCTAACTTGAATATTTGAGAAGTGGTTGGGTGAGGTGATTTGATTCAACGGTGGTTGCAATAGTTTTTCACTTATGGGTACACCAAATTGTACATGATTTCATGACAATTACCCCCAACAACATGTAATACAATGGAATATATAGTCATCCCGGTGTCAGTCAGAAATCTTTTCATTTCCTGAGCAAAACTTTAAGACAGTTGACAAACAAGCATGCACCACCTTCTTTTAAAGCATTTAAAATACTTAAAATAAATTGTTGTCCATTAGTAATTTCAGTTTCAAAATTAGCAATGTTATTAATTTTTGTACTGGCAGTGAAAAGGACAATACTGGTTGTACTTTCAAAACCTTTCTAGAGCTTTTAACAAGTAGCCTAGCACCTGTGAAGATCCAGGTTAGAATTGATTATGAGTAACCCATACTTGTCCTAAGAGGTGGCTAACGGGATCAGGTGGTCAGGCTCGGTGACTTGGTTGACACACGTCATTGTATCCCAATTGCGTAGAAGGATGCTCATGCTGTTGATCACTAGATAGTCTTGTCAAGACTCAATTATTTACAGGCCGCCGCCATATAGCTGGAATATTGCAGAGTGTGGCGTAAAGCTAAACGCACTCACTACAAGGAGCCGGAGTTAATGATTGTTCCAATTTTAAGAAAAGGATTGGTATGTTTTTCATTAAATATATGTGTTGTGCATCCAGTTTATGTGAATCAATTTCAAGTTTTTCATGTAGATTTCAGTCTTTTTTTTAAATGCTGCTGAGATTTTAAATCAGATAAAAAAAAGTACCAGTTATACTATAAATATGTGCATGGGTTCACTCAATTCTGCTCACATAATAATATGTAGTTGCCAGTTAAAATTAAAAGAGATCAGGCTTATCCTTCAATCACCGTTCGAAATTGTTTTTGAAATTAATAGCACAGAAAATATAATTGTATCATATTTTCCTAATCTATCATTCTGGCTTATGTTTCTTCAAGCTCTCTTAAATCTTGATACAGAATGTCCCATTTATCACATAGGTGTGTAGTCTTACACAACTGCAGTGCATATAGTTCTGTGGGCTAATTATGGGAGCTGAATCACCTCAGTCTTCCTCTTCATCTCTTTTAATTGAAGCTTTTAGCGTTGCGAGGGGTATTAAAATGGACTCCGTCTGTCCGTGCACATTTGTCTTTTCCGGAGCTGAACTCTAAAACCGTTCACTATTTCTTCACCAAACTTGGCACATAGATAGATCTGGTGGTGTACTGGTGCCTTTTGGTAGTTTTGGAATTGCGAATAAAATATTGTTGGCGTTTCCGTGGCAACAAGTTTGCCATAGCCTGAAATTGGTGGTTGAGCTCTTTTCCGGAGCTGAACTCTAAAACAGTTCAAAATTTCTTCACCAAACTTGGCACATACATAGATCTGGTGGTGTAATGGTGCCTTTTGGTAGTTTTTGAATTCTGAATAAAACATTTTTAGCATTTCCATGGCAACAAGTTCGACTTAGAATGAAATGGGTGGTAGTACACTTTTCCGGAGCAGAACTCTAAAACCGTTCACTATTTCTTCACCAAACTTGGCACATAGATAGATCTGGTGGTGTACTGGTGCCTTTTGGTAGTTTCGGAATTCTGAATATAATATTTTTGGCATTTCCTTGGCTACAAGTTTGACTTAGCCTGAAATTGGTGGTTGTGCTCTTTTCCGGAGCTGAACTCTAAAACCGTTCACTATTTCTTCACCAAACTTGGCACATAGATTGGTCTGGTGGTGTACTGGTTCCATTTTGGTAGTTTTGGAATTCTGAATAAAATATTTTTAGCATTTCCATGGCAACAAGTTTGACATAGACTGAAATTGGTGATAGTGTTCTTTTCTGGAACAGAACTTTAAAAACCTTTCAATACTCTCCTTCCTTCCACTTTTCTATATACACACCTAAATAACTCGTAGACATAATCATGAAGAGTATTTTGCCATTGCGGGGGATATTGATGACTTTGTCTTCTTGTTAATCCTTTATGTTTTAGGCTAACAATAGCCTCATCTAGTTAGAGTTTTATCAAAGATAGAACATTTTCTTTCCATTCTACCACTTCAATATATTGTAAACAAAGGGGAGATAATTCTCATTTACTCGTTTTCAGTGCACAGGAGTGTCCAAAATCCAAGTTCAAACCTCATGTCATAATTTTTTATCAATTTTAATTTTCATTATTTACAGTTTTGTACAATTCAGTTGTATGTTTTGCAAGATTTTATACCATTTCGTGGACTTAATTTCAGATAGAAAAAAATAATTGAAAAATACCATTTTTAATAATAACAAATAATAATATTAATAATACACAGCACAGCACAACCACAGCTCTTCTGACAATCTTGGTAATGCAGAAGGCTGCAGTGTTGGGGAGCTTTCATATTCTCGAGAAAGTTCTTGGTGGGTTCAACTAGGCAACGTTTCCTGGGAGAAGTCCCATTCACTGTCTGGGCTGTGTGTAGAGGGGGCAAGGGCCCTGAGCTGATGATGAGCCTTACCAGCTTGACTGTGCCAGGTCACCCGAACCCTCTCTGCTGCATACTATCTTTAATCTATAAAACATAATAGTAATGTATTTATAAAGCGGCTAATATTTTCCATAGAGATGCTCAGTGGTGTTGTGACAATAGCGGGGATTTACTGACTGACTGAGTATGGTTTTACGCTGCTTTTAGCAATATTCCAGCAACATCACGCCGAGGGACACCAGAAATGGGCTTAACACATTGTACCCATGTGGGGATTCGAACCCGGGTCTTCGGCGTGACGAGCCAACGCTTTAACCACTAGGCTACCCCACCGCCCCAGCAGGGAAGGAAATAGTTCATATAACTTTACAGAAAGGCAGCAGTGAATAGATAGGTCTTTAGTAGAGATTTAAAAGTTTCTTTCGATGAAGTGTTCCTGATTTCCTTTGGAAGAGAGTTCCACAGTTTAGGGCTGGCAAAGGAGAATGCTCGGACAGACAATTGGTTTGGAGATCTGTGTTGGGTGAGGAGAGAGTCAGAGGAGGTTTGAGATAGCCGGGAAAGTTATCGTTGTAGAGGCAGTCATGAGTCAGAATGAGGATTTTGAAGGTAATTCTTGCAGAGATGGGGAGCCAGTGTAGAGACTGTAGTACTGGGGTGATATGGTCATGACGATGAGTGTGGGTGATACATCTGGCAGCAGAATTTTGGATTCTTTGTACAGTACAACCAGAAATTATTGAGAATTTAAAGACTGTAAATTTTTATATATTTTTTCACTCATTACTCACGTATTAATGTGAATATTAGCAGAACATAACTCCAGATTCAAAGACAGGTGAACAGTTAGTATTTTGTCAAGTCACATGGGCAGCAATGCTGGCTTCAATGCGGCGGGGCATACTACTGATCAAAGAAGTTAGAAAGTCGTGGTCCATGCTATCCCAATATCGGACTACCTCTTCTTTCATTTCAGCCATATTTGTCAGATTTTTCTTATTGACACTTTACTTCATAAGTCCCCAAACATTTTCTATTGGATTTAGGTCAGGGCTATAGCTTGGCCAATCTAAACCAGGCCTGTGAATTCTTTGAACGATGTTTTGGGTCGTTGTCCTGCTGGAAAATCAAAACATTTCCATAGACTCGTGAGCAGATGGAAGTAAATGTCCCTCGAGAATATCTGTGTACCGCTTACTGTTCATATTCCCTTCAAATACGCAGAGGGGCGTTGCCCCAAACACAGATATGCCACCCAACACGCTAATTTTCGGATTGGGCGCTGATACAAAGGTTTTTCAGTTTGTTTGGTCCAGAATTTCAGTGTATTAGGAAACAACCACATAGAACTTTCATCTGAGAAAATCACACTGTCCCAGTCAAAATTTCTATGCTGTAAGCACCAGTTCAACCTTCGCTCCTTTCGTTCAGGTTTAATGATCGGTGATTGAATTCCTCAACTTTTCTGCCAACCCATTGCATGCAGCTCAGTTCTAATTGTCTCCTTACAGACAGCCACAGTTCCTCTATCAATCATATCCAGCCTTAAGTTTTCTAAACTCCTTCATTTCTTTTTAGAAACAAGAATACCAAGCCGCCTCCTGTCTTGACAGTCAATTTTTTGGGCCTACCTGCGCCTCCCTGGTGCTCAATGCCATATCCATTTGCAATATTTTTCAAAACACGATAAACAGTGGACAAAGGGATGCCTGTTCTACTTGAAATCACTTTAGTTGATCTGATGTCCTTGTTATAATACTCTAAAATCTACTTCCTCTTCTCTAAATCATCCATAGAGAGGATCACTGAAAATGTCGTCTGCTAGCAAGTAAACAAAGGGGGATAACTCTTCACAAACTAATGAAAAAGGATTAACGGAGTTGTCTCTCTTGAATGAAACCAAGCACTTGATAGCTGGTCAAGGTTGTTTATACTAGAAATCCAACATATTCCTAAAATTCTCAATAATTTCTGGTCATACTATAGTTTCTGCAGTGATTTAGTAGAGAGGTTGGCGTATAGTGAATTACAGTATTTGAGTTTGGAAGTGACAAGACAGTGCATCGGAAGTTTACAAGTGTCAGTATCAAGGTAGTGGCAGACTTTGCTGATATTATGGATGTTGTAGTAGCAGGCTCTACTGATGGAGGTGATGTGTGCATCCATGGACATGTTGGAATCGAGGATGATACCAAGATTCCTGGCACTTTCTGATGGTAGGATGTCTGTGTCACCAATACGAAATGAAGGTGATGGCAAAGCAGTCTTCAACTTTATAAGCTGATGTTTGGAGCCAATGAGAAGGAACTCTGTCTTCTCCTCATTCAACATCAAATATTTGGAGGTCATCCACGATTTGATTTCATGAATGCAGAGCTCAAGGTTGTTGATACTGAGTGAAACATCCTCTGATTCAAAGGCAATGTAGAGTTGCCTATCATCCACATATATGTGGAAACCAATGAAATGCCTCCTGATAATGTCACCAATGGGGAGAATGTAGTAGTGGTGGTCCGATTAATTGAAATAATCGAAGATTGGTCGCAGTGACTAAACAACCGAACAATCGATCATGTTTTCTCATAATCGAACACAAACAATTTTGGAACACTTGTTTTCATAAACAATATTTTTCACAAGGTTGGTTTTGTCTGTTACATTTCATAAGCACTACAAGCTCGTTTCAAGTTATGATTGAATGTATCTTAAAGACTCCAAGAAATTTATGTTCCTGACATACTAGTCATACACCCCATAAGAACTACATGTTTTTTCCTTATTTTTATGTGCATTAACAAATTTCATTAATGACGCTAACCAATTTTTTTCGATGATTGATCGGTTGTAATAAACCAATCATCAATTATGAGGTTTTAACCAATTCCCAACACTAGAATGTAGACTGTAAACAGAAGGGGGCCGAGAACTGATCCCTGGGGAACACCATATAACAATGGTGACTTTGATGATTGTACATTTCCGATTTTGATTTCATAGTTTTTGCCCCAAAAAAGCCACTTAGCATCAACATCTGAGGGAGGACTTTATAGATATTGTTTACATAAATATTGTAAAATATATAAACACAAAACCATTTCTGTACCAATTTTTTTAGGTGCAGTGATTTTTTCCCACTAATTTTACTGGACTATAAGGGGACCTCAATAATTAAATGTTAGGGTTCTTGCAAAAACCATGAGATTGTTGTAAAAAATAAAATGGATATGGATAACAAACACTACCACTTAAGTAACATGATATTAACAGAATAGTTTTTTCTGATCATTCAACAGAAGACACAAGTAGATCCAGGAGAAATGTTTTTATGTGACAACAGAAGACCTCTGCATCTCTGTATTGTACATTGTAACCACTGCCAGGAGATAAGCGTCAGGGTGTCCCAATGTAATCATTAAAGGGAAAGAAACTCAAACTGTGAGAGCATCAAAATATGGATAAGTTGTTTCCACACAGAATACAAATTTAGTTGTTATGGACAATAATTTCAACAGGGTTTACTAGTAGTATATACAATGGGGGTACGAAATCACTTTCAACAAAAGCCTCTGCAAAGCCTTATTTCACAAATAAGGCTTTTGTCAGGCCCTTAGATCTCGCCCCATTACCCCTACTATAAAAAAGTTTGAGACGCCAGCGGGATGCGAACCCCCGCATGTATACCTCACAGCCGCCCGCCACTCAACCGACTGAGCTACTGGGGAGATGGCTCTATCCTGAGATAGCTCCACGTGGCACTATGTCACGTTTACCTCGATGAAACAGTTTAATGTGAATCGCCTATGATCTCTTTGGTGTTTGTAATAAAGGCTTGCTGGGCTTTTTTCACCCCTTGTTCTATGTACTTTTTTTTCGCGTCCTCACTGATAGCAGACTTACGAGACATGGATCGAATCTCTTGTTTCATTTTGTTATATTTTGTGAGTTCAGATAGAATTGAACGAAACTCCTCCTCTGAGATCTTACTGTCAGTGAGTGCCGTGGAAATACGCTCACTTACCGTGTTCAGCTTTGCTTCGGCCAGAACCCTGATCTCGTCGTGTTTCAACGCCTTACGATGCAGTCTGCGTGATGCAAACTTAAGCACCAACCCTAACACCCCTGCCACCCCAGCTGTTATTTCGATACCTAGCACTATAGGTGCGGCCACGATGGTGGCTAACAACCCAACACCTGCCGCCCCTAGCCCCATGCTGGTTGCCATAAGGGCAGTATCAGCCCCGTCCACGGCATTGAAAGCTCTATGGTACTTCTTACATAGTGCTTTCCGCATGTCACGGTCTTGTTCTAGTTGGCGTTTTACATCACATAACTGTCTCTAGCGGAACCCGTCTGCGGTTTCCAGGGTCTTCGCTACTTCCTCTACGACTGGGTACAGCCCCATCCTGTGTGCCTATAATATATCTTATGAGATATTTTTTAATTGGGCTTCAGTTAACAGTCGATCAACGTACTTGAGGCTTATAAGGAGAATAGGTGAGAAGTCAATAGGTAACTCTGCATCCACACGAGCCCCATAGGAGGGGCTTATTGAGGGGACTATAGAACCCGTTGAGGGGTCCGGTTGTATGATGATACGGTTACGTTGACCATGGGTCCGGGGACTCCAGTGTACTGTCACCCCGGGTAAAAGTTGTTCTTTACTACTATAAGCTCTCAGGAGATAGACTTCTATGATGAGTGTGGAGCCTGGTACCATAGCTGGAATCCCTATGTGCCCGTAGCAGTCATACCTTAACTCACCCCCGTGGAATGCCTGTAACATATTGGGTAAAACCGGTCTTAGTATAATCCTTGTATTAGGGCCCGGAATGAAACACCCGGGCAAGGTACCGCTATTCTTAATTTCAGAGATATGACTTTGTTCCTTTAATGAGATATAAGGTGAGGCGAGGGTTAAGTTGACTGCCCATTCAGGCTCTTTAAAATCTGATAACGACACCCGCCTATACACGTTGTCTTTGAAGTGCAGGATGTATAAGGTGTCTTCCTCACCAGGCTGATCGCATCCCTCGTGTCCCCTGTAGCGTTGGGGTGATGACTGGTCATTGCTATAATACTATTACGATATAGTTTCCAACTGGTTTTCTGATAATAGTTCAGGGGTTAACTTCACCCCCATGAAGTGTATGTTGTCGGGTAGGAATATCTTGGTTAGTGATATAGTGTCTTCCACGATCACGGTGACTCCCTGCAGACTGGTTTTGGAGTCGACACCCACCCGCACGTAAACGGCGCAAACGTGATACTGGTGTCGTTTCGCCCACCCGAGTTTGATCCCCTTCACGATTTTGACATCATCCCCTAGGTAGAGTTTGATGATCAGAGTGGCGTTATCCGGTAGGCTCGTCAGAATGTTGACCACGCCAGCGAATTCAGACACCAACTGCAATGTCACGTCTTGCACTCCCGTTTTACTCGATAGCATGTGGGCTGCCATACTGGCGACTGGACTGATGACTACGCTACGTCTCTGTGTCGGGACGAAAGCCACGAGCAGGGTTCCGTTGTTCACGACTTTGTTTAGGTAGTTGTCTTTGTTATCCGTGAACACGTAGGGGGAGCAGAGACTAATATTGAGAAACCAGTCGCCTTTAGCGGGTAACAACACCCACTTGTCATCTTCGGTGAAGACGAGCGTATATGGTTTGTTTCGGGCGAGGGTAGTGCTCTCAACATCGTCTAAGTCGAACAGTTTGCCCCCGAACGATGGGTATATTACCCATTTATCATCACCGGTGTTGACTAGGGTGTACCGAGTGTTGACGACCGCTCTTGAGGTATCTACTATATCACCTAGGGCTCCACCGGAGGGGACTTCAACGCGTTTGTACATGTTGTTTTTCAGTTGCAAGGCGTACAATTTACCATCTACTCCGGGGTCGTCGAATCCGCGTATGTCCCCGAGGTCGGAGATCCCGCATTGGCACATTTTTTCTCCTTCATTCCGGGGCCTTGTGCGCTGGTCATTTTATGTGCAGCGTTATGCTGAGGTATCCTATATTCACAGGATTATGATTTATATCTAACACCGATATTATCAGCTCAGGGATGTTGCCCTGGGTTAACCTCTTATACTGCCACGGTGAAAACGACTCGGTTCTACCGTCGTTGTATTTCTCCGTTTTCACCGGCACTGCTCTCAGTATCGTGGAAGGGTGGCCATCTTGAATGTTGTCCGTTGTGCTCAACTGACCGAGATGAATGCACAGCTCTCGGTACGGTACTAGGTCAGGTAACTTCGTGCCTGTGACGGTGGTTGTTGGTTTTATCTCGTCAGGCGACATACCGACTGTCCTCGCCAATGGTCGGCCGAGCCTCAAGGAGTTTCTTCCGTTGTTTATTAACACCACTGTGCTGTTTGAGTCGTTCATCTTGAGTTCGGCTCCCAGGGGCTTGAAGACCTCGTCGCTTAGCGAACACACGCTGTAGTAGCCGTCAGTTATCTGGCTGCGGGTGCCACTGACGAATAGCTTGTTGTTGTTGACGTTGATGTTAGTCCATCGCAGTAGGTAGGCGATATCGCAGAGTGCGGCTTCGAGTTGACCCGACGTGTTATCGATCGCGTGCATCAGCTGAACGGCCTCGCCGCTCTTTATTCCTGGAAGTGTTATGTACATGTTAGAGTATATATGCTCATTATATAATAGTTTTAAAATGTACTCCCCTGGAGTGTTTTACCCTAAACTAGACATAGATTTCCCACACAAGATCGTGGTCGCTGATGGGCTGTATTTCAACGCCCAGTTCATAGATGTTGTCGATCGGTATAGGTTTTCGGTGACTAACGCCAAGGTAGTTCATGCTTGGTTCAACAAACCGATGCAGTTCTGGCAGAATCAACTCAACTTCGCCGTGTGGTGCGCTACAACGGGGTGTGGTGTGACATTGACCGACACTCGGCGTGGACCGCTGAGTCAGTCTGTGTTCACGTTCCACGTGTACTACCAGATCAGACGTATCCTCAATGAGATCAGCGCCCCGCTCCCACAGGACAAGGTATGGAACGCAGTAAATAACCAGTACGATAGACGGGCCTACGAACATATTTGCACCGAATTCGAACTAAACCCGAAGACGGATTGGCGTTTGCCGGGGCCGAACCACGGGTTGGGTGTCCCCATCGTTCACAATATGCATATCGCGAAAGCCAGCAAACAGCTGGTGAAAGATTGGGGTTACAAGTCGTATCATATCACAACAAACGAGTGGGATGACCGTTACATGGCTTTCGACAACAGCAAGGATTACCGAGTCGAGCAGGGGGCAGCGGATGACTGGAAAAAGTTCATGTTGGACACGTCGAGAGGGTTTACTCTTGCCGGTGTAATCAGGTTGAACGACTCGATTCGAACGTATGTGTGGGCGCTGTTGGATGCGCAGACGCAAACGGGTTCCAACATCCTCGGTAAGGGGACTGCTTACGACGCTCAGAAACAGTTCGTTGTTAACGTTGAGGATGCTATCAATGCTCCAGTTGATCTCCCGAGTACCATCAAACGCTACCAAGACGTGTTGGAATACGCCAGGTCGAAAGTCGACTACGTCTTCGACGTGGGACTGTACATGGCCCTGAGCGATATGCAACTGAGAGTAAAAAAAGTGGTGGGCTACAACAACGAAATAGTCATAGCCACGGCAGGCCAAAAGTTGGACGTCAACCCCGATGTCAACGTCCCCCACGTCCCACCACCCACGACCGGTGAAACGGGTATAGTAACGCCACCCTCCGAGTCCAGGGCTCAACCAACACCCCCTGTGGGGTCACACACACACCTGCAGCAGCACATCGACCGTAAAACAGCCCTGGTGGTTGGTGGGGTCGCGGCCGGTCTCATTTGGTTAAAAATTCCTTAGCCGCTACGTACACCAAACCCGCCACGGCGACGATGGCTGCCCACAGGTTTTGACTGAGCCACGTGGCAGTTTTAGCCAGAGCGCTCAGCAGCCACGAGACGATGCTACCCAGGATGCCGGGCAGGGCTTCGGCGGCCTTACCAGCCAGTTTAGCCAGGGCTTCCCCGATTTTTTTTATCCAGGCTTTGACGCCCCCACCACTTGGTGGTGTGCCACTGCCGCCAGCAGGCTTGGGGGTACCCCCTGTCAATGACACGACCAGGGTTGATATGATGAAGCCCAATGCCTTCAGAATGCTGGCGATGGTGATGCCTTGCTCCCGGAACAGGATTCGGATCCTGTCAGCTAACGTGGTGTCCTGGTAGAGGACTCGATCAACGGTTTCCCGCGTCCGGCTGATTTGGGATCGAAGCTGGTCTCAGAAGGAGGATGCCGTTTCCAGCCGGGTCTTCCTTTCCTCTTCCAAATTACGTATTTGTTCCTCTATGGTGGTTTTCAGAGACTCGTCCTCCGTTTCACCGAGTTTGACCTTTTCGTCTATCGCGTCCAGTTTGGCCGTGTTGTTCACAAGATGTCCGCGAATGGTTTGCATGGCCTTGTCCAGCCCCAGTAGTTCCCGAACGGTAAATTCAAACCCGGGTAAGGGTTTGTTATGGTAGGTGGCCAACAGCTTTTCAATGTTATCAGTCATGTCTTGATCCGATGTGGCGCCCCTGACGTCTTGCAGATCTTGAACGGCCTCCTGGGGAAGGGCTTTAGGCCGTGCGCCACCGTAATCTATGAATCCTAGTTCATCGCGGATAATGTCCCCCCCATGACGACTGCCGAGTGTTCTCTCGTGCGCTTATTCATGAGATCGATCCCAGGATGAGCCTTCAATCGCAGCGCGCCCTTGCTATCGACAAAAAACTTGGAATAGTCTCGCCCCCACGGCTCGACGTAATTTTTATCCCCTTTTAAGCCATCGTAAAACCCGTTGACGGCCTGCTTCACGAGTTCGTTGCCTTGCGTGAACGAGGTTTCCTCCTCGTCGAATGCCTGGGCACTATCATCCCACATATCATCCATAGGTATGTCCTCATGACCGCCTTCAGCCATTATTTAATATTAAGACTTATATATTTCATTTATATAACAATGTATGGCAGGAAGCTAGATCCGTTTCGAAGATCAAGAGAGCCTCTAGGCGTCAGAGCCGTAGCCAGTCGGTGACCATCACCAACAATCCCAGCAAGAGAGACCAGAATCAAACGCTGCTGGTTAGATTTCCAAACCTAGGCGAGAATGACCTTATTGTACCAGGCACGGTTCGACTGACGTTCAACCTCACGCTGACCTCTGACAACGACAAACGCGAGCTAGTGCGGAATGTAGGTCGAGCCATCATCAAGAAAACCACCATCAAGATCAGCGGTAACGAGGTGCTAAGCATAGACGACAGCGACGTGTTTCACTGCTATGGGGACCTCTGGAAAAGCGAGGGAGAACGCGTCAATGATGTGTACCAAGGCATAAGCAAATCGACTCGGTTGCGCGTGGGATACGGCTTCACGCAAGACCAGTTACACAATATCACGGACGGTGAAAAGGCCATCGCCCACGCGTACGGGAACAGGTTCTGCGTGCCGCTCGACTTCGAGTTGCTCACGGAACACGCGCCGTTTTACCAGGCCGCGCTGGGTGATAGGCTTGAATACGAGCTCACGTTTAACGACTACAGCAAAGTAGTGAGTACGCCGAACGGTGATGAGGCCAGTTACACCATAGACAACATCTCTCTGGAGTTCGACATGGTCACTAGCCCAGAGCTGGCCAGGCAGGTTCAAAGCCAGTACTCAGGGAAGGTGGCCATCCTGTACGATCGCATACTGAGGCATAGATCAGTCTTGCGGGATAAGAGCGACACTGTGTGGAATATCAACCTGAACGTGTCGGCGCGATTGATGAAAGGCATCCTGGTCGTCCCCGTGGAGGATTACGAGCCGTTCCGAAGGGACAGCGGGAAGTTTTTCAACCCCGGGATTGAAAAAGTGGAAGTGACCATCGAGGGCGTCCCCAACCAGCTGTTCAGTCATGGTATGAGGGCATACCAGCAGTGGGATGAGATAAAAAAAGCTACCGGCCATCAAACAACATCCATACATAACCAAAGACTTGGGGCTATCCTCCGTGAAGATCGGTGAATACCTGACCACCAAGTACGCGTTGTGGTTGGAAATGCGATCCACGGATGACGATAAACTGCACGGTAGCGGTCGCCGCATCGACAACGGCAGCGAGGGGATTACTATCCAGATTACCAAGAAGGCTCAATCCGCTGGCAAGTTGAAATTATATCTGTACGTGATTATGGACGCGCAACTTAATATAGAGAATGGGAGATTCGTGCAAGCCATCTACTGATTTGCCTGCCAGTATTGATTTGCCCCGCGACCAACACTGCGCCATAGTGTGCGGGCAGACTGGTTGTGGGAAGACCGTTTTCGTGCTGAATATGTTGGAGGGGTACTACAGGGATGTGTTCAATAACATCGTTATCATGTGCCCTACTCTGAGCATGAATAGAACGTGCACGGAAAGACCTTGGGTACACAGAGTCGACCCCGGGGACACGTCTGCAGGACTGGTTGAACGCTTATCACAACAAATTTAAAGGGGAGTCGACGCTGTTCATACTGGACGACTGCAGCGCTAATCGCGAGATAACAAAAAAAAGAGACATGCTATCGTACCTGGCCTTCTCCGGTCGGCACGCAAAACACAGCGTCTGGGTACTAACGCAGAAGTTCAACTCGGTGTTGAAAGACCTCAGGGAGCAGACGCGATGGGTGGCCTTATTCCACTGCAAGGACAGGGATTCGTTCGAGGAGTGTTTGAGAGAGAACGATGTGATGAGCAAATATGATAGGGAACTTGTGAAGAAACAGCTCGCTGAAACTAAACACGCTAAGCTAGTGCTCAAGGCCGACCAACCCGTGGCCTATAGGGTGTTTTAGCTTAGCAATGCTTAGCAAATGCTTAGCAATGCTTAGCAAATGCTTAGCAAAGCTTAGCAAAGCTTAGCAAAGCTTAGCAAAGCTTAGCAATGCTTAGCAATGCTTAGCAATTAATTGTTACAGTTCTATAGGGAAGACACGTCTTCCCGATGGTTGTTTTTGAAGTGTTCGTCGTGTGCAACTTAACCTTCATTTCTCTGTGTTTCGCCTACACCGTATATTATATTGTTAAAACTAAAACTTGCTTGTTACATTATAAGATGGAGTGTGATGAACTGCTCGAACAACTGTTGTTGCCACAATCGCCACAGGTGAGTGACGACAAGCGAGAGAGACTGGTGGCGTTGGCTGTTGGTGGCAAAGCCAAACATTACTTTGGAGACTACACTCCCGATATAATTCATAAAATGTCAGCCGAAGAAATCGATAAGCTGTACGCTAGATATGAGGCTAGACTCGGGGCAGAAATGACGAAAACTATAGGATCGGCTATGACCCAGATATACACTGGTATTGCATCATACTTCCTTCCCATCCCCCCGGAGCGCCGACTTTACCTGTGGGAGGCCCTTGAGAAAGACCCTTTTACTGAACACGCCTTGAGCTCTATCAGCTGCGTGCTGTACCACAAATACGGTATGTTTTTAGCCCCGGTGACCGCGGCGATTATCACGGCAAAGCATTGCCAATTTAAGGAGGGGAAAAATAATAATAATAGTATAGATGGATACTGCACAGGAGGAGACCCCCAGGGAGGTGAACCCTCCTGAGGTGAACCCTCCTACAGTCACCAGGCAGAAGAATCCTAAGAGAGTAGCTGCCGGTAAAAAAAGGTGGTGTCACCAACATAAAATTATCACGGTGAACCCGACCGACTCTTGTTGGTTGTAGGCGTAACTGCTGCCGTGGCTATCTCATGGTTATATACACAACACAGGGTTCCCCTGGATAAACCCCCGCAATTAGAGGTCAACCCACATATCATGTTATAAAATATATATTTTTATATCATATACATAATGTGTGAGGGGAAAACGTTCATCAACGACGCATACCACGCCACCGTGGTTGCCAGTCTAGCCGTAGGATACGCTCGGTTGACCAAAATGGTGCTTAAACAACCGACTATCAAGCTAGATTTCAACCTGCAGGATATGGGTATGCTCATAATGAACCTTGGTATGGCGATGGCCACAAAGGACATCCTAGTAAAACAAGGGATACTACCTGAAAATATTATGAAGTAAATATAGGATGGCTACGATTGCCATGATGGTCAGTGGGCCGTTAGTAAATGCCCTAGCATTTTCCGGGAGTAATTTCCTCTTCTCGAAACTGCTGAGATTCAGGCAGAGCGTAAGAGGCATGACCTTGCTATTGAGAAATTACAGGCGGCACAATCCGAGTACGCTAAAAAACGTGTTCAGAGGATCGATTACATTAACGAACAACTCAGGCGTGAGAACCTTGCCGTTCAAACATTCCACGATGTCGACGACGCAGCGAGAGAATACTACCTACTAACAGGTAAACAGCTGGAACCACTCAATAAGCCCACACTCGCTCAGTACTACACACCATCCAAGGGGCAAATGGACCGTGAACTGGTCTTCATCACGCTGGGTATAGCAGCGACTGCGTTGGTTGCAAAACAATTAGACTAAATACTCATATAAGTATGCTAAAGATGAGACCTGCTCCGTACAGATGCGAATACATACTGATGGGGAAGAAAGAAGCCTGTGGTAGGAGATGCAGGACCGAGGGGTACTGTTCTTTCCACATGGGAAGCCCTAACTACACGTGTTCTGTGTGTGGTATAGGGGTTAAAGGGAACTACTGCCTATGTAAAGCTCACGGGGCGAACGTAGTCAGACATCACCTCATCTACGAGAATAAAAAGGCCTACATAAAAGAACGTAGGCGCCTTCTTAGGATAGACCCCCAATTAGAGGAGGACACACCTAAGGATAACTATGTTTGTGGAAATTGAGCTTGAATCTCTGGTCAAAAACATACTCAAAGATGAACTGAACTTAAGGGGACGCTTCAGATTTCAGGTCATATCGGAAGTGGCATGGATTTAAAGAGGGTGTTAAGTATACTCTCCCCTTCACATGTGGGCGGGATATCACGACTCAATACCAGATAAATTGTTTTACAAGTATACAGGAATACCTGCACAACTTCAAGGAATACTATATCCACCAGTGTAAGTACTGGATCGAAACGGCCCATCTAAGTATAGCTGATTGGGGTGACGGAGAGGATATATCCCTCTGATTTTATGAGCGCCTCACTATATTTTTTATCAAGGTTGGAGGAGTTACCTCCCTTGCCGGCGGCCCAATTAGAGATTGATATACCTAGGTGTGTACGCAACTATGACTACTGTTAGTGAACTCAAGCAGATCGCGAGCCAGAGGGGTGTGATTGGTTACTCTAGGATGAGGAAATCAACCTTGTTGCGGCTACTAGGCCTGCAAGTCCCTCCTACGGTAAAACAATTAAAAGTCCAAGCAAAACAGCTTGGGTTCACAGGTTATTCCCACCTGGGGAGAGCCAGGTTAGTCGCATTGTTATCACATGACCCTGTAGCAAAACCTCCCACTGTCAAACAATTAAAAGCCGAGGTACTCAATTTGGGTTTAGGTGGATATTCCCGTATGAGGAAACCACAGCTTGTAGAACTATTACGGCAGAATAGAGCTATTGACCTACAGTTCATACCCACTGAGCGCGCTGTAGGTAACTATTTGAGAGGCTGGCACATGCATGTTGATAGGAACATAGACATCACAGATATCAAGCCTCTGGTAGCTGATAAAGTCAACCAGGAACTAAACGATTTGGGAAGTATAAAGTTTCAGATCACAGTGAAAATGTCACTCGATAAGCAGGCGGGGAATGGGGTCACTGAGTACGTTCAGCCTTACTTCCGAGGTAGGCAAGAAGTCGTCACGCATACAGAGACCATAGACGCATCAATTGATACCAGTTTTCAGCAGATACGAGAATACGCCACAACGCTACACACACTTGGGGTCTGGGTGGGTTGTTGATAAAATCGATAATGTCTATCTAGACATAGCTAACTACGTGCCGTTCAGAGGCGGGTCATACCTAGACTTGCCCCCCCCACTTTAGCAGGCTGTTGTATGACCAATCGGCACACAGAGAAAAGAGCCACTTCTGCGAACGGTGCCTACACGGCTTCACACAAGCTGATTTATTAGAATCCCACCGGGAGGATTGCCAAGGTGTGGGGCAGACGGCCATACGAGTCGACATGCCTAAGGAAGGTGACAATATCCTAAAATTCGGCAACCACAAGAACCAAATGTCCGTTCCTTATGTCATCTACGCCGACTTTGAAGCCTTGGTCAAACCTGTTGATATTGGGGGGACCCCAACCACACAGAAAATACAGGAGCATGAGGCTTGTGGGTTTGGATACATTGTCGTCCGATGTGATGGGGAAACGAAAGCTCCCGTAGTGTATAGGGGTCCCGACGCGGCTGAAAAGTTTCTTAAGTGTTTGCAGGAGGAATAAAAAATTATTAGGAATGCACTGTATGCAGTCGCTCCCATGCGTATGACCCAAGCCGACCGGCTAGCCCACGCCTGTAGCACTAACTGCCACATGTGTGACTCACCACTTAACGGTGATTCAGTGAGAGATCACTGCCACATAACCGGTAAGTATAGAGGCGCCGGCCGCTCACAGCACGTGTAACCTCAAGCTCAGAATCAACCCCAAGACAATAAACATCCCCGTGGTCTTTCACAACTTGAGAGGGTACGACTCTCACTTGATCATGCAGGCCATCGCGAAAATCGACAGCAACCTGACGTGCATCCCCAACAACATGGAGAGATACATCTCCTTCAGCTTGAATGGCCTGAGCTTCATCGACTCGGTTCAGTTCCTCCTGTCGTCACTCGACAGTCTGGTCAAGGCCAACGATACCTTCCCTATTACCGATCGATACACAGACGCCGAGACTAGACCCCTGCTGATGAGGAAGGGTGTGTACCCCTATGAGTACATGGATGGTTGGGTCAAGTTCGCAGAGACCAGACTACCCCCCCATCAGAGAATTTTACAGCAATCTGACCGACTCGGCAATATCCCAAGACGATTACTCACACGCTATTAACGTATGGAATAAACTGGGCTGTAAGAATCACGACCTATACTTGTGACTATCACGACCTATACTTGAGGACAGATGTACTGCTGTTAGCCGACGTGTTTGAGACGTTTAGGCGGACATGTTTCAAGCAGTATAAACTCGACCCCGCATGGTATTACACCAGCCCAGGTCTGTCGTGGGATGCCTTGCTGAAAAAGACCGGAGTTAAGTTTGAATTGCTCACAGATTACGACATGCACCTATTCATTGAGAAAGGCTTGCGAGGTGGGATTTCCATGGCAACCAAACGATACACGAAAGCAAATAATCAATACGTGAAGGGCTACGACCCGAGCAAGCCAACCAATCACATTCTCTACCTCGACGCCAACAACCTGTACGGTTGGGCCATGAGCCAGTATCTACCTACAGGGGGATTCGAATGGGAATCGCACGAGGTCGATGTTATGAGCATCGCACCAGATTCGAACAAAGGTTATATCCTAGAGGTTGACTTGGAATACCCCAAGGCATTACACACATCGCACAACAGCTACCCCCTGGCCCCCGAACGTATGAGGGTTAACCCAGACTGGATGTCTGAGTACCAACATAACTTGTTAGGTGGGCGGGTGGCAGACGTTGAAAAACTCGTACCCAACTTAATGAATAAGACCAAGTACATCGTTCACTATCGCAACCAACAGCTGTACCTGTCGTTGGGTATGAGGCTGACCAAAATACACAGGGTGCTCGTGTTCGACCAGAGCCCCTGGATGGAGCCATACATCAGAATGAACACAGACCTCCGAAAGCTGGCCACCAGTGACTTTGAGAAAAACCTCTACAAGCTCATGAACAACTCTGTGTTTAGTAAGACTATGGAGAACCTGAGGAAACGCGTGACCGTGAAGCTGGTTCGGTCGAATGAGGAAGACAAGCTCAGGAGACTGGTAGCCAGTCCGGCATTCAACCGTTGCAAGATATTCACCGATGACCTAGTTGCCCTACACATGAAGAAAAGCCACATAAAATTCAACCGGCCTATCCAAACACCTGATGTACGACTTTTACTACAACGAGCTGAAGAAACAGTACGACGACAGGTGTGAAGTGCTGTACACTGACACGGATTCCCTGCTGATGGAGATTCGAACCGAGGACGTGTACGAGGACATGAAAAAATGCCTTGATTTGTATGACACCAGCGACTACCCCAAGGACCATGCCATACACAGCACGGTAAATAAAAAGGTCCTAGGTAAGATGAAGGACGAGTGTGCTGGCACGCCCATAGCCGAGTACATAGGTTTGAGGCCTAAGATGTACTCCATCCTGAAGGCTGACAATGGTGAGATTCGGAAGGCGAAAGGTGTTAAGAAGTACGTGGTGAAACAACACATCAAACACGCCAGATTCAAGGAAGCCCTGTTCAAGACCTGTACCTTCAGGAATAAAATGAACACACTTAGAAGTTATGGGCATAGGATATACGGACTGACGATAAACAAGACGTCCCTGTCGCTGATGGACACTAAGCGTTGGATAGCTATTGATGGGATAAACACGTACGCATACGGGCATGAGAAAATTGAACCAAGAACATAGGTGTATATATCGGGATGTCATGGAACCAGAGAAAGTTTGAAGCTATTTACTACAGCCCGCGTGGGTACTGGAAAGGAGCTAGCGCTGTACATAAGCTGGCTAAAATGGCGCGAGTACCCCCGGAGGAGGCCAAAGCATGGCTTGAAAAACAAGCCCTGTGGCAGATTTATTTACCTGCACCACGCTACGTGCCTAGAAGGAAGTTCGGTATTAACATACCAAATAGCGTTCACCAGGCCGACCTCCTATTCCTACCCCATGACAAGAGGTACAAGTATGCCTTAACCGTCGTGGATGTGGCCAGTCGCTACAAGGAAGCCGAACCCTTGACCGCGAAAGATTCGGCCCAGGTAGCCCGAGGATTCGAACGCATATACAAGCGCAGTCCGCTGACGTGGCCAACAGAGCTGCAAGTTGACCCTGGGCGGGAGTTCATGGATGTCGTGTCACACCTGCTGGATAAACACGACACCAAGGTCAGGCGTGGCACGGCAGGAGCCCATCGCAGCCAAGCCATAGTTGAGAGATTCAATAGGACTTTGGCTGAGCGCTTATTCGGACATCAGTATGCGAGGGAGATGGCCAACCCGGGGAAGCGATCGACTGAATGGGTCGCGCGGCTACCTAAGGTGGTGTCGGCAATCAACCATGAAGCCACCCGTCTCACCGGCAAGAAACCGGCAGACGCTATCAAACTAAAATCAATAGTGGCAGAGTCGGCTACTCCATTGCGTGGGAAAGAGAAACAGATACCCGATAGGGCCCTAGTGAGGTATCTATACCAGCCGGGGGAACACGAGGGTGATAGCCGTAAGCGAACCACCGATCCGATATGGTCAGTCAAAACTTACAACATAGATAAAGTGGACATGAAAGCCGACGAGCCGAACTTGTACTACTTGAGAGATGGGCCAGGGAGAGGGTTTGTTAGACAGGAATTATTAGTCATACCATACGGCACAATGTTACCCCCTAAGCAAAATATTTAACACTTACCAAGTAATCCCAATATAGTATCCTGTCAACACGACATGTCACATGATCAGGAAAGTGCTAGTTCGCTATCTCAGGATAGACCCGTTAAACCGACACACTTCAGCCATGTCCCTGGTAGCTCAGTCGGTTGAGTGGCGCGGCTGTGAGGTATACATGCGGGGGTTGTATCCCGCTGGCGTCTCAAACTTTTTTAATGGTAGGGGTAATGGGGCGAGATCTAAGGGCCTGACAAAAGCCTTATTTGTGAAATAAGGCTTTGCAGAGGCTTTTGTTGAAAGTGATTTCGTACCCCCATTGTATATACTACTTTACTTATGCTCAACACTATTCTATGAGAAGCTGTCTATCATAACAAAGGATATACTAAATAAGAGATGATATTGTTGTGCAATACATGTTCATTCTATCCATTTTAAGTCAGGATGCACATTTCACTATCATGTAAACCTTTATGATTCATTCTGTCAGTTTTGAGCTTAATGAGAGTAAAATCTATGCCCGGAAATATGCCACAACCTTAAGGTTGTTTGCTTGTATATTTGAAACTACAATTTGAGGAATCTTTGTATATGCATGATCCCTATGGTGGGGTCATATTTTGAAAAGATTCTCTTTTACCTATGATAAATAATCATGGTCACCAAAGACATGGAAAAAGTGGCATTTTTAATTCACAATAATACTTCACACTGACATTCACATTCACTACTGTATATATAAGTCAAGTCAAATAATTGAAAAAATTGTTAACTGTTATTCAGACTGTATTTATAGTATAGTTTATGCTGCATAAAATAGTGCATTTTGACTTTTGCCTTCATGTTTGGAATTGTTTGATTCTATGCCCATAATGGGCGATCTTTTTGTTGCAAGGGGCGATAACTCTCCTTTTGAAATGATGTAAGCAACGGTCGAACTTCTCACTTCCCATTTGGTTCCTGACTCAATGTGCGCTGCGACAGCTTTCAACATGTAAAGACAGAGCCAACCTTACGCGTTGCCCTGCTGCACCTTCACTGACAAAAGGTCGTTTACAATGAAATACCGTAACTGACACATGTTTTGCAGTGATTGTTAGTTTTGAACGGTATCGTTTGTTTAATCTCTAAGTACAATACGAATTGACAAGATAGGATATAATGGGAAAACACCATGAAAATTCTGGTATATTGTCACGGCAATTTCCTATGTCATATGTCAAACACGAGGCAGTGTAAGTCTGGGGTAACTTAGCATCGACGAAATAGTGAAAACTGACTTTATATATCAGCCCTTGTGTTATTTTGAACGATAATTCCTCAGCTATTGTCGTATTCTAACCTAACAAATAATTGTCATACTATCACTGACCTCAATGTAATAAAATCGGAGTCAAGGCAGCCGGGTGACCTTTATTGCCAATATATAATTATCATACATCCCTGACTTTATTGATAATTGAAAAATACCACGCAGAATGTAACAGTTGGATACAATTATAAATAATAACTTTTGATCAGCAGTTCTTCACACATCTAATTATACCCCCGCTACGAAGTAACGGGGGTATATAGCGTTCATTCCGTCCGTCCATCCCGAAACTTTGTCCGGAGCATAACTCTTAAAGTTTACATGCTAGGTTCACCAAACTTCACACACATGTTAATCATTACCCATATATGTGCCTTTCGGTATTTTAATTTTTTTTCAGAATTTTGTTTTATTGCTGTTTCCATGGAAACATGACTTAGTGCCAAATGTGTTTGATGGTTTTGTCCGAAGCATATCTCTTAAAGTTTACATGCTAGGTTCACCAAACTTCACACACATGTTAATCATTACCCATTGATGTGCCTTTTGGTATTTTAAAGTATTTTCAGAATTTTGTTTTTTTGCTCTTTCCATGGAAACATGACTTAGTGCCAAATGTGTTTGGTGGTTTTGTCCGGAGCATATCTCTTAAAGTTTACATGCTAGGTTCACCAAACTTCACATACATGTTAATCATTACCCATTGATGTGCCTTTTGCTATTTTAATTTTTTTTCAGAATTTGTTTTGTTGTTGTTTCCATGGAAACACGACTTGGTGCAAAATGTGTTTGATGGTTACCTGGCACAGCATATCATCGAAACTATACATGCTAGGTTCACCAAGCTTAATACACAAGTTAATCATGACCCACAGATATGCCATGTGCTAAAAAATAACAATCTTCATCTACGTCCACTTCATTGTGTGCAATAAATTCAATTGTATGTCAGGTTTCCACGGAAAAAAAAAAAAAAAAAAAAAAAATGTTTCCATAAATTATTACTGTAATCAGTACATGGCAAAAGTATTATCTAACATGTATATAAAGTTTAGTAGAGTCAAGGAGAAAGTCTTGTGAGCTGCTGATCCTTGTCACATTATATATATCAATATCAGTCATTTCCATGTCCCAAATTGGAAGCGGGGGTATGTGAGCTGTGCTCACATACCCACTTGTTTTATTTTGTTTTAAAATTCTGACACTATATTTTTAAAGAATACTTAATGTACACTACACCTATCATCCAAGTTGCAGCAGAGATACCAGTCATCATTGTTTGAAATAAAAGATTTACCCACAATATTCTAGCCCTTATGAAATGTTGTTATCAGTCAGTGATGTGATGTATTAATATGTGTCAATTTATTTATCTATTTCTTACAAAATATTGTAACCATTTAAAGCTCCTAACATAAGTAGTAAATTACAGAGACTTGTCTGATCAAGCAACAGATTATACTGACTGCCCAAGAGGGTGTGTATGATACTCAATACAATTAATGACAAATTTATTTGTTTTTTGTTTTGGTAAAATTATATTGACAGTATTTTTTCCTTGACAGACCATCTAACTATTTGAAGCTTTATATTCTGATTTTCATTCTCAAAGACAACTTTAGCATTGTGTCTTTTTGTTAGGAATGAACATGTCATAGAAAATGTGTTTAAATCAAATACATGTATTGTTATGATAACATAAATTGGAATGTAACCCCATATGTTTATGCATTTATTTATATTTGTACATATATAACAGATAATACTTATGTATTATGACTCCTTAAAGGTCATGCATGTGTAATGTAATATTAAAGTACATATGCACCATTACGCAAAACTATCAGATACAGTTACAATACTGTACAATACAGATTAAAGTTAGTGGTGTTCCGATTAATTGAAATAATCGAAGATTGGTCGCAGTGACCAAACGACCAAGCAATCGATCACATTTACTCATAATCGAACACTAACGATTTTGGAACTACTGTTTTAGTGTTTGAAACACTTGACGATGGAACACATCTTCGAAGTTGTCAGGGCCTGAAAATGTGTTTAATTCTTAGAAAACTCACTTCCCTAACTGAAAAGTCATGACTGAATATTTCTTAAGGACTCCAGGAAGTTCATGTTCATGATATATTAGTCATCACTTTAAGAAGCGAGTTGCGTCATGTTATACTTATCTGCATTAACAACCTGCATAGGAAAATCTGAAAAATGACGCTAACCAATTTTTTTCGATGATTGTTCGTTGTTAATGAAGCAATCATCAATTGTGAGGTTTCAGCCAATTCCCAACACTAATTAAAGTAGAGAGGAATAAAGATTGACTTTATTGATTTATTTGTGTGAGAATTTGAACAATAAGTTTATAGCAAGGAAACATAAAAAGCAAAGTCTAAAAAATACAATATGAGCTTGACATGAGTGTTATAATCATCATTGAAAATAACCATTATTATGATTATATTGTTTATTTAGGTAATATTGCATAGCCTTACTTGTGAGGCATGCCCTTTGGGCAGTGACCACATCATCTGCTGAAAAAAAGACTCTCTCACTGGATACACTATATCTCAGCTCCAGAACACTGATCATAAATTTGAAACTATCATCTTGAACAGTTGAATATGAGCTCATATTGTGAGCCAGTTAACCACCAATAGCCTTGGTTATCGCCATTTTCCAAGTGTCATTCAATTTAGATTTGTTTACAACATCACTAAGTTTCAGCTGTCCACTAGCACCACACCCACTTGTGCCAGATTTGTCTACTGTCATATCAGTTTTTGACGCAGAGCTGTCAGTGACGTCCACATTATGTTTTCTTTTTAAGTGACTGGCCAAGTTTGCTGTCGATCCTGTTTTATATTTCACATCCACAAAACAAATACAGCTTGTTGCGGCACGCGGATGTCTGACATTGGCTTCCCTGAAGCTGAAATGCTCCCAAACATTTGACTTCAAGTGAGTCAGCTTTTTTACCGTGAAATCCATCATCAAAATTACATTCTGTCTGTGTGGAAATAATTTAAATTGATATTCAAATGTCGAATCGAAATAGCAATAATGGATATCAAAAATCGAAACTATGGTGTCAGATTTGATTTTCAATGAATTGAACCGAATTGTTGCAGCCCTAATGACCACCAGTTTGAGGTGTTCCATACCATATGCTCTAGGAGGTGATAGTTATTTGGGCCATTGGATTGCAATGCCTGTTTCCACTGTGATGTTTTACGAGCTTTCTTCTAGTGGAAACATTTTATTAAATCTTCTAATGCTTGGAAGCATCTTTGCCCACATAATTCAGAAGCACAGGTTGTCATTGGCACGAACAGATGAAAGAAGAAACCATTGTATGGTGCTTTTCCATTGCCTGAAGACTTTCATTAGAACAGCTGTAAGAGGAGTGTGTTGACATTTCTATAGTGTGTACTCCATCGAGTTGAAAGTGACACGAACCGCAATATTTTGAATGAAGCTTTTGTTGTTGTGATTATGTATTGGAAGCTGATTAAAATGATTAAAATGTAAAATGTTGACTCCCCCTCTCTGTCTCTTTCTCTCTGAAAAACAATGTACAATGAATAAATTTAAATGAATGCTCAACACTAGCATAAAACTGTGGTATTTATGAACCTCTTCTGCAAACATCATGGCAGCTAGTTATATTTAAAGGTAATTTTTTAGCCCACTTTGAAAAATGGAAATATCTTCATTCAGTGGACGAGAAACCAACACATGGTAAATATAATACAGACAATTGATTATTTTTGCGGCTTTGCTCCCTTTCGTTGAACTGGTGCACTCCATGTCCAAGATATTTTTATGGATTAAACTTCTTTTTAATTTCTCTCACCACGTTTCGAGACCATTCCAGGTCCCTTCATCAGGTGAACAGGCAGTTAGGACTATGACGTCGTCACTATGATGTCATAACTGAGTTATGACGTCACAATGCAAGTGACATCACAGTACACTAGGGAGAGTACTGTATAAGTGAGTTTGAAAAGTTAATTACATAATGATGAAAATAATTACATAATGATGAAAATTCATGCTAAATAAAGTTGAAAGTTGAATTGTCAATACACAACAACTGCTAATTACACAAAAGTTACTTGATAGCAGGCTTTCCAAAAAGAATAGTATAGTCGTTTTTCTTTTATCTAAAGTTCATCAAAAGTTAATCAAGAGGTCCCACACACTTGACAGGTATACACCTGGATCACGATTCATTGCTGGTTTATGTCTCCTTATCTCCACAGCCTCCTGTAGTTTTCTCCGATGCCAGTCGTTGTTATTTCTCGAAATCACCCTGATGTCATTCCACATGATTACATGACTTGGCTTATTTGCCTTGTGCTCCGATTGCCACATTGGTGCGCTCCAGTTTGAAAAAAAACAACACTGTTCCAATAACTGCATGTTTTTCTCTACCTAATGAGTCAACACTTGTTTGGAAGGACACTGGCTTTTAATCCTCATATCTATTTTCCCTCTCAGCATTTGTCAAGACAAAAGTACATATTTTACTAGTGTAGATTTCAAAGAAAATTATTATTATGGTTGCTGAAACAAAATGCACAGAAAGTGTGTTACATAATGTCTCTAATTAGGGCTCCTTGCTGCAGAGCAGGAGACCTATTGTAATCGTTAATGTTTTTATTATTTATTATTCCGCCGTATTTTGTACCACTCGTACAAAAAGCACCGCTGGACAGAATCGCTTGAAAAAAATCACCAAGGTGCCGACAGTGCTGAAGTTGTTTCTTCAAAAATCTCAAGGCTCTAGGCCCAATAGCAAAGGGGAGATAATCAAAATTAATTCAAAAATTTCAATTTCCAAAGCAATAATCTCCGAAACTACAAGTCCAATGACTACCAAATTTCTGGAGCAGCTCTGGAATTTCGATTACCTTTAATTTCAACTGCAGGACCCATGGGGCTAGGAGGCACCGTTTGGCCACCATATTGGATTTAAAGAAATTTCACGTTTTTGACAGGTAGGCTTTTCAGCAATCCATAACTCTGAATGTATGATGTCTAGAACTTTGCACATTTGCACATACAGAGTATATACCTCAAATATGAATATCCTCAAGCTATGTTGCGATATCTTGATTAGTGACGGATATCTAGATTTTTGCTTTTATTGTATATTTTTTACTTAAATGTATCTTTAAAGAATCGCAGCGTCATTACTATTTCAACTATGCAACTAGAATCTGGCAGCATGCAGTAACTTGATGTGCTGAACATGTTTTGTTCTTCGGTGCATGTCAAAATGTGAATCGTTTAGTGGCCATATTGGATTTCAGCAGATTCTGGTGACACTACTCTAGAAATAGCGTAGCTACTCCGATTCTGCACAGAAAGACATGAAAATTGGTACTATGCATAAGCGTACAATGCCTAACATTTTGTGCTCTTGGATGATTATAAAAAAATGCGTCGTTTGGCGGCCATATTGGATTGAATCTTGCACACAGGGATTTACAAAAACAATCACAGCGTCATTACTATTTCAGCTACGCAGCTAGAATCTGGCAGCATGCAGTAACTTGATGTGCTGAACATTTTTTGTGGTCCATGTCAAAATGTGATTCGTTTGGCAGCCATATTGGATTTCGGCAGATTCTGATGACACTACTTTACATACAACATAGCTGCTCAGGGTCTGCACAGAAAGATGTGAAAATCGGTACTTTGCATCAACATGATACGCTTGACAGTTTGTTTTCTTAGATGCTCCTAAAAAAATGCGTTGTTTGGTGGCCATCTTGGATTGAAAACTGCACAAATGCAATATTGACCCCAAAACGGCATAAAACAGCATATATATCCACTACTATTAACCCAATCGCTTCCATATTTGGTATGTGGCTTGGTCATGAGATGCCGATCATTTTTGGGTGGGTCCGAAATCGATATCTCTAGCCGTTTGGCCGCCATCCTGGATTGAAGTTTTTCATTTTTCAGGTTGCCATAGCAACAAAGTGGAAATCCAAATGACTTGATTTTTACACCATCATTAGACACAGTCAAGGGGATGAGGTGTGCAAAATCTCAACTCTGTATGTTTCATAGTTCCGGAGAAAATGGATAGACCGTACTTTGGCGGACAGAAGGCGGACATATTTGTCACCAAATCTGACCTGCGCATATGATACATCGGGTCTGGGCAAAGCAGAAACACTAATTCCTTTCAGCCTAGATGCAATAACAACAGCGTCTTAGCTCGCCAAAAAAAGTGTTTTTTCTTGTGAGGGACCAGTCAAATGACCTTGACCCCATGGCCTTGACCATTAGAAAGCATTTCTGACTTACTATCAAGTTCTGGGGTCAACACCCTGAAAAACTTAAAAATAACGATTTTGTAAATAGGGCTCCTTTCTGCAAAGCAGGAGACCTATTGTAATCGTTAATGTTTTTATTATTTATTATTCCGCCGTATTTTGTACCACTCGTACAAAAAGCACCGCTAGACAGAATCGCTTGAACAAAATCACCAAGGTGCCGACAGTGCTGAAGTTGTTTCTTCAAAAATCTCAAGGCTCTAGGCCCAATAGCAAAGGGGAGATAATCAAAATTAATTCAAAAATTTCAATTTCCAAAGCAATAATCTCCGAAACTACAAGTCCAATGACTACCAAATTTCTGGAGCAGCTCTGGAATTTCGATTACCTTTAATTTCAACTGCAGGACCCATGGGGCTAGGAGGCACCGTTTGGCCACCATATTGGATTTAAAGAAATTTCACGTTTTTGACAGGTAGGCTTTTCAGCAATCCATAACTCTGAATGTATGATGTCTAGAACTTTGCACATTTGCACATACAGAGTATATACCTCAAATATGAATATCCTCAAGCTATGTTGCGATATCTTGATTAGTGACGGATATCTAGATTTTTGCTTTTATTGTATATTTTTTACTTAAATGTATCTTTAAAGAATCGCAGCGTCATTACTATTTCTACTACGCAACTAGAATCTGGCAGCATGCAGTAACTTGATGTGCTGAACATGTTTTGTTCTTCGGTGCATGTCAAAATGTGAATCGTTTAGTGGCCATATTGGATTTCAGCAGATTCTGGTGACACTACTCTAGAAATAGCGTAGCTACTCCGATTCTGCACAGAAAGACATGAAAATTGGTACTATGCATAAGCGTACAATGCCTAACATTTTGTGCTCTTGGATGATTATAAAAAAATGCGTCGTTTAGCGGCCATATTGGATTGAATCTTGCACACAGGGATTTACAAAAACAATCACAGCGTCATTACTATTTCAGCTACGCAGCTAGAATCTGGCAGCATGCAGTAACTTGATGTGCTGAACATTTTTTGTGGTCCATGTCAAAATCACCAAGGTGCCGACAGTGCTGAAGTTGTTTCTTCAAAAATCTCAAGGCTCTAGGCCCAATAGCAAAGGGGAGATAATCAAAATTAATTCAAAAATTTCAATTTCCAAAGCAATAATCTCCGAAACTACAAGTCCAATGACTACCAAAATTCTGGAGCAGCTCTGGAATTTCGATTACCTTTAATTTCAACTGCAGGACCCATGGGGCTAGGAGGCACCGTTTGGCCACCATATTGGATTTAAGGAAATTTCACGTTTTTGACAGGTAGGCTTTTCAGCAATCCATAACTCTGAATGTATGATGTCTAGAACTTTGCACATTTGCACATACAGAGTATATACCTCAAATATGAATATCCTCAAGCTATGTTGCGATATCTTGATTAGTGACGGATATCTAGATTTTTGCTTTTATTGTATATTTTTTACTTAAATGTATCTTTAAAGAATCGCAGCGTCATTACTATTTCTACTACGCAACTAGAAGCAGGCAGCATGCAGTAACTTGATGTGCTGAACATGTTTTGTTCTTCGGTGCATGTCAAAATGTGAATCGTTTAGTGGCCATATTGGATTTCAGCAGATTCTGGTGACACTACTCTAGAAATAGCGTAGCTACTCCGATTCTGCACAGAAAGACATGAAAATTGGTACTATGCATAAGCGTACAATGCCTAACATTTTGTGCTCTTGGATGATTATAAAAAATTGCGTCGTTTGGCGGCCATATTGGATTGAATCTTGCACACAGGGATTTACAAAAACAATCACAGCGTCATTACTATTTCAGCTACGCAGCTAGAATCTGGCAGCATGCAGTAACTTGATGTGCTGAACATTTTTTGTGGTCCATGTCAAAATGTGATTCGTTTGGCAGCCATATTGGATTTCGGCAGATTCTGATGACACTACTTTACATACAACATAGCTGCTCAGGGTCTGCACAGAAAGACGTGAAAATCGGTACTTTGCATCAACATGATACGCTTGACAGTTTGTTTTCTTAGATGCTCCTAAAAAAATGCGTTGTTTGGTGGCCATCTTGGATTGAAAACTGCACAAATGCAATATTGACCCCAAAACGGCATAAAAAAGCATATATATCCACTACTATTAACCCAATCGCTTCCATATTTGGTATGTGGCTTGGTCATGAGATGCCGATCATTTTTGGGTGGGTCCGAAATCGATATCTCTAGCCGTTTGGCCACCATCTTGGATTGAAGTTTTTCATTTTTCAGGTTGCCATAGCAACAAAGTGGAAATCCAAATGACTTGATTTTTACACCATCATTAGACACAGTCAAGGGGATGCGGTGTGCAAAATCTCAACTCTGTATGTTTCATAGTTCCGGAGAAAATGGATAGACCGTACTTGGCGGACAGACGGCGGACATATTTGTCACCAAATCTGACCTGCGCATATGATACATCGGGTCTGGGCAAAGCAGAAACACTAATTCCTTTCAGCCTAGATGCAATAACAACAGCGTCTTAGCTCACCAAAAAAAGTGTTTTTTCTTGTGAGGGACCAGTCAAATGACCTTGACCCCATGGCCTTGACCATTAGAAAGCATTTCTGACTTACTATCAAGTTCCGGGGTCAACACCCCGAAAAACTTAAAAATAACGATTTTGTAAATAGGGCTCCTTTCTGCAAAGCAGGAGACCTATTGTAATCGTTAATGTTTTTATTATTTATTATTCCGCCGTATTTTGTACCACTCGTACAAAAAGCACCGCTAGACAGAATCGCTTGAACAAAATCACCAAGGTGCCGACAGTGCTGAAGTTGTTTCTGCAAAAATCTCAAGTCTCTAGGCCCAATAGCAAAGGAGAGATAATTCAAAATTAATTCAAAAATTTCAACTTCAACTGCAAATATCTGCAAAACTACAAGTCCAATGACTACCAAATTTCCTGAGCAGATGCGCTATCGGAATGTCTACAATTTCGCCTTGACGGGTCGAGTCTCTAAAATGCACTGTTAGCCACTATTTTGGATTGAATTTTTGGGTGATGTTTTTCAGCAAATTCATCACTACTTTTCTCCCAAAATCTTCTTCTCTGAAACTATCAGAGCTATGGCTTCCAAACTTTGCATACTTTGCCTTTATGTACCTTCCTACAAAGTATCTTCATTTAATGTGGCTAGGTCTCTTGGTGGCCGCCATATTGAATGCGACTTCTGGGCAAAAGTTGTCTTCAAAAACTTTCAAAGGCTTCTTTGCGATGTTTTCCAAACCAAAATTACATGATACAACAGTGTCAAAGTTGTTGATTAAAACATGTCTGCAACATTATCCATGTGAATACAGCGTATGGTAGCTAAAAGGGAAAAAAACTATTTGAGACGTGCCCCGAATGAAAGAAAAGAGTTCCAAACAAACTCACCCACAACTCCAGGCACACCACGCAAAAAGGATTCCAACAACATACCTGTCACGATAAACAATGCTAACACTCAAACCCCCTATGTTTTGACAGATGAAGAAACTGGGGACTCCTTTATATCGCCGACGGCCCAGGGATACATTACCGAATGTGTCATAAGTTTCTCCGACATTTACTATACATCAGATTACCCGTGCAAAACATGCGACAGTCTGAAGGAAAGCACGAGGACGATTATGGCCGCTCCTTCAAACACGCACTCACGCTGTCGATTCCCCACAGACGCAGGCAAGTTTATTCACCGTGACAGCATGGATAGCACTGGAAAACTACTAGGTAAGTATGCAGTCACATGTTCATAACTAATACCCAAGGCATGTTGGATCTATACCAAGCACATGTTGTATCTACATCTCAACATGTGCATTTGGGATGCCTTGGCGCCACTTTGCCTGCTTCATTTCCCCCTCCTGATATCTCCTATAAGTTGAGTTGAGTTGGGCTTTACGTCACATCAGCATTATTCCAGCCATATAGTGACGAGAACAAGTCTGCATTAATAGAAATTGTAAGTACAGAGTCAAAATGAGTTTTATTTCAAAAACATATATTCATTACATTGTCATTTAAAAACAGAAAAAGTCATAGCACTAAATTTC
This sequence comes from Haliotis rubra, assembly GCF_003918875.1. NCBI lineage: Eukaryota > Metazoa > Mollusca > Gastropoda > Lepetellida > Haliotidae > Haliotis > Haliotis rubra. The sequence continues at coordinate 1,653,749 of NW_025766969.1, forward strand.
AAAGCAGGCAATATGTTAGTCACATTACACAGTTACAATTTATGATACAGATCAACTTTCCTCAGGTAGTTCACTATCAGATGAGCCCTCACGTGGGAGAACAGATATCTCCTATAAAGAGACAACCACTGCAAAGCGTGGTCCACGTGCAGATATGGGAGACGATGTGAATTTCAACGACAGATGTAATTGACAATGACGAAGAGCTGTCAATTTTGAGCTGGAACAAATAATTTGTCTAAATGTATCTTCAAAGACAACAGAGCGACAAGTGAAATTCTATTTTCCTCACTGTAGCTGCTATCTTCATTGTTTCTCTAGAGAGCACAATGAAAATTTGCAGTATGTATCTCAAAAGTTTGCTGATCATTTTCTGTTCATGATGCATGTTAAAAGTATCACCATTTAGTACATATCTTTTTTATGATTGTTAGCGTTAATTGAGATAGCTGACGGAAGCGCCAGTAAAATCTACCAACAACATCCACTCGCTGGCTTTCTAATGCCCAAAGAGTAGCAATTGGGTCTTCTGCAGTTTGCACGGATTTTCAAACTTAATAGGCGACCTGTATCGAGGAGTTAGGTGTACTTCCAGTATATATACTTGCTCTTGATTCACAAGTTCAGTTTACAACAGCCCGAGCGTAACAGTGTAATGGATTCTGATACAAAGTACTGAAGGGTTCATTCTCAGGACATGGACAACCTGAACTTTTGTATTCACAAGACGTGGACCGAACTGTTATCCGGAATTGTCAAGGTGTCGTGAACTCTGTTCACTCTGGTAAGCGTGGTAAACATGTGACTATGATAGGTGACTGAGTTCACTCAGAAATTGTTTTCAGTGTTTCATAAAATATGTTCACTCCAACAAGTATACACCGCTAGGTGAGTAAATTAATCAGTGTCAGGAAATTGTACTATATAATTCTGACAAAATAAGGTCAATACATTACTTTCACTATGGCAAACGTACAGTTAGATTACAAATTTCTTCCGACATCACGAGGCGGAAGATATTTCGGCGTGAATGGACACACATACAGAATCCTTAAGAGAAGAAGAAATGACTGGTGTTTTTGGCATCAAGGGTTGCAAATCAACTCTATCTACAGACAACGACATCGTCACACAACCACCCCGCTGTTCAAAATGAAATTGAGGTTTATCGATGTTTAATAACCGTGGGGACATCAGCGTCATTGTGTTTGCCGACACAGTGTCTTATAATTTTATTAAAACTGTTAACAAAACCCCTTGTTTCGTTTCCTTATAATTTCACAATCTAGTATTGCCCGAAGTCTTGCAATCACACGCTCTGTTTATTGTCTGGTGTTAATTAGCTTAGTAACCCAAAGTGGACACTTTTTTCTGGACTTTGTTTTTACAGGACACAGGGTGTTTCCTTGTCCCGAGAATACCCCTACTGGAGTACCTTAATTGCTGTGAAATCACAAGTTCACTTGGGTCGTGAAAGAAACAGCGTTATGGATATTGATAAACGCTACAGATATACAGAGCACGAGTGCTTTGTGTCAACATGTCAATTTGGCTGCTGTTAATATTTAGATGGAAATGGTGTCCACAAAAATCTGCATCACAACTGGCCAGGTATCTCTATGAGTAGGCAATGCATCATGATAAAGAGCATAAACATGTAATTCTTTCAGTCGAATGGCACAAGAGTTGTGTTTACAGACAGTTACATGTGAATCACGACTTGTCACCTACATGTAACGGCATGTAATGCAGATCAAGAGTAAAACAATGTAATGTTTGGCACAGAGCTAATACTAATGTTAATAATAATACAGTAGATCTGTTATGTACCAAAAACCCCATAGCGATACACAAAATTAAAATACACTGCAGTAGAGGTGCTATTCCTTCATTGTAATTCAATATTTTGGAAGAGGTATGTCTTTAGGCAGCTTTTAAAAATTGTCAATCATTGGGATTTCTTTATTCCCAAGGAAAGAGCGTTCTGGTCATAGTAAAAGTTAAGGGAGTAACTGTGGTCTAAGAGGGGAAACTCTGGTCTGAAGCTGTGTTTCAGCAAGCCGCTTGCGTGTCAAAAACGTGTTCGGTCTGTTTTGGACGATTTCAAGCCGCCAAATACGCTTCAAACACCCTTAACTCTCAGGCTTTCTGTTCGATTTCGACCAAAATATGTGTACCTAACGGTAGAACAAGAAAAACATTTTGCTCCCTATAGTTGCTGTCTTCATTGGTTCTCTTCAGAGCACAATGAAAGCTGGTAATATGTATCTCAAAAGTTGATCATTTCTTATGCAAAGGTGCATGTTAAAAGTATTACAGTTTGTGGGTTAGATGCATATGTATTTGTGAGTGTTGGCAGTAGTTGCGCTATGCTAGCTGAAAGAAGCGCCAGTAAAATCTTTCGACACCCCCCACTTGCCGGCTTTGTCGTGAAAATAAAGCAATGTCCTTGCTGATTTTTGTATATATCTGTTATTGATAATAGATCAATGGAAAAGTATGTTTTGTTGTTAAAGAAAGATGTACATTCAATTCACATAATGTGAATCACAGTGAGCATTGCAACTTATTCAGTTAAGGCCACCAAATTTTCTGTTTCTCTGACTGTTTGAACAAAGGGTTCTTCTGTTTTGAGATTCATGATACCCAAGTTATATTTCTTAATCTAAGAAAATAATCTAAGATGAATTTATCGACACTCAAAGACCTTCCAGTGGAAAAGCATTTGACTAGCAGTGATGTGATTCATATTAACTAAAACTACTACTACTTTCATCAGATATGTGACAGATACTCTAGGCTAGACAGAACTAAAGCCAAGGAGCCCTCATCGTTGCATGCAACTATATTTCAATTAAATATTTATTAACAGAGCATGTGGAATTCTTACTCAGGACCATTCTTGAGAGAAGAAACAGGTCTCCCTCCTACAGACTTGATTTTCCAGGATTTTCTGCCCGACACTTTGGTTAAAACTAGTAAACAGGAACTGGTGAATTTACTGACATCAAGATATATATTGAAATCAGAAGTGTTTGGGGTGTGAACTGGAATTAGTTGTGCCTTATGTTTTAAGGTCTCTAGTATTTGTCTGTTTGATATTTTGTCGTAAACAGTTTATATGCAAATAAATTATTTGCCTTATTTGCTTTGTGCTAGTTATTTCTTGATTTGATGGCTGGTCTTTTTTGTGACTGATCACACTTTACACATTACTACTATAACACAATGAACAATTGTCTTTTTCACTATGACTAATTCAGGACAGGCATCATCCAAATATTTCTAAAGACCAAAAACTATGTAGCCAAGCCATGTGAGACTTAATTGTAATTATTCAATCTGCAATCCTAATTCTTATCACTACCACAGTGTAAATTGTCTTGTCAGCCACCCTGAACCACTCTGTCTTTGTCATTAATTATTGTATATGACATTTATTGCCCTAATTGGTCATCCCCCTTGGCCGTGTCTGCCATCACATCAACTGGTCAAGGAAGTGCTATTGTTTTTTCTATCTGTCCATTGTTGAGTAGTCACCTGTCCATTGTTGTCAAAAACTGTATATGTATATCTACATGTATATTGGAAAAACAGAGTACGCGGCCAGTATTCCGACTGCCTGTGTAGGATGTCCGCGATCAGGATAATGCCGCTCGTAGAAGACGCCCTGGGGGTTGAGCAGGTACTCCGCTCACCTCATTTATGTCTTGTGTATTTGTTTGTCATGTAACTTATGAAGGTTCAACTCAACTATGCCTTCGTCTTCGCCAACGCTCACTTCATCTTAATTCCGAGCTAGTTCCCCAGTCGACGCATATATCCACGCGTTGACAATTTGGTGGAGAATACGGAACGGAGGGTAGTTGTCATAGCGACTAATTCAGGACAGCCATCGTCCAAATATTTAAAAAGTCCAAAAACTGTGTAGTCAAGAGTAACATATGTTATATTTGGGATTACACTTTCTTAGTAAAGTACAGATTCTAGTACTTTATTTGAAGCCGCGGTGGCTGAGCGGTCTAGGCATCTGACTTTGTGTGCTGGCGATTAGGTGCCTGACTCTGAGGGTGTGGGTTCGAATCCCGGATGGGACTCAACCCAAAATAAAGTATTAGAATCTGTACTTTACTAAGAAAGTGAAATCCCAAATAGAACATGTTACATTTGACCACTTTCTAAAATGGCAGTGTGTATTTCATCTTATGTAGTCAAGACATGTGAGACTTTATTTTAATAATTTATATCACGCTAATCTGTATTCTTAATCACTACTGTAAATCCTTATCACTACTGCATTGTACATTGACTTGTCAGCCAATTAATCACAGTATATGACATTTATAGTGTTAATCGGTCATCCCCCTTGGCCGTGTCTGCCATCACATCAACTGGTCAAGGAAGTGCTATTGTTTCTCTATCTGTCCATTGTTGAGTTGTCGCCTCTCCATTGTTGTCAAAAACTGTATATATATATATACTCACATCTATATTGTAAAGGGTACAAGTCCGGTATTCCGACTGTCTGTAGGGACAATATGCCTGTCCTGAATTAGTCACTATAACAACTAGCTGATAATTGAGGAGAATGATAAATGATATGTCAGTTCTATTTTTAGCAGCTATATTTCTTTATTATATCTATTATCAGCTGTTAAGGAGGTTGTGTGTACACAATAAATGTTCTTTATCATTTTACATTTTACGTATATTTTGCAGATTTATATGATGTAATATCACAACAAATAACTGATGGAAATTGAATTTGTAATAAAAATGTTCGATTCACAATATCTGAGACCATATACTTCTCCGAAAACATACACTTACAAATTTAGGGTACTAGTGAGTGTGTATTTATTGACTTGTTGACTTCCGTAATGGCATTTCATAGAAAAGATTATCACCATACTGGAATCTTTACGGGTGAATTTCATCTGAAGACGCGTTCTATCGCATGTTATGACAAAGCTGAAAGTTACTTATAATTTTCATAAAATCATGAACCTGGAACGTAACTATTTCAGTGTTTACCTTCTCATACCGACATATACACCTAATGACAGGCTCAACACATTGATGGAACATTGCCGTAATCATGACTGCAAATTATACCCAGACTGCTGAAAAAAAATTTCAGTATCTAATCGGTTTACGCCTATTCAAAACATAGCCAGTGTAACAGGCCAAACTTTCCCAAGAGAAAGTTTGGCCTAGGACAAACTTTCCCCCCCTAGGCTTAATCTTCCCCAGGGAAAGTTTGTCCTAGGCCAAACTTTCCCCACCCTTGAATCAACTTTAAAGGCTACTTCTTTCCCACCTTGTTCTCATATCAGGTGTCTCTTGAACGTCTTTCTATCTTCAAGACTTTCTACATCGGCTGATGATGATGGGTACTAACCAATAGAGAGATAATCGACAAGTTCACTATAGCGGGTATCTTCCATTGTGAACAAGGAGGACCATCAACAGAATCTCCCCCTTTTGATATAAGAACAAGGGTGGGGAAGAAGTGGCCTAGCTATGCCAGAATCTCCCCCCTTTTCATAGAAAACAGAACAAATATCCTAGTTTAAAGAGGGGGGAAACTTTGGCCTAGGGGGGAAAACTTTAGCCTAGCCCAAACTTTCCCCAGGGTCAGAATATCCTAGGACAAAACTTCCCTGGGGAAAGTTTAGACTGTGGAAGAAATGGCGTGCTACACCGGGATCGGGATCGTCAGAAGCCTATATCTTGTGAGTTGTTGGAATTGTTGCCAATATTCATGTCGGTCTTGCCGCTCAAAATACTTTCAAACTGAAATGGTTGTATGTATGTGATACTATCTGTATCTGGTATACCATTCAAATCCAGGTTTGACTTCATGGGTTGATTTATTTGCCAAAATAAAAGCAGAACTCAGTAAGTGAACAGGCTCGGTACCACTGCATTTTCCGTGTTTTGATGTTGCGACTGTCTGGTAGGACATCACGCGATCATGTGACCGTCTAGCTCATTATCTTGCAAAATGGTGTACTCCCATAAGTTAGACGTTCAATCAGAATCAATCAGACTGTGATTACAACCAAGTCGAGAAACAGTATATGCTGTATGCTTATATTTGGTGTGGACATTTATAAGACATCACAGATTCAGCCTATCTGATCAGATCTTGAATTTTGTACAAGGATTTGGAGTATTTTGTGACAAGTTTTGGATGAACATTTGTGAAATCGTGGTCATGGTTCACTGACTTCAAGAGATTACACAACCTTCTGTTGGTACATGAGCTTGGCCTATTGTCTCAATGACTGCTCCACGGACCTTGGCTTTTGTCATTGTATGTGCACTGTACTGTGACACAATGGTGAAAACATACTCATCCCATGAACTTGTTTCAATTGATTGTTTTAAGCCCTCCAAGGTGTCATTAAGTACACTGACTACCCTTCGCTCTCTTGGACTTTGTTGTGTGAAGAAAACAAAGAGGGGATGTAGAGCTGGACTAAATAAGAGACAAGTTCACCAAACACAGGGACATAGTACAACCTTTAAGGAACACCAAATAAGGCTCTGTGTACTGAATGCACGATCTGTTAAGACGCATGATGTTCAGACAGACAAATCTCAAACAATTAGAGATTTAATTGTTGATAATAAGTTAGATGTTCTCACAATTACAGAGACATGGCTCTGTAATGATGATTCGGATCAAATGACTATCAGCAAGATGTTACCAGAAGGCTACACCATTTTTCACGTCGCTAGAAATAAGAGACGAGGTGGAGGTGTAGCTGTTATTTGTAGTGATGTCATAAAGTGTTCTACAGTCAGTGTCTGTAACGACCATACTTCTTATGAAACACTTTCTGTGAAATTGAGTTCTGATCGACAATGTACAATACTCACAGTCGTGTATAGACCCCCTAGGCTGCCACAAGGAACTGGACAGTCATGTTTCCTCAGTGAGTTTGACACGCTATTAGATCAATTGACCACTCTGCCAGGAAAGTTGATCATTTGTGGAGACTTTAACTACCATGTCAATGATGCAACTGACAGAGAATCGCAAAAGTTCCTGAAGGTGCTTGAGTCACGTGACCTGATCCAGCACGTAGTGGAGCCTACCCATATTCGAGGTCATACTCTGGACTTGGTTATTTCGCGTGATGACCTTCATGTAAGGAATATAAAAACAGACTTTTCCGTCAAATCTGACCACTTCGCAGTTCTTTTACTGCCAGTGTGTTTGCCCCATGAGGAAGAGAAGGAACTATCCTTCAGAAAATTAAAAGGATAGACAGGACTGACTTTAAGTCTGACCTTGAAGCCTCTTTCACTGGATATCAGGACATGACAGTCAGTGAATCTGTTGACTTGTTTAATCAATCAGTGGCCAGAACCCTAGATTCACATGCTCCTGTAATCAAGCGCCTTGTAACAGTTCACCCACATGAACAATGGTACAACGACCAAATCTGTGATGCAAAGCAAAAGCGTCGGAAGCTTGAGAAGCAGATGCGACAGACTGGACTCACTGTCCACAAGCAGATGCATGCTGCCCAGAGAAACCAAGTGAATGAGCTTATTCACCAGGCTAAGTCCAGCCATTACAATGCTGCTTTGGAAAACGCAGGGTGTCAGAGAGAGATATTTCACATTTCTAATCAACTTCTCTTCAAGCAAAAGACAAGATCTCTGCCAAGCACTAAGTCACTGGATACAATGGTGAATCAATTCTCAGATTTCTTCTCTGAGAAGATTAGGACAATACGTTCATGTCTGCTGAACATTGATGCAAGCAACAGGAACTTTACATCAACAGAAGTGCTATTCAATGGTACTTCATTCCTCACATGCTTTTGCCCCACATCAGCAGAAGAAGTCAGACAACTAATAATGAAGAGTCCATCCAAGTCATGTGCTCTCGATCCAATGTCAACTCACATTCTCAAGGAATGCCAAGAATCTGTCATTTCCATTCTCACTCATGTCATAAATCAATCTTTTGATGAGTGTTTTGTACCACCATTGTTAAAAGAAGCACTTGCAACTCCTTTGCTAAAGAAATCTCAACTCGACCCTGAAGTGATGAAGAACTATCGGCCAGTATCAAACTTGCCCTTCATTTCAAAACTAATCGAGCGATGTGTGGCGAAGAGACTTTATGATCACATGACCCTCAACAGATGTCACGAGGTGATGCAGTCAGCCTATAAACAAGGCCATAGCACCGAGACTGCATTGGTCCGGGTTCAAAACGACATTCTACAATCAGTAGAGAATGATGGAGCTGCCATTCTTGTGTTATTAGATCTTTCCTCGGCATTTGATACCATCGACCACAGAGTGCTTCTTCATACATTGGAAAAGAGACTTGGTATCACCGACAAAGCTATATCTTGGATTGAGTCCTACATCTCTGGACGGCACCAATCCGTTCACATTGATGGTACAACATCAAAGAAAGAAGAACTGCTCTTCGGAGTTTCCACAGGGATCAGTCCTTGGTCCGATCCTGTTCACAATGTACACTTCACCTCTTGGGGATGTCATTCGAAAATATAATCTGCAATTCCATCTGTATGCAGATGACACCCAATTGTACCTATCTTTTAGACCACAAAGTAAACCATCAGTTGAATTCTCCTTTGCTGTCATATCTAAATGTGTTTCTGATATCCGTGAATGGATGGCTATCAACTTTTTGAAGCTTAATGATGACAAGACAGAGCTCCTCATTTTCAGTCAAAAGTCCAATTTAAGACATCTCTCACTGCCGGCTTTCAAAATTGGTGACAGTATCATAGAACCAAGTAAAAAGGCTCGCAATCTGGGAGTAATTCAGGACTCTGTTTTTTCACTTGAAGACCATATCAGCCAAATCTGCAAACAGGCATACTTCCATATCAGGAACATTGCTCTAATAAGGAAGTATATAAACACACGTGTGGCTGCATCACTCATCCAGGCATACGTGTTATCCCGTCTGGATTATTGCAATGCTCTCTTGGTTGGGTTACCAAAACAACGAATTGCAAAGTTACAGCGGGTACAAAATTTAGCTGCTAGAGTTATCTCTCGAACCGGCAAATATGAGCACATAACTCCAAATCTGATGCATCTGCATTGGCTCCCAATAGTCAAACGGATAGAATTTAAGATTCTTGTGCTTGTATACAAAGCTTTTCACGGTATTGGCCCATCATACATCAATGAACTGATCCAGTGACATCAACCCTCCCGTTCCCTACGTTCTAGTAGTGCCCAGTTACTAGTTGTGCCACGTACGAGGACAAAGACATTTGGAGACAGATGTTTCTCAAAAGCAGGTCCTATGCTTTGGAACAACATCCCATTGGGCATTAAAAGTGCAGAGAAAATCTGTGCATTTAAGAGAATGTTGAAAACATTCTTTTTCAAATCATGTTACAGTTCCGAGTGACTCTTTCCTTGTCAGACTCATACGAAAGCGCCTTTGAGCAGGACTCATCTGGATATTGGCGCTATATAAATCTCTATATATTATTATTATTAAGTCTTACCCACTGACATAATAGACCTATCCCATAGACTAGCGAGATGTTTTTACATTAGTGGTTTGTGGTATATTTTAACACTAATTATGAGTTCATTACTTTTTGTGCAGAAATACTTTGATCAGAATACTAATGTTAATTGACTTACCCACCAGCTTCTCCCATTTTGTTTTCATAATGTTCACTTTGATCAAAACAGAATTATAGTGTGGTAGAATTGGTAAAACATAATTGTTAACGGTAGTGTAATTTGGGGGATTGCAGCTTGGGAAATTAACCGTAATAGATTTATCTGTACCTGATAGTCTTGTATCCATTGTCTCACTTATGCGGGGATCTTTTGGAGTTGATTCGTTTGGGAGGATATAGAGTGTCTGACATACGTAGACCACATGGTGAGGGCCTGTGCGGCCATATTGGTGGTAAGGTAGACAGACAGACAGACAGACAGTATTTGAGTCTCACCTCAACATCATACATATGTACATAGAAGGGAATAATAAAACGTTGAGCCAATCTTTACAGACTTATGAGAGACTATATCATATAAAATACAAAACTAAAAGAATATAGGATATATAATATATATTTACAGTACGAAGTTAAGAGTATAAAAGGGCATGTCGATGCCGAATGATAAGAAAGCAGGTTTTGGCTGTATTAAAAGACACCTGTGGATTGGACAGTAAAAATCGGATCTTATTAAAGTCACTAAAAGACAAAAAGCTCACAATAAGCTGCCCACAGTAAAGTAGACAGTGCAGTAAAACATGACATTCATCTTCAATAAAATCATTACAGTAAAAACATGTTCTTTCCTTTAGAGGAGTACAATTATAACGTCCAGTTTCAACTCTTAGAGGAGCAATACCACATCTAAAAAGTGATAAAGCACGTCTATAAGAGCGAGGCATGTGGCTAAATAAATAAAATTCAGGATGATATTCATCCTTAAAGGTAGCATATGTTATGTGACTGAGGCACATGACTTGCTGATTGCCTTGGCTGGTTCAACAGCACGGACTTTCCATGACGATTCCCATTGTTCCACGGTCAAAGGTCAATTCACCGCATGACTATATCAGTGACCTGGCTTTCAGTGTCAGTTGTCTCGTTACGGTGATCCGTACGGGTACCATACACAGGGCTACCATACAAACGGTGAACAAATCATCAAAACTGAACTCATATACTCCAAAACAGAACAAAAATCACCAAAACTGCAACAATATCCTCTAAAACCAAAACAATACATCTGAAATGGAAGACTAATCGTTTGAAATGGAAACAAAACTGCGTATCAGCTACAAGAGCGTGCGAGAACGGTTGCCGAGCGTACAAAACGGCATTCATAGCATCCCAACACAGCAGTCATAGCATCCCGAAACGGCATACAAATCGTCAAAGATGGCGTCGAGGGGAGACGAATAGGCTTTGGTACATAATTCTTTTTCGTCACTATGAGTCTAATCTTGAAAATTTGATATCGGGATGTAGTGCATAAACCCCCTATTGTAGTAAGCTTCAAACCTATGTCCATACTTCTAAGTGTAAGGCTTGCAATTCTGCACAATGTGGTCCCTCGTTCGACCGAATAGGATTTCCTGTCAACATGCCGTGCTACAGTTTCTCTTCAGTTTTGTAAATAAAGTGTTCATAGCGTCACATTCAACATTACTATATTTTAGTGATTTAAAAAGTTTACCAAAATTTTGTTCATTTTCCGTGAATTGCATATATAAGTGATAATTTTTAAAGTGTACGAGTGCAAACTCAATCCACTGATTAGGGCAGGGATTTCTGTTTCAAGTCCACAGGAGGCGACTTCTTGAAACTTACAATAACAAAGATGGACGCATGTTTGTACATCAAGTTAAGCTTTATTTTTTGTTAAATGATGTAAAATGTTTGGGATTGCATGGAATACTTTGAAGTACATGGAAAAGATAAAATTGAAGAATGATAAAATCTTCCTGACACACAATTCACAGTTGAAATTATAAGCAAGTTCATGTTTCCTTCTCTGATCAGAACGCAATGTTACTCGATTTTTGAACTTCTCTTTATGTGGCATACACTAAAACATTGGAATTTTCGGAAGGTTTGGTATCACAGAGATATCTGAAAGAAATATATTAACATAATGATTTCATAAAAGTAAGATGAAACTAGAAGATCTTCGTCTGAGAACATGACCATACATGCAGTGGAATCTGTGAATACAAGTTTGAGAAATTAAAAAAAAGGCAGTTTGGGAAGTCAAAGCGGAAATGATCACTTAGATATGCAATTCACAGAGAATGAACAAAGTTTGTGTAAACTTTTTAAATCACTAAAATATAGTAATGTTGAATGTGATGATATGAATACTTTATTTACAAAACTGAAGAGACACTGTAGCACGACATGTTTACAAGAAATCCTATTCGGTCGAACGAGGGACCACATTGTGCAGAATTGCAAGCCTGACACTGAGAAGTATGGACATAGGTTTGAAGCTTACTACAATAGGGGGTTTATGCACTACATCCCGATATCAAATTTTCAAGATTAGACTCATAGTGACGAAAAACATTATGTACCAAAGCCTATTCGTCTCCCCTCGCCGCCATTTTTAACGATTTGTATGCCGTTTCGGGATGCTATGAATGCCGTTTTGTATGCTCGGCAAACGTTCTCGCACGCTCTCATAGCTGATACGCAGTTTTATTTCCATTTCAAATGATTAGTCTTCCATTACAGATGTATTGTTTCTGTTTTAGAGGATATTGTTGCAGTTTTGATGATTTGTTCACCGTTTGTATGGTAGGCCTGATACATCGACATCAAGACTCCCTCATTGTTACTTGGCCCTTGTAGTTAGAGTGGGAAAACAATGTATTTATGATGAGGTAATATTAGGTTGGGAAGGGAGACAATTAGTGTAGGAATGAATTACTTAGTGTTAGGAATTAAAGGGGCATATCGAGTTTGGCAATTAAAGGGGTAGGTCAGAAGGATAATAGTAGAAGTTTAGAAAGTAAGTTAGGTGTATGAGTGAGTAAAATATTGTTTTGATATGTTTTTGTTTATTTTCAATAACTCTCTTCTGTTAAGATGTTTGTGTTATTTTTCATGTGCTTGAAGTCCAGTTAGAACTGAAACCTGAATTACGAACAATGGGGACAGACAACAATATTCTCACAATCAACAAAATCACACAACGCAAAGTCTAACATTGTCCGTTACCACCTCCCCACACTGTTCCATACTTCAGTTGTCACTGGGTGCTCCCCAGGGGTCGCCTATTACAATAGATTTCCCATGTAACTGATTGAGTTACTCCCTTACTTGCACATTGTTTTTCCAACATAAACAAAATCTGCCATATAAAATGAAGTGCTGCTGGGCTTCCTCTGCTTCCCCTGGGCGATATCCAGGACACATGGGTGGATGTCATGAATGAGACAACTGACGTTCTCCAAGCAGAAGATATAATGACTGCGTTGTAGAAACATGGGTTGACTACGGGCCCAGTTTCCTCTACACCTATGGAACCATCACCTGACTGTCCTCGCACCAGGGCATCCATAGCAGATTGAATAAAGAACTTCCAAGAACTTCCAACTTCACCATCCAAATTATATACAGATTTGTGGAGATCATCCAGAAGATTGAGATTGCAAAGAGAGTCAAACTCCAGCAAAACAACGTTGGTGCTGCTCCCTGACCCAGGAAGGTCTACTGGGAGATTGAGAACAGACTTGTGCGACTGCAAGAGAAACTGCTGGTGACAAGACTCCTATGAAGTTCCTTGACGATGTGGGACATTTGCTTAAACTTGGGTAACTGCCACGAAAATGACTGTGTTGCCTGTCTGAACTACATGTATTATGTGAACTCTAATGTGATTCATTATGAAGCTTAATATATTCTTATACATATATGGCTTAGTGTGCTGAATTAGATCATGTTTGTACTACTAAACATCCTTGTTAAATTATCTTAATTAATGTTGTATATATGAGGTATATAAGTCATTATCCATAACTTTGGATCAGTCCATTACTTAATTAAGGTAACAGGCTTCAAAACTAAAATATTTAATCTCTGATTACCTTAATTGTTTGATCTTTGGTAGACATGTAAAAGAGCTCGACTTTTTCATTTATTGTATTTATAAGAAACAACTCCGATTCAATTAGGCCCCAACTCAGCTTACTCAGGCAACAGGAAACTTCATCTCAGACAGTTAAGAGGCTCAGATCGAGTATTGGGGTTGCGTACTAATCTGAAGTACTGTAATCCGATGTTTTCATTGGAATTCGAAATTTCGCTTTCCTGGGCCAACACTGTGCAGTGTATCTGGGTGCAACCAACCATAACTTTTGTTGTTTTAACGTGTCTGACAAATGGGACGTCTGACTTATGGGAGGACACCTGCAAAATACTTTCGAGGGTGGTTCGTTTTAGATTCCTAATACAAGCTGTATAATGAAATATTACTGTTTATAACTGTATTTTGTGTATATGTGCCTAGGGGTTCATTAAGAATATAAACCATGTATATTGTGACCTTTTTAAAAAGCCCCAATGAGCAATGTTGGAAATCACATAATTTAGGGGAATAACATAGGGCAAGAGAGGTCGAGTGGCTCTTTTAAGAAACATATAAGTAATCAGTGTCGTGGTAATAAGGTCCATGGACTGCAGCATTCATTATCTTATTGATCTCAGGTTTCCCCATCGGGTAGGTTTATCTTAATACAGTGATGTTTCACGCAATCTCTTGATGAGCAAGACGTCTCTTTAGGTATAGAATACGTTCAGGGAGGAAGTAGGGTTAGGACTCAGCCGGCATAGGGGTAGGTTAAAATATGTTATGAATAATGGACAGGCTGTATGATTGTTCAATTTCTCAGTTTGTTAAACATTTAAAATTCCTCATATTTAAGCCTTTTTGTCATTATTCACCTGCCTAATGCATGAACCATGCTACAGAGTGTTCCAGCTGCCCGATTCATTGTTAACTCATTAAGCCTGAGAGCCACTTTACTGCTCAAAACCGGAGTGCTATTCCACGCCTGATGGCATGTTTTGGGGATGACAGGAAACAAACAAGTGCTGATTTTTTTAATTGTGTTATGAAGATCTAAGTGAAAAGAAAGCAGGCGTGAATACATATCATATATTGCAACATTTTATGTCATTTTATTGCAGGTGTCTCTTGTAGACCTTTGGCAGCTTGTACATTTATATTTTATCAACATATGTATGTATTCTTTGTACGTACGAGATGAGACATACATATAAACAAATTTCTAACTGCCCTGGGTGGCTGGACCAACGTGCTCACCAATGGTCTGGTATCTTGCCTCACATTTTCATCTGTCAACTCTTAATTAACAAGCACATTGGGTGACATGAAGCTATAGTGGAGGCCTTGTGTACAGTTTCTGGTCTTGAAGAGACAAATCAAGTAAAATCTTGGGGAAAAGGTTCCCCTTGAATGTTATGTTGTAGAAAGTATTGTTTCATTGCCTGACATGGGTCCACACATAGGTCCAGCCCAATTGTTAATGTGAACTGTAATTAAAACAAGGATTATTTTTTTTATTCCTGGTATAGGATTATTGTGTGAAACTCTGTTGTGTTTTGAGTATCTCACTTTATTTTATTGCTCAACCGTAAAACTGTGTGTCAGCATATGGCAGGGACCTATTTGTGCACAGGTTCAATCTGATTGATTTGATCAAGGCATTACTATCGCTCCTTTGTTCATATGTCAGGATATGTTTCAGAAACAGAACTTCACAAAACGAACGAAGCAACAGTAACTGTTATATCCTAACTCATAGCACTCATGAAGAGTGAGCGAGTTTAGTTTTACACCTCATACAGCAATATTCCACGTATGGCGGTGGTCTGTAAATAATCAATCTGGACCAGACAATTCAGTGATCAACAGCATGAGCATCAATCTACGCAATTGGGATACGATGACATGTGTCAACCAAGTCAGCGAGCCTGACCACCTGACCCCGTTAGTCGCCTACTCTGTTTACCTTCGTGATGTGATTGAGGCATGCAAGGTGATATGAAGTGAGGATGATCTAGTATGTAGAAATATCCTGAACATCTTCAAGCATAAGATAGACTCTGGTCTTTTCACTTCCATTGAACAGTTTGTTTCAAAAAGGGGTTTATCTATATCCTCTTCACATATTATACAAATGGAAACTTTTGAATTTTGAGATAAGTTCAAATTCATAAATAATTTTGTTGGTGTTCCAGATAGATCTTGCACCTTGGTCATCTAGTCTCAAAGTGACATTGTGGGCTGCAACTGTAAAATGTTAGGCAGTAGGGGCTTGACTGGCCCACATGACAGCATAGAGATGGACAGGGCTTAACATGAGGGCCAATAAATATGCCTGTCACTTATCTGATGGTTGTATGATGTGACTTCTAATTGGTAATGATCCCAGCAGGCGCAGCCCCAATGCAGATGTTCTTATTCTCTGAATCTCTGGTCTCCCTAGGGTTCCTTTTCAGTTTAAATGGGGTTGTTTGTTACTATCAAACTTATATATATTCAGAGTTATATTCTAAGCTAATTATAAGTACACAACTAGTAAATAAAACATAATGGTTTGCTGTAATTGTAAATATAATCTGCACCTTGATATAAATGAATATGCAAACTAAAGTACATGTATTATAGAATTCAAAAAGTGACACAATGCTAAATTATTATATTCTATAAACTTGCCGTTGAATCCCCCAAATATTTATGAAGATGGTGGTGCTATATCTATACTGAATGCAAATGAGGTTCATGAGATTGCAGATGTGCATGTATGGATTAACATTACAAATTGGGGCATGACTCCATAAAGCAGGGTTGTGAATTGCCCTCGACTAATCACTCAACATAGGGCTGAGTAAACATCGAGTCCATTGACGTCCACCCGATGCAACTGAACATCCGTTTCTCGATCAATCTCCACATGATGATAAATATAAATATACGAATCTTTAATAAGGGGGTAATACCATATCACGGGGTACGACGAGCAATTCCTCTGGCACGAATCCCCATCCTGGTCCGATGAGCAATTCCTCTGGCACAAATCCCCAACCTGGTCCGTCTTTCAAGTAATACACATGAGGTTCATCTTCTTTGATGTCCACCCGATCGATGTGGTACATTTTCACAGACCATACGAGGTCCATGGCATGACATCTATCCCCTCTCTCGAGTTCACCGGGTTGGTACAAATACCACACGCTGATCCAACCCGATATTTATTTCTCGGGTTTTTGACACTTGGACGGTGGTGCGGCTGAATCAGCCGTCACAGATTTCATTTTAATGTCCTCGACGTTTTTTTTGTCGATGAGTCACATCACTTCGTCGTTGATCTCCAACACCATTCGAGGTAAACGAGTCACCCGTTCCGTTGATTGTTTCTCTGGCATCACCATCTCATGCGCATACTGGTGTCCGAACAAACGCTCAGCTAAGGTGCGGTTAAATCTCTCAACGATGGCTTGGCTGCAATGGGCTCCCACCGTCCCGTGCCTGACTTCGACCTCGACCTCGTGTTTCGACATGAGCCCATGAACTCGCCTCCGGGATCAACTTGTAATTCGGTAGGCCACGTCAAAAGGGCTTCGTTTGTAGATACGTTTCAATGCCTTAGCTACTTGACTCGAATCTTTCGCGATGAGTGGCTCGGTATGTTTTGCGTCTCACCCTGTCGTGTGGGAGAAACAGGAGGTCAGCTTGATGGACTCTATTGGGCATCGAGACATCAAACTTACTTCTCGGGATGTATCGGAGAGCTGGCTGGCGAGCTTGTGGATAGCGCCCATGCCTTTCAAGTATCCCGAGGGCTGTAGTAAATCCTCTCCATGATTTATGTAGTTCACGATATTTCCGTCCAATACAACTGTGCCCGTACACGTAAGTCGTGACACCATTATGGGCAATCCATCATTTCATAACTATGGGTGACAAGGATGTTTTATTCAGGGTGATCCCGTAGATTTTGTATTTGTCACTTCTGAGCGCATTCATTTGGTGTTTGAACGTGTGTTTATCGAAGAGAGCCTGTTTGAAGAGGGTGTGTTTGATTTGCTGTTGGACCACGTATTTTTTTCACATCCTTAGCCTTTCGGATCTCACTGTTGTCGGTTTTCAAGATGGAATACATCTTGGGTCTCAATCCGACGTACTCGGCGATCGGTGTGCCCGCACATTCGTTCTTCATTTTTCCTAGGACCTTTTTATTGGTCGTACTGTGTAAAGCGTGATCTGGTGGATAATTGCTCGTATCGTACAAGTCTATGTTTTCTGCCATGCCCACGTACACGTCCTCAGTATGAGCAATGAGTCGGTGTCGGTATACAACACCTGGCATCGATTACTGTATTGCTTTTCTAACTCGCTGTAGTAGAAATCGTACATCAAATGTTTGGATAGGTTGAGAATGCACATCCCGACATAGACCTGTCGATTGAGTTTGATGTGACTCTGTGTATTTTTCCAGCTTCATCCCCAATGACAGATACAGCTGAAGATTTCTATAATGCACGACGTGCTTGGTCTTATCCGACAAGTTGGGTATAATTTTTTCCACTTGAGCTTCTTGATCGACCATCAACCATTCAGGGGCCAGCGGATAACTGTTGTGGGCAGCGTGGAGTTCTGCAGGATATTCCAAGTCCACTTCGAATATGTATCCCATCTCAAAGTTTTCGGGGATAGCCATAATGTTCTTCGTTTTAATATGGTCGCTATCAATCCACGTGAACCCGCCCATAGGTAAAGGTTAACTCATAGCCCAGCCGTACAAATTATTGGCATCGAGATAGAGGAGATGATTGGTGGGTTTACTCAAATCGTAGCCTTTGACATATTTATTATTGGCTTTTGCATAGCGCTTGGAGAGCATCGTGACCCCCCCTTGACTCTGGTTTTCTTCAAGAACACATCCCAAGACGGCCCGGGGCTGGAGTAATACCAGGCTGGGTCAAGACCAGGCTGGGTCAAGACCGTACTGTTCCAGACATTTTTTTCTGAATATCTCGGAGACATCCGCGAGGAAGAGCACATCCGTTTTCAAGTAGAGATCATGGTAGTTGCCTAAATTCTGACAGCCTAGTTTCTCCCACACGTTAAGGGCATGGGTGTAACCGTCCTCAGTGATATTGGATTCGGTTAAGAGACTATAACAGCAGTCCATGGGAAATAATCGTGTCTCCTTCAACTTAGACCAATCGTCCATGTTCTCATGGGGGTACACACCCTTCCTCAATAGCAAAGACCAAGTCGCCATGTCGGTGTATCAATAGGTGATGGCGAAGGTATCGGGGTCGTTGGCCTTCACAAAACTGTCTTAGGACGACAGAAGAAACTGAATGTTATTGATGAATTTTAGACCGTTTAACAAGAAGGAGATGTATTTCTCCATGTTGTTGGGGATGCACTTGATGTTGCCCTCGATTCTCGAGATGGCCTGCATGATGAGGTGGGCATTGTACCCGCAAAGGTTGTGAAACGCCACAGGGATGGGTATCTTTTGGGGATCGATTCTTAGTTTCAAGTTGCACGCGTTGTGAGCGGCATCTTGGTACCGACCCGTGATGTGACAATGATCTCTCACAGAATCCTCATTCAGGGGTTGCTTACACACGTGGCAATGAGTCGACGTTTTGTGAGTTCTACAGTCATCCTTCGTCATGCACATGGGCACGATTTCAGATAAAGTGTCCCTGATTGCTTTTTCTTCATGTTGTAGATGGGTGAGAAACATTTCAGCTGCATCTGGACCTCGGTAGATCACGGGAGCGTTCGTTTGTCCATCGTATCGGTCGACCACGTATCCAAACCCACAAGCTTTGTGTTCTTGCGTTTTATACGTAAAACTTTGTTCGGTCGTGTCGGGTATGATGTGTTCGACCTGTTTGATGAGAGCTTCAAAGTCGGCGTAAGTCACGTAGGGCACGGGCATTTGTTTGTTATAATGGTTTAATTTGAGAATATTTGTCGATCGAAGGTTTGATGTTGTCGACATCCATGAGTTTGCCTACGGTCATCCGCCAGCCTCTCAGATACTTACCCACCTGCTTCGTCAGCACAAATCACAAGTCGATCGATTTGGTGTCTTCCAGCAATGTCGATAGATGGGCTTTCCTCATGCCAGAATAACCCTTCAACCCACGCTCTTTAGCTTGAACTTTGAGCTCTCGTACAGGAGGGGGCTTGACATATTTAATGTCGAGCAATGTCAGCAATTCGGCTTTCGATTTGCGAGAATAACCAACCAATCAACGCTCTTTCGAAATAGCTTTGAGTTGGCTGACGGTAGTCATGGTTGTTATATCCAATTGCAAAGTCAACTGTCTAATTTATTTACTATATCCACATGCAAAGTCAAATGTCTAATTAATTTGCTATAAATACAATTTGACATCTACAAAACAGTTCCTCGTAATCTTTTATGAGGTCTTTGTTCTTGGTAAGGAAGGTTTGAATGATTTGTTGTCTGCCTTGTTCTATGAACTTTTTTTCCTCGTTTTTGCTGATGTCAGCGGTTTTCAGAGTCTTGGTTCGAATCTCCTGTTTCATTCTGTGGTATTTTGCGAGCTCTGCGAACACCTGACGGAACTCTTCCTTGGAGATTTTACTGTCTGTGAGCGCTTTTGATACGTAATCTTTGATCATGTTTAACTTGGCTTCGGCTAGAACCCTGATCTCATCGTTGCAACTGACGTGAAATGAATTTAAGCGCTATTCCCACCAGCCCCAATACCCCAGCTGCTATATCTAACCCGAGGACGATGGGTGCAGCTACAATGGTCGATAATAAACCAACGCTGGCAGCACCAAGTCCCATGCTGGTTGCTACGAGTGTGGAGTCTATACCGTCAATGGCATTCGTTGCTCTATGGTCCTTTTTATGCATTCCTAGTCGCACGTCCCGTTCTTGTTCCAGTCGATGCTTAATGTCGCTGATTTGTCGCAAACGAAACCCATCCATGGTTTCGAGCGTTTGAGCCACTTCGTCCATGGCTGGATACAATCCCATCTCGAGTATAATATAAATTAGGAAATAAGCTTCAATTGGTCCTCCGACAATCTTTGATTAATATATTTATAGCTAATGAGGTTGAGATTGTCATATAAATATATTATAATGGGTTTTGCGGTATCTGAAGTATAAACAAGAACTCCCCCCCATGTTGGTCTCGGGAACTGTTCCTGGTTGTATATAAATATGACAACGTTGATGTTTATGTTCGTTACCCCAGCGTATGATTAACCCATCCAAAAGAATCATCTCATTTTGGGGGTCATTTCCATGATAGCATTCCATAATCAGTGTCGAATGTAATTTCATACTGAAATCTGTATTTAAAAAATCCAAGTGATATGCAGGAATTCGAAATATTAATGCGGTTTGTTTATTGGTGGGGGCTAACATAGAGCTCGTATGATGTGGTATTTGCAAAAGTTGTATCGAATGAGGTGCTGGAGTGGCAGTCATCCAAAGAATCCCTTTATTTTTTACTTCGATGACATAACCATGATCATCTAAACTTATGTAGGAGTAGATAAATATAATGTTAATAAGCCAGTCAACTCCTAGTATCACCTCTTGTCGTTTATACACGTTGTTTTGTAAAAGCTAGGCATATACCTTGCCTTCCGTACCGGGTTGATTGAATCCTTGCGTGTCCCCAAGATCAGAGGACGCGATGGTAGAGCGTAGACTCAGGTTTGAAACGTCACCCATGGTTATACTTGTATTATGCAATAGTCTACAATTGGTTCTTTGACAATTTCTCGTGCGTAAACTTTAAGCTGATGAGATGAATTTTTGGAGGCAAAAAAGTCTTCGTGAGCGCACCATCTTGAAAATATAAGTTTAGAAAATAATATTTAATTGGTTTTCCGTCAATCTTTGATTGATATTTTTGAGGCTGATAAAGTTTAGATCTTCATACAAGTAAATACTCGGGAGATGAATGGATGACTTTGTTTCAATAACACAAACCCCATCATTAGGCTTGCTAAGGGTGTCGATCCCGGTCGTATGATGATCCGGCAACGTCGGTGCTTGTGTGTGTCGTCCCAGCTTATTGACAGTCCATCCAAAAGTAATCCTCGCAACGGAAGCGTTTACGAGATAGACTTCTATTACAAGCGTGATGTGTAATTTGATGCAATTAATTGAATCAAAAAAAAACATAATGTTGGTAATCAGGTATGTCGTGCATTACAAAAATTGCATAATCGTTGACTGGAGCTAACATGTTGCCCGTGTGACCCGGTATTCGCAAAACTTGTATGGTATTATCTCTTGATGGACTAAAAGACGTGATAATGATCCCGTTGTTCATTATTTCGGAGACGTAATCATTTTTCAAGAACACGTGGGGCGAGGCGATGGTGATGTTGAGCAACCAGTTGGGCTCTTTGAAATCTGCCAGTGACACTCGCCCATACACGTTGTCTTTTAAGAGCAGGACGTACAAGGTATTTTCCTTGCCGGGCAGATCGAATGCCTCCGTGTCCCCGACATTGCCGAGCGTGACGTTGGGGTGGTTCATCGTATATATATGTTACGAAATAGTTTTCAATTGGTTTTCGGATATTTTCTCGGACATGCACTTCAAACCCATGAGATGTATGTTTTCCGGTAGGAAAATTTTAGTGAGCAATATTGTGTCTTCCATGGTCACAATGACTCCCTGCAGTCTCGTGTAGGCATTCACATTCACTCGCACGTAAACGGAGCAAATGTGGTATTGTTGTTGTGGGGTCCATCAGAGTTTGATTCCTTTCACGATTTGTCACGCGATGACGATTGGTTCGCCAAGGTAGACCTGGATGACCAGCATGGAATTCGCCGGCAGATTGTCCAGGATGTCGACCACACTGTCGAATTCCCGACACCATCTGCAAACCCACGTTTTGCATCCAGGGTTTACTTGATAGCGTGTGGGCTATTTTACGCGACAGTGGGCTGACGATCATGCTGCATCTTTGCATTGGGATGTAAGCCTCGAGCAGCGTTCCGTTGTTCAAGACTTTTGTTAGGTAGTGGTCTTTGTTTTCTATGAAAACGTGGGGAGAACCGAGTGTGATGTTGAGATTCCAGTCAATTTGATATGACACGAACACCCATTTGTTGTTGTCGGTGAAGACGAGAGTGTACTGTGTGTTTCGGGGTGATGACCGTGGTCTCGACGTCGTCCAGGTCGAACAGCTTGCCGCCGAACGTTGTGGATATCGTCCATACGTCGTCGTCGTTGTGGACTAGGTCGTACTGCGTGTTCCTGACCGCTCCTCCAGTATCAATGAAATCGCCTAGGGCGCTGCTACCGCCGTTGCCGAATCAACCAGAGGGCACTTCAACACGTTTGTAAATGTTGTATTTCAGTTGCAAGGCGTACAGTTTGCCATCGATTCCAGGCTCGTCGAATCCGCGCGTCTTCATTTTCTCAGTCGCATGGCTGTTCCGGGACCAGAAGCATTCATGATTTGATATGCAGCATTACACTTAGATATCCCATATACACCGGTTTATGTTTTATATCTAAAACGGATATTTTGAGTTCTGTGATCATGCCCTGCATTAACTTTTTGTACTGTAAGAATAGAAACGATTCCGTTCGACCGTCGTTGCACTTTCGTGTTTCACCACCACAGCTCTCCGCAGAGATAAAGGGCGTTCGCCTTGAATATTATCTGTCGTGCTTACCCGATCGAGATGAACGAACAGCTCGTGATAGACAATGAGGCTTGGTAATCTCGAACCCGTATTTCGTTCGTTGGCAACCCGAGAGTTCTCGACAAGGCTGTACCGAGTCTGATGGGTTTTTCCCCAGCCGTTAATGTCAGCATTCCATTCGACTCGTTTAGTTTGAGATTGGCTCCAATGGGTTTGAAAATCATTCAGCATACAAACGGTGTAATAACCGTCGGACAAATCGTGGCAATTTCCATCGATGGATAGCCTGTTGTTACCTTTATATTGATTGATATTCAAACATCGCGGGTAATACTTGAGATCACTGAGAGCAACTTCGAGTTCCCCCGACGTGTTATTGATCGTGTGAAGCAGTTGAATGGACCATTTGTTATTCTTGGGAGCGTGATGAACATGTTACATATACAGTGAGCCTCGGATATCCAGATATCTGGATTTCTGTCATCCAGGTTTACCATATATTACTGTCTATAAGCCGAATTCTGAAGATAAAAAAAAGCAGTGTGTAGAAGGGGGTCGGCTTATCTTCATGAGTTACGCTTTCGTCAAACTTTTTTCCAGGGGTAAGAAAACAACATCATATCACTTCGCGTGAACAAACAACAGAAGACAACTCTGTCAGTAAAGATGTCAAATTTGCAATTAAACATCACTAGACAAGATTATTTACCTTTTAAGTTCTAAGTTGTTTTTTGCTGGGCATTGTATTATTTGCAGGGATTAAGATTACCGTTCGTATTTGAGCCGGAAATAGCAATCAGCTGTGCACACATTTCCCGGCGATCAAGTTCAAACATGCACAATAACATAGTAGGTGTTGAACAGTAGCGAGCATACTCTTCTGGTTTAAAATAACTTCTAAACCGGATGGTCGTTTTGATTTGCCAACTACAATTTTCTCTGTGTCAGACTGGCCTACTAATCACCACCAATACCCTGCTGATCGATCATTAATCCGGATTAGCAGACCTTGTCTCGTGGCAAAACACGTGGGACAATTGCGCTTCACTTCACACGGTCAGCAGAAGATCAAAGCTTCGTGCGGATAAGTGAGTCAATTTTGTGTTGATTTGACCGGTTGGTTTGTAAAATTTACCGTCCGGGAACGGAAACCGCATATCCGTTATAGACAGTCACTTTCATAACGTAAGAGATAGTTTTTTTTATGAAAATTGACCGGAAGGCGAGGTTTCCGGACATTTGGGGTCCGGGTATCTTGGGTCTCACTGTATACAAGACACTACAATATACATTCAACATGAATGACTTGCTAACGAAAATGAAAATCGTGGTGGATGCAGATGGAGTTTTAAAACGAATTTTATTTGGGGTTTTTAAAACTATATCGTGACCGTCAGTAACGCTCAGGTGGTGGTAAACTGAAATAATAACCTGATGCAGTTTTGGCAAAACCAACTCAATTTTGCCTTATGGTGTGTGACGACAGAATCGGGTGTGACACTTGACTATGGAACAGACAAACAGAGTAAGGCAGTCACCTTGTTTCATGTTTATTATCAGACGAGACGGATTTTGAAGGAAATAGGTGCACTTCTTCCACAAGATACAGCGTGGATTATGATCGATAACCCGTATGATCGGCGTGCGTGCGAACGTATTTGCAGTGAATTTATGATTCCCATGAATAGAGATTTTCGCCTTCCCGGCGATACCTTCTCTCTGAATAAGAGGTGCTTTTTCTATTGACTCACGTATGCGTCTCTCACAGTGAGAAACAACTAATTATCTGACGCATATATGCATCACTCGTTGTGAGGAGCTGATTAATTTGTCGTACATATGCAGCTCTCGGTCTTAATGAGTTAATTGCACATATTTACCATGTTACAGAACATAACGCAAAGGGCTGTGTGTGAGCAGTAGAGTTCAATCTACACACTCTGCAGAACCTGTGAACACTGCTGTCACTGGGCATGCCTATTGCACAGTCAACAGGATGTATGTTAATAAAATATTAAGATGTTAATGTATGAATATAGCCAATATACAGGATTGATCACTGGAGGTACGAGTCTTAAAATTATACACAATCATAACTATTATTTTGTACTAATTTCGGGTGGTTTATTTTGTTCTAACTTTACATGTTTGATGGAAATTCATATTTGTTTTCATGTATGTTTTCAGACTCAATCTGCACCTTATTGGAGGGTTTGAAGATGTCAAGGGATTATCTCATCCATTGTCCTTAGAATTACTGAGTAAGTTGTTTTGTTTTGTTATTCCATTAAAAATATATTTTGCTGTAGATAATGCTCAAATATAATTGTCATGTCCTCACTTGATCCAAGGTACATGTTATATGTCTTCCCATTTGGCCTCGAGTCAGTGCCTTCTCCCCTGAAACTACTAGATGGGGAAAGTGGAAAGTTCACTCGAACAGTTCTGATGCAATTTCAGGATACCGGTAATTCTTACGAATACATCCTTCCAACACTTCATAGCCTTATTTCCTGAAACTTGTTTCTGATCCACAGGTTTGACTGGAATAAAACAACAACAAAAAACACAACAAAACATCATCTTGTGTTGTCTTTGTTCCAAGTGGTCTTCCCAAGCACTATCTATTGGAGTTATCTCCCCCTGATGTGTGCACAGGAACGTCATGATTTTGCTTGTGGCACACATGAGCACAAGTCTTTAATTGTTCTCTGTTAAATTTCTCTAAATTTCCCAGGTGTAAAAGTAAATTTCTGATTCAGTTTAAGATGGGTAAATGTAAAGGTAGCAAATATATTTCAGTGCCAAAAATTGTTCAGTTTGCTGTAAGCTTATGTTCCCAGTGTTCCTTTGTTTCCAAATGTGATCTCTGTCACAAGGTCATCAAAGAGAGACACTGTCTTCAGTTCACCAAGAGATTGCCCCTGATGACATGTCCAGTGGGGCTCTGCTATCAGCTTCTGGATACCAAGTTTACAGTGGCGGTGACAGCATTAGACAAGCTTTTAGACATGAAATAGGCTTTTTAGTTGAACCTTTCGGACACCAGGTTATTCTCTCTGGTATGTCTGGTTTCCATGAAGGATTTAACAGAACTCAGATTGATCTTGGTTCTGAAGATCCTCAACTGATAATACCTGAGACGACCACCCACGGAATCTAAGACAGACGATTTCTAAAGGGGACTCAATTATCTTGACATCTAACAGAAAAAAGTAACTGTGCAAAGCATAACATTGCATAAAACAACAGTTATTTGAAAAGTTATAAAATAACCCTAAATAAACATGTAACCAAGCATTTTGCTTGAAATTTGATGTCACATATAGCGCGTGGCATGTGCACTTTGTGCACAATTAACTTACTCACTTTTTGCATGCTTTTTGACACCTGAAGTTCACACACCTGATATTGAAAATTGAAAAATAGTTGAACATTCTCTAGCCTCTGAATATTGTTGACAACATGTTAATTTCAAACTAAATTGTGCTTACATCATACCACAGCTTACAGAAAATCAGCGTCTCCGTGCCATGGGTATGCTGGAGACTGGAATGGCCCAAAATGAAGTGGCCAGACATTTAGGTATCCATTGTAAAACAATCTCATGTCTATGGTTTTCAACATAATGGGAACATGAGATATTTGCCTCGGACCGTCTGTCCACGTGTGACGTCACGTTAGCAAGACAACCACTTTCGGCTGACCCATCTAAGGAATCAATTCCAGACTGCCAGTTTGACTGTTCCGACCATTCCTGGCTTATGTCCAATAAGTTCCAGAATTGTACAAAACCGTCTGAAGGAGCACAGCATTGGTCTGCAATACATCCAATTTTGCTCCAACATCATCGACAGGCACATCTTGCCTGGTGCAAACAGCATGTACGGTACAGGAGACAAGATTGGGATGGTGTTTTGCATAAAAGTGCAGAGATTATGGTCTCTTTGTTCTTCTTGTTCAATACATAGATTTTTTATAACATTTCAATGCACTTAATACACCATAGTATTCCAGATAGGCTGTGGAAATAGAGTATGTTTCTATGTTGTCTTTGTAAGACATGAACAAACTATCAGAATTAACAATATCACATATCTGGGAAACACCTTTTTTTATCCCCCTCAACACATTTGCGGGGGGTATTAAAATGGACTCCTTCTGTCGGTCCATCCATGCGTCCGTACACATTTGTCTTTTCCGGGGCATAACTTTAAAACCATTCAATATTTCTTCTCCAAACTTGGCAACAACTTTGACTTTGACTGAAATTGGTAGTAGTACTCTTTTCTGGAGCTGAACTCTAAAACCATTCAATGTTTCTTCACCAAACATGGCACATAGATAGATCTGGTGGTCTACTGGTGCCTTTTGGTAGTTTTGGATTTCTGAATAAAATATTTTTTGGCGTTTCCATGGCAACAAGTTGGACTTAGACTGAAATTGGTGGTAGTGCTCTTTTCCGGAGCAGAACTTAAAAACTGCACACTGTTTCATCACCAAATTTCATACATAGGTAGGGCCAGTGGTGAACTGGTGCCTTTTGGTAGTTTTGGATTTCTGAATAAAATGTTTGTTTGTTTTGTTGCATTTCCATATCAACAATTTTGGCTTCAACTGAATTTGGTGGCAGTGCTCCTTTCTGGAGCAGAACTTTGAAACCTTTCAGTACTCTCCTACCACTTTGGAGAGGCTTATTTATGGGACTTAAGCCCCCCAGCCCCCATTAAAAACGCCGAGGGTGTAGCGCGAGGCATCCTCCGATGTGACGCCCCTATTAAATATGAGTGATGATAGAGGAATATCATCATGTGGAATATCCCATCGATTCCCGCTGAAAGGATATTGCGCGAATGGTTTGACCCCACCAAAACGCAGTCTATTTTAGATCACGTAGGGTCTACCGATGATGAATTACAATGGCTGATCACGTTGATATGCAAACTGCTTTTAAACAATGATGATGTACTTATTCGCCGCCATTTAGCGATGCATGATATCACCCCGATATCATCGTCAAACTTAAAAATCGGCCAGTTGAAATAACGCATCAGCATGATTGTATTCTTCGATTGTTTTACGACTTAATTCTTCGTGATAAGCAATTTCATCATCAACGAGCTAAGGCTTTCGTGCTGTCGTGTAAAATAGAAACATCGTGTTATTCGGCAACGATCGATCGTTGTAAAAAAAGTACTGCGATGATCATACGCAATTGGGATGCTATTGAGTTCATGCATCGGTATTCATCTACATGCGGCGAGGTGAATGCTAATCTCGATCCCCTGTCCGAAACGTGTCAGTTATGGGGTCCATATTTAATCGATCAATTACTCGATCATCAATTATCCCTGCTAAAAATAGGATTTCTTCCCACGATTCAATTAAATCCACGAGCGAGTTACGAAGAACGACAAGACATTATTTCACGGAATCAACAAAAAATTGTTGAAAAAACGTCTAAAATGTATCGCTGTCCCAGTTGTCATGCTCGAGAATGTGTGTATCGCGAAGTTCAAAGGCGGTCTTTAGATGAGCCCGCTACAATTTTTTGTACGTGTAAAAACTGCGGACAGGAATTTAAGGGCTAAGAAACACATTAGTCAATCAGGACATTTTTTAGGTTATGTTCACATCTACAAAGCAGTTTAACGTGAATCTTTTATGGTATCTTTGTTCTTGGTCAGGAAGGTTTGAATGATTTGTTGTCGACCCTGTTCTATGAGCTTTTTATTCTCGTCTTCGCTGATGCCAGCAGTTATCCAAGTCTTGGTTCGAATCGCTTTTTTCATTCTGTGGTATTTCGCAATTTCCGACATCACCAAACGAAACTCTTCCTCGGAGATTTTGCTATCGGTGATCGCGGTGGAAATGTGATCGTCGATCATGTTTAGCTTGGCTTCGGCTAGAACCCTGATCTCATCGTGTTTTAAGGCCTTCCGTTGCAGACGCGAAATGAATTTCAGGGTTACTCCCCGCCAACCCCGATACTCCGGTGGCTATTTCCATCCCAAGACGATGGGTGCGGCCATGATGGTGGATGATAAGCCAACGCCTGCTACGCCCTATCCCATGCCAGCTGCCATGAGAGATGTGTCCACACCGTCGGTGACATTGACAGCTCGATGGTACTTTTTGTGTAATCCGAGTCGCACGTCGCATTGGTGTTTTATTTCACCAATCTGTCGAAACCGAAATCCATCCACGGTTTCGAGCTTTTGAGCCACGTCTTCCATCGCCGGATACAATCCCATCTCGAGTATATGACGAGTTTAGGAAATTAGCTTCAATTGGTCCGCCGTCAATCTTTGTTTAATATATTTATAGCTAATGAGGTTGAGATTGGCATATAAATAAAGCCTTGATATTATAACGGGTTTCGGGGTATCTGGAATACGAACAAAAAACTCCCACCAGGTTGGTCGTGGGAAATGTTCCAGGTTGTATATAAATACGGCAACTTTGATGGTTATTTTCGCGACCCCAGCGTATGTTTACCCCATCCAAAAGGATCACTTCATTTTCGGGGGCATTTCCAAGATAGCATTCTATAATCAATGTTGAATGTAATTTCATACTGAAATCTGGATTTAAAAAATCAAATTGATATGGGGGAATACCAAATATCAGTGCAGCTTGTTTATGGGTGGGGGCTAACATAGAGCCACTATGATGTGGTATTTGCAAAAGTTGTATCAAATGAGAGTGGAGTGGCAGTTGTCCAAATAATCCCTTTATTTTTTACTTCGATAACGTAACCATTATCATCTAAACTTATGTAGGGGTAGATGAATTTAAGGTTAATAAACCAGTCAACTTTTAGCATCACCTCTCGTCGTCGGTACACATTGCTTTGTAAGTGCAATACGTACAAGGCGTCTTCTGTCCCGGGTTCGTCGAATCCTCGTGTGTCTCCGAGATCGGATAACGCGATGGTAGCCTGGTTTGACACGTTACTCATGGTGGTTATACTCATATTAGGGAAGAGCTTTCAATTGATTCTCTGATAATTTCTCGAGCGTAAACCTTAGGCTGATGAGATGGATTTTTTTAGGTAAAAAAATCTTCGTGAGGGCGATTTTATTATCCTCGGTAATCTCGACTTCTTCGAGACTCGCGTAAGCGTTGCCGTCTTTCTGTACATAAATGGAGCACACTTGATTTTGATGTTTTTGAGGCCAACGGAGGTATACTCCCGTTATAATTTCAATATTTTGGTTGGGTGATGCCTCCCCGAGAAAGAGTTTGATATAGAGCGTTGAATTGGTTGGAATCTCTTCTAGGACATCGGACGCCTCGTCGAATTCAAGCACCAACTGTAAACTCGTATTTCAACTATCCGGTCGACTCGCTAGCATATAACCCACTTTTCTAGGGATGAGGCTCACGAGCACACTCCTTCATTGCGAGGGGATGTAAGCCGCGATGAGAATCCCCTTATTGACGACTTTCATTAAATAATGATCCCTCAACTCCGCAAACACGTAGGGCGAAACGAGGGTGATATCGAGTAGCCAGTCGATTTGGGAGGAGATTAACGTCCATCGGTTATCATCGGTGAGGACGAACTGGTACGACATGTTTTTTAAGAGACCTCTGTTTTCGACATTGTCTAAATCGCCTAGATTGCCATCGAATGCCCGGGACCATCACCCATTTGTTATTGTCCTTGCGGACGAGATTGTACTGGATGTGTTTCCTGAGCCCTCCGGTCTCGACATCGTCTAAATCTCCTAGGTTACCACCACCACCACCGCGGACTTCCGTTCGCCTGTAAGTACCAGCTGGAAGTATTATATTCTAAAAGCTATAATTTAAGTGCTACCGATCTCACGCACCTGAGTGAGTGAGTGAGTGAGTGTGAGTGAGTGAGTTATCATTAATAATTAATGTCACATCGGCAATATTTCAGCCATATCGTGACGATCACGCACCTGAAGATCGTGGTGGATGCCAAGGAGGGTTCCCACTTTCGAGCTTGATTTATCAATGTCTGTGAAAAGTATAGGCTGACGGTCACGAACGTTAAGGCAGTCCACGCATAGTTTAACAACACGATGCAATTCTGGCAGAATCAATTCAATTCCACCGTGTGGTGTGCAACGAAGGGATATGGTGTGTCGTTGAACGACACGCGTCACGATGAACTGAGTGGATCCGTGTTTTATTTTCACGTGTACTATCAGATCAGGCGCATCCTGAAAGAAATCAGCGCCCCGCTTCCACAGGACAAGGCGTGGGATGCATTGAACAATCCGTACGATCGCCGGGCTTACGAACGGATTTGCGGTGAATTCGAAATCGATCCGAAAACGGGTTGGCGTGTACCTGGAGGAGTGAACCACGGGTTGGGTATTCCGTACAGTGGATGGCGATCCGTGCGAAAAATCA
Source organism: Haliotis rubra (assembly GCF_003918875.1). Taxonomy (NCBI): domain Eukaryota; kingdom Metazoa; phylum Mollusca; class Gastropoda; order Lepetellida; family Haliotidae; genus Haliotis; species Haliotis rubra. The sequence continues at coordinate 1,685,382 of NW_025766969.1, forward strand.
GAGAAGATTTACTGAATAATGCCATAGTTTACCATAAGTTGGTTGTTACGGGTAATGAAATGGTATTGCAGGAGTTAGAGCTCTTCCGGAAATGCCAAATGGAGTACGCACTGTGAAAGAAATCAGCGATGCTTTAGTGAAACGAGATATACTTCGACCAGAATTTGCTCTGTCGAATAATGAACGGCGAGATGATAGTATGAATTTTACAGGTGAAGTCAGTGTTACTTTCATCGTTCAAAAGGTGGAGCAGCCCCCTTACGTTGAAGACGATTGGAAAGTATATGTTGGATACATCGAAAGGGCTTACTCGCGCCGGCACCATCCGCTTGAACAACTCGATTCGAACATATGTGTGGGCACTGCTGGGCTCGCAGACGCAGACGCGTTCCGGCATCCTCGGTAAGGGAACCATTTATGATGCACAGAAACAGTTCGTGTCAAATGTCGAGGTTCCCATTGCCAGCCCAGTCAATTTACTGGCAGCCATCAAGCGATACCAGGACACGTAGGAATATGCCCGGTCGAAAGTCGACTACGTGTTCGTTGTGGGACTGTACATGGCTCCGAGCGACATGCGGATCCACAAAGTGGTGGGCTACGACAGCGAAATCGTCATCGCGACCACACGACCACGTGATTCACGTCCCACCACCCACGCATACCGGTGAAACGGGGATTGTGACGCCACCACCAGCACCAAAGCCCAGCGTTCAACCATCGCCACCACGTCTATCACCAAGCGAGGAGGTCGAACATCAGCAACACCTCGATCGTAAAACGGCGCTCGTGGTCGGCGGGATCGCTATGGGGTTGTGCCTCATTTGGTTAAAATACTTTAGCGGCGACGTACGCCTGGCCACGCCGACGACGAACACCCACAGGTTCTGACCGAGCCACGTGATCGTTTTCGACAACAAGCCCAGCAATCAGGACATGATGCTGCCCAAGATGCCGGGCAGGGCCTCGGCCGCTTTGCCCGCCAGTCTTCCCAAGGCTTCCCCGAGCGATTTCAACTGTTTTTTTATCCAGTCTCTGACGTTGCCGCCTTTTTTGGGTGGTGTCGTTGTCGGCATCGTACCTCCACCACGTGTCAGCGCTAAGACGAGGGTCGAGACGATGAAACCCAAAGCCCTCAGAACGCTGGCGATGATGACCCTTGTTCCCAGAACGTTCGGATCCTGTCGGTCAACGTGGTGTCCTCCTTCAACACTCAGTCTCGGTTGTAAGACGCGGCTTCTAATCGGGGCGATCGTTCGTCGCGCAGCTGACGTAACCTTTCCTCAATCTGACGTCGGCGTCCATATCATCCGATTGTTCAAGTTTGGTTGTCTCATAAGCGATATGATCATCGAGTTATTTCAGTTTGGCCATGTTGTCCACGAGCGATCCACGAATCGTTTGCAAGGCCTTGTCTAGCCCTTGCAGTTCCCTGAGGGGAAATTCGAAGTCGGGCAAGGGTTCGTCCGCGTACGTGCGCAATATTTTTTCGATGTCGTATGATGTTTCTTTGGCACGTCTCTCAGATCATCTCTGGCGGTTCAGTCCTCACGTTTTCCAGATCTTGCACGACCTTGGGCGGAAGTTGTTTGGGTCGTGCGCCGCCGTACTCTCTCAGGTTTAATTTGTCGCGAACGAATTGGACGTTTTCTGGCCAGAGTTGACAGAGCGAGCGGTTTTCTCGTGCAGGTGTTCATCAGATCGATTTTTGCATCTGCTCTCAATCGCATCGTACCCTTCGTCGCTCAAGAGGTCGCTCGTTAACGATGTGTCTGCGTAATCATCATCATCATCATTGAGCAAAGGGGTTCCATCGTCCCCGAAATCGTCCATTTCAATATCATCATAACCACCTTCGGCCATGTTTCTATTCAAGATATGAAAGCATACATTCAATTTAAATGGTGTCGTTGCAATACGGCCATAAACTTAACCCTTTCCCCTGGGGGTCAAAGCCGTGTGTCAGTCGGTGACTTTCACTAACAATCCGAGCACCATCGACGAAAACCAAACGCTGTTGGTGCTCTTTCACAACCTGGGTGCGGACGACGTCATCGTTCAAAGAATGGCTCGCCTGTCCTTCCAGATCAGTTTGGAACCCGACGACGATAAACGCGAAGTCGTGGGGAACCTGGGTCGCGCCATCGTGAAGAAAACGACCATCAAAATGAGCGGAAACGAAATTTTGAGCATCGACGACAGCGACGTATGGAGAACCGCGAGCGAACGGGAAAACATGAAGTACCAGGGGATTTGTCCAGCCGCGTGTCCGTCGACTCGGTTGCGCGTGGGGTACGCTTTAGACCAAGCCCAACTCACCGCGATGGCGAAAAAACACAGGGCCTTCGCCGAGGTGTTCGGGAACCGATTTTGCATCCCGCTCGACTTCGATTTGTCATATGCTATTTTATCAAGCAGCGCTGGGTGATAGGCTGGAGTACGAACTCGCGTATAACGATTATAGCCACATGATCGTGACGGAGAACGGTGATGAGGGACAATATTTCGCTGGAGTTCGACAAGGTGACGAATCCAGAATTGGCTCGACACATTCGCAGCCAGTATTCGGGCACGTTAGCCATCCTGTACGATCGTGTGCTGCGTCACCGGAAGATTGTCGCGAACAAGAGCGACACGCTGTGGAACATCAATCTGAATGTGCCCGCGCGATCGATCAAGGGCATTTTGATCCTGCCGGACGGTGGAAGAATTTCAGCCGTTTCGAAGGGTCATTGAAAAGTATTGGAAGCCCGAGATCACGAAAGTCGAGGTGACCGTCGAGGGCGTGCCCAACCAGCTCTTCAGCCAAGGCATGGGAGCTTACCATCAGTTGGACGAGATCCAACACGATCGTCAGGGACCTCGGTCTGGCCTACGTGACGCTAGGAGAGTACCTGACTACCAAGTACGCGCTGTGGCTGGACATGCGATCCACAGACGACGATCAACTGCACAGCAGTGGGCGTCACATCGAGAACGGCAGTGAGGGGATCACCATCTAAATCGCCAAGAAGGCTCAAACCAGCGGTAAATTAAACCTTTATTTGTACGTGATCATGGATGCCCAGCTGAATATACAAAATGGAAGATTCGTGCAAGCCATCTATTGATTTGCCTCGCGATCCTCATTGCGCCATCATGTGTGGTCAGACGGGATGCGGGAAGACCGTGTTCATCTTGGATCTGCTGGAAGGGTACTATCGGAATGTGTTCGATCATATTGTGATTCTATGATAAGCGTCAATAAAACGTACGCGGAGAGAGCATGGGTGATGAACGACGCGGAGGTGCATAAAATCGACCCGGGAGTACGTTTACGTATTTAGCGTTTTCGGGATGCCACATGAACCACAGCGTTTGGGTCCTCACGCAAAAATTCAACTCGGTCCTGAAAGACCTGAGGGAACAGACGCGATGGGTCGCCCTGAAAACAACGTCAATCCCACCAAACTGAGCGAGAACGTGTGAGAACCTTGTTAGCCCAAACGAAACACTCCAAACTCGTGCTGAAAACAGACCAACCAGTGGCTTATGCGGTGTGCTAGTTTAGCAAAATCAAGCAACCTGCTTAGCAAAATCAGCCAACCTGCTTAGCAACACTTAGCAAAATCAAGCAACCTGCTTAGCAATGCTTAGCGACACTTAGCAAATGGCTTAGCAACACTTAGCAAATAGCTTAGCAATGCTTAGCAACACTTAGCAAATAGCTTAGGAAATTAAATGTACACCCCTATAGATTAAAACCATGACGATGTTTGAAATTGCCATGCTGACATTCATCTCGTTCTGTTTAGGCTATGCTGTATTTCATTATATTAGATTTAAAACCCGATTGATGTATTATAAGATGAAGTTGGACCACATGCTTGAACAAATGATATCCGAGGAGGAGAAGGAAGGTGAAGATGCGTCCTCCCAGGTCGATGATAAGCATGAAAGACCTGTGGCCCTCGCCCTGAGTGGGAAGGGGAAACAATACTTGGGCGAAAAAATGACCACCGATAAAATTTATAAAATGTCCGAGGGAGACATCGATAAACTGTACGCGAGATACGAAGCCCGATTCGGGGCCGAAATGACGAAAACCATAGGGTTGACTCGAACGCAATGTTCGTCGCTTCGTCACTGCTGGCCATTCCACCGGCACGTCGACCTTATTTGTGCGAAGATCTCGACAAAGATCCGTTTATCGGTCACGCCTTGAACACCCTCAGTTGTGAGTTGTATCACGGCGTGTTCTTAGCTCCTATCACCGCGGCGATTATTACGACGAAGCACTGCCAATTTAAACATAAATGCCCGATTAATGATATGCAAGATGATGGAGCCCAACACCGAAACGACACCAGTGCCAGAAGAGGAGACAATCCCCCACCAAGTGATTGATACCATCACGAAGAAACCCAAAAATCCGAAAAAAGTAGCCGCCGGTAAAAAAGGAGGGTTAGCTGAGCATAGTAAACCCACCAGCCGTGGATTCCGTACGCCGGGGGTAGCCGCTGTCGTGGGTGTCGCCACCGCCACCGGTGAAGTAAGGAGTCATGATATGATATATAAAAAAATTGCCACGGTCCCGATCATGCTCAGCGGGGCATTAATAAACGCCCTGGCCTTTTCGGAGAGCAATTATCTCTTTTCCCAATTACGCACATCCAATGCCGCCGAGATCGAAGCGGAACGTAAACATCATGATTTGGACGTGGAGCAACTGCAGTCCTCACAAGCCGAGTACGCGAAAAAACGCATGGAAAGAATCGATTTCATCCATGCCCAACTCCAACGCGAAAACCACGCCATTTGAACGTTCAAGGACGTTGACGAGGCCATGCAGCAATACTACCTGCGGCCTTAGGATTAGCCGCCACCGTATTCATTAAATTTTAAAAAATAAAAAATAAAAAAATTAAAAAAAATTTTTATGAGCGCTTCAGTTAATAAAGAGAGAAGGCTGATGGAAGTATCTCCCTTTGAAAACAACAACCTATTAGACTTGTGGATATAGCAAGTCAAATAGACATTTGACTTGCATGTGGATATAGCAATCATGACTACCGTCGGCGAACTCAAAGCTCTCTCTAAAAGTTGTGGATTGGTGGGTTATTCTCGCATGAGGAAACCCCAACTGCTCACCTTGCTCGACATGAAATATGTCAAACCCCCTTACCGTGCGAGACATCAAACTCCGAGTTAAAGAACGGGGATTGAAGGGTTTTTCTCGCATGAGGAAAGCCCAACTGCTCGGCTTGCTGGAAGACACCGAGCCGGTTGAGTTGAGATTCATGCCGACAGACCATGCCGTGGGTAAGTATCTGAGAGGCTGGAAAATTATCGTCCAGTCTAACATCGCCGTCAACAGCGTCAAACCCCTGATCGCCAACAAAGTCGAAAAAGAGTTGGATGATTTAAAACGTATCAAATACCAGTTGACCATCCACATGTCGTTCAACAAACAGCAGATGGATGGCAGTACAGAGTCCATCGAGCCTTATTTCAGAGGCAAGCAGGAAGTCGTACTTCAATCCGACTCTATCCCTTCGACCCTCGATACCTCGCTACAAAAAATACAAGAATCGCTGGAACGATGGACGCACAGGGGCTCCGGGTGGGTGGTGGGAAGTGTCAACACCATCTATTTGGACGTAGCGAACTACGTACTGTTCAAAAGCGGATCGTACCTAGACTTCCCACCTTACTACAGAAATAAAAAAGCCATTAATAACATTGAAAATAAAGACGATGCTTGTGCAGTATATTCGGTGAGAGGTGGCTTATTTCCTGTAGCTACAGAACCTTCGAGCTACCCCGAAGACGATGGGCTTAACTGGGATGGCTTAGTTAAACCCACACCCATTTCCTACTGGACCCGATTTGAAAAACTAAACCATTTAGCCATCAACGTCTTCGGCCATGAAGGCAATACGATCATCGTACACCAAATCAGCTCCATGCCCGATGATGTGCGCAGAATCAATTTATTTATGACAGAAAAAGAGGGCAAGTATCACTATACACATATTGAAAGTCTGAGCAGACTGTTGTACAATCAATCGACGCACAGAGAAAAGAAACATTACTGCAAACGATGTCTGCACGGCTTCATGCGAGCCGACCTGCTGGAAGCGCACTGGGAGGATTGCCGAGGTGTGGGAGAGACGGCGATCAGAATTGACATGCCTCGAGAACATGAAAACATCTTAAATTCATCAACCACAAACATCAAATGCCCGTACCTTACGTCATTTACGCCGACTTCTAAACGCTCATCAAACGGGTCGACCACATCCCGCCATGCCCGGAAAAAAGTTTTACGTACAAAACGCAAGAACACCAAGCCTGCGGGTTCGGGTACGTGGTCGTTCGATCTGACGGTGAAACGGAGACTCCCGTGATCTACCGAAGTCCCGACGCGGCCGAAACGTTTGTCACGTTCTTACAACGTGAAGAGAAAAACATCAGGGAAGCGTTGTCGGATCCTGCTCCCATGAATAAGACGCCGGAGGATGAACTCACTCACAAGCATGCTAAGTGTTGCCTGAACGGGGATGTCGTGAGAGATCATTGTCACATCACCGGCCGGTACCAAGGTGCCGCTCACAACGCGTGCAACTTAAAATTCCGATCCCCACAAAATCCCCATCCCCGTGGTCTTCCATAATTTGAGAGGGTACGATGCTCACTTGATCATGCAGGCCATCTCGAACACCGATGGCGATATCAAGTGCATCCCCAACAACATGGAAAAATACATCTCGTTCTCGCTCAACGGTCTGAGATTTATCGATAGCGCTCAGTTCCTCCTGTCATCTCTAGATAGTTTGGTCAAGGCCAACGATACCTTCGCCATCACCCATCGATACACTGATGAGGCGACTCGACCTCTGCTGCTCAAAAAGGGCATGTACCCGTACAAGTACATAGACGATTGGCCCAAGTTCGACGAGACCCAACTACCTCCCATCGACCGATTTTACAGCAACTTGACCGAATCCCATATCTCCCAGGATGATTACGACCATGCTCATAATGTGTGGAACAAACTGGGTTGCAAGAATCTGGGCGACTACCATGACTTGTACTTGAAAACGGACGTGCTGCTGCTGGCCGACGTGTTCGAGACGTTCAGTTTGAAACAGTATCAATTTGGCCCTGCCTGGTACTACACCAGCCCCGGTCTCTCTTGGGATGCGCTCTTGAAGAAAACCAGAGTCAAACTGGAATTGCTCATGGATTACAACATGCACCTGTTCATCGAGAAAGGCATGCGCGGTGGGATTTCCATGGTCTCCAAACGGTACGAGAAAGCCAACAACACATACGATACATACGTGGAAGGCTACGACCAATCACCTCCTGTATCTCGACACCAACAACCTGTATGGCTTGGCCATGAGCCAGTCTTTGCCTATGGGCAGGTTAGAGTGGTTTGACGATGAGATCGATATCACGAGCACCGCACCGGATTTGAACAAAGGCTACATACTCGAAGTGGATCTGGAGTATCCCGCGTCATTACACGCTGCTCACAACAGCTATCCGCTGGCTCCCAAACAATTGACGGTGAACAGAGACTGGATGTTGGACTATCAACTAACGTTGCTCTGGAAAAATAAGCTGGCCAACGTGGAAAAACTTGTTCCGAACTTGATGCACAAGACCAAGTACGTGGTGCACTATCGGAATCTGCAACTGTACCTGTCGCTGGGCATGATGCTGACCAAAATACATCGGGTGCTGCAATTCCATCAAAGTCCCTGGATGGAACCTTACATTTGGTTGAACACCGAGCTGCAAAAAAAACAGGCCACCAGCGACTTCGAGAAAAACCTCTACAAACTGATGAACAACTCGGTGTTCGGCAAAACCATGGAAAACTTGAGAAAACGGGTGACGGTCAAACTCATGAGATCTCACGAGGAAGAAAAACTCAGGAAACTCCGGCCTTCAACCGGAGCAAGCTATTCGATAAGGACTTGGCGGCGTTGCACATGAACAGAAGCCACATCAAACTCAACCAACCCGTCTACGTGGGCATGAGCATTCTTGACCTCTCCAAACATCTCATGTACGATTTCTACTACAACCGACTCAAACCACAGTACGGCGATCGATGCGAGCTGCTGTACACGGACACCGATTCGTTGTTGTTGAATATACGTACCAAGGACGTGTACGAGGACATGGCGAAACACAGCCACTTGTACGACACAAGCGATTACCCCCCAGACCAAGCCCTACACAGCACGACCAATAAAAAGGTCCTCGGCAAGATGAAGGACGAATGCGCGGGAACACCCATCGCCGAATATGTCGGATTGAGACCAAAGATGTATTCCATCCTGAAAGCCGACAACGGCGAGATCTGAAAGGCGAAAGGGGTCAAGAAATACGTGGTGAAACAACTCATCAAACACACCCTCTTCAAACAGGCTCTCTTCGATAAACGCACGTTCAAACGCCCCATGAACGCGTTGAGAAGCAACAAACACACCATCTACGGCATCACTCTCAACAAGACGTCGCTGTCGCCCATGGATACCAAACGGTGGATTGCGAACGATGGTATCCACACTTATGGCTATGGATACCAACAGTAGACCTCGACGCCGTGTCACAGTTGTTATCGAAGCATAAAGTCCAGGTGAGACGGGGCATGGCCGGAGCTCACTGAAGCCAAGCCATCGTCGAAAGATTCAACAGGAATTTAGCCGAGCGTTTGTTCGGACATCAGTATGCCCGAGGGATGGTCAACCCAGAAAAACGATCGACAGAATGGGTGGTGATCAACAACGAAGTCACTGGACTCCTCGGTAAAAGACCCGTCGAAGCCATTCGAATGAAATCCGTGATGACCGAAGCGGCTGCGCCATCGCCTCACGGCCAAGAGAAAAAACTACTGGACCGGGTCGTTGTGAGGTATCTGTACCAGCCCGTTGAACTCGAAGGAGGGGACAAACGTCACGCCACTGACCCCGTATGGTCCATGAAAACGTACCGCATGGAACGAATGGACATCAAAGACGACAAACCGAATTTGTACTACTTGCAAGACGGACCGGGTAGGGGATTCGCCCGAGAGGAATTACAAATTGTCCCTTATGACACGGTATTGCCCTCTTATTAAAGATTCGTCTTATGTTTCTCATACATGTGGAGATTGAGCGAGAAACGGTTGTTCAGACGCATCGGGGTGGACATCCAGGGCCTCGATATTTACACCTCCCTGCGTTGAGTCATAAGTCGAGGGAAATTCACCAGCCTGTACGATAGTTTAGGTCTCATGGGCACCGAACGGTTACAACGCCTCATGGATACGTTAATTGATTATAGCTTCGAGACCCGAGAATGCAATGTCTCGTACTCCTTAATCCACTTCGAGGAATTCATGGCAGACCCACTCCATAAAGTTGTCGCCGAATATTACGACTACATTTAAATCCCATTCCAAACTCTGTTGCTAAACTCGGTCTAGGCTGGAGGCACATCGACGGATGCCTCGGGCTACACCCTTGCCGTTTTTAAGTGGGGCTGGGAGGATTAAGTCCCATAAATAAGCCTCTAAGCCACATGTGATGCAGAACCCCCATTGTACTACTACTACATTTGACACAGTCATAACTCATAGACATATTCATGAAGAGTATTTTGCCATTGTGGGGGATACTGATGACTTTGTCTTCTTGTTGTAAAGGAAGGACTTTTTATCTTGATACTTGGGTTAAGAATAAAGGTTCAGAAAGGAAATCCTACAAAATTTTGCTTCCAAACTCGTTGAAGTATTGGAGACACTCTTTCCAAAATACATTTCCAATTTTCTGTGACAATGTTTTAATGATGTCAGTACCCAAATTTGAAAAATGATCCATTTTGTACCAGCTTGTTTGAAATATGCTTTCCCAGAATGAATCAGAGCATATAAGTTTTCTAATCCACACAAGTTTGATCGCTCTGACATAGGCAGATATGTTTATCATTCCTAAACCCCCTTCTTTTATGGGTTCACACAAAAGGACCCTCTTTATTATATCTGGTTATTGGTTTGTTATTGCACAAAAAAATGAAAAGAATAATGTTCAGTTGTTTTAAGAAAGATGCAGATGGGATGGGCAAAGTAAGCAAGAGATAATTACGTTTGGATATGAGCAAAGATTTAATAATGGCAATTTTCTGAACAGGGGTGATGATTCTTTTCATCCATTTTGAGATGATCTCTTTGATATCTGCAAGAACCTTCTTATACTTTAAATTGGACATCGTGCTCAAGCTGGTACTAAAGGTAACACCCAGAACCTTGAAAGTAGGGGGATTCTATTTAAACTTATAGTGAAATAGTCTTTGAATGTTAGCAAAATCATAGACAAGTGCAGAAACTTATCCTATCTCACGGTATGCACTTCTCATCCTTACTTTTCGACCGTGGCCATAGAAATATGCTGTACGCAAAAATGAACAAAATCTTCTGGCCTTGCTCCAAATGCTCCTCACCATTCCCATTCTTGGACACGTCAATTATCCCTGTAAAGCATGCTCGGCACTGAGGACGGTCACATGACATCCCACTGCAGTCATTCTCTTTCTTGTCGCTCTCAGGTGTGGATGCGTGAATAGGCTCTGTCTGCCATTTTCTTTTTTTCTCATTATGGGAAGAAATAATCGTTCTGCTTGGACAGGAAACATTGTGACAGGTAAAGAAGAAACATTTGTGATGTGGATTCCCATTCATTATGAGTAGATTGCATTGGTTCGTGTGATTGGTCTCTTACTGTTCTAACTTAGATAATGATGCTTTTGCTGCTTATCCCAAGGCGAGTGGCAGACAGGGATCGGGGAGACCTTCTGAGCGTCCCGCCGCTTCTAAACAATCTAAGTGGGATCATCCTTATGTCTACTCAGCATTCCCCTCAGTTCGGCGGTTCCAATTGGTTCAACAACTCTATTCATTATGGCGCATCAACCTGGTTCGGCGCTCTCACTTGCTTAGGGACTCGAGCATAGTGCACACCTCCCATTCAGTTCTGCGCTTCAGACCAGTGTGCCGCTTCCATTCAGTTTGGCGCTTCAGTCTTATGCACCGCTCCTGAGTGGTTCGGCACTTCAGACCAGTGCACCACTCTCATTTGGTTCAGTCCTACAGACCAGTGTGCTGCTCCCAGTTGGTTCAGCATTCCATACTAATTTGGCGCTTCAGTACAGTGTGGCGCTCTCTCTTAGTTCTACGCTTCCTGCTAGTGTGGTGCCCCCTCACCAGTCTGTTTTGACGTCTCTTCAACAGACTTTGTCTATTTCTACTACGCCTTCTATGTTGGTGATCGCATCTCAGATGACTGTGACGGCTCCCACTACATCTTCCCGACCTCTTCTTCCTGTATCTTAGGATCATACATGGGATCGTTCTGGAGCCCAGGCTTTTGACTCTGATGCTGTAGTTTGAGCAGTAGCCAATGCTCTCGGCCAGGACCCTCCCCACACAATTACTACTCCTCATGCCTTGCGGGATCCTTCGTCTGTTCCCTCTTTGCATGAAGCTCTCCTTTCTGCCACTCCATCCCCCCCTTTGGAGTGCCTTTCTACATCAGAGGGCAGTGTTGATGCTGTAGAGACCCCACAACTTCTTATGTGGATTGCAGATACAGTCGAGCATCGTTGTATCGAACTCTGATAACTGGATATCTCGGTTGTCTCGATATAACATCTCGTTCCCGGCAAAATCCTTCATATTTATCATTATTCAAGCTCTTTTAATTCAATACGGATGTCTTGATATTTTGGATATATCGATATAATCTCATGGTCCCAACAAGCAAAATTACCCCTTTAACTCGATATTTGCAAAGAATCTCGATATCCACCTACCTTTCATGGGCAAGTATCCCTCTGAACTGAGGTTGTTTCCACACGTTTACAAACGGTGTGGCATGAATCAAAGGGATGCGGTAGTGTAAACTAATTAGGGCTAATTGAGTTGAAGGTGTCACTTGTTTGATATTTAATTAGGATTAACTAAGAAGGAATTAATTAGAAAGTACTCGCTGTTATGAATAAACACGACTGATAACGGATTATAGTTTCAAGTCAAAACATACTGAGAATAGTGAAATGTGATGATATGCCCTGGTCGGATGTCTCGAAGTTCGGTTAACTCAATATTTTTTTCTTGGTCCCATGAATATCGAGACAATGGTGCTCGACTGTAATTTGAAACTACCGCGGAGTAGGTCTTCAGAAGATTTGCTCTCTTCCTTTGACATGAAGCTACGATTTCTTTCCTTCCCAGGCCCTGTATCGCACAATTGGCTACGTATTTGGATGAGGCTTTCAACAATTTACGGAAAGTAAAGGATGGGTTCACCGCTCCCCAGTTCAACCTAGCTGCAGTGCATGTTTATGGTTTTGCCCAAGCGCTCACAACTGCAACTTCAGCCTTGACAACAGTTTCTTCATCCACACATCAGAGTCAGCGATCCCCACACGTTGATCTCACTACGAATGGAGCTCCATCCCCATCTTCGATGGTGGCTGGTAGAATCAAATGCCAGTGGAGTGCTCCAGTGCATCACCTGTTCGTAGATGCCTCTCTACACGGGGTGGAGAACCCATCTGCTAGATCTTCAAGTGGCAAGGCTGTGGTCTCCCGTAGATCAAGTTTGTCATATCAACATGTTGGTGTTCAGGGCAGTAATACTGGCAATAACTCATTGGATGCATTTTCTTCAGTCAACCAGTCTACTAGTTCATTCAGACAATGCCACAGTGGTTTGGTACAACAACCAGATGGGATCCATGGGCTCTCTACAGCTACTTCATTGGGCTCAGGAGTTCTTCAGCCTGTAGACTCGTTGAACATCACAGTCAAAGCACATCACATCCCCAGAGTGCAGAGCATCATTGCAGATTCACTGTCCCGATCAGCTCGGCCATCCCCAACAGAGTGGAAGCTGCATCCTCAGATTTTAAAGTCTCACTGCTTCCCGATTTCGAGCCTGACAGTGGACCTCTTTACAACCAGGTTCAATGCTCAGCTTCTGAAGTTGGTGTCCCCAATCCTGGATCCTCTGGCGTGGGAACATGACGCATTGGCGATACCTTGGGAGGGCCTCAATGCATATGCCTTTCCACCTGTGGCGTTACTCCCTCGAGTTCTACTCAAGCTGTGATCAACTCAGAAGATAACATGCTTTTGGTCGGTCCTTGTTGGCCATCCGATACAAACCCAGTTTCGCTTCCCGATTGTGACGATGTCCTGCTACACCCTCAGTAGTATACACAATGGTGGTACGGGACCAGGTCCCCACAAGGGCTCAATTTACAAAAAGTAGCCCTTGGGAAGTTCTTAATCCCATACCACCATTGTGTATACTACTACTGAGTTGCATGCAAAATTTGACGAAAATCGGTCGAATAGTTTCTGAAATATTGACTTTTAAGTGAGCATGGGGTCAGTTGGGAAAAATCAAGGCCTTTGATTCACACACACACACACATACACACAATGATGACAATTATCATACAGTGGGTGATCCAAAAGGGACTGTGTCATGAGGTACGATCATCAACTCCTCTCTGACGAATACCAGGTCGACGTTGTACGTTTTCATGGACCATATCGGATCGGTGGCTCGTTTTCTGCTGTCTCCCTCATATTCGCAGTATCTAACACTGACACGGTCTGGTAATGTTTTCTCCGTTTTATCGCGACGTGCTGCTGCCGATTTGGTGTTGTTAACAGATTTAATTTTGATGGCTTAGACGGGTCTCTTGCCCACGAGTCTGGTGACTTCGTTGTTGATGGCATCCACCACTCGCGGTAAGCGTACGACCCATTCCGTGTTTCTGTTTCCGGGATCCATTAAATCCTGCAAGTATTGGTGTGAGAACAGGCTTTCGGCTAAGGTGCGATTGAATCTCTCCACGATAGCTTGGCTAGGGTGAGCTCCCGCTATACCTTGTCTCACTTGGACTTTGTGCTTGGCCAGCAGCTGCGACACGGCTCCCATGAACTCGCGTCCGGGATCGAATTGCAATACGGTAGGCCATGTCAAGCGACTGCGTTTGTAGATGCGTTCAAAGGCTTTGGCGACTTCGTTCGAATCTTTCGTTGTCAACAGTTCGGCTTCCTTGTAGCGACTGGCGACGTCGACGACGGTCAGGGCGTACTTGTAGGTTTTGCGCCTAACCCTGTCGTGAGAGAGAAACAGGAGGTCGGCTTGGTGGATGCGAATCGGCGTTGAAATGTCGAATTTTCTTCTCAGGATGTATCGAGGCGCCGGCAGGTAGACTTGTCAGATGGCTTGTTTTTTAAGCCAGGTTTTGGCTTTCTCTTCCGAGACTCGGGTTTCGGGGATGGCGTCCGTGACTTTCCAGTACCCTCGCAGGCTGTAATAAATTTTCTCCATGATGTATGTATTGCCTGCGTGTTACTTATTTAATATGTGCGTGTGTCCGTACGCGTAAGTGGTGACTCCATCGATGGCGATCCATCGTTTCATGTCCATGGGAGACAGCGAGGTCTTGTTGATTCTCAGTCCGTATATCCTGTGTCCGTCGCTACTCAGCATGTTCATTTGGTGTTTGAACGTTTTATTCTTGAACAGGACTTCCTTGAATCTGGCGTGCTTGATGTGTTTTTTCACCACATGTTTTTTCACGCCTTTCGCCTTTCTGATTTCGGCGGCTGCGGCTTTCTTGATGGAATACATGTTGGGTCTCAAGCCGACGTACTCGGCGATCGGTGTGCCTGCGCAATCGCCCTTCATCTTGCCGAGCACTTTTTTGTTGACTTGGCTGTGCATAGGGTGATCTTTAGGGTAGTCGCAGGTGTCGTACAGGTGCATGTGTTTCTTCATGTCCTCGTACACCTTCTCGGTGTGAATTTCCATGAGCAGGGAATCCGTGTCTGTGTAAAGCACTTCGCACCTGTCGCCGTACTGCTTTTTCAGCTCGTTGTAGTAGAAATCGTACATCAAGTGTTTGGATAAGTCGAGGATGCTCATCCCCACGTAAACCGGCCGGTTGAATTTGATGTGGCTTTTGTTCATGTGCAGCGCTGCCAAATCGTCGTCGAATATCTTGTTTCGGTTGAAAGCCGGGCTGGCTATAAGTTTCCTGAGTTTTTCTTCCTCGCTGGATCTGACTAATTTCACGTTAACACGTTTTCTTAAATTCTCCATCGTCTTGCCGAACACTGAGTTGTTCATGAGTTTGTACAAGTTTTTCTCAAAATCGCTGGTGGCCAGCTTTCGCAAGTCCGTGTTCATTCGGATGTAAGGCTCCATCCACGGACTTTGATCGAACTCGAGCGCCCTGTGTATTTTTGTGAGTTTCATTCCCAGCGACAAGTACAGCTGCAGATTCGATAGTGAACGACGTATTTTGACTTGTTCCCCAGCAAGTTTCGTTGATATTCGGACATCAAGTCTGGGTTCACCGTCAATCGTTCGGAGCTAGCGGATAACTGTTGTGTGATTCGTGTAGTTCTACGGGATAGTCCAAGTCCACTTCGAGCATGTAGCCTTTGTTCGAATCCGGCGCGATGCTATTCACATTGATTATCTCGGGCGAGGAGACCCATTCGAATACCCCGGTGGGGAGATACTGACTCATGGCCCACCTGTACAGGTTGTCAGCGTCGAGATAGAGTATGCGTTTGGTCTGTTTGCCGGGTTCGTGACCGGGAATGTACTTGTTGTTGGCTTTGGCGTATTGTTTGGAGGCCATGGAAATCCCACCTCTCAAGCCTTTTTCCACGAACAGGTGCATGTCGTAATCCATCAACAATTCCAATTTAACTCTGGTCTTTTTCAACAAGGCGTCCCAAGAGAGACCAGGGGATGAGAAATACCATGCGGAGTCCAGGCCGTACTGTTTCGAGCACATTTTTCTGAATATCTCGAACACGTCAGCCAGCAGCAGCACGTCCGTTTTCAAGTACAGGTTGTGGTAATCGCCCAAATTCTTGCAGCCCAGTTTGTCCCACACGCGTAATCGTCCTGAGAGATATTGGAATCGGTCAAGTTGCTGTAAAAAGCGGTCAATGGGAAGTAATCACATCTCGTCGAACTTGGACCAGTCGTCCATGTACTCGAAGGGGTAGACGCCCTTCCTCAGCAGCAGGGTTTGAGTCTCGACGTCGGTGTATCGATTGGTGATGTAGAAGTCGTCCGGGTCGTTGGCGTTCACCAGAATGTCTAGAGACGACAGCAGGAACTGAACACTATTGATAAATCTCAGACCGTCTAACGAGAATGAGATGTATTTTTCCATGTTGTTGGGGATGCACGTTATTTTGCCGTCGACCTTCGCGATGGCCTGCATGATCAAGTGGGAATCGTACCCGCGAAGGTTGTGAAACACAACGGGGATTTTGATGGTTTGGGGATTGATTTTGAGCTTCAAGTTGCACGCGTTGTGAGGTGTTCGATTCGCACACGTGGCAATTCTTAGCCTTCTTGTGAGTGAGTTTATCCTTCTACGTCATGCGCATGAGAGCAGGATCTGACAACACTTTCCTGATTTTTCTCTCTTCGTGTTGTAAGAACGTGAGAAATGTTTCGGTGCGTCGGGACCTCGGTAGACCACGGGAGTGTTCGTTTGTCCGTCGCATTGTACGACTACATAACCGAACCCGCAAGCTTCGTGCTCTTGCGTTTTGTGCGTGAAACTTTTGTCCGTGGACGATGGAGCAACGGTGTCGACGTTTTTGATGAGGGCTTTGAAGTCGGCGGCGTAGATGATGTAAGGCACAGACATTTGATGCTTGTGGTTGAAGAATTTCAAGACGTTGTCGCTTTCGTCGGGCATGTCGATTCAGACGGCCGTCTGTCCCACGCCTCTGCAATCCTCCTGCTCCAATTCCAGCAGGTCGGCTCACGTGAAGTGAGGCACCGTTCGCAAAAAGTGTTTTTTCCCGGCGTGATTCGATTGATCATACAACAGTCTGCTGAAACTTTTAATCGTTGCGTAGTGATACTTGTCCTCTTTTTCGATCAGAAATAAATTGATCCTTCGCACGGTTTTATAAAGGACGTGGCTTATCCTGTGCACAATAGTTGTGTTCCCTTCGTGTCCGAAGACGTTAATAGCCAGATGGTTTTGTTTTTCCACTCGAGCTATTTGTGAGATGGGAGTAGGCATGTCTATCCCCGTAAAGTCGAGGCCTGATTCCTCGATGGAGGGATAGCTGCAAAGTCTGTCTGTATGATGGGTAGCCGGATGCAAGTCAGCCATGATCGCCACCCGTAAGCAGTCGTCGCCTTTGTTTTTGACGTTGACCATGGCTTGTTTTTTCTTGTAGTACGGTGGCAGGTCCAGGTACGACCCTCATTTGAACGGCACGTAGTTTGCTATGTCCAGGTAGACAGTGTCGATCGTGTCCACGACCAAGCCCGAGCCCATGTACGTGAACCGTTCCAGGGATTCTCGTATTTTTGCAAACAAGGTGTCGATGGACGCGTCGATGGATTCGGGTTGAGTCGTGACTTCTTGCTTGCCTCTGAAGTAAGGCTGGATGTGATCGGTGATGCCGTCCGTCTGCTGTTTTTCCAGCGACATTCTCACCGTGAGTTGAAATTTGAGGCTTCCCAGATCGTTCAGTTCCTCATTGACTTTGTCGGCGATCAGGGGTTTGATGTCCTCCAATGAATCCCTGTCCTTGCCGTGACACAGGGCGACCCATCGCATCTGTTCACGTAAATCTTTCAGCACCGAGTTGAATTTCTGCGTCAAAACCCAAACGCTGTGCTTCGTGTGTCGGCCCGAGAAGGCCAGGTACGACAGCGTGTCTCGTTTTTTAACCATCTCCTTGTTAGCGCTGCAGTCGTCCAGGATGAACAGCGTCGATTGTCCTTCCAGTTTGTCGTGGTAAACGCGCAACCAGTCCTGCAGACGAGTTCCAGGATCGATTTTGTGCACGTCCGGGTCCGTCATCACCCACAGTCTCTCCATGTCCGTCTTGTTCACCCGTAAAGTCGGGCAGATGATGACGATGTGGTCGAACATGTCACCATAGTATCTGTCCAGCATGTCCAGCACGAATGCCGTCTTGCCGCACCCCATCTGACCGCACACGATGGCGCAGTGGGGATCGCGAGGTAAATTAATAAATGGCTTGCACGAATCTTCCATTGTCTATGTTTAGTTGCACGTCCATAATCACGTACAAATATAATTTTAATTTGCCACCTGGATTTTGAGCTTTTTTGGTGATTTGGATGGTGATCCCCTCGCTGCTGTTGTCCATGCGACATCCGCTGCCGTGTTGTGGATCTCATGTCCAGCCACAGCACGTAATACTTAAACAGGTATTTATGGAGCGTTCGTCCGTAATGCAACATTGTTTATATATTGAAACTATGTATATTATAATTTTAATATAAAAATAAATAAACTGGTGGACGATATTCCCATGGACGATTTAGACGTATACCAGCTGAACGATGACAATGATGCAATGGACACCTCGTTCATGGGGGACACCGTGGGCAACGAGCTTTTGAAGCAGGCCGTGGACAAATATTACGATGCTTTAAAGCGCGATAAAAATTACGTCGAACCATTTGGTCGCGACTATCCAAACAAACACACGATAAAACTGATCGCCCTCTCGCTGTGGCAGTAATCAACTGATACGCCGAACTAAACCTGCGAGATTACGGCGTTGCACAACCCAAACAACTTCCACCGGAGGTCGTTGGTGGTGGTGAAGAAATGCCCCAGCGTGCCAAAGAAGCGTCAGACGAAATCGAAAAAATATTGGTCAAGTACTCGAACGAACCCTTGCCCGGTTTCGAATTTCCTCTTAGGGACTTCGTGGTCTAGACAAAGCCTTGAAAAACGTGCGCGGAGAACTTGTGAACAACATGGGTAAACAAGGAATTACCATCGCCAGCGTTCTCACGGCTTTAGGTTTCATCATATCGACCCTGGTCGTATCGCTGACGAGCGGTGGTGGTACACCGAGCCCAACCACTGACGTCAGAGACTGGATAAAAAAACATTTGAAATCTCTCGGCGAAGCCCTGCCTAAACTGTCCGGCAAAGCTGCTGAAGCGCTGCCTGGCATCTTGGGCAGCATCGTTTCCTGGTTGTTAGGCTTCTTGTCAAAAACGGTCACGTGGCTCGGTCAAAACCTGTGGGCTTAAGTCGTCACCGTGGCGGGTCTGGTGTACATCGCGGCTAAGGAATTTTTAACCAAATGAGGCACAGTCCGACCGCGATCCCCCATTGTCGTTTTGCGATCGACGTGCCGCTGATTGTTTGCACATGTGGAGACAGCAGCTGCTGTTGTTGTCGTGGTGCTACTACTTCTTCTTCCGGTGTCGGTGCCACGATGCCCGTACTGAGACATGACTCGACTCACGCTATTGACATCCTGGTTCAAACCCAACTTTTGATCAGCTGTCGCAATGACGATTTCGTTGTTGTAGCCCACCACTCTGTTCACCCTCAGTAGCATATCGCTCGGAGCCATGTACAGTCCCGCGCGAACACGTAGTTTACTTTGAACGGATGTATTCTAGTGCGTTTTCATAGCGTTCGATGGCACTCGGTAGATCGACTGGTCTAGCAATGGCATCCTCGGCGTTAGCCACGAACTGTTTCTGCACGTTGTAAGCCATCCCTTCACAACCAACGATGCTGGAACACGTTTGCGTCTGAGCGCCCAGCATGGCCCACACGTACGTTCGAATCGAATCGTTCAATCTGATGACACCGGCACGAGTAAACACTTTCGAAGTGTCCAGCATGAACATTTTCCAATCATCCGTGGGTCCCTGCTCAAACCTCCAAACGCGGTAATCCTTGCTGTGGTCGCCATGTAATCATCGTTCCACTCATTCCTCTTGATGTAATGATACGACTTGTAACCCCAATCTTTCACTAGCTGTTTGGCTGGCTTCCGCGAGAGACATGTTGTGAACGATGGGAATGCCCAAACTGTGGTTCGGACCCGGCAAACGCCAATCGACCGTCTTCGGATCTAGTTCGAATTCACCGCAAACGCGTTCGTACGCACGCACGTTGATCATATGGATTGTTTACGGCATTCCACGCCTTGTCCTGCGGAATCGGGGCACTGATTTCTTTCAGGATACGTTTTATCTGGTAGTACACGTTAAAATAGAACACAGACCGACTCAGCGCATCACGACGAGTGTCGTTCAAACGTCACACCGGACCCGGTCGTCGCGCACCACACTGCGAAATTGAATCGATTCTGCCAGAACTGCATCGGGTTGTGGAACCAAGCGTGTACCGTTTTCACATTTGTGACCGAAAACCCGTAATTTTTAAACGCGACAATGAACCGAACCATGAAATGTAAACCATCCTTTGCATCGACCACAATACTTGGTTGCGTGAGATAGGTAGCACTTATATTATCACTTTTAGAATAAAACACTCCCCGGTTTGTACATATTTGAATTGTTATATATGTTAGTATACATATCTACTTTTTCGATATGTACGTGATGCTTCTGGGAATCACAAGCGGCAAGTCCGTTCAACTGCTGCGCGCATTCGATAACACGCCTGGTCAGCTCGAAGTCGCGCTCTGCGATATCACCTACTACCCGTTTTGGACCAACATCATCGGCAAAAACAACAGGCTGTTCGTCAATAACGTCCGCAACCAAATAACTGATGGATACTACAGCGGGTGCTCGCTCAACGAAGAAATCTTCAAACCCATGGGAGCCGAACTCAAAATGAATGACTCAAACGGCACAGTCATGTTATCCAACAACGGGAAAAACGACTTGAGACTCAGTAAGCTGTTGGCTAAAACGCTCGGGTTTACGTCGAACGACATACCACCGGAAACCACCATGACAGGTCAGCTGACCTCGATCAGCTGAGCACGACCAACAATGTTCAAGGCGAACGACCTTCCACACTGCTGAGAGCCATGCCGGGTGAAAACAGAAAAGTACAAAGACGGCAGAACCGAATCGTTTTTGTCGCGGCATTACAAGAAATTAATCGGAGGCAACATAACGGAATTGAAAATATCGGCTTTAGACGTTAAACACAATCCCGTAAGTATAGAATATCTCAGCGCAACGCTGCACATACGACAATGACAGAGTTTCATGGTCCACGAACCCGGAGTCGACGGCAAACTGTACGCCTTGCAACTGAAAAACAGCATTTACAAACACGTCGAACTGCTGCCCTCTACTGCCGCTGGTGGTGGTGGCGGCAACAACCTAGGCAATTTCGTCGATACCGAAGGAGCGGTCAACAACACGCGGTACGACCTCATATGCAGCGACGAAGATGAATGGACGATAACCCCAGCCTTCCACGGCAGGCTGTTCCACCTGGACAATGTCCGTCTCCAGAAACACGCAGTACACTCTCATCTTCAACGACGACAACAGATGGGTATTAGTGCCATCCGAAATCGACTGGAATCTCAACATCACGCTCAACTCTCCCCACGTTTTCACGGACAACAACGATCACTACCTGACGAAAGTCATGAACAACGGAACGCTGCTAGTGGCTTACGTCCCAACGCAAAGACGCTGCATGATCGTCAGCACGTTGATGCAAAGAGTAGCCCACATCACTGGAAAAAAAGTCCACATTTACAAGCTTGGAAAGATGATGTTTCCAAGACATTTTCAATTTTGGAAATGAGATTTCCAAAAAATTACAATTTTGGAAATGTCCACAAGGGGAGATAACTGGTGGGTGATGGTAAATTATTGTTATTTGCACTCCCCAGGACCTAATCCCTTGTTGATTGATGAGTGAGTCAAGGCAGTTAAGAGTCACCAATTAACAAGTTTTTATGCCTCTTAAAGAAGCCTCTGGAAGTAAGTTAAATCTTTGATGGGCATTAAGAAGTGGAATGCATTACTGTGACCTGATTTTCACCTGATGAAGGAGCAAGCATATGCTCCGAAACTTTGTGTTATTCACAATAAAGAAGCTGACATCCATAAATCTTGCTTTTCTTATTAAAAAGGTAAGTTATTAAAATCTGCTGAGTTGTAGGTTTGTTAATCATGTCGCGATGTGATTATCGCTCTAACACACCTGAGAGATTCGTCAACAGTGTGGTATGCACAGGCGGTGAAAATTGTATTGTATTACATTGGGTTGGTTGCATATTAATTTGTGTTATGCTGTCAGTTTGTATGTATGTGTGAATGAGGAACCTCACATATTATGACATTGAAAACAGACTAAACTTAACATTATTCCATGGTCAATATCGCAATGTTAGTGAAATGGTAGTATACGGAAGTTTGTTTCACATTTTTTATAATACCTTCTTTTATGCAGATAAAATTATTAAAAAATGAACGAATAATGCCATGCTTGTCTCAGAGTAAGGGAAGATAATTGATATAGTGATTCTTATCAAATTAGATATTTCTTTATCGTCCGAACAGAATTCACAAATTATGGATGTTTTGTGTGTGTGTGTGTGCATGCACGCGTGTATAACATCTAACTTGACAGGTTTTAAAATCAGGCCGTTTGTAACCATAATGACTATATTGGTTGGAACACTTGAGGAACAAAATTAATTTCACTTTTCAAAAGGAACTGGAACAGTAACATTTTTCATGTTTTCATATGAGCTTCAAAACATTGAATGAAATAATATGATGAAATGGATCAGAGAACATTATGGCATAATGGCATAAATGACAAGTGAATCACACATGTAATGATCAAAAATATATAATCACTATGTTAGTTAACTCATGACCAGACACGTCAAACTGGTACTGATAGATTTACAGTCAAATCCTGATGAGTCGAATCGCTGGGGACCAAGTAATAAATTCGACTTATCGATGTATTCGAGACATAGGTATGTCTATGAGGGTAGAAAAAAGATGATCCAGTCCTAATTCCCCGCCTAAGCATTTGTTTATCTAATGATTTCCATATCACTAACAGGGGCACCTTATCAGTTCCAGTCTGATTAGCACAGACAGTGATTTCCGTAAAATCACTTATCTGACTTTTGAACTCACCTGTCAATGGCGGAAAGGTGTGAGTCGCGCTGGTTTGTTAATTGGATCAGTTTGCTACACCAATCAACTTCTCATTGACAGACTTCGGCTTATGTATACAAGATTGCTGTTGTTTGAATCTCATGGGACCAAATTTCCTTCTCGAGTCATCGTGTGTATTTATGAGACGAATTCATGTAACCGGTATTCAAATGATGACAACTATAACAGGGAATGGTCGGGACCGACAGGTACTTTGAGTTATGCATAATATTCGAGACACCGGTATTCGACTCATCAGGATTGGACTGTATATCTAATACGTAAAAATTCAGTATTTCTTAGTACCTGAAATAGAAAACACGAATTTGGAATGAGATGTTTTAATCTGAGATCAATCTGTTAGGTAGCAGTTTACTAAAGTAGAACTTAAATCAACTTCAAAAGATTGGTCATTCGCAAAGTGAAGCAGATCTCACTTTTACTGCAGTAAACAGTATGGAGATGCACAACGAAACATACCACTTACGTGATAACAACTCCCTGTTTATTGCATTGAGTGGCATTTCAATGTGCAACGTTCAGGATATACAAGCTGATTGAATGTTGATTGATTCCATCACTTGGACAATGGAGTGGATTTAGACTTGTTGATCTTACTCTCCTGTTGGCCCCAACGATGTGCTACTTGCTGAATTACCTGTTGTTAATTTGCTGCTTGTCACTATGCATATATACTTCTATTCATCTGGTTGTAGTAACTTTTATCTTGATAACGGCATGAGAATATACATGGAAACTCCCTCTATCGACCTTTGGTCCAAACGGATGAGTTAAGAGAAATGTTGATGTCCCGTCTGTTAGCAAATTAACATTGGATTATAGAGACAATGATAGGCCTACATGTTGATAGAAGAGGATATTCCGGATTATGCGAATGAGAGCACACCTAATGAGAAAACGAGCCAAATATATGTATAAAGATAGTGTTTTATTTCAGTCTCAGTTCACTTAGCATATATACATTGAAATATAAAACACATAAAAAACATAGAAGGCGTAAGCCACGAGTGGTAACGGGAGACTATATGGACAGATTTTATTTTCATGTTACAACATGCTACATTTTACAGGAATTATAAATAGTTATATTACATCATATTATGAAATGTTTCAAAATATTACAAAATTTTAAATATACATACACATTTATAAGTACATTATAAATATATTAAAGATGTGAAAGAAGAGACGCTGAATGAGCAAACTGTCTAACAGTTAACATTCCATTTTGAAACTGGTGTCTCAGTTCTTGAAGATGACATTCCAGGTATCGGTATTTCTTCTTCGTGGGTTGTCTTTGACCTTCGGCATAATGCACCAACGAGGTGTAGGAATAAACTTATGTTCAAGTTGAGCATTAGCCATTTCAAAATCGAATGTACACTTTCATGCTTCTTCTCATTATATATCCCCATGTAATTAGAGGGGAACTGATCCAGAGCGATTAATGTTTCTCACCAACAGTCTAATTACCCAAACCAAACTGCAAGCTTGTCGGTATCTGCTCCCTCGACCGTGACGGACACAGGGACTGGGCTTCTGGCCACCTTGACAAAATTTCTTCAACCCAAACAACATAGGAAGGGTGGATGCTCATCAGATGCTGTTATTTGAGAATACCCCCGGTAGTTCCTGTCTGATTGCAATAAAGTATCCCAGCAGTGTATGCTTTTCGGATTTTCCAATGCATAGATGGCATAGTGACTGATCCAATTTGATCTTATTTCTGTGTTTTTTTCACCTCGATATTTAATCATGCCATGTAAACATATGATGTCTATTACATATTATATTTATGACATATGAAAATTTACTTAGGTATATACAATTTTAACTTCAGTACACATCAAATGCTTATATGTATTTCTTATGCAACAATGAAGTTCCGTTCGTATCCTCCAAACAGTGTCGGCCCATAAGTTTTTTCAGGCAATTAACATTGCATGCAATTCAGCGATTACTACCCCCTTTGCTGTAACCAGTGTTTGGTGGTATAAACCTACACATGTTATTTGTCATCATTCACTTGATGGTCAATTAATGAATTTATAACAGGTATGATGGTAATACCACTCAGATTACCCAACAAAGGTTCCCATTTCGCATTTCTTGTGTCTGGAGTAAATACTCAGCATTATGAATTAAGGTCTGATGTGACAAATGTATTACATGTTATGTAATATGCTCATGGAAGTGCAGCAAGACGAATTATCAGCTGAGATACAAAACAAACATTGATCAAAGGATTAACCGATAACACGCTGGTTGATTAATGACTTTTATCTTGCACAGCGGATTTGTCAAAAGGTAGTGTTTATGTATGTAGATTTACTAATCTATACTGATTACACCCTGTCGTAAAGTACCTGTGTAAAAACAACATCTTTCCTTCAATGTATTAACCGCCAGTAAGTTGATGGGGGTGTTCCTCTTTTGCCAGTTGGGCAAGTTGTTTATTTAAGGTGTAAGAGGATCACCAGACCATGTTAATTAGCAAGACAATGGTATGGGAGGGTAGGGGAGGAGATGACCAAGCCAAGAAAAACACAAGTGGATTGATTGCTCATTATTGGCTAATTAAATTACCTTTTTTAAACAATGGTGGACATCATGCAATTAGTTGCCATGTGTGCGATCTTGGATGACCAATGAGATTATACACCAATGTGAAAAAATAAGAATCGATGTATCCCTTTTTTCACATATTATACTGTTAAAAGACATTTGACATGGAACAGGATTCTTTGTCAGCTGCAGATCAATGGCATATTGTTCTTTTATGTGGAGGTAGTGTCTCATTTTTGACAGCGTTTTGGTCACCAATTCACGAAGTTTCGCTCAAACCTGGGATAACTAGCTGCACCAATTAAGGGTAGTTATGTAAATGCAATCACCTGAGAGAAGTACAGAACAAGTAACATTCTTGAACACTAATACCACAATCAACTGAGAGAAAAGGATACGAGAAGCATCATTATCCGTTGAGATGTATGAATGCAATATTTAAAAAAAGGTTACGTCATGAGCAGGATGGGAGAAGTAGTTTTAACAATTAATTGCAAAGTATATATGCCCACATATGCATCACATTTTCTTATCGTATTTCATCATGGCTGAGAAAGGTACAAAGTTAGATGGTAGGAGACCAGGTGGAGAATTGTTACTGGATGGATATAGGTATCTGAGACGAACTGCCAACAGGAATGGTACCATTATATGGAGATGTCAGTGCCTGAAAACAGCCTCAGTCATTACAACAGCAGATGGGACTGTTGTCAGAAGAGGGGACAAACAGCATACACATCCAGACCAAAGCTCTATTGGTTCCTATATCCTTACCAGTAATGTAAAAAAATGGGCACGAGAAGAGCTGACAAGTGTACCAAAGTTCATTGTCAAAATTGGGATAACTGGCTAGATCAATTACAGAAGTGAGAAATTTCACTGTCAAATATGAGGCTGTCAAAATGGGGACTAAACCTATGTGGATATTGATGGATACATTCCTCGAACAAGGTAATAACCTGACATTGTTGCAGACTTTAGTCTGTTTTATTTCTAATATTTGCATTTTGTTTTTATTCATTTGTGGTAGCATTCAACAGAATAATTTGTTTTTGCCGTGTAGCGTAATGAGACAGACAACATACACTAGGTCATACCTAGGGCGTGTGTGAAATATGGTTCATGTTGGCATTCTATAAAATGTCTAGATATTACAGTCATGTTATAAATACACTATAAGTATAAGCAGATCGTATGCTTTTTATTAAGTTTCAAAATGCTTACAAATATGACAATAAAATAATTAGGATTATAAGACAAAATATAAAGACATACATTGACTTCGTTATTGGCAGATGATTAAACTTCAAACTGTTTTCACTTGTTATAATATCGAGTAAAAAAAGATTTCATTTTTGTTGATCAATCTATACCTATACGATCAATTGCGCATGCGGGTGGCGCAGCAAAGGTCACGAACCCATTGAAAATACTGGGATATCATCCGGGTACTCAGGGGAGAAAAACAATAACAAAAGCAACAACCAGTGCGCGGAAATTGCTCTGGATCAGTGCCCTTTTAAATGCGTTCATCATGTGATTGTTTTAATCATGTTTTTACACGGTCGGCTTCTGTGTGCGATGTGTTCACTTCCATCAACCACCAGCTTGTAATAACACATCACATGAGACTAGCCATGTGCTAAAATAACACCTAAGCTTCAAAGCTTACCCCTAGTCAACGTCCTGAGCCTTATAAAAATCGAAAGGTCGGCTTCCTGAGTCAACATCTCAAACTATTTTCATGTAAGTGGTAATAATTCCTGAGCATTAGAGAACAGATTGGCTTGTTTGGAATTTAATGCTTTTCATAAACTAGAATCTCATAAACTATTTGTCTCTGGAATCATCTGTGATATGAACTTGTGTAGTGATTTCTCTAGAAATTATTTAACGTTATCTAAAATTAAACATTTAGTCTCCTTTTATTGTATATGACCAAATTAATTAGTTACACTATCAAGTTTTTAAGAAGGAATTCATTTGGGTTCTTTTTGCCTCAGTCTGCCCGTGTGTGGACAATATAACCAATTATCTGTTATCAAGTTCATGATATTGTTCACTTTTATGACATGTAATAAACCCTGTCCAGTCAGTCAGTGGGTCCGGTAAACTTCAATGATGTAACGTAGGTCTATGTAATTTGTGTTTATGCAAACCGTGACAGGTCAAAAACTATTTGCGCTTCTTTGGATAATAAGTAAAACATACACTTAAAACGGTATTTTGGAAAATGCTGGCCATATCAGGGCAAATATGACAGTCAATATCAACACCTAGAACAACAAGGATGCAGACGAGTGAAGTTATACCAGGGATAATCTACGTCTTATAGTCTCCCTGGTTATACTAATATATAGAACTGGTTCCTAGTTGATCGCATAGGAGGACGAATACACTCCTAGGAGGACGAATACACAGTCTATACACTCATGGGGATCCTTGGGAAAAGGAGAAACTGAAAGAAGTAGTGGTAAAATCCTAAATTTCCAAAAATTTCCAAGCCTTGGAAATATCATGTTTCCAATTTTGGAAATTTTTGGAAATATGATATTTCCAAATTGGAAATTTTTGGAAATCAACATTTTTTTTCTTGTGCATGCTGTCGAGCAAACCCGGGATGCAAAACGTGGGATTGCAGATGGTGTCGGAATTCGACAGCGTGGTAGACGTCTTGGAAAATCTGCCAGCAAAATCCACGCTGTACATCCAAGTCTACCTCGGCGAACCCCCGTCCGAGCTTGACGTCGAAATCGTGAAAGGGATCAAATTCCGCTGGGCCAAACAACAACAATACCAAGTTTGCTCCGTTTATGTGTGGGTGAATGTTAACGCCTACGCCAGTCTGCAGGGAGTCACCGTTACCGTGGAAGACATGATATCGCTCACCAAAATATTCCTACTCAACAACATACATCTCATGGGTTTGAAGTGCACGTCCGAGGAATTATCCGATTACCAATTGAAAACCATTTCGTAATTTTGTATGAAAACAACCGATGAACAACCATCATCCCAACGTAACGCTAACCGATCTCGGGGACACGCGGGGATTCGATCGGCCCGGCAAGGAAAACACCTTGTACGTCCTGCACTTAAAAGACAACGTATACGAGCGGGTGTCACTAGCAGACTTCAAACAGCCAGACTGGTTGATCGACATGACCCTCACCTCACCCCACAAATCTTTTAAAAACAGTGGTTACGTCTCCAAAATTAGGAACAACGGGATCCTTCTCACGTCTTTCACTCCAGAGTTTGATGTACAAGTTTTACGAATACCAGGTCACACAGGCAACATGTTAGCTTCAAACGACGTGGCTTCATCTTTTTGGTTTGACGTACCTGATTACCAACGGGATTTTTTCGATTCAAATTTGACTATCAAATCGCACACAACCCTCGTAGTAGATGTCTATCAAACTGACGCTCGTGGGAGGTCAGAATGAACACTTGTGCCTGGGTTGATAATACGCTGGTTCGACAGACACAATCACCAATGACACCCTTAATAAGCCTCGATGGAGTGCGTGTTATAGAAAAAAAATTGATTCATGTCTCGAATATTTACGTGTATGATAATCTAAACCTTATCAGCCTCAAATACATCGATCAGACATTATCGGAAAACCAATTAAATATTATTTTATAAAAAAATATATATATATACACACACACACAGGATGGGACTGTACCTAGTCGTGGATGAAGTAGTAAAAACACTGGAAACCGTAGAAGGGTTTTGTTTTTGACAGATATGCCAGATCAAACAACAACTAGAACGTGAACGCGATACGCGGTCGGCATTACAGAAAAAATATCACAGGGACGACAATTTCATTGACGGTGTTGACAGCGCTCTGGTTTCAGTCAGCATGGGATTAGGCGTAGCAGGTATCGGGTTATTATCCACCATCGTGGCCGCACCGATGGTGCTAGGCATCAAAATAACAGCCAGAGTGGTAGGGTTGATAGGATTGACCCTTAAGTATGTGTCTCGCTGACTGCAATGTAAAGCATTGAAACACAACGAAATTAGAATTCTAGCCGAAGTGAAGTTAAACACGATAGACGATCATATTTCCACCGCGCTCACCGACTCTAAAATTTCCGAAGAAGAGTTTCGTTTGGTGCTGTCAGAAATCGCAAAATATCACAGAATGAAACAAGAGATTCGGACCAAGTCTTGTAAAAACGCCGTCATTTGCGAAGACGAGAAAAAAAATTCATAGAACAAGGGAAGCAACAGGCCCGACAAGCCTTCCTTACGAAAACCAAACAAATCATAGGAGATTCACAATAAACTGTTTCACAGACATCAACATAACATAGCCAGCCAGACCGAGGCGACTCCTGGGAGGAATGCCGAGACCTGCGTTTTCATTCAGCTTCACACAGCTGTCGCCCCGCTAGTCAGCCAGGCTGTGCATCATAGCTGAGCCGAGACACACACACACTGCGACTCGCTCAATGCTACCGAGACGGCAGCGAGTCGATCCGGGGGAATTGCCGAGAGAGCCAGCCAGCCAAGCCAGTCGGCTGTACAAGCCGAGCCGAGCCACACACTGCGACTCACCCACAGCGCTCGCTCAGTGATACCCGGATGACGACCCAGGGAGGAAACTGCCGAGAGATGTGTTTCATTCACTTTCAGACATCTGTAGCCTCTCTAGTCAGCCTGCCGTGCATACATTGTCAGCCAGCCAATCGGCTGTACAAGCCGAACTGAGCCACACACTTGCGACTCTCCCACAGCGCTCGCTCAGTGATATCCGGACGACGACCCGTGGAGGAAACTGCCGAGAGATGTGTTTCATTCACTTTCAGACATATGTAGCCTTGCTAGTCAGCCGGCCGTGCATCATCATCATAGCCAAGCTGAGAGATACACACACTTATACTCTTCCAACGCGCTCGCTCAAAGCAACCCCCAAGACCGTAGCGAGGTGATGACTGCCGAGACCTGCGTTTCATTCAGATAAAAACACCTCTCGCCTAGATAATATATAGCAAGTATGACAATACGTTGGATTGTTAGCCTTTTGCCAGACTGACCCCATGCTCACTAAAAAGTGATTATTTCCTAAACTATTTGACCGAAATTTTGATGAAATTTTGCATGCATCTCGGCAGATGGTTACGCTATAGCAAAATGGCATTGGGAACACTCTCGGTGACTTCATTAGATTAATTGAGACTTAATTACGACAATAAGTTGGATATTTTGCCTCTTCCTGACCGACCCCCATGCTCACTAAAAAGTGATTATTTCCTAAACTATTTGACCGATTTTCGTGAAATTTGCATGCATCTTGGCAGATGGTTACGCTATAGCAAAACAGCATTGGGAACACTCTTGATGACTTCATTAGATTAATTAAGACTTAATTACGACAAAAAGTTGCACATTTTACCTTTTCCCTACCGACCCCATGCTCACTTAAAAGTCAAATATTTCCTAAACTATTTGACTGATTTTCGTCATATTTTGCATGCACCTCAGTAGTTGTATAAACAATGGTGGTACGGGACTTCCCAAGGGCTCAATTTTTTTAATTGAGCCCTTGGGGGGACCTGGTCCCGTACCACCATTGTGTATACTGCTCCCTCACTCAGATCAGCTCCATTGGTCACCACTGACGCTCCATCTGCACATTTGGCGCAACTGCATAAATACTCGATTGCTAAGGGTTACTCGAAATGGGTAGCTACAGCTATTGCTGCAGCTCATCGTACTTCTACACAAGCACTTTACAATGATAAGTGGAAGAATTTTGAAGCTTATTGCACGATGAAGGGCATCACTCCCCAATTACAGCATCACCACAGACATGTATGTTGAATATTTGCCACATGTACGTTCTGCCAGGAAGGGCTCCACATTTTTATTGCTGACCAGTCTAAGAAATTCCAGCCTCCTGCTTGCAATCTCGCAGTCATCCTCAGACATCTCACCTCAGGGGAATATGAACCTCTGGGAGAGAAAGATTTCGAGCATATCACCATCAAGACCTTTTTCCTTATGGCTCTTGCGACCACTGCCCGCATCTCGGAACTTCATGCCTTAGATGTCAACCGGGTGCGTGTTGAAAGAAAGAGGCATGGCAACTTCATTGCCAAGAATCAGTTGCCAGGACAGCCAGACAGACTCTTCCTCATTCTGCCACTGTCCACAATCTTGGGGCCTGATGACACTGAGGATCTCTCCCTTTGTCCTGTCAGGGCTTTACGGGTGTACCTTGCTGCATCTAAAGACCTACGTAGGTTACGCAAGATACTCTTTATTCCTTTGTCTCCAGCCTCTTTGTCAAAAGTCTTGCGTACAACCCTTGCGTTTTGGATGTGGTCTACCATCCTACGCACCAATGCCTAGGCTGACCTTCCACCACCTACTACTGCAAACTGGCTTGGCTTCAATGATGGTGCTCGACAGTAACTGTTCTCTTTCTGCCATCATGGAGGGTTGCTTCTGGAAGTCTGACACAGTCTTCGCCTCTCACTATCTACGAGATTTGTCAGTCACTGATGTGGAGGGCCTTCACCAGTTTGGCCCGTTGGTGCTAGCGCCCCGTCACCCCAGATGAAGGTGCAGTCCTTCCTCGCGATGGTTTTGCAACCCTGAAGTTCAATAAAAGATATCGATGTTATCTTTTTGTCTTGTTCTACTTCCCTTGGGCATAGATCACTTCACCTTGCATAGCTGGGTCATGTTCATACTGTCATACCCATGACTCTATAGACTGTGAGGCCAGTCTTGTGCTTCATGCAGAGGGGGTCGACATTCCACTTACTGACCTCTACTCTCTGAGCAATTACGTCAGTGAAGTGTTGATTTCCGAATACCAATGGGGTTTTCGAAGACTTACACTCCTAAGTTCCCTTCTCATCTTTGGATGATCGATTGGTGGTGAATGTTAAACGAGTTGAGCACCGGGCTGTCTTCCCTTTGACCGCCTTCCAACGTGTGACTGAGGGGTGTTGGTTTCGAAGTAGGGACTGTCCAGATTAAGGTTAGACTTTAATTCACTGGAGTCTTCTGAAAAACCATGTGGAGGTGGGGTTTACTTGCCAAACTGCATCCTTTTGTCACATTGATTCGGGACCTCCCACTCCCTAGAGTCTTTGTGCTGTTTAAGCCAAGGGTTTATACATGTGAAGCAACCCATCAAAAGTATTGGAGTATAGCATATCGGGAGTTGGTGCTTTCTCTAGACCTCCTTGTGTTATGGGGCTTCACGATTGTTATACGTTCAACACAGGGTATTCTGCAGCCCACCATCCAACCGTGGGATAAATGCATACCGTGAGATAGGATAGGTTTTTAAAAAATTCACAATAAATTGTATAATTATAATACTTATCCTATCTCATGCGATGGATTCCCACCCGACCTTCCCCACAGATTACTTGGTGCTCCAAGATGAGAATGACTGCAGTGGGATATCATGTGACCATCCTGAGCGCTGAGCATGCTTTACAGGGATGATTGACGTGTCCAAGAATGGGAACGGTGGGGAGCAATTGGGTGGTAGTGACTCCAGAAGATTTTGTTCAACTTTGCCTACAGCACGTTTCCACGACATGGTCGAAGTAAGGAAGAGAAGTGCATACCGTGAGATAGGATAAATATTATAAAATGTAAATTTATATATTTTACGATGACATTACCTCACACATTGTATGCAATTGGCTATATATGGCTTTCATGCTTGTCTGTTCCCTACATATTATGCTCCGCATTCCCTTCACTATATCAAACATTATAGCACTTATGTACATCTCTTATACTATATTAATCATTTCTTAAATCCATTAAATTATCATTTGTATCTATCCAAGTTATATTTCCATCATCCCCCTTGTAACTTCACTCATATATACAGTAGCTACTTCCAGTAACCTTATGTCAATACTTTCTATATATAAATTTTCTTCAAAAATATATTTCACTTTCTTCATCCTCCTTACTTATATCCCTTTCTAACTCTTATATCAACTATATCATATTATTGTTCATAATTCTTACGCAAGCATTAACCATCATGCTCAGTTATTTCCTCTTTGGTAAATAACTCTCGTAACATGTTTCGTAGCTACTTCCGGTAACCTAAGTTTCTTAAATGTTTCAACTTTCATGTATTATATACCTGTGTATCATTTTTTACCAAAGTATTTTCGAACACCCATAATGCACTATTCTTGTATGGGTGACGTCACATGTTTACGCATTTATGCAAATCACGTGAAACCACAGTTTCACATCACGTCCACCCTTGTGCTGCCAAGCTTGAATTGTTACGCTCACCACATCAACTCAGTTATCCTTAAAAAATCTCGGCCATCCCTCATCATCAACATCAGTAACCAAAGTGTCAAGCTTCCTTATGTGTCAGCATAAGATCCTCTACACAGGCAAACAGCACCTCTGGAGTTAATGATGCAAACAATGACGAGAACCAAGATGGTGACCTCCTGTCTTGCAATAACAGGAATCCACTGTATTTGACAACTGCTGAACTCAGAAGTCGTCTTGTCAGTCAAGGGGTCAATGTACCCAGCTCGTGGAGTTGACGCTTGGTACTACAACTCTACAAGGAAAACGACCAGAGGGAATCTGCCATCAACAGTCAACCGAAGATGCCGAGTGCAAGCAGCAGTTCCAGCATGCTACATTCCACCAACGATGTTCCCGAGCCTACCAACGACAACCCCTCCCCATGGCGGGAGAGGGAACAAAAACCTACAAGTGCCAGCCCAACGAAAGCAACTAGCAATTAAATACAGTGTGCTGTCCAAGGTGATATCTACCCTCCGTGCTGGACTCCTTGGACCTATGAGTGACTTCATCATGGAATGTATGTGTATCACAGCCTTTTTCGGGTTCCTTCGGTATGGAGAGATAAGTTGTGCAGACAACTTTGATCCCAGTGCAAAAGTCTGTGTGACGTATCTACAAAGAAGTGTACTCTCCAACTTAAGACATCTAAGACAGACCCCTTTCATAGAGGGGTGCCAATCACGCTATTCTCTAATAGCTCTCTGTGGCCTTATTCTAGTCTCAGGAAACTTATCACATCAGAACTCTCCAACAGCTTCCGGTCGAGATGCTCTCTTCATCAATAGCCACAACCAACCTATCAATAGACTTACCTTCCTCTCGTGGCTAAGCAGAGCACTCTCTCTGGCCGGTTTCAACTTCTCAGATTACTCTGGACACTCTTTCCGCATTGGTATAGCTACTACGGCTGTGCATGCAAGTGTTGAGGATCACGTGATCAAGACCTTGGGTCGTTGACAATCAGACTGTTTTCAGAGATACATAAGGACTCCAGAAGCTACTCTGCTTCAAGCCCAGTGATCCTTGTCCCTGCGATAGTACGTCCCTGTAACCGCTACTATTGCTTTTATATTTTAGCAATGTATATTCCTCAGGTTGTCTACACTGCTGTACACATCACTACAACATTGTTCATGCAGTTTTTATATCATCAGGCTTTGCAACACAATCTTTCATTTACTATCTCATTTTATTAGGGGCACTCAGTTGCACACAATCTCGTTTGGGCTTTCAAACCATTACATGGCTTGCACGTATTGCATGGTTTGTAGCCCCCAAACAATTCCATATCTCACTGGTGGGCGCAGCCTCCAGCGTTATCCAATCCTTACCGGCAGGGTATCCAGCTTTACCCATAAGCAGCTTCCGCACTTGTCTGCAGGTCATCACTAATCACTGCATTGTCCGCAGGACATCACTTATCATTGTATTGTCCGCAGGACACTATTTGTGCATACTCGTGTCCACAGGACACTTTCCATATCAACAGCCTAGAAGCCATATATATGAATGCCAATGTTTTATTAAAGCTTTGTATTTTAAACACCTTTTTGTTGTCTTTGCACAAATATACAATTTATAGTTAAAATTTCCATATACTGTTTCTTTGTATGGTATATAACCTCTTCAGTGTATAGTTTGTCTTTCAGGAGAGAATTATTGAACTTCCAATATGTTGATTTTTTTTTCAATTGGACAAAGACAGAGATCAAGAGTGATTATTGTATGATCAGTTCTGTATCCAGGATCGATATCTGTATTCTTGACAAGGGAATACAGTGAAACCTGCCAACACCGGCACTTGTCTAATCCGGCACACTTTCAAAACCGGCATAAAAGTTTGGTCCTGCCATTTTACAAGGATATTATGATCATTAAAACATTGTCTAATCCGGTACCTGTCTATTCCGTATTCCGGCATGACTTTCCGGTCCCAACAAGCAATTTCAACTGTAGTTAACACTGTCTAAACAGGCATGGGTATGAGCAGTCCAATCAAGAACCCATAATCCAATACACTAATTAATCCTCTTGGCATGCCAGATAATCAGGAAGTAGCGATTGCGCGATGAATCAAACGCTCTAAACCTGCATGGGTATGATCAGTCCAATCAGGGTCCCTTAACCCTTATCCCACCAAGTGGGTCATTTGAGGCCCAAAGTGCACTTTGATGGTATGCCAAAACTTCATTTCTTTATATAAATGTTCAGTATTCAATGTATTCCTGAAAATTACAATACTGATTGCTGTGAAAAAGTTTCAGTTTAATTATTTTGAAATAATTACCATTAATTTTAAAAAGCAAATATTATTGCATTAACTGCTTTACCGGGCCTAAGGCCCGGTCACCCCCCTCAGTTTCCAGTCAACGCCACTTGATAAAGCTTCCTTATGAATACATTGCATAGTAACTGCCAGTCAAAGATGAATCGTCGAGCAAGTTTGAGAAGAGGAACACTTTTTATGAATAGACAAATTCTTTACTGCAGTGGATGCAACGTTTCTGTGTATATCCTTACACCGTTATGAAGCAAATGATACACAACATATGCACAAGGAGAAATAGATACATGAAGGGTATTTGGGTTTATATGTACGAGTTTCCACATTTGCATTGAATGTAGTACATTGAATGTAGTCTTCTTTGTTGCTTGTAGCTGGTTTACTTTTGGCTTGTAGGATATGCTGAATTGATTTTCCTCTCTGGAACACAGCATCTATGTTGGCTTGCTTCTTTAGTAATCTGCGGATATGGTGGCTGGTTGTATCGACATGGTATACTGGAGTAGTATATAGAATGATAAGAAAAAACGGTATAGGTGCACCTTTGCTTAGAAGCTTCCATACGGGCTAATTCTGCTACCAGCCGGAAGCACACTAGACAGAACCTAGAAGTTTGCTTGGTTTGCCAAGCATTTGCTAAGCATTGCTGAGCATTGCTAAGCATTGCTAAGCATTTGGTAAGCAAATGCTTGGCAAACCAAGCAAACTTCTAGGTTCTGTCTAGTGTGCCCAGTTTGTCTAGTTTGGAGCAAACCACGAATTTGTTTCCCCAGTCGGCGAATCGAGTAGCAGCAACAACCGGTTCTTCCCTTCGTATCTCGCTACAGCAAACTTTTTGCACATGTAGACTCCTTCTGGGACGTTCGCGGCTTTTCGGTGTTCGCTGCACGGAGGGGGTGCTACTTCCATATCCCTGGGTCCGCCATAGTTGGGCAATGGGGTATGCCAAATATTGCCCCGTCCCTGTGGTACCTCTGCTTTCCCCAATAGCTGCCGGAAGATACAAGACTCTTTCTCCTTGCACGGACAATGGTCCACCAATTTGCTGGCGAGGAGTACGTACCGTATGCTCCAGAAAGCGCAGGCATTGTCATATAGGTTCTCTACATTCGCGAAACAGCTGTCGACCACGATCTCTTCTGGAACCTCGAGTGGGAGTCGCTCCATGGGTGTGTAGTCTATCGCTTTCTTTTCCCAGTTCCGATAGAGTGGCGAGGCAGTCGGTGCATCGGTTGTGTCTGTCCTTGGAGCCTGGTTAGCAGTCGTCGGCAAGAATGATTCGAAGTTTGTCCGCCGAGGGTCGAAATTGGTGGGGTGGGTGGATGTAGACGAAATCGACTATTTTGCCGGCTTCTACTAGGGGGCGAAAGCACAGCAAATAGAGTTCGAGAAACTGGCGTGGGATCTGGTAGCGTTCGTAGAAGATGTGTCCCGATTGCTCCAGGATTTGTTTCTCTTGGTCGGAAAGCAACATGGGGCGACACTTCTGCAGCAGGGCCTCGAAGTCTTCGGCCATGTCGGGAGTTGTCGTTGTCTGGGGCTCGGGGTCTATACCACCTCGGATTCGCGTGTATCGGGCTTGCGATATGTGGTACTTCCTCTTCGCTTCCCGAAGGGACAAACGACCAGATCGGATCTCGGTATAGGCTTCGCGCGAGAGCTTGGTTCCTGGCATGTTTCTATATCCATGCACCCACATACCTCTATTGGGAGTGCACTTCATTGGGAGCAGCCGAAAACGGTCTTGTCAAAGGGTTTGGGAAAACACTCATTTTTTACTAGGCTGGTAGCAGAATTAGCCCGTATGGAAGCTTCTAAGCAAAGGTGCACCTATACCATTTTTTATTATCATTCTATATACTACTACTGGTGATGAACGGGGATGATTGTTGATGTGGTGGTTTGTCTTTTGGGTTGGGGGTGGTCTTGATGGTTCTGTTGACTAGATTAGCTGGGTACTGATTAAGGTTTATGAAGACATGGCGAAGGTGTTCTAACTCGAATTCAAGGCCTATGGTTGTGGAGCTGATGTTCTTTGCTCTTCTGGCTAGGGTGGCGATTATACCTCACTTGACTTGCAGTGGGTGATTAGATGAGAAGTGAAGATATTGGTCTGAGCGGGTTGGTTTCCTGTAGACAGTTGTTTGCAGTTTGTTGTTGTCTTTTTCTACTTGGACGTCGAATTTCATGCGTGGATGTTGGGCATTAAGGTGTTTGAGAAGGCAGATGGGATCATTGGTAGGGTTGATTATGACAAAAGTGTCGTCTTCTTTCCGGAACCAGCATATTGGTGTTGCGGGTAAGGTGAGGAGGGTCTTGTCTTCGGGTTCTGTCATGTAGATCTCGGTGATGATGGGGGAGAGAGGTGATCCCATAGGTAGACCATGGGTTTGTTGGTAGATTTTATCAGACCGGGTGAAGTATGTTGAACTTATACAGGAATGGATGAGGCGGATGATGCTTTCTACTGTGAGATGGGTGTCTTCAACTTTTCTTCTAATGATGGCTCAAGGGCTTCATCTCTTGGTACATTGGTGAATAGATCAACAACTCATTATTTTGCCTGGCTGGTTGATGGTGCTGATCTTGTTGCAGAATTCGTTGGAGTCTGAGATAAAGGATTTAACTAATTTACCTGGATTGGCGAGAAGGCGGTCGAGATGCTTGGTGGTATTGTAATGGACTGTGTTTCTGGAACAGACTAGGAGACGGGCTTTGATGGGGTCTTTGTGGACCTCGGGCGTAGGGTAGTCTAGGATCGGGAACGTTGAGCTGCTTGTGTAGAGTCGGACCTATCTCGTTTTGTCCCTAATTTCTTACAGGAGGGTTTTGTGGTCTCGTTGAATCAAGGTGGTGGGGTCTTTCTGTGTCATCTACTTTCCGGAAACAGCATATTGGTGTGACGGGTGAGGTGAGGAGGGCCTTGTCTTCTAGTTCTGTCATGTAGATCTCGCTGATGATGGGGGGAGAGATGTGATCCCAGAGGTAGGCCATGGGATAAGAGAACTCTTAGAGGCAATCAACATCAAACGGCTTAACCCGACAATCAACAGAGATCAAGGTTATTACAACCCTACAGCTTACAATCAACTAATCAAGAATAACCCACCCTTTGTCTACTGGCTTCAATCATTTCTTATCACAACAAGCCTCATGTCAACAGACATCAACCTCTTCTGTTGTATAAACCCAAATACCCGTCATGTATATATTTCTCCTTGTGCAGATGCTGTGTAACATTTGCTAGATAACGGTGTTAGGATCTACACTGAAACGTCGCATCTACTGCAATAAAGAAGTTGTCTATCCATAAAAAGTGTTCCTCTTCATCGTACCAGCTTATAACTGTTACTTTAGGAAGTTTGAGAAGCAATTTTCACGATGATTTGCTTCAACCTGCTGCTGCAGATGATGGTAGTGGTGCTGATGCAGTACCTTCTGACAGTGGATCAGATTCTGAGTTCGAACTTCCCTTTGAAGAAAGTGTTAGTGACAGCAGTGACTGTTCTAATAGTGAAGAAGAACGTAATATCCTGTCAGGTCCTTTGATATAAATCAAAAGGGGGTGACCGGGCCTCACAGGCCCACTTGGCGGTAATGGATATGATGAAAGCTTGATGGAATAAGGGTTAATCCAATACACTCCTCTCGGCGCTAGATTGAGAGACTGACGTAAATGGCAGCCATGTTGGAAAATGATCGTCACTGTCTAATCCGGTGTAACAGGCGAAACTTTCCCCCTGGCCAAACCTTCCCCGGGGAAACTTTAGCCTAGGACAAACTTTTCCCCCCCCCTAGGCTTAATCTTTAAGCCTTTCAAGGCTACTTCTTTCCCACCGTTGTTCCTACAGCATCCCTTGTGATAGAGCATGGCATCTTGGGTCGTGATTGCAGTTGTTTGAGATCGGAGTTGTCTCTTGATCTACTTTCTATCTTCAAGACTTTCTTCATCAGTTAATGATGATGGGTGCTGACCAGTAGAGAGATAGTTGATAAGTCGCTATAGTGGGTGTCTTCCATTGTGAACAAGGAGGACCATCAACAGTTTGCTTGGGTACATATACTGAACCGCAAAAGAAATGCCACACCAATAGAGGTTTCTAAAAGCACACACTTTAACTCCCTCTAATGAACAATCAAAACAGAGGATTGAGTTCAAAATTGATAATTATGGTTAACACATTTTCGGGAATCACATTCAGAGTTCACACAAACAAAATCACCAAAAATGGTACCATCAGGATACCTCAAACTCAGTATCGTGTGTAGCCTCAATGGGCATCGATGACAGCATAGCATCATCTGTACATGGAATGAATTAGCTATTTCATGAAGGCCATATGCACTTGGGTCCATACTCTACGAAATGCCTGATTGAGTCCAGCCGCAGTTGTTGGCATTGGTTGGAGGGCATTCAGTCTTCCTTGACATCTCTTCGCAAAGGTGTTTTATTGGACTTAAATACAGACTTAGTGCAGGCCATTGTAGGGTTTGGATGCCATGTTGTCTTAGGAAGTCAAGTGATGCTCTTGCAGTGTGGGCACTAGCGTTGTCTTGCTGGAAGATGTGATTGCTGTGACATCCAACATCCAACATTGTGTCTTATGACTTGTTCAATATAGCGAGCAGCTGTTACGCCATTTCTTCATTCTGGGCCGATATTCTGGAACATCACGGGGCCAACTCTCTGGTTCAGACCGATTGCACCCCACACCATGATGCTTCGACCACACACCCCCACGAATCTCTTTGAACAATACACTCACTGGAAAGCTGTTCCCTACGCCGTCGCCATACTCTCACTCTGCCATCGGCTGTTGAATCACAACATCGACTTTCACCAGAAAAAAGCACAGTTCTTTATTGTTGATATGTCAATTTCGATGCTGAGTTGCCCATTGAAGTCGGATTGGGCGGTGATGAGCGGTGAGGACAGGATCACGATATGGTCTGTGACAGCAGAGATTTCTTCTGCGCAAACGTCGATGCACTGCATTGACAGTAATGGGTCTGTTATGAGTCCCAATTGTCTGGCATGCATTTTTCGTCTCTCTGGTAAAGCGATCCTGCAGATGGTTGCGCACAATCTGTCGGTCTTGACGTTGTGATGTAACTGAAGATTGTCCACTGCATGGATGGTCTTGGATGCTGTTAGTGGCCTGATACCGCTCCTGCAGTTCTGACATGAACATTAAAATGATTGGCAGTCTGATCAACATGAATCGTCCCAAGGCTTGGTTACTCGGATCTCTCGTAAGTCGTGGCATGACGAGTGTGTCAAAACAAGAATGGTTTCAGACGAGTTTAGGACTCGCTTTCATTGGTAGAGTTGTCATGATGTGCACATGCATTTTCATTTTCACGAATGTCATACAGAACCTTCCTACCACGTCTGACTTGCCCAAACTTTCCCCGGGGTAAGACTATCCTAGGACAAAACTTCCCCAGGGAAAGTTTGGCCTAGGACAGATTCTCCCCAGGGGAAAGTTTAGACCGGGGAAGAAATGGCCCGCTACACCGGCATCCTGTCTAAAACGGCATTTTATTTCGGTCCCGCGGGGTGCCGGTTTAGACAGGTTTCACTGTATTTTTATTCAGAAACCAGGAAGAAATCTTGCTTGTTTAAATGGACTTTTCCTTCTCCAGGTAAATTTGCATGACTTGGGGTGATGATCACACCAAACATCCACAAGGCCAAAATCAGTTGGCATGTTTTCCACAACCTCTCTATCCTTCACATTGTTTTCATGCTCATAATTCATTGTATCAATGTCATGATCTATCACAAGGTTCCAGTCACTGACTGGAATGAAATATTCATTGCTAAATGATTTCAGTTGATTTATCATGTTCATACAAAAACTAAGGTTATCTTCATCAGGCGCATATATACTTGCTACTGCTACTTTCAATAGTTACGTCCGGTATTAATAGATTACAATTTGGACATCTCCATAAATGATGTAGTTTGTGCTTGAAGTTGTTATTCAACAGGACTGCTACCCCTATTGATTGTGAATTATACGAGCTAAAGAAACAGTCATTCTGACCGAATGTAAAGTTCTAAGTTTGCAGAAAAATGAGTAAGTAGTATACACAATGGAGATTCTGCATCAGGTCCGCCTATGGTGTTGTTTATGACTAATTAAGCTTCCAGCGGCCCCTTACAAACGGGGGTTGTTGAGGGGGACATAGTTGGATGTCCCGGTATGAAAGAAATTTTTTTAATTACGAATACACATATTGACATCAAGGAAACATTTTTTTGTGAATCTCCTATGATTTTGGTAAGGAATGCTTGACGGGCTAGTTCTCTCCCCAGTTCTATGTATTTGGTGAGTTCTGACGTCACTGAATGGTTATCTTACTGTCGAAGAGCGCTGTCGAGATATGATCCTTGATGCTATTTAACTTTGCTTTGGCCAGAACGCGAATACTATCTTGTTTCAATGCCTTCGTTTGCAATTGACGTGAAATATATTTCAGAGCTAATCCTGTTAACCCCGAGACTCCAGATGCTATTTCCAAGCCAAGTATGACGGGTGTGGCAATGATAGTAGATAATAAACCGACGCCAGCCACACCGAGCCCCATGCTGATTGCTACTAGCGCTGTGTCCGTGCCACCGATAGTATTAACGGCTCTATGGTATTTTTTATGTAACCCGAGTCACACGACATGCTCTTTTTCTAGTTGGTGTTTTATGGCACTTATTTGTCGTAGACGAAAGCCATCCACTGTTTCCAATTTTTCAGCCATTTCATCTATGACAGGGTACAATCCCATCTTATAATGTATGTTGTAAAATAACCTTCAAATGGTCATCTGACAATTTTGTATCAGTATACCTAAACAACCTTGAAATGGTTCTCCGACAATCTATCAGTATACCTAAAGTTGATTTGGTTTATCTGTC
Source organism: Haliotis rubra (assembly GCF_003918875.1). NCBI lineage: Eukaryota > Metazoa > Mollusca > Gastropoda > Lepetellida > Haliotidae > Haliotis > Haliotis rubra. The sequence continues at coordinate 1,728,521 of NW_025766969.1, forward strand.
AGGAAATATAGATATTTCTGAGTGAAATGACAGACTCTTCAATAACAATGACCCCCTCGAAGATGTTTCTTCCTGGTTATGGTGAGGTGAGGTGAAATTGGGTTTTACGGCGTGCTTGAGAATATTTCGCTCATATGACGACGTGCATGCGTGTGTATGTGTATGTGTGGCTGCTTGTACTAGCCCAGACTTAAGCTGGTTTTATAGTGCTAGCCCATTGAGATACCACGCCGCAGTGAAGCATGAATACCCCACTTAGACACATTATACTGACTCCGAGCCAACCAGTCCTTGTTGTACCCATTAATGCCGAACGCCAGACAGGGACCAACAAGTACCATATTTTAACGTCTTTTGGTATGACGCGGTCGGGGATCAAACCCGCGACCTTCCGCTCTTCGGGCTTACGCTCTAACCACTACACCACCACGGAGGCGGTCTCTTCCTGGTTGTACATAAATACGGCAACATCAATTTTGTTGTATTGACCAAAATATTTTTAACCCATCTAGAAGTTTAATATCTACTGCAGGGGAATTTCCAAGCAAGAGTTCAACAATGAGTGTAGAGCCTTTTATAGTCCTGACCCACGCACCTTCGAAACCATACAAGTTATTAAATTGTAAACTTAACTGGTTATATCCATTTTCCGGATGGGTGGTTAACATATTGCCACTTTTATCCGACATTATTGTTACAAATGTTGTCTTTGATATAGGACGAAAAAAACTGAGAAGTCCACTATTTTATATTTCGGTGACATACCCATCATTATTTATCACAATATATGGATAGGTAAGGTTAATATTGATTAACCAGTCAACATGAGATTCAAGTATAACTTCTTTTCATTTGCAGACATTGTTTTGTAACTGCAAGGCGTATAATGTGTTTTCTGGTACCGGGTTTATCGAATCCTTGCATGTCCCCGAGATCAGAGATCAAGATGGTAGCGCATTTTCTCGGGTGTTGCATTCCGGGACCAGAAGCTTCGACCACAATAATTCTAGTTTACTAGATAGTCTTCAATTGATTTTCAGATATGTCTCGTCCATAAATTTTAAGCTGATGAGATGGATATTCGTGGGTAAGAAAATTTTGGTGAGCGTAATATTTTTCTCCAAGGTCACGATGACCCCCTCAAGGCTCTCTGTATGTAAATCTCGCAAAAGTCATGTTGATGTTTTTGAGCCCAACAGTGTTTAACTCCCATCATGATTTCAACATCGGGGTGATGGCTCTCCAAGAGAATTTGATATATAGTGTTGTATTGGCTGGAATCCCTTGTAATACAGTTGACACGTCTTTGAATTCAGTCACCAACTGTAAACTCGGAGGGATGGTTTACTTGACAGCATGTGACTTGGTTTTCTCGGGATGATGCTCATGAGTACACTCCTTCTTTGTGAGGGAACATATGCTCCCAGAACAATCCCATTATTGACGACTTTCGTCAAGTAATGATCCTTATTCTCTGTAAACATGTATGGAAAAATGATGTTGATATTAAGCAACCAATCGATTTGAACCGAGATTATCATCCATTGGTTATCATCAGTATGGATGAGATGATATAAGGTGGTTCTAGAGATACCACGGGTCTCGACATCATTTAAATCACCTAAACCACCATCAAATGCTGCGACCATCACCCAGTTATCGTTGTTGTTACGGACGAGATTGTATTGAGTTTTGTTTACGAGTATCCTGATCACAACATCATTTAAATCTCCTAGGTTACCACCACTTCCACCAGAGGCTGTCACTTCTTTTCGCTTGTAAATGTTGTTTTTTAATTCTAAGGCATATAACTTACCTTCGACACCGGGGTTCGTCGAATCCTCGCATGTCTTGGAGAGCGCTATGGTAGCGCATTTTCTAATACGATGCGTTCCAGGTCCTGAAGTGTTCATTGTTCTTAATATGTAACCTTATGCTTAGATATCCTATATGTACAGGTTGGTGTTTTATATCATACCCTGCATTAACTTTTTATACTGCAATAACGGGAAAGATTCGGTTCTACCGCTTTGGTACGTTTCATCTTTTACCGCAACGGCTCTCAACAGAGTTGAAGGATGTTCGCCTTGAATATTATCCGTCATGCTTATCTGATGAAGATGAATGCACAGCTCTCCATAGGGAACGATATTAGATAATTTCGAGCCCATCATGGTGGTTTGGGGTTGTAATTCAGTCGACTGTAACCCGAGTGTTCTCGCTAAAGCCTTGGCAAGTCTTACGGATTTTTCTCGATTGGTTAATGCCAGCGTTCCATCTGACTCGTTCAGCTTGAGGCTGGCTCACTGAGGTTTAAATTTGGGTAATGATGATCACATGAGAGCTACTTCGAGTTGTCCTGACGTGTTATCGATAGCGCGAAGCATTTGAATGAATTCACCATTCGTTTTTCCTGTGAGCGTAACGAACATGTTGAATGTATGAAGGTTCTACATTATACTTTGAATATGTAGTGTTTTATCCTAAAAGTAATAATGTAAGCGCTGCCGATCTCACACAACTGAGGATCGTAATCAATGCGGGTGGTTCCTATTTCCAAGCTCGGTTTATCGATGTGTTTAAAAATTATGAGTTTCTCGTAACTAATGTAAAAATTGTACATGCTTGGTTTTTGAACCCGATGCAATTTTGACAAAATCAATTCAACTTTGCCGTGTGGTATGCGACAACAGGGTGAGGCGTGACCTTGACCGACTCTCGTCACGATGAACTAAGTCAGTATGTTTCCTCGTTTCACGTTTAGTACCAGATCAGACGCATCCTGAAAGAAATCAGCGTACCACTTCCGCATGACAAGGCGTAGGATGCAACGAACAATTCGTACGATCCACATGCGTACGAACGTATTTGTGATGAATTTCAAATAAATCTGAATATGGATTGGTGTTTGCCGGGAGTCAATCATGGTTTGGGCATTCCCATTGTTCACAATATGCCCCTAGGAGAAGCCAGCAAACTGCAGAAAGAATGGGGTGTTAAGATGTATGCGTAATAATAAGTCATGAGTAATGAGTGGAGGGATGATCATATGGCCTTTGATAATAGCAAGGATTACTGTGTTTGGAGGTTTCAGCAGGGACCCGTAGACAAATGGAAAAGAATGATGTTGGATATGTCAAAAGGGTTTTCTCGTGTCGCAGGCGCAAACGCTGTCCAGTATTTTAGGTCAGGAGACTGCTTTCGACACGCAGAAACAGTTTATTTCGAATGTCGAGGATTCTGTTGCATCTCCGGTTGATATACCGACAGCCATTGAGCGATACCAAGATGTACTGAAAAATGCCAGGTCTAAAGTAGACTACATTTTCGGTGTAGGTTTGTATATGGCTCTGAGTGACATGCAACTGAGCATTTATAAAGTGGTAGGTTATAATAACGAAATTGTCATCGCGACCAGTGATCAGAAACTAGGCATGAACCCAGATTATTAATGTCAATCATATCACACCACCCAGGAATACCGATGAAATGGGAATAGTAAAACTACCACTAACACCACACCAATCGGCACGTTTGGTTGTTGCAAATCAGCGTCACATCGATCGTAAAACAGCTCTCGTGTTCGGCGGGATCGCTGTTGGTTTGTGTCTTATTTGCTTAAAAATTCCTTAGCGGTGACGTACAACAGGACTGCGACAGAGACGACGAACGCCCACAAATTTTGACTAAGCCGAGTGGCCATTTTCGATAATAGACCTAATAACCAGGATACGATGCTGCCAATGATACCCGGAAGGTCTTCCGCGGCTTAACCAGCCAGTCTCACGAGGGATTCCCCTAAGGATTTCAAATGTTTTTTAATACATTCTTTCACGCCTTTCTTGTCGCTTGGCGGTGTGGGTCTCGGAGTGGTAACATCACCATTCAGAGAGACGGATATAATGAACCCCAGCGCAGTTAAAATGCTAGCTATTGTGATCCCCTGTTCTCTGAATAACGTTCTGATTCTTTTGGCTAATGTAGTGTCTTCGTTGAGAACTCGGTTGATGGTTTCGCGAAAGGCGACTGATTTGAGATTGAAGCGCTTCTCGGTTGGTAGAATGGGGTCAATCTTATGTCTTGTAAGTTACGTAATCTTTCTTTGATGTGACGTCTGCTGATCTCAACATCGTCTTCGTCTGCTTGTTCGAGTGTTGTTCTCTCGTAAGCGATATGATCGTTGATCGCAGGTTTGGTTTAGATATGTTACTCACAAGCGATCCGCGCATGGTTTGCAGGGCTTTGTCTAGACCACGCAGTTGCCGAATGCTATAATTCAGCTCCAGTGTTTCTTATATACAATCGTTGATCGTGGACAATAATGAGCACATTGCGGTACATCCCTCAAATCATCTCAATCTAACGCACTCGCTCGGTTTCCTTTGTAAAGCCTTGGTGACCTTCGCGGAAAGTTTGTGTCGTGTACTGCGGAAATCCACTAGTTTTAATTTATCCCGGAGAAAGTCAACACCATGGAGTCCAGCCAGTGTGGACAAGGCGAGGGGTTTTCCCGTACGGATATTTATGAGAGCGGCATTCGGAGTAGCTTTAAGTCGCAGTTTCCCTCCCTCATCGAGTCGTGTATGCGAGTGACTCGGACAGCAGCTATACCATCGGCAACATTTCATTAGGGTTCGATATTGTCACGAATACGGAACTGCCTTGTACAATCGCGTACTAAGTCATCAGATGATCGTTTGAGGAATGTTTACGAGAAAACAACGTAATGCCCAACAAAACCGAGTGAGAATGAGTAAAAACATTGTTAGCCAAAATGAAACACGCAAAACTCGTGTTAAAAACAGACCAACCCGTGGCATAAATGGTGTGTTAGCAAATGCTTAGCAAAACTTATCAACTGCTTAGCAAAATGCTTAGATTAAAAAAATAAGAACAAAATAAATAAAATTTTTCAGCGGGATTCGAACGTGAAAAATCAGTTTCTGAATTATTTTTTTTCTCCCCAGCAGGATTTGAACACCAAAACTCCATATCACAATATCGCAAGTTGAGCGCTCAACACCACACTTGTTTGCCTGATCTGGTGCATTGAAGCTATAAATAACTCATCCTCACAAACACAGTTGCTGTGCTTAAGCTTGTGTATTGAAGCTATTTATAACTCATATGTCTACTTGCTTCGATCCTCAAAAATTTACTACGACCTCCTGAAATGTATGCTAGACATATTAAGCAGTTAGTTACCACTAGTTGAGACCACCTATGGGTATTGTGTACTATTCAGTCTGTATAATAAGGTAAAGGCTGCTTGACCCACAACAAAGCTGTAAGTGGAGTTATTTTGGGGCGGTGGGGTATCCTAGTGGTTAAAGCGTTGGCTCGTCACGCCGAAGGCCCGGGTTCGATTCCCCACATGGGCACAATGTGTTAAGCCCATTTCTGGTGTCCCCCGCCGTGATATTGCTGGAATATTGCTAAAAGCGGCGTAAAACTAAACTCAGTCAGTCAGTCAGTCAGTGGAGTTATTTATAGAGACAGCATGACTGAGATAAGTGACTGCCGAACAATGCCGATTGGTTGACGGAAACCTAACCCCATATATGACCGTCTATAAGACGACCCCATGGATAAGACAACCCCCAAACTTGACCCTTAAAATCAGTGTCAAAATGGTATGTTTCGTGCATAAGTCAATCCCCCGCGATGGGGTCCTCATCGCAGCAAACACAGACCACAGACAACTGGCAGTTACCAATAATTATAACTTTGGTCCACATTATTCAAAGAATTCACAATCATATATATTGTGTCTACTCACGGATCGAAACTGGCTTGCTTATTTTACCCCATTCAACAATCACGAACTGATTACCGCCTCGTTTTCCGTGACTGCTAGTTTACAGTAACATCGGTAAAAATGTGTGAATTAAATGGCTTCCGTATTTTACCCCATTCCATGTGCGTACAACTTCTGCTTACCACGTTCATGAGGGTCCGTATAACCTTAGTGTTTATTATATATTTTACATAAAAACTGTAATTAAAATTACACAATGCTAGGTTATATTTCTTTGGGTTAAATAATAGTACTCTGTATTATATTTTACTGACTACTACGTCAGAATTCGTCCCGTTATATTATTGTGCATGTTTGAACTTGATCGCTGGGAAACGTGTGCACAGCTGATTGCTATTTCCGGCTCAAATACACACGGTAATCTTAATCTTAATTAATTGATAGAGCAAAAACTGTAACTAAAATTACACAATGCTAGGATATATTTCTTTGGGTTAAATAATAGTATTCTGTATTATATTTTACTGATGACTGCGTCAGAATTCGTCCTGTTATATTATCTGTGCATGTTTGAACTTGATCGTGCACAGCTGATTGCTATTTCCGGCTCAGATACACACGGTAATCTTAATCCCTGCAAATAATACAATGCCCAGCAAAAACAACTTAGAACTTAAAAGGTAAATAATCTTGCCTAGTGATGTTTAATTGTAAATTTGACGTCTCTACTGACAAAGTCGTCTTCTGTTGTTTGTTCACGCGGAGTGATACGATGTTGTTTTCTCACCCCTGGAAAAAAGTTTGACGAAAGCGTAACCCATGGATAAGACGACCCCCTTCTACAGACTGCTTTTTTTGGTCCTCAAAATTCGGCTTATAGATGGTCATATACGGTACTTATCATCTAACTGTCAGAGTGCGAGGGCTCATTCGGTTAAACTGGGGGTGAAGGCTTGCTTGTGGAGCTGCGCAACTTCGCATTGTGAGTTGGGATCCCATCATTCTGCCTCTGAGATTCCTTGCAACTTTCGAAATGTAATGGGTCCCTGATCATGGTAAGGTGCCATGTTATCGTAGTGGAGGATCTAAAAACAAATCGGAATAAAGCCTTTGGAATGGGGTCTCTGATCATGGTAAGGTGTCATGTTATCTGGGTTGGTGATCTACAAAAGCAAATGGTTCCTAATCATGGTAAGGTATCATGTTATGATGGTTAGGAATCTAGTGAATGAAAAAAATACACAGACAAGGGATAAGAGACAGGGCACTCTCTGAGAGAGGACACATGCAGCTGGCACATTTCCTAGGGAGAAAGCAGTGCAACACTATCTTCTACAACTTTCTCCCTATGGGATTGTGGCCACCGCGGACATTTTGCTATTTTTTTATTTTATTTTTTTTTTTTTTTAACGTGTGACCCCAATAAACTTATATGAAACCATGGTATTTGAAATTCTCGCTCTTATTAACTGGACATTCATATCATTATGTTTTGGTTATTTTATATTTTGCAATATTAGACTTAAGGACCAATTCATGTATTGTAAGATGGAGTGTGTTGACTTACTCGAACAAATGTTATCGGATGATAAGAGTACTGAGGATGGTGTGGATAAGCGAGATAGACTAGTGGCAATTGTTGTTGGTGGCAAGGGTTAACAATATCTGGGTGAAAATTTAAGATAAAATTGATAAAATGTCCGCCGAAGAAGTTGATAAACTGTACGCGAGATATGAATCCAGACTCGGCGCCAAAATGACGAAAACCATAGGGTTGGCTATGACACAAATATACACTGGTATTGCTTTGTATTTCCTCCCCATTCCACTGGAACGTCAACCGTACCTGTGCGAAGATCTCGATGCAGATCCGTTCATCGGCCACACCTTGAGTACAATCAGTTGCAAACTTTATCACAACTACGGTATGTTCTTAGCTCCTGTTATCGCGGCAATCATTGCCGCAAAACATTGTCAATTTAAACATAAGTGTCCACCTAACGATATAGAATATGTCGGATGCTGTTGAAACAACCCCGACACCTGCAGAGGAGGAGACCCCCAAAGTGATTGAAATTGTAGTGAAAACCCCCAAGAATCCTAAAAAAGTAGAGGCTGGTGAAAAAGGTGGTTTACCTAGGAATAAACAAATAAATAACCAATGGATTTTATACGTCTTTGCTGCCACCATCGTTATAGTCACATCTGTGTGGTCATATAAACCATGGTTATGTAAAACGAAACCAAACAAAAAGGCACCTTCCCCGCCAGTGGTTGAACAATTAAAGATAAACCCACATATTATGTTATAAAGATGTCTAACACAGATGGAAAAACGTTTGTCAACGATGCATATCACGCCACCGTGGTCAGTGGCTTGGCTATAGGCTATGCTCGTTTAAATAAAATGGTCACCAATTCGCAACCACCAAAACTCGATTTGAATGTCCACGATATGGGTATGCTATTCCTTAATTTGGGATTAGCTATGGCTACAAAAGTATGTTAATCAAACAAGGGATCATCCCAGAAAATATATTAAGTAATAATACTATTAAAAATAAATGACAAGCATCGCCTTAATAGCTGATGGAGCTTTAGTAAACGCTAGGTGATATGCCGACTCTCTCGCAGTACTATACACCTTTCCAGGGTCAGAAAGATTGTGAGTTGACCTTCGTGGTGTTAGGCATAGTCGCTACTGTGCTGCTCGTCAAGCAATTAGAGTAATATGTATTTATGTGTGTATAATAACAAAGATGAGTCCTGCTCCTTATTATTGTAATTAGTGCTTATGGGAAAAACTGTGACTTGCAGCAGGAAATGCACAACCAAGTATTGCGGAATTCATATGATGTCAATTAGACAAGGACACGTGAACTACACGTGCGATGTTTCCGGTGTTAGAGTTAAATGCAGTTATCGTTTGTGTAAAGCCCACAGAGGCGATGACCTCAGGTTTAAGCTTATGTACGAAAATAAGAAAGATTACGTTCGCGAGTGACGTCAACTTCGCAAAATAACAATCAATTAAACATTCGTTCACTCAAACATATATCAATCAATTAGACATTTGTTCACACTAGATTATGATAATGAGTACTGTACGAGAATTCAAGGCTCTGGCCAAAAGTTGTGGTCTGATCGGTTATTCTCGCATGAGAAAGGACAAACTGATGACATTGCTGGACATTAAATATACCAAACCCCCAACCGTACAAGAGCTCAAAGGTCAAGCTCGGAAACGTGGGTTGACCGGTTATTCTCGCATGAAAAAAGCAGAATTGCTGGCATTGCTGGATGACACCGAGCAGGTAGAGTTGAGATTTGTACCTGCAGAACACATGGTAGTGAATTCTAATATCGATGTAAACAGCGTTAAACCCATCGTAGACAGCAAGATCAATGAGGAGTTAAATGATAAAAGTATAAAATACCAATTAACTATCAAAATGTCGCCAAACAAACAGCAAACGGATTGTAGTGCTGAGTACATCGAGCCCTACTTCAGACGTAATCAAGAAGTCATAACCCAACCCGACTCGATCAATATGACCATTGATGCGTTGTTACAAAAAATATAAGAATCGATGGAACGATGGACGCACAGGGGTTCTGGTTGGGTGGTGGGTAGTATCGACTCTTTTGGTTATAGCGAACTACATGCCTTTAAAAGGTGGAACGTACCTAGACTTACCACCTTATTACAAAAATAAAAAGGCCATAAATTACATCCAAAATAAAGATGATGCTTGTGCGGTACATTCGGTGAGAGCTTATTTCCAGTAGATATTGATAAAAATAGGCCTTCGAGCTATCCTGCAGATGATGGACTTAACTGGGATGGCTTAGTTAAACCCATGCCCATCTCCTACTGGACAAGATTTAAAAACTAAAAAATATGGCTGTCAACGTCTTCGGACACAAAGATAATAGAATGATTGTACACAGAATGAGTGATGCTCCAAAAAGGCGTGCGTAGGATCAATTTATTTATGACAGGGAAAAAAAATCAATTTGACTAAACACATATTGAAAACTGAGCAGACTTTTAAGAGATCAATAGAAACATACTGGAGAAAAAACACACTTCTGCGAGCGGTGCCTGCACAGTTACGGTTATGCCGACCTGTTGGAAGCGCACAGAGAGGACTGTCGAGGTGTTGGGCAGACTGCTGTCAGGATCGACATGCCAAAAGAAAGTGGCAACATTCTCGAATTCGTCAACCATAAAAATCAAATGCCAGTGCCCTACGTCAACCACGCTGACTTCAAGGCCCTCATAAAAAAAATCGAACACGACACGCCTACTAAGACCGAACAAAGTTTCACTTACAAAACTCAAGAATACGAGGCTTGCGGATTCGGGTACATGGTGGTCCGATGCGATGGGAAAACGAAGGCTCCGTGATCTACAGAGGCCACGATGCAGCCAAGCTATTACTCACCTGTTTACAAAATGAAGATCAGGGACACCTTGTACAAAATCAAACCTCTCTGTATGACCCCGGAGGACTGAAGAAATTACAAGCTTGCTAAGAGTTGTCACGTATACGACCGACCCCTGAACGGTGATTCAGTGAGAGATCACTGTCACATAATGGGTTGGTACAGAGGTGCCGCCCACAATGAGTGCAGCTTGAAGCTTAGAATAAACCCCAAAACAATACAAATCCATGTTGTGTTTCATAATCTTCGTGGTTATGGGGGCGGTGGGGTAGCCTAATGGTTAAAGTGTTGGCTCGTCACGCCGAAGACCCGGGTTCGAATCCCCTCATGGGTACTATGTGTGAAGCCCATTTCTGGTGTCCCCCGCCGTGATGTTGCTGGAATATTGCTAAAAGCAGCGTACAAAAACAAACTCAGTCAGTCAGGCAGTCGTGGTTATGATTCACACTTAATCATGGAAGCTATCTCGAAAATCGATAGTAAGTTAACGTGTATCCCTAATAACATGGAAAAAGACATCTCGTTCTCGCTGGGTGGACTGAAATTCATAGACAGTGTTCAATTTCTGCTCTCTTCGTTGGACACAGTGAAACCTGTCCAATCCGGCACACTGTCAAAACTGGCATAGAATTTTGGTCCCGCCATTTTACAATGATATTATGATCATGAAAACATTGTCTAATCCGGCACCTGTCTATTCCGTATTCTGGCACAACTTAACGGTCCCAACAAGCAATTTTAACTGTAATTAACACTGTCCAAGTCAGCATGGGTATGAGCAGTCCAATCAAGGATCCATAATCCAATACAATAATTAATCGTCTTGGCACGCTAGATAATCAGGAAGTAGTGATTGCACGGTGAATCAAACGCTTGTAGGATTACCGCTTTACAAACACTAGGGGATTGCATTAACTGTCTTCAAGGCATTGGTTTTATTCATTATTCATTTTCAGTCACTTTGAGTGTCATGATGGCTAGACCAGCTAAGCGGGCACGTTTGGATTTAACACTTGTTAAAAATATTCAGTTTATCAATGACTTTGATACACTTCGTCGGCCCTCCCAAAAGAACTTGCAGTTAAATATCAAATTGGCAGGCAAACTGTTTCGGACATTTTGAAAAAGCGTGATGTTTATCGATACAAATTTTTAAGTCCCACCTTTCTAGTTTGATTTGATGGGTACTGACGACGCTTTTCAATTACTGTGAAACAGGCTTTGTGTTTCCTGCATTACCTGACAAGACTAAGAGGTCAACTCGACCTTTGTTGATAAGGAAGGGCATGTACCCATACGAATATATGGACGATTCGTCTAGATTTGAGGAAACTAAATTACCTCCCATTGAATCATTTTATGGTAACTTAACGGATCAAAAATAACTGATGATGATTACGAGCACACCCTCGAGGTGTGGTATAAACTGGGTTGTAAGAATTTAGGCCTCTTTATATTTTGACAAACCATGTTCTGCCCCATCTTCTGGATACATCTCTCCAGGTCCACCAGGGGTGCTTGAAGTTGGAAGCCCAACAGGGTCACACCCATTTCGCTTGAGCATATGTGCTTCCTCCTCCTCCTCTGGCTCTCTATCTGAGATGTCCCTGCATTTCAATGCTCTATCCTTCACACTGTCATCTTGGGCAGGCTGGGCATGACGGGACCTGGATATAGCTGTCCCTTGGGCGGATGTGGTTTCATGTGTATGAATCCACTGGGCTGAATTAAATGGGCTTGGTTGAGGGGCCATATATACTAGGCACATAAAGAAACTGTGCATACAAAAATTTAAAATCTAAATTGATCAAACCTGTGTAGACACATAAGGATTTAAACTCAGAGATTAGTGACATGTATCCAACATGCATGCACGTGCCACGTTCCGTGACGTCAGTGGGTTCGTCCTTGAGACGTGCAATACGTTGTTGCATGTGCATTCCGGGAAAGAGAAACAGAGCAAATGAATGCCACACAATACTGTCACTTTGGAAAGCTCAACCCTTGCCCTTGCGATCGTTAAAAAAAATTAAACGGCTATTGAAACGCATAGCATGCCAAGGCTCACGTCTGCACAACGTCATGAGGCCATTGGGATGGTCCATGGGGGAATGTCTCAACGACAAGTGGCTGCACATTTCCAATGCCACTGGAACACCATTTCTGCACTGGTGAGACGCTACCAGAACACAATTGACGTCATTGATCGTCCACGTTCTGGACATCCACGTGTAACAACGCCAAGACAGGACATATGGATAAGGGTGACCCATCGTCGCCACAGGTTTCAGACTGCAGTGATGACAGCCCGAACCATCCCAGGACTTCGCCGTATCCACCCCAACACAGTTTGACAATGTTTACGTCATCACGGGATCAGACCACGACGTCCCGCCATGCGGCCTATCCTGACAACGTCATCAACAAGCTCGCCGAATGTGGTGCCGAAGTCATGTCCGCAGACACTTGTTTTGGTGGAGAAATGTTGTTTTTACAGATGAGTCCAGGTTTAACATGGTGATGGACGTCAACGTGCCTATAGACGCGTGGTAGAACGTTATGCACAGGCCTGTGTCTTGGAGAGGAATCGCTTTGGTGGTGGTTCCGTGATGATTTGGGGTGGAATAACAGCACGCCAAAGAACTCCTTTGGTGATTGTTCAGGGCAACTTAACTGGTGTGGGCTACAGGGATCAGATTCTTCGACCTGTGGCAATTCCTTTTCTGCAATGTCATGGCCCTGGGTTAACATTCCAACAGAACAATGCCCGCCCTCATATGGCAAGGGTTGCTATGGATTTCTTGCAACACCACAACGTTGACTTACTGCCTTGGCCTGCAAATTCACCGGATCTCTCTCCCATAGAGCATGTTTGGGACGAGATGGATCGACGTCTACGCCGTCTTCCTCATCCACCAGATAACGTCCTTGACCTTGCAACAGAACTTGAGAGAATCTGGCGTGACATCCCACAAGCCTTCCTTGCACGTTTGATAGGCTCTATGCGTCGTTCAGGCACTGCTGTTCTCAATACCGATGGTGGACATACCCATTATTGAGCTTGTGACATGGTCGTTTGACCCCTGTCCCGCTTGTGGACTCGTGACGTCATTGTGATTGACTTTTCAATTGAAATTCTCCCGACTTGTTATGGTCTCATGATCCCTCCATTAAAGTTTATATTTACCTTTGACATTGTTATCGTACTTACCAACTGGGATAATATTTTGACAATGCACAGTTTCTTTATGTGGCTAGAATATATGCACCTGTTTATGGAGAAAGGCTTGAGAGGTGGAATTTCGATAGCTGCTAAGCGATATGCTAAAGCCAACAATAAATACGAGGAAGGCTATGACTCAAGTAAACCAGCCTCACATATACACATATCTCGACACTAATAACCTATATGGCTGGGCTATGAGTCAGTCTTTACCCACTGGGGGGATTTGGATGGGTTTCCTTCCCCCCCAGCGTTGACATCAATAGTATTACGTCGGACTCGAACAAAGGCTACATACTCGAAGTCGACCTGGAATACCCAGAGAATTACATGAGTCATACAACAGTTATCCGCTCTCTCCCGAACGATTAATGGTTGACAAAGACTGGATGTCTAAATATCAACGAAACTTGTTAGGAAACAATAAACTGGCTAACGTGGAAAAACTCTTACCAAGCTCATCAACAACTCAGTATGCAGTAAAACGATGGAAAATTTAAGAAAGCGCGCGTGAACGTGAAGTTAGTTAGATGTCACGAGGAAGAAAGACTTAGAAAACTGATAGTGAGCCCAGCCTTCAACAAAAGTAAAATATTCAACGATGACTTTGTAGCGTTGCACATGGCTAAGAGTCATCTTAAATTCAACAGACCAGTGTACGTTGGTATGAGTATTCTCAATCTCTCCAAACACTTGATGTACAACTTTTACTACAACGAACTCAAGAAGCAATACGGTAATAGATGTGAGGTGTTGTATACCAACACCGAATCATTGTTGATGGACATTCAAACCGAGGACGTATACGAGGACATGGCGAAGAAAATAAACCTGTACGATACGAGTGACTACCCAAAAGACCACGCCCTACACAGCATGGTGAATAAAAAGGTACTCGGGAAGGAATTTGCCGGGACCCCGATTGTCGAGTACATAGGATTAAGACCTAAAATGTATTCCATCAAGAAAGTCGACAGCGGCAAGATAAGAAAGACTAAAGTTGTGAAGAAATACGTTGTTAAAAATCAAAATCAAACACTAACAATTCAAAGAGGTTCGATAGACAAACCTTCAAACACGAAATGAATACTCTGAGAAGTGACAAGCACAGGATATATGGTTTAAGGTTGAACAAAACATCGTTGTCACCTATGGATACAAAAAGAAAAAAGATGGATTGCCAATGACGAGGTTACAACTTACGCGTATGGACACAGTTGTATTAAAGGGAAATATAATAAAAAAGATAATGGATACAAATTACTACAGCCCATGAGGATACTGGAAAGGCATGGGTGCTATCCGTAAGCTTGCCGAAGCCGTGAAGGTCTCCGAAGAGGTCGCTAAGTATTGGTTGGAGAAACAAGCTCTATGGCAAATCTACTTGCCGGCTCCACGATATATACCGAGAAAAAAGTTTGATATTTCAACTCCCAATCGAGTACATCAAGCCGACCTCTTGTTTCTCCCACATGATAGGGTGAGACACAAAATGTATAAATGTGCCCTGACCATCGTGGATATTGCCAGTCGATACAAAGAGGACGAGCCATTACACGCGTGAAATGATGATACCAGATAAATGATCGACCGAATGGGTCAGGCGTTTACCCAAAGTTTTGTCGGCGATCAACAACGAAGTGACACGACTCACCGACAAGAAACCTTCCGACACCATTAAAATGACTGACTGAGTTTGTTTTAAGCCGCTTTTTGGCAATATTCTAGCAACATCACGGCGGGGGACACCAGAAATGGGCTTCACACATTGTACCCATCTGGGGATTCAAACCCGGGTCTTCGGCGTGACGAGCCAACGCTTTAACCACTAGGCTACCCCATCGCCCCCCATTAAAATGAAATTCGGGACTTCTGAATCATCTGCGCCGCCCAGGGATAAAGAGAAAAAACTATCACGTCGGGTCAGCATGAGGCAGGTCAGGCGTTTACCCAAAACTGTGTCAACGATCAACAACGAAGTGACGCGACTCACCGACAAGAAACCTTCCGACACCATTAAAATGACTGACTGAGTTTGGTTTTAAGCTGCTTTTTGGCAATATTCAAGCAACATCACGGCGGGGGACGCCAGAAATGGGCTTCACACATTGTACCCATCTGGGGATTCAAACCCGGGTCTTCGGCGTGATGAGCCAACGCTTTAACCACTAGGCTACCCCACCGCCCCCCATTAAAATGAAATTCGGGACTTCTGAATCATCTGCGCCGCCCAGGGATAAAGAGAAAAAACTATCACGTCAGGTCAGCATGAGGCAGGTCAGGCGTTTACCCAAAACTGTGTCAACGATCAACAACGAAGTGACGCGACTCACCGACAAGAAACCTTCCGACACCATTAAAATGACTGACTGAGTTTGGTTTTAAGCTGCTTTTTGGCAATATTCAAGCAACATCACGGCGGGGGACGCCAGAAATGGGCTTCACACATTGTACCCATCTGGGGATTCAAACCCGGGTCTTCGGCGTGACGAGCCAACGCTTTAACCACTAGGCTACCCCACTGCCCCCCATTAAAATGAAATTCGGGACTTCTGAATCATCTGCGCCGCCCAGGGGTAAAGAGAAAAAACTATCACGTCTGGTCAGCATGAGGCATTTATACCAGCCCGGCGAACTCGAGGGAGAAAGTCACATGACACCGATCCCGTGTGGTCAATCTAAATGTACCACATCGACCAGGTGGATATTAAAGAAGACGAGGCCTATTTGTAATATCTAAATAAGAAATCACGAATTCGATCACGAATGTTTCTGCATACTGAGAATTCTCTTCCAACTCGAGCTCCAATCTTTTGTTTGCCCAAATAATGATTCCATCTTTGAGCACCACTCTGATGGATTGCCCTCCCTGCTTACTCCAACCTATAATGTCTATCGTTTTTCCTGCTATGATTTTCAGACGGTATGATTTTCAGCGATTCCTTCACTATCTCGAACCACTCAAGGGCCAAAGCAGAGTATTTTGTTTTCTCTTGTGGAATCATTTTTCATAATACCTCTATTAATATAATCTTTCTAAATAGAAAATTTAAGTGTGGATTCATAATTTAAAAATTTCTCTTTCGTCCCTGGACATTGTTTGATGTCCCTTCATCAACCGCTGTTTGTAAGTGGCCGCTGGGAGCTTAATTACCCATAAATAACGCCATAAGCGGACATGGTGCAGAATTTCCATTGTGTATACTACTGAGTATCCTGTAAAAAGTATAGTCCATGTCTTTTAGATCTCAGAAAATTGAAAACATATTTTCTCTTTTTGGAATCAGCAAGGCCCCAGCAATTCATTGAACAACAAGTTACCAATTTTTATCCCCTGCAACACGTTTTGCGGGGGGTATTAAAATAGACTCCGTCCGTCCGTCTGTCCGTGCACATTTGTCTTTTCCGGAGCAGAACTCTAAAACCGTTCAATACTTCTTCACCAAACTTGGCACATAGATAGATCTGGTGGTGTACTGGTGCCTTTTTGTAGTTTTGGAATTCTGAATAAAATATTTTTGGCTTTTCCATGGCAACAAGTTTGACTTAGCCTGAAATTGGTGGTAGTGCTCTTTTCTGGAGCAGAACTCTAAAACCGTTCTCTATTTCTTCACCAAACTTGACACATAGATTGGTCTGGTGGTGTACTGGTTCCTTTTTGGTAGTTTTGGAATTCTGAATAAAATATTTTGGGCATTTCCATGGCAACAAGTTTGACATAGACTGAAATTGGTGATAGTGCTCCTTTGTGGAGCAGAACTTTAAAAACCTTTCAATACTCTCCTTCCACTTTTCTATATACACACCTAAATATTTGACATAATCATAACTCGTAGACATAATCATGAAGAGTATTTTGCCATTGCGGGGGATATTGATGACTTTGTCTTCTTGTTGGTTTTGGTTACTAGCCATACTCAATAACATTCAGGTTAGAAGCAAAGCCCACAGAAGGCACAGACTGAATTGGGGGTATAAAAAGTTCAAAATCTCTCCACTGGTTAAAGCATACAAAAGTAAAATAGAAAATAGTATCCTCTGTCCTGTCACATCCACCCTCCATTCACACTCACAACATAAAACAAGTATGAAATATAGAAAAACACTCGAAATATCTCCTGCATGAAGCTACAAATATGGCAGTATTTAAGTACATACATTGGAAAAAACTAATCATCCTTAGTAAGTGACAAATCCAGGTGACTTCCTGAAATAAGGCCAATTGGCATATTTCGACAATATTCGTTCGAACATGTATGTACCTACAAACTGAACAATGAACACAAATTTCTAATGAAAACAAAAATGTCTTTATCTGGGGATAGCCGGTAATACAGTGGTGTCTTTGCATGTTTCCAAAACAAAAGAATGTCTCTTATCCAGAAACATGCTCGAATGAGTAAGTGTAAACAATACTTGAACCAGAAGACCTCTGGCTAAAATACCAACAGTCATTACCGGAGATACATGACTCTTTGTGTTCAATAGATGCCTTCATTGAGTACTATACACAATGACAGAACAGAATCATTCCCCCTCTCATAATGATGTCCCCTAAAAAATAGTAAATGCTGGTTCTGGTTTCATAAGTTTAATTCATAGGTTCAGGTATCAAATACAGCTTCATGGCATCAAGGTGTCACACACACCCTCACTCAAGAGCACAGGTTGTACAGCTCACATGGCATCAGATACGAAAGTCGGATTCAAGGGTGGAAGGTAATACTCCCTACAGTTACAGGGTGGATTATGAAAGGGTATCATGGAGCAGAATAGGATTCACAAATTACTTCTCTTTAATAGCCGCCTCCAAATTTTGTCACAAAATTTGAAACAATAAACGAAGAAAGTCTTAATATCGAACTACAAGTCTTTCATTTTGAATCAAAAGACAACTGAAAATTTCAGCCATTAGTCTCTGAGCTGATTCTAGAAAAATAAGGAAAATACTTTATAATTACAAGTCATCTTGACATTATTATGAGGTCTTCTCAACTTTGATAGTCTTTCAGCATTTCAGTCACTCATTTTCCAGATCTGGCAGCTTCACCAATCTGGATACTGGTCTCCTATAGTCTTGTTTCCCTACTCTGACGCTGGCAGAGCGCACTCTCCTGTCTGAACCACTGAACGTGCTCAGTGACTCGTCTGACCAACCACTTGACATGTATCTGCTGGTGGTCCATGATCATTACTACATCACTTCTTTTACATTGTCCTGATCTTTCTACCATTTACCACGAGACTGTAGTGATGGCAGATATCTACATATGAAGGTCTTCCAGAACTGATCTGCAAGTATCTGTCAGACTATGCCTCCAGCGCTTCTTCCCAAGCAATTCATCTTCAGGATAAACTATCTGAGGGAGTGACGCATCACATCTTCCAAGCAAGAGTGAATTGGGGGTGACAGGGTCAACATCAGCTATATCACTCGACACGTAGCCTAGAGGTTTTGAGTTCAGGATGGAGGCAATTTCTGCAAGGATTGTTCTAAGCACAGGTTCTGTGACTGTTTACTCCCCTAATATGGCATGCAGTCCCTGTTTCACTGACCTTATCTCCCGCTCCCACAGGCCTCCGAAATATGGAGCATATGGCGGGTTGTGCCTATATCACATTCTCTGTGAGGACAGTTGGCTGATAATCTCAGGATTCATTGCAGTGAACGCATCATGAAGTTTGCTCTCTCCACCTTTAAAGTTTGTGCCACAGTCTGAGAGTAGCTCATATGGTTTACCATGATGTGCGATGAATCTTCTCACTACCATCAGGAAAGCCTCCAAGTCCATACTTTCCAGGAGATCAAGATAAACTGCCCAAGTCATCATACATTTAAAGATGACTCCCCATCTTTTTTATCCTGTCGACGACCCAGCTCACAGGTCCAAAGCAGTCAACTCCAGTGGACTAAAAGGTTGGTTTATGTAGGCAAAGTCTCGCTATTGGCAGATCTGCCATCTTGGGCAACTTTGGGCTTGCTCGTAGCTTCTGGCATTCCATGCACTTCCTGTGGTGTTTCTGGACTGCTTCTCAACCTCGAAGGATCCACACCTTTCTGCATAGTTCTGCAAGTAGTCTTTCAGGCCCATAATGGTGAAGTCTATCATCAAGGTCCTTGATCATAAGCTTTGTGATTGTCTGCTTTGGGTCTAACACAACTGGATTCTTGGCATTTTCCGGTATTTCTTCTGCTAGCCTCAGTCTGCCACCTACTCTGATGATATCATTCTCCGCATCATACTCTGGTACTAATTCTATCAACCTGCTTGTTGAGAGAATAGACTTTCCTGGCCTCAGTGCTACTATAGTTTGGCATGAAATGCATGTGGACCCGGTTTTTTTTGTAAATATCTCTTCATCCAATGACCCAATCGATCTCAAACTGTGCAAGAGGATGTTTTGTCAGACAACCTAATCACATTGTAAATCACCGATTTTATGCATTTGTGTTAAAGAATCTGTCTATGTAACTGTCAACAAAACAAACAGCAGAACGCAGAAGGCTTGCTGAGGGAGGGAGCCAATGACCTGTAACAGTGGTAGTGTTGGGTCATAAAGGTAAATGCACGTGCAGTTCATGAAAGTTACCTGTGCACTGCACAGTGATAGACCGTTTGGATCATTCACATTGACTACTTCTAGCTGTCATCATGAAAGCTTATTCAGATGATGCTAAAAGTTTAATAAGCAATGTGTTGAATTTTTTTTAAAAAGGGAGCAAACGTAGCAAACCGATTTATAAGGTGTCGGATTACATGAAACGTACAACATTTGCTCCTGGCATGAAAGAGAACATCGTGCTAACAATTGTGAAAAATAAACCAACAACCAATAAACAAAACCTTGTACAAAAAGGTAGGCATCCAAAGTTAGATTCTTTTGACATCAGGGTCATCAGCATAGCTGACCTACATTGACGAACGTTGACCTTTATGACCCAACACTACCGCTGTTACAGGTCATTGGATCCCTCCCTCTGCAAGCATTCTGCGTTCTGCTGTTTATTTTGTTGACAGTTACATAGACAGATTCTTTAATACAAATGCATAAAATCGGTGATTTACAATGTGATTAGGTTGTCTGACAAAACATCCACTTGCACAGTTTGAGATTGATTGGGTCATTGGATGAAGAGATATTTACAAAAAAACGGGTCCACATGCATTTCATGCCAAACTTTAGTTCCTGTGGAAAACTCTCTTCCTGTACCTTATGTAATAGCACAGTTTCGGCAAGTTCCATACAGTCTACTGTGACTTGTGTGGTATCAACAGCCGCCCCATCAAGGCAATGTGCAGTTGCTTTGACTAATGACTCAAATGTGGAAAATGACTCAAAGGAGTGCTTTGAAACTTCCAGTAGGTTCACAACTCTTGCTTGACACACAACTGTCTTTCTCAGTTCCGTTTCAGATTTCATGGTGATTTTATCACTTGACGTAGGATGATTTGAGGGCCACTGATCAGAGGGACCAAGGAGGAAGAAGGGACCTCTTCTTCTTCTGGAATCAACGCATAGTTCATGTAGGAATTTACCTCTTGTGATGTCATCGGCTGGGTTTTCTTTTGTGTTGATATAGGACCAATTGTCAACTAGAGTCAGTGACATGAGTACCAACGGACACTTTATAGAGGCAGAAGTCAGACTGTAACCATTTGAGAACTGTTGTAGAATCACTCCAGAAGTAGGTATCACTGATAGGTAGGTTCAGTTCCTTGCTTACGGTATCAGCAAGTTGGGTCAGAGCCACACACAGCTCCAGTCTTGGCATTGAGATCTGCTTCATAGGAGCAACACGGCTTCGTGCAGCTACAAAGCTCAGGCAGGCATCATCATTTTGGTTCACAGTTTTGAGGTAAGCTACCGAGCCATAAACTCGTTCTGACGCATCGCAGAAGATATGAAGTTGCTGGTGGGTTTCAGTGGTATCAAAATCAGGAGGTACATAATAGCATGGCATGTGAACTTCAGAGATTCCACTAAGCTCCGATTCCCATTGTGTGAATTGTTCTCTAAGTTCTCCATTGCTGATCTCATCTTCCCAGGTTCTCATGGATTTCCACATGTCTTAGATCAATACCTTGGCATGGGCAGTGAATGGTGTCAGGTATCCAATGGGATCATATTGGGTGGCAAGTACTTGATATACAGCTTTCATGTTCAGTGTGTCATAGGAGACAGATCGGTATTTGTAGTGAGTGAGTTTGATTTTACTCCACTTTTAGCAGTATTCCAGAAATATCACGGCGGGGGACACCAGAAATGGGTTTCACACATTGTACCCATGTGGGGATTCGAACCCGGGGTCTTCGGCGTTACGAGCAGATGCTTTAACCACTAGGCTACCCCAGCGGCCTTGGTATTTGTAGGACAATGAATCAAGAGTCACACTACCAACAGAGGCCAAGAGCAGCTTCATCTGCATTATCCTGATTCAGGATCGACCAGAGTTCAAAAGAGGTTGATTTAGCCTCGACAGGCAAGTCAGCTATCACTTCAGGTACATTGGATGCCCACTGGCGGATGTTGAATCCACATTCTTGTAAAACACGTCTCTGATTTATGACCAGTTCTTTTGTTTTCACTGGATCTATTAAACTGTCAAGACAGTTGTTGACATAAAAGGCTTCCTTCACACACCTGGTGACTTCTGGGAATTCTCTTGCGGTGATGGCGTGCTTCAGCAGTGCGTATGTTGCACAACATGGACTGCAAGTGGTTCCGAATGGCAAAACTTGCCACTGGTATATGGTAGGTTCAATGTCAGTATTCATGTGTCGCCAAATGAATCTCAGTAATGGCTGGTCTTTAGGCAGGAGTCGAACTTGGTGAAACATAGCTTTTATGTCACCTGAGATAGCAATCTTGTTTCCTCGGAATCTCAACACACCCAGTAGAGAAGATCCAAGAGTGGGGCCTGGGGGTATCAGTTGTTTGTTAAGATGTTCTCCCTTGTACTCATAAGAACAATTGAAACGAGACGAGATTTCCCATTATGCTCCACAATGTGATGTGGAATGAACCATGATTCCTCAGGCTTATTTGCATCGTCCTCACTGATTGCTCTGACATAGCTGGAATTGACAATTTTCTGGATCTCATTGTTATGAATTGTGGACAATTCTGGTTTGCTCAAATGGTGTTTTCTGTTCGTTTCAGGCTTGACATCACAGCTTCTTTGCCTTCATGAAGGGTAGCAGCATTGTTCCGTCGAAGTAGTAGAGTGGCATAGTGGATCTCGTCATCAACTGTCATTTTGACTGTTTCACTATCCAGGATAGACAAGGCCAGTAGTATACACAATGGTTGAACTGGATCAGGTCCTTCCCAAAGCCTTAATTTTCCCAATTAAGGCCTTGGTAAGTCCCTAATCCCATTCCACCATTGTGTATACTACTGGTTGAGATATATGCAAAATTTCACGAAAATCGGTGTAACGGTTTGGGAAATATTGACTGTTAAGTGAGCATGGGGTCTGTCTGGCAAAAGGCTAAATGTTCAAGGTATTGTCGTAATTAAGTCTTAATTAACCTCGAAATCGAAAGTGTCCTAAATACCGTTCTGCTATAGTGTAAACAACTGCTGAGATGCATGCAAAATTTCACGAAAATCTGTCGACTAGTTTAGGAAATAATCACTTTTTAGTGATGGGGTCTGTCTGCCGAAAGGCTAACTATCCAACGTATTTACGTACTTGTTATAAAGTATCGAGGCGAGAGCTGCCTGAAGATAAATCATACCGCAGCTCTCGGCAGCCCCCCTGGGTCGCTTCGCTGCCATCTCAGTAGCATTGAGCGAGCGCTGTGGGCGAGTCGCAGTGTGTGTGTCTTGGCCGGGCTATTCACCTACTGCTCGCTGAGCTGGCTGGCTGGCTGGCTACGTCATGTTGATTTCCGCGAAACAATTTATTGTGAATCTCCTTCTATGATTTTTTTGGTTTTCATAATGAAGGCTTGTCGGGCCTGTTGCTTCCCTTGTTCTATGATTATTATTTTTTCTCGTCTTCGCTGATGACAGTGCTTTCACGAGACTCTGGAGACTCTGGTTCGAATCTGGAGAATCGAGAACGAATGCGCTGACATGTTGTATCAAGAAATTTGTTGGGCTAACTGCTGTGCGAACGACATGCGTGTGGGAATAGCTTTTACGCAAGACAAGCTCGATGGGATAGCGGCAGGGGACAAAGCCATTGCCGAGGCGTAAGGAAACCGGTTTTGCATACCGCTCGACTACGAACTGCTGGAGGGGCACATGCCGTTTTACCAGGCCGCGCTGGGCGACCGGTTGGAATACGAACTGGCGTTCAACGACTACGGCAAAGTTATATTCATGCTCGGACGGCACCGAGACCAGCTACGTCATCGACAACATCTCTCTGGAATTCGACATGGTCACGATCTTGGAACTGGCCCGGCAGATTCGCACTCAGTACTCGGGGAAAGCTGTCCATCCTGTACGATCACGTGCTGCGGCACTGGACAATCGTCAAGGACAAGACTGACACGTTGTGGAACATCAACCTGAACGTGCCGGCTCGATCAATGAAAGGCATCTTGATCATTCCCGTGGCGGAATACGAGCCGTGTCGAAGAGACAGCGAACTCACTTCGAATCCCAAGATCACAAAAGTGGTAGTGACCGTCGAGGATGTGCCAAACCAGCTGTTCAACTAAGGCATGCGAGCTTACCAGCAGTGGGACGGGATAAGAAAACTACCGGCCATCAAGCGACACTCGCCGGAAGTCAACGACGTCGTCAAAGACCTGAGTTTAACCTACATGAGGATTGATGGTTACCTGGATAAACATTACGCACTGTGGCTGGACATGCGGTCCACGGACGACGACAGACTACACGGCAGCGGACGTTGCATGGACAACGGCAGCGAGGGGATCACCATCCAAATCACCAAAAAAGCTCAAAATCCGGGCGGCAAATTAAATTAATATTTGTACGTGATTATGGACGCGCAACTCAATATAGACAATGGAAGATTCGTGCAAGCCATTTAATGATTTACCTCGCGATCCCCACTGCGCCATCGGGTGCGGTCAGACAGGATGCGGCAAGACGGCATTCGTGCTGGACATGCTGGAAGGTTACTATGGTGACGTGTTCGACCACATCATCATTCTCTGCCCGACTTCCCGGTGTACAAGATGTACATGGAGAGACCGTGGGTGATGGCGGACCCGGACGAGCACAAAATCGACCCTGGAACTCGTCTGCAGGACTGGTTGCGCGCTTACCACGACAAGCTGAAATGAGAATCTACGCTGTTCATCCTGGACGACTGCAGCGCCAACAAGGAGATGGTTAAAAAACGAGACACGCTGTCGTACCTGGCGTTCTTGGGCCGACACACGAAACACAGCATTTGGGTTTTGACACAGAAACTCAACTCAGTGCTTAAAGATTTACGTGAACAGACGCGATGGATCGCCCTGTTTCACTGCAAGGACCGGGATTCGTTCGAGGACTGCTTGTGAGAAAACGACTCGATCCCGAGCAAACAAGAACGAGTGAAGAAACAACTCGCCGAAACGAAACACGCCAAACTCCTGTTGAAAACCGACCAACCCGTTGTGTATAAAGTCTGCTAGCTATTAAGCAAAATTCTAGCAAAATTCTAGCATAACTCAAGCAAAAACGATGTTCGAAACTATCGTTGTGTGCAACTTGACTTTCATCTCGCTGTGTTTCGCGTACATCGCATTTTTATTTTATTAGACTTAAAAATCATTTGTTACATTATAAGATAGAACTGCTCAAACAAATGTTGGATGATGATAATAATAAAAAAAACGACAAGCGAGAGAGACTGGTGGCGCTCGCGGTCAGCGGCAAAGCCAAACAATACTTGGGTAGTGGGGGCGGGGCGACCACACTCCCGATAAAATTCACAAAATGCCAGCCAAAGAAATCGACAAGCTGTACGCGAGATACGAAGCCAGACTCGGCGCCGAAATGACGAAAACCATAGGGTCTGTCATAACGCAGGCAGGTCTACACCGGCTTAGCGTTGTACTTCCTTCCCATTCCACCGGAATGTCGACTTTACCTGTAGGAAGATCTCGAGAAAGATCCGTTCATTGACCACGCTTTGAGTGCCGTCAGCTGCGTGCTGTACCACAGATACGGCATGTTTTTAGCACCGATGACCGCGGCAATCATCACGGCAAAGCATTGTCAATTTAAAGAAGAAAAAAATAATAATGATAATAATCGAAAACATGGATGCGCAACTTGACCGATTCCAATATCTCTCAAGACGATTACGCGCATGCGATTAACGTGTGGGACAAACTGGGCTGCAAGAAATTAGGCTATTACCACGACCTGTACTTGAAAACGGATATGCTGCTGCTGGCCGACGTGTTCGAGATATTCAGAAAAACGTGCTCGAAACAGTACGGCCTGGACCCCGCATGGTATTTCTCCTCCCCCAGTCTCTCTTGGGACGCCTTGTTGAAAAAGACCAGCGTGAAGCCTCCAAGCGAAACTTGCTGGGAAACAACAAGCTGCCTAACGTCAAAAACCTCTTGCCGAACTTGATGAACAAGTCAAAATACGTCGTTCACGATCACAATCTGCAGCTGTACTTGTTGCTGGGAATGAAACTCACGAAAATACACAGGGCGCTCCAGTTCGATCAAAGTCCATGGATGGAGCCTTACATTCGGTTGACCTAGAATCTGCGAAAACAAGCCTCGAGCGATTTCGAAAAGATATTGTACAAGCTCATGGACAACTCGGTGTTCGGCAAGAGAATCAACAAGACCTCGCTGTCTCCCATGGACACAAAACGATGGATCGCCATCGACGGAGTCACCACTTACGCGTACGGACACAAACGCATATCAAATAATTGAACGCATAGGCACACATGTGTACATATATCATGGAGAAAATTTATTACAGCCTGCGCGGGTACTGGAAAGGCGCGGACACCATCCCGAAACTCGCCAAAGCAGCTCGAGTGTCGGAAGAGAAAGCCAAAGCTTGGCTTAAAAAACAAGCCATCTGGCAAGTCTACCTACCAGCGCCTCGGTACATCCCGAGAAGAAAATTCGACATTTCAACACCGAATCGCGTTCACCAAGTCGACCTCCTGTTTCTCTCTCGCGCCAGGGCGTAAAACCTACAAGTACGCCCTGACAATCGTCGACGTCGCCAGTCGCTACAAGGAAGCTGAATCGTTGACAACCAAAGATTCAAACGAAGTCGCCAAAGCCTTAGAACGCATATACAAACGCAGTCGCTTGACCTGGCCTGCCATATTGCAAATTGATCCCCGACACGAGTTCATGGGAGCCGTGTCACAACTGCTGGCCAAGCACAACGTCCAGGTGAGACGAGGTGTGGCGGAAGCTCACCGAAGCCAAGCCATAGTCGAGAGATTCAATCGCACCTTAGCCTAACGTCTGTTCTCACATCAGTACTCGCAGGATTTAATAGATCCCCAAAACAGTAACACAGAATGGGTTGTACACTTACCGCGAGTGGTGGATGCCATCAACAACGAAGTCACCAGACTCGTGGGCAAGAGACCCGTCGATGCCATCAAAATTAAATCTGTCGAATCGGCGTCGGCAGCAGCACGTCGCGATAAAACAGAAAACATTACTGGACCAGGTCAGCGTTTGGTACTTGTACCAGCCGGGAGAATAAGAGGGAGACAGCAGAAAACGCGCCACCAATCCGATATGGTCCATGAAAAGGTACAACGTAGACCTTGTCGACATCAAAGACGGCGAACCAAACTTGTACTACTTGAAAGACGGACCGCTGAGAGCATTCGTCAGAGAGGAGTTGATGATCGTACCTCACCAAGTCCCTTTTAGATCTCCCACTGTATGATAATTCTCATGCTATTAGGTTGTGGTATGCTATGTGGCCAGCCAGCTCTACAGGGAACTGCACATGGTGAATAATAGCTGAGCCAAGACACACACACACACACACTGCGACTCGCCTACAGCGCTCGCTCGGTGATACCGAGACGATGACCCGGGGAGGAAACTGCCGAGAGATGAGTTTTATTCACTTTCAGACATCTGTAGCCTCGCTAGTCAGCCGGCCGTGCATCATCATAGCCGAGCCGAGAGACACACGCACGCACACACACACTTATACTCGTCCACGGCGCTCGCTCAAAGCAACCCCTGAGACGGTAGTGAGGTGATGACTTCCGAGACCTGCGTTTCATTCAGATAAAAACACCTCTCGCCTCGCTAATATATAACAAGTACGACAATACGTTGGATTGTTAGCCTTTCGCCAGACCGACCCCATGCTCACTAAAAAGTGATTATTTCCTAAACTATTTGACCGATTTTCGCGAAATTTTGCATGCATCTCGGCAGATGGTTACGACCGACCCCATGCTCACTTAAAAGCTAATATTTCTGAAACTATTCTAACGATTTTCATCAAATTTTGCATGCAACTCAGTAGTAGTATACACAATTGGGCTACAGGATTAGGGACTCCTCAAGGGATCAATTTAAAAATTGAGCCCTTGGGTGGGGGACCTGGTCCCGTAGCACCATTGTGTATACTACTTTCCGAGTTGCCGAAGTTGAACTGTCAAAGACTGGAATATGAAGCACATTGAAGATTTCATGAGCAGAAAGGAAATAGATAGTACATTTATTTAAACCACCAGCAGCATCCCACATGGGTGGAAGTTTGGAAAGGCTTATTCAAACAGTGAGATAGGTGATGGATTCTTTGTTGAAAAGCAGCCAATCTCTAGATGATGACGGTCTGTCAACACTTTTCTGCGAAATAGAATCTATCGTAAATGGAAGGCCAGTTACTACTATTTCAGATGATCCGAGGGATGCCGAGCCATAGACGCCAAATCACCTGCTCTTGCTACGAACGGGCCCAGATGTACCATTTGGAGGCTTCCAAATGGCGGATGCATACAGACAACATTGGAAACATATTCAATGTGTGGCGGATATGTTTTGCAGAAGATGGACCAGGGAATATATGCCGACTCTTCAACTACGACAGAAGTGGTTGAAACTGCAGAAACATTACAGTTGGAGACATAGTCCTAATTGTGAATGAGAATTACCCGAGGAAGCAGTGGCCATTGGGAAGGGTCATTGAAACTCATCCAGCGCAAGATGGACTTGTGAGGAGTGCAGATGTTCGTACCGGGAGTACAACACTAACTAGACCAATAAACAAGCTGTGTTTATTGGAAGGAGTGAAATACTGACATTATTTTCTTTTAGTGCAGTGACTGTACAGAACCAGAAAAAAAAGAGGGACTCTTATTTGATTTATGATGAATTTCTTCAGGGTTAAGTGCTTGAGCAATAGGTCATTTCTCTGTGCATTTAAGGGTCGGGTATATAAGCGTTATTGTTTTGTCTCTTCCAAGTTTGTTTAGCGGTAGGACTAAAGGGAGGTAATAGGATGTCGTGATGACTTGCCGCAAAGTGGTGTGTGTAGGGTGTCATGATAACTTGCCGCAAAGTGGCGTTTGTAGACACAAGGCATTCCAAAAAACCTGCGCATTGCTTGAGCGGGTAGAAACCGATGTACGCATGTGATTCTGCCGCAAAATTTGTAAGTAATTATTCCCTAACATTGTTTTTCTCATAAAAGTGCTCATTTAATTTAATCTATAATTATCACAGTAAGGCTTAAGTGATTAATTCAGTAACAATACTTATGGTAAACTCAGTAAATTTACTTTTGTTTGCCAGATATTATTCTAAGCTGGGGTTTTTGTATTTGAATTTCAGCTTGTAGAACCAGTAAAACATGTAAAGGTTACAATAAACTCATTATACTGTGACAAAAAAGAAACTCAACAAAAAATAAAAATGCAGAGTCTCAGAAATAGCAGAATCATGTGATCGTGTTAGTGATCAGAAGAACCTACAGAGAGATTTTTTGAGGATGTAATCCATGTGACCACCATAAGATAAAAACTGTACATTGAGTGTCACCAAAAGGGGTTTTAAATGAACGGACCTATTCAGTAGTAATAACTTAGTGAAGGAGATGCTCTTCCTTTACACTTTAAATGTTTGGTGGGTGCTGAATGACGTCTGTGTAATCTACATTACTTCATTTCCAAAGGAGCATCATCTTCTACTCGGTTTGCACACAATAGTTATGTACCTTTGGCACTGACCATCCACTGGTTCCAGAAGTAAATATTGGCACGGTCATCCAAGCACCAAAAGCACATGACATGACAGACATTTTTGTTCAGTGGCGTGATTGAAATGTGCACGATTGTCCAGTGACTGTCTTACCTGAGTAGAACTGATCACACACCATCAGGGCTACTCTGGTAAGACAGTTTCATGGATTTGTAGTTATGGCATGAACTCTTGTAAACATTGATAAATTATTTACTTTTTATTGGCTTATCATTGTTGATATTGTCCATCAAACTAAACAGGTAACGGGATTACAGTTTGGATGAATTTTCACTGTGCTTATGTACTGTCTGTACTTTAAATAATGAATAAAACGAAGAAACAGTTAATCTCTTTTGTATCTTTTAATGTAAGTCTGTGTAATAGAATAGCAACATTTCACGAGTAATTTTTCTATATTTCTATATAGATATGGTAGTGTTATCGTAATGTAGATTACAAGACTTGTATTCAAGTTGTGTAATGGCCAAGTTTTGTTGTTTATCACAATATAATACAGATAAAACTTATGTGAAATATATTTCCAGTAACTCTTAGTTTCAAAAATCCTGTAAGTCTGGTGAACAATTTATGCAAATTAGTTTACCCACTCATGGGTACCCAATCATGACTGGCGATCTTCGTTTTCTCCTGTCGACATCTGACTTTTTATAGTTTGAATTTTGTGAACACGTAAAAGCCTGAATACCAAAATTAGTGACCCTCCCCATATCAGAACTCGACAACAGCTCAGAAATAACTGTGTCTTCAACAACGGCATCAGGAGCAGATGATGTGTTGAGCCCTTGTTCAGCAGAAGCAGATGACTGTTCAACTGGGTTGATGAAATTGTTGCACTGCGTGATGTTCCATTCTGTGGAAGATGGAGATGAATCTTGAAATCCATATACGGATCCAACTGTTTCCAACGTAGAATCTCAAGTTTCAGTTACATCTTGCGCTTCAAGTGCATCTCAAGCATGTACTGTGGATACATGGTAGTATTAGGAGTTAGGTTGCTTGGTATTTTGGAGAGTTTTAGGATTTTAGGGTGTTAGGTTATTTAAGTTGATATAAATAAATGATTGAGTTTCTCTTTTCTCTTTGTTATGTGTCTCTGAGCAATGAGATCTGATTCATAGAACCTATACACTTGAAGTTGGCTACTTTACCATCATCATAAAATACACAACTCAAGGTCGTATACTATACACTAGCCAACTTCAGCTGTCACTGGGCATGAAGCCTATTACAATCACAACAAATGCAAAAATGTCCAGTATTCAATATTTGAAATAGTAGTGGTTGCCAGTTTTAAAAAGCAGGGCATCCCAGTGTAAAGTAGTGTAGACAATGTGAGACCAGGAACCACTCACCACTATTAAGTGTTTTCACCCCAGGTCTGCTCCTCAACCCCTACTGAAAAAGGACAAATTTAGTGGGACATCATTTGGTGTTCTGCCAAACTGACCTGTTTTTATGGGAGCTGTCAGAGCAGAATTGAGGTGACACCTCTTTATAACAGGATTGGGGTGGAGCAGTGGGGTAGTGGGGTGTTGTTGTCCCGCCTGTTCTCCCATTGTCTCTTTTCTTTTTCTCTCTCTCTCCAACCACCCCCACCACCCCCCCCTCACTCTCTCTCTCTTTCTCCCATTGTCAATACTACCTCCTCAGAGAAGTGCTTGGGAAACCACTAGTAGGACATTACAACTTACTGATGTTTTAAAATAATCATTTAAGTTAAACCTGTGGATCAGAAACAAGTTTCAGGAAATAAGGCAATCAAATGTTTGAGGTAGTATTCTAAGAATTATTTTCATTGTTGATAATGCTTCAGGTTTCGAGGTTATTACTAGGATTGGAACAAAACAAATCAAACTTGAAATCTGAATACATTAGACCAAAACGGCATTGCAAAAAATCATTTGTGCAAATCTATTGCAAGACTCAATTTAGGGAACCGAAACCTATTTGCACCTAGTCCTACCTGGTGCTGAACATTTTTCAATTTCATATTGTATCTTTCAGATACACTGAGATTGTTCAGGGAAAATATTCATCTTCAGACAGCGTGTATAGCAGGTAAGCATGTCATTGTGTTATGAGAGTGTGGTTTTTGTAAGTTGTAATATCACATTGATTAACTGATAGTTACTATGGGTCACAAAGTTTAAAGTTTTGAGAGTAGGTTTTGGCTCGCATTGTGCATCATGTATGTTCAATGGCAATAGTATTTTTAGCGGCACGCCTTTTTGAGATAGCGCTTTGGAGTCACCTGGCCTTGGCTGACTTCAGGTGTTGGTTCTGGTGGTGTCTTGTGTTTTCAATGGCATTCTATAATGTTCTGAGAGGATAATGATGTAGCCTAGCTTTGCTAGAATGCTCGAGAACATATATTCACTATCACTCAAACCACCATCCCCAAATCAAGAGAGCAATTGTTGCCACACTTGCGAGACGCGCAAAAACGATTTGTAGCCCTGACCTACTGCAACAAGAAACAGACCACCTGATGACAACATTCATCACATACAATGGTTATCCAAAGAACCTAGTAGAAACCACCATAAAGAAAACACTACAAGATCAAGTTCAGCCTCCTCTGAAACCTGAACCATCTCCCATCCGCATCAACATCCCGTATGTTGGGCCCATCAGCCACCAAGTCAGCAGACTCCTAAAGAAAATGGCCAGCATTGACACCACTTTCTCGTCTGGCAAAACCCTTAAAACTTTGCTACGTGCAAATGGTAAGGGGTGCAATCATGCTATATCTAACCCTAAATGCTGTGTGTATAAACTGAAATGTGGCTGTGGTGACATCTACATTGGTGAGACAGGCAGACCAGTAGCTACACGTGTGAAAGAACACAAAACTTCAGTGGACAAATCAGATCTGAAATCTGCAGTTTCCCAACACATTACAAATAATCCCGATCATGAAATTGACTGGGAAACTGAAGTCCTCGCAAAAAACATCAGTGACTGGCGGAAACGCAAGTTGATTGAAGCTATCTTCATCAAACGCACAAAACCAGCAATAAACAGGGATCAGGGTGTCTACCTCCCAAATGCATGGTACATAAAGCAATAAGACAATACCCTACCCTCGTCACTGTTCCCATGTATAAAGCATAATTTCCATGTATAAAGCATAATTTCTATGTATACACTGCTATTACTTTACATTCTATACATTTATAAATACGTCTACGCGGATTCATACAGTTTGCATATTGGTTTTTAGTTTCATACCTCAATGCAACGAAAGAAATACACAGTCAATCCTTATAATTAAATTCAACAACAAATACTATAGGCTTTCAACAATATTTTATTTAAACACAATCAAATTCATCGAAACAGATATCTTTGTTACCACCGATTAACATTTTCGGTGTAAGAATTCGGTAATGGTGTGACCTGACTCAGGTGACTCATTTACATAAAATGACACGCCTACCAAACCATTAGCCAATCAGCATAGAGCACCCCCAAACAGCTGTCAATCAACCAAGCTAACATCGGGTGGCGAATCAGAGCGAACAACACAACGCGTGTAGCGTTCCAGTAACGGCAAAGTTTCAAGTTCAAACATTTGAATTATTACCAGCGAACTGAAAGACACAGTTTGAAAAGTGAGAATTGGAAAAGAAGCCCGATGAGATGAAGTTAGTGGAACTGAGATTGTTAGTGGCAGCAGTATTTGCGCAAGTGGAAAGGGGCTGTGATGTGACTGGGATTGCGATGCCATGAACTGATGTTCCAACGTGCGCACATGCTCTTCTCGAGGCGTTACAATGGCGGAAAGCTTCTCACTAATTCTTAGTTTTTGAGTAGTCGTTGTGTGGCGACTATAACTACGCACAGAACTTTCATTCCTATGGCCACTCATAAACATTATGTGACGAAGTTCAAAGTCAGCGTCACTCATGGCTTGGATTGCTGTGGCGCGAAGGCAATGAGCAGTGTATGACTGACTACATTGGGCATTGCGACATATGTCAGACATGAAACGAGTGAACTGGTATTTTTTGACTGGGGTACTGTATACCAAATATTGTGTGCGTCTGGGGAACAAAGTGCATCTTTATTACAGTGCGAAAAAAGTGATCCGGCATTTGGGTCACTTTTGTCAAGGAGCTGGCGAAATGCATTGACGGGACATTGGTTTATATCATTCGATTCGCATACATTCGTTTGTCGCTTATGCTTTCATCGCTGCTGAGACCACCCTGGATGTTTTTTTTTTCGTTTAGGTGGGACAGTGTGACATATTCAACATTGCTATCATCTATCGCATGAATTCAAAGGATGTGGGGTAAGCTGCTGGTGAAATTCAAGACCACGACTTACAAAATGGATGGCCAAGTCGTACCATACTTTGTACCGGAGGATTACAGGATTGGATGCCGAATGCAGATAAGTGCTAATTTTCATTAGATCACTTGTTTCAATGATTGATTTATGTTGTGTGGGACGTGACAAGCCATGTTGTACATTGTACTTTAATTTAGCATCAAGCATATCATTTGCAGACTTAAACTGCTTATCTCTTACAATGTCAATATCTCTCCCGATGTCATTTAAGTGTCTTTTCAGGGCAGAACGAACATTTTTTAAAGTGTTCTTGTGATACTCGGCAGCATGTGCAGCCGGCATATTTTCACATCTTGTTTCCTGGTTTTAAGGCTGTGCCTCAGTGTAGAAAAATCTCAACTTAGTGTTAAGTTCCTCTGGTGTAATTGTTGAAAAATCCACAGTCCTCCCCTCGCTCTCGAACGACCAATCTAAATAAACAGAACGAAAACAATATCTAGAAACCTGACTATGACAGACCCAACTATGTAAACTTTGAACTAGGTAACTTTATAGCAAATCATTTTTCTCGGTTAGATCTACATAATTTAATCTCATTCTGATAATTGTTCCAGTTTTTAAAATACAACTTTGTGCTGATGAACTGTGTTTTGTTTTGAGAAAATATACGTAGGATGGAATTTGAAAATAATATTTATGTGAATAGTTTAACACCCCATTTTGTGTTTCTTTTTGTGGATGTTGATTGTCTGTAGTCGTCCATTCGAAGTAAATCATTATTTGATAAACGTTTGAAACGATGTGTTTGGGATGGCTTATCATCGACTTGCATTGCACACGTCATCTCGTGATTTGCCGATGTTTTTGTAGATCTTGTTGATGCTGTTATCTCTAACAAACTTTCAATTTCTTCCAGGTCAAAATCATCCGGAAAATCAATGTTATCCGTGCTAAGAGTTGCAACGTTTCCGGTAGATTGATCTTCGAAAATCGACTCAAAATTCCCCAGATCAAAACTTCCGTACTTGGAATCGGCCATCTTATTAATGTAAACAAGACAAGTTGCAGACGACTGTTCGCTGACTGCACGTGGTAACCACTGTAACCAGTCAAGTAATGTATTATGACAAACACTTTTTTATTAAATAAACACTTTATTAACGTTCACGGATAATTTTGAGTTGTTTATGTTAACCACAATGTATCACTTCAATGTTTATCCAAAGTTCATTAAGGTACCCGAGTGCAAGGGAATTCCCTCGCTGTGTAAAGGTATTCCCCGACATTCCTCAGGTCCAAAAGTAGTCCGGTTCGGTGGGCGTGGCTTATTTTTTTAGATTCATTGGGAAATGAAATCAAAAGAAATGTTCCCAGTTAAACAATCAGATTGCCAGAATTTTAATGAACACAATAAAAATTTAATTATTTTGCAGTAAACGACATCTTATATATTCATAATAACATGTATTCTATTAGCCATGTCATCTGTATCTATTGACTACCACATGTATTGCGTCGTCATAGCATTGTGACGTCATACGCATTGTGATGTCACGGCCAGAGTTAACAGTTACTGTTCAGTTTTACCTGATGATGGGGCCAGAACAAGCCCTGAAACGTTGTACTTGAGAATAAAAAGAAGATGTAACCCAGAAAAAATCTCTATGTTCATCAAATATCATCTTCTAAAATGTGCGTGGGATATTTTGATTTTTATTGGACTTCAAATTGAGGGTTGAAGGGGAAGGACATATATGTCCCTGTGGCATCAAGGGGGTTAATCCTATCCCATATGGAAATCACATTTTCGTAGAAAGAAGATGTAACCCAGAAAAAATCTCTATGTTCATCAAATATCATCTTCTAAAATGCCAATCAAGCATCTAACTGTGTTAGAGCTATATAAAGGATGATTGTTGAGTTCTGTGACGGAACTTCGGATTTATGCACATCTGTCTGCCATCAGCAAGTTTATCAACATTTCATGCTTTTCTATTCAACTGTTGTCATTGCCAACAACCTCCAATCAGTACATCTGTTCTCACTGTTAATGTCAAGACTGTGGTGAGTTAATATTTTAGATTTGTGACCCAATATTCTAGATTTGTGACTCAATAACTAATACTCACTGCATGTCTAATTGATTCTGCTCGTTCTAACTTTGACCTCACTCGCCACACTACGAAAATGTGATTTCCATATGGGATAGGATTAACCCCCTTGATGCCACAGGGACATATATGTCCTTCCCCTTCAACCCTCAATTTGAAGTCCAATAAAAATCAAAATATCCCACGCACACAAATACACTTCACAGTTTCGAATTCTGCGGGAAATTTCCTGTTTCTTGATACCATCCACTACTATTTTAGACAAAGCTCAAGTGCTGAAAATGACCTTTCAAAATAGGCTTCATCGAAAATGTCGCCATTTTTGACACAGTACGAAATCGCGATTCATAGCGTTATTTGCTGTATGTTTTGAAATGTGAAAATCGGATAATTACTGGGAGTATTGAATTTAAAAAATAACATATTAATGAACACTGATAACAGTTTTACACGAAATCGCTAATTATAATTCTGAAACGTTGCCGATGAATCTAGAATCGGTTGGGATGTTTTCGAAAATGCACTTACACGAACGCCGTAGAGCGCTTTCCGCCATAATGGATAGTGTTTACAAAATCACGTTTAGCGAAGGCCGGTATTGAGACGCCTATATTACATCAATGTGTATTTCATATTCAGCTTCAAAAATGCATCACTGAATTCCCCATACATTTTAGAATCAATTTGCAACTGGCCTGTGTCACCAATACCAACTGTCTAGATAAAATGAGACGAAACATATTGGGTGTGAAAACGAACGCTGTGCTTGAAAGACTGCTCTGGTTCGAAATGTAAACAAAGACAAATTCCGATTTTACACTGCGTAGCATTTTCTGAAATTTTTCAACATTCATCCGTCTATTCATAGCTTGCAATGGCTCAATACCTTTTGAATATGCATGGAAAGAGTATCGTAGTAAGAAATAGGAAATTATAAATAGATACAATGCAATGATTTGATAATTCATAAGAAATTGTCAAAGTTTCCGTGCAGCGTGACACCATGACTGACGCAAAATCACGCAGAACGACAACTGTAATTATCAGCATTTCTGGCTTTTTCTCATACTTACAGTGAAAACGATAGAAACATATAACAATACACAGTTAGTCAGAATCATTCTGATTACTTACATGTCATATTTATGTACAAACGATCCCTGAATCAGTGGAAGGGTCCTTGCAAAATCCTGTGTATCCTTGTCAGCAAAGCCACCATTTTGTAAGAAATAGGTCATCGGTAGTGATGGCATATGTCAACATTGTTGTACATATTAGGCAATTTCTTTGAGGTGAAGGTCGGTTGAACAAGAGTAAACACAATCGCCCAATCGTTCCGATTACACTGTCAGTATTATGATGTATTATTGCGGATAGTTCAGATTCTTTTTCATGAAACTGACCTCAGTATCTACATTTAGCCTTGTCCAATATCATATCATACATGCATATAAGGTTTACAGTGTTTTATTCTTTGAAAGATTTTGATTGTTTGAATAATATTTACATAAGAAATTGACACATTTAGTGCAGTACACCATATTCTAAACCTTTACACAAGTGTTAGAAGATCAAACGTAGCCATAACTGCAATTACTTTAGTTCCTATGATGTACAATATTCAATGCATTTGAACTAATATTGCAGTTTCACATGAACAGGTTAATGAACGGCGATTTGATTAAACCTTATAAGTAAAACTGATAATATTTAATGAAAATGATTTATGTATGTTATGAAATGTATATGCACACACATTTAAAGGAATTGTCTTGTTCATTGCACATTTTTGTGTTGTTTTATAGAGAAAAACAATGATGTAAATTGATTGGCCAGGTGCGCGTTTGTCGGCAACGTTTTATGATTCACTATCATTGTTTTCGATAATATAATCAATTCATATTCGATTTAAAAATATTGTGATGACAGGATATCAAACTCTAACTATATTTATACGAAAATTGTTTAAAAATGTATAAACCATGTCATGTCTTAATTTGGACAAATCTTACATCCATATTCTAATATATAGTACGTACTAGTTCCATATATAAAAAGCTATCTTTTTTTTTGCATCTTCCATTGCATACTTATGAAGAGAAATAGCTACATAATCATAAATAAAGAAAATTCCTATCCTAAACAAAATATTCAGGTGTTGTGAAATGTTATTTTTCATTTACGTTAAATTGATGCCAAACAGGTGCTCGTGTTGCTCATGATAAGATACACAGTCAAACTGTCTAATTGTTGATATATTCAGGACACTATTTAAAATGAAAAAAAACAGTCATTTTATGTTTTGTCTAAAGAGTGTTAATTCTGACCAAGAAGCCGAGACCTTTCACACAATTAATGGAAATTAGGTGAGATATGTACTAATCAGCATACCAATGTCGTCTTTTTCCGACGTCGCAAAATGCATAAAACAAGCAATGACGTCAACTAAAATGTTGTATTATTTTCAGCAATTTCATTACATTTGAAGATATGGCTAGTATTCTGGTAATAACGATGCAAAATTAGTCAAAATACATCTACACAAACAGGAGTATATGGGAATCTAAGAACTAACTTATATA
Organism: Haliotis rubra; assembly: GCF_003918875.1. Classification (NCBI taxonomy): domain Eukaryota; kingdom Metazoa; phylum Mollusca; class Gastropoda; order Lepetellida; family Haliotidae; genus Haliotis; species Haliotis rubra. Next base: position 1,767,139 of record NW_025766969.1, read on the forward strand.
TCGAATAGGGCCATCCAAATCACTATTACGTGCTTTCACATGTAGTACGTTGTCATCTTTTCTTATAAATTGTGAAACTACCAAAGCGTATCCGCTTACATTGGGGAACTTTGAATTGGAATAGTTTGGTTCACGGTGAACAAAAAATAACGAAAAATAGCTTCCGTATCCACAACAAATACTCTCCATGTGATCTGAGTTACATTGACCTAGTCTTAAGCAGAACAGAGTTATGCCCCCTTATCATTATATGTGTATGACCTCTCTGTCGTCGTTTGACGTCGTAGAAGAAAATCCATTTTTGACATTTATTGCGAGTCAATTTTTGATGTTGAGCGTATAATGTTATGCATAAGCACATAAATCCAATTCATATACACTTATGTCGTTCAGATATCAGGTTGTATTTTCTTCGCTCACACTTTCCGTAAAGATGCCAAAATAAAAAAATCGTAGCACAGTGCTTTTATCGGTGCGTGATAAAAAGCGGAGAAATTTACTGTTTTTAAACGCATAACAAAAATTTGGACAACATTTAGCAAGGTCTATTTCTCAAACCGCCGAGGTAGTTGCACTTATATTTATACCAACGGATAGGAAATTTAATATTCTACATTTCTGTGTAATTTTATAGCCATACGTAGATCCAGGACCACGCGAGCACAATTCTCGCACAACGTTCACTTTTCAAACCGTATGAAAATGTGCGCCTGAAAGAAAACTCGGCATCAAGGGGGGTAAATTTGCTTAGCCTAGATAAGGTCAAATCTTTCTTGAGTAGAAGTAAGCAATATCAGTACTCTGAAAAGGAGAAGAATTTGCATTCAAACCTAGCTGGTTACCATGGTTACCTAACATAGAGTTTGTATCACATGTACCCTTAACATGTGTAATGTCATTATTTGGGATAACATAGGTATTCTCTCCTTTAATGTTTGTGACATGAATGTTGGAGACGCTGGGAACGTCGGGTGCTCCAGGAACGCCAGGAACGTCAGGAGCAACATCATCGGGGAGATTATTCACATAATCTTTGGTCCGTTGCCTGGAATATATTATATTATAATCTATTTATATAGCGCTGAGTTTCAGCTAGGAACAGAATCATGGTCAGATGATTCCTCGAGAAAATCATTCACAGCTTGCAACACTTTTACTTCTGCTTCAATGACAGCTGTTTTCTTTTCATGAACTAAAAGTGTTTTCTCAGCTTCCATTTCTGCCTGTTTCTTCAGTAATTCTGCTTCTTTCTTCGCATATTCTAGAGCAACCTTGCTAGATTCCGCTTCTGCCTGTTTCCAAGCGAGAAGTACACACAAACTAGTCGATGCATGTGAAAGTGTGTGACGACTTGATTTAGTCTTATGAGTCCTTTCAGTCTTTTGAGTATGTTCAGACATTTTCTTATTTAATTCCTGAATTTTAGAATTAATATCCTGTGAAATAGTAATCACTTTAGCGTAAACAAGCTGTTCATCACTTATGTGCATTTGTAACTGTTTATCACTCTCAGTAACCCCACATCTTTTCAGAAATGCACTATATTCAGAACCTAGTGTCTTATATTTGTCATAAAGCTTGGTTAATTTCCTTTCACACAGTCTAAGCACACAGTCTAGAATTTTTACTGTAATGTGTCAATCTCAGGCGAGATATAACAGCAAGTTAACCCATATTGCATTTAAATCTTCAACTTTATTCCTTAGAGCGGATAAAAAACTGCAAAACAATATAAAATCTGTAAATAGCTTCTACATAACAAAGCTTTTACATAACAAAGGACATATTTCTCGTGAACTGGATAATAGATAAACCACCTTTGAGCGCTCAAATATATATGTAATAGCCAATGTACAAATCAAACTATTTTATGGACGCTTCAAACCAGTATCTCGAACATATGGAGTTCATACGATGAAGAAATTACTCAGTTGCATTAAATATTACATTCCCTTGTTACTAATACATTTGCCACTGTTTACACCAACCTGATAAATTTGTTAACGTATAATTGCTATGAAACTGAAATGTGATATCAACGCATACTTAACTCATTAAGGCCGAGAGACGCATGCAATTGTCAACGCGTGGTATACGTGTCGATTGGGGAATTAGCTCATATTTTAAGATGAAGTGTGCGTTGATGAAGACGAAGGCATAGTTGAGTTCAAACGTCTTTAGTACATGACAAACAAATACACAAGACATGAGCAAGGTGAGCAGAGTACCTGCTCAACCCCAGGGCGTTTCCTACGAGCGGCATATCCTACTCGTGGTCGTCCCAACAGACAGTCCAAATACCGAACTTGTACTCCTTCACTGTCTAGATGTGAGCATACTAAGTATATATACAGTTTTTGACAACAATGGACAGGCGATGACTCATCAATGGACAGACAGAAAAACAATAGCACTTCCTTGACCAGTTGATGTGATGGCAGACGTGGCCAAGGGGGATTACCAATGAAGGTTATAAATGTCTTATACAATAATTAATGGGCTGACAAGTCAATTTACAATGTGGTAGTGATAAGGATGTACAGTAGTGATTAATAATACAGCTTAGCCTCATATATATGTTACAATAAAGTCTCACATGTCTTGAGTACATAGTTTTGGACTTTTTAAATATTTGGACGATGGCTGTCCTGATTAGTCCCTATAACAACTTCCCTCTGCTCCGTAAAGCTTGGACCCCAAGCTTAATTAAACTGAGTCCAAACTGATAGGAGTGAAGCTATATAAATACCAACAGTTCAGATCGGTAAATAATCACAAATGAACAATTCTTAAAGTCATTGAAATCTCGTGCAACAAATATATCTATGCAATTACGGTATAAATGTGATCATCTTGCCAGTCTGACTTATTAGAAAAATAATCAAATGATCTTTGTAATGTACATTTCACATCCAGGTATTTACTACTTTGGAAAATATCTTTGAAATCGGGAGATGAGGCTCAGTACCAAATAATGACAATAATTGGCGTCATAAAAAAGTACACATTAAACATCTCAGCAAATATTTCACATTAAGAAATTTGAAACCAGGAGTCTAACTTTACCACGCGACTCAGACGGTACTTGTGGGTACTGTTGCCCATGTAAGTACGATGGGTGCTCTTCCCGTGTCTGTGACGGAGCTTGCCCATATAGTGTGGGTGCTATGCCCAATAAAAATAATAATCCTACAATGGGTGCTATTCCTGTGTCGTTGACAGAGCTTGCCCATATATTGCGGCTGCTATTATGATACGGGTCTGGGGTCCAAGTGATTGTTCCGGTGAAACACCTTATCTAACTGGCGTGCTGGTCTGCTTGGGGGGAATTAACTCAGCAAAAGCGTCCGAAGTCACAAGAAGCTAATCACAATTTTATTTACAAGAACGGAGTAACATGGGGTGGCCACAGAGAGTCGGTACAACCCTCTGGGCTGAGGGCTAGAGCTGACCTGTGTTGGGAGTCTAAACCCTACTGATGGACAAATGAACATAGAGACATTTTATCTACAATTAAAACAATAAAGAGATTATGATTGGTTGACTGATACAAAAAATGGGTGTAACCTACATTAGCCTATCAAATACAGAATATACTAAATGGGGTGGGTCCTTCAATGACCAGACAGGGCAATCACTCTTAATCCTTGTTAATCCTAGTTTAACTGGCACTAATCTCGATGGCACTTTTACTGGATGCTTGGATGCTTACCCTGGGCTAGATCTCAATGAGCCTAATCTGATGTGTCAATTACAGGTGCTTGGATTACAATAGATGCATTTAATCGTCTGGTCATAACTCTGAATTATGAAAGGGTTGCTAACAGCTTGAGTCCTCAATACCTTAGGCTAGGATTTTATCTTGGATATCTGTGAAATTGTGTAGCCGTAATTTATACCTTTTCAATAGTATGTCTGTGAGATGAGTTTTACAACTTTTGACTGGAGTCTTTCTCTAAGCTATTACTAATATTCTATATTTATATTTTCCTAATATCTGAATCCTAATATATTGCTTGTAGTGGTAATAATGAATAATGAATTTTGTATGAATTGTTATCCCATGATAACTTCCCCACTGTCTGAAAAAGTTTGGTCCCCAAACTTGGACAAAAAAAATTTCTTAGATGGACAATGGTATAAACTTAGTTGATGGACAATGGTAGAATAGTAAATGGTAATTAGATTGTCTCTTTGGTACTGGGGCACAAGTTCCTTCTGCTGTCATCTGGTCGTCTGGATGTGGAATCGGGCTTGTCATGGCTCTGTGTACTGGTTCTTTATGTTTCCAGGAGGCCTTGTGATGGTTCCACATCCTGATTTTGGAGTTGACTTCTCCATTATCCCATGCAGACAGATGATTTACATGAAAAATTCAAAACAAAAGAGAGTTAACTTGCTGCCAACAATATACATGTAACTATTTTTGTTTGTGCGGAATACGTACATAAAGATACTTTTCCCTGCAAATAAATTGTCTATTAGTGCATTGTAAGAGGTGACTTTTATGTATTGAAGTCATGACCTGGAATAATGCATGGGCAGTTAATACAACGTACATGGGGTGATAAACACATAAATGTCATGTATGAGCAAATATATATACATGTGCTTGTGCTTTTAACAAGTGCATTAGTTCATTAAATCCATACATATACATATTGTGTTAAGAACCATTTGTTAGGTACCTTGTTAATTTGATTGATTGTGTTAGTCTTTTAAACATCTTAATTTGTTTAGGGATTTTTTATTTTGTTTTATTTTATTTGATTTTAGGTTTAGGTTTACCTTGATTTATCAGTCTGAGTTTACTTCACTCAGTTTTGGTTCATTGTAATTCAGCTCAGCCTGTACGGCTTGGCTGAGTTTCGGTTTACAGCATTTTAGCGATTATTGTTTGCGTGCGGCTTATTTTTGCTTCCATTTCGCATTGGTTAAGTTTGTTCCGCCTCGATGCGGTTTATTTAAGCTTTTCGTTTTAGTTGCTTATATTTATTCCGCTTGGTAGCGATTTATTTAGCGTTTGTTTCACGTTAGTTAAGTTTGTATAAGTTCACTTTGCTTTTGAGATTGGTTGATGAGATCAATGCTCAAAAAGTTGTTGTGATGCAAATAACTCAGATGATCAGGCTGATGCCATTTGTTCACAACTAGTGTCATCAGGTAACACAATGTGAAATGACTTGACACAAAATTACCTACCTAGAGCTTAACAGTACAGTTTATTGAGGAGACCTTGTACCTTTTGCAGGTATATGGCTATCTGGCGACCACAGGTAAATATCGGGAGTGAATATTGATATGGTATGTCGGGTCTGTGACATTCGTGTGATACACAGTATTCAAATGTGTACATGCCATTAGGTAATGTTGTACGTCTGGATTCATAGATTGGATATACATCTGGATCAATCTCATCTCCAGGGTCGTTAGTTTCGAACCACTTACAGAGATCATTCCAGCTGTCATTGATGTACTCTTGTATGAGTTGGGGAGGAACAGATTCAAAATAAGTTGTTTGGATACGAGGATCATTTTTGTCGTAGCTATACAAGACCTTGACATAGCAGTCTCCTTGAACTATTTCTATGCCCACAATTCTCTTTACGTCTTTATCGAATTCTCGTAGGTGCCTTGGTACCATTGGATATGGTTCGACGTCTAATTCTGGTTCCGTAGTGGTCGATTGCTGTTTGAAATTCTTTGACAGCACATTGACTGATTGATTGTCTTGTGCTGACTCTCTTTGGTTAAAGAATTTGTGATTTTTCAGTGGCCGTTTTCGTCGTTTTCCCGACATATTTTTCTTGACATGAAATTCTCTTCGAATTGAGTCCGGAATGGTGCTGCCATATTCCCATGTGTTTCCTCTTTCTGGATCTGTCCATTTCACTCTGTAGTAGATTTTGTTGTTTGCTCTCTTGGAAGCAAGAATTGAGTGAATGTCATCAGGATTGAAAACCTTGGCGTCATTGCTTGACGCTGGTTGTTGTGCTGGTTGTTGAACCTGACTTGATTCTGATTGTGGCCTTGACTTTGGCTGATGATGTTTGCTGTTTAGTCCTCTTTTTCCCTTGTTTGTATTTTCTTTCTTCTTGGTGGGGTTACTTGGACCTGGGGGGGCTCTGTTTCTGGTTTGGAACAGTTGTACTTGGTCCTGCTGAGCTTTCCTGAATGCCTTTCTTCTCTTGAGTTGGATTCCTTGGATTTCCTGCCTTAGTTTTTGAATTGACTTCCTTACCTTTAGGTGATTGATCCTGGGTTGAACCTGTTGACTCTGCATTGTTGCTGTCAAGTTGTGGATCACTCATTGGTTCCTCATTGTCATCTATGACGTCTGAATCCATATTGTTGCTGTTGGTGAGGTATGGTTCTGGTGGATACTGTGGACGATCAGCTGGATCGAAATATGGCTTCAGACGGTTGGCATGGACCAATGGTTTGTGCACTTTGTCGTCAGAACTTCGGCGTAGTTTGTAGGTGAAATTTGGACCTAAATGAACAATGTAATAACTGCCATACCACTTTTTGGTTAACTTGTTGCAGAGGCCTTTTTCTACTTTTTGACAATATAGCCAAACTCTTTGACCTGGGGAGAAATCTGGCTCTTTAGCCTTACGATTGTATTGCTCAGAATACACCTCCTTTGCTCGAACAGTGTTTTCAGCTGCAATAGTCCTTGTAATTTCTAGCTCCTCAAGCAAATTTGAAAGATAGCTTTTGTTGTTGTGGCCTAAATTTTTCTTTGGAATTAATGAAACATCTTGTGGAGCTCTCATTTCTCGGCCGAATAGCATAACAAAAAGGGGACTTTTGAGTTGATGAATTTGGAGCCATCCGATAGGCCATCATGATGCCTGGAAGAAACCGGGGCCAATCATTTTGAGTTTTGTTACAATAGGCTCTTAGTGATTGATTGATGTAGGAATTGAGCCTTTCTACACAGCTATTTGTTTGGGGATGGTATGGGCTGGTATGAGTGAATTTGATAGCCAAAAGTTCACAAATAGCCTTGATTAATTTTGACATGAAGTTCTGACCTCTGTCTGAAATTAAGGTCCTTGGAGCGCCATACCGACAAAATATTTCTCTCACGAGAACATCTGCTACCTCTGTGGCTTCTTGGGTTCTCAGGGGAAAGGCTTCACACCATCTAGATGCTGCATCGGTGATGACCAAAATGTGCTTGTACTTGTCTGGTGTTGTTGGCAAGGGACCAAGGATGTCTACATGCCACCTGGTGAAGACCTCTTCCACAGGTAGTGGACGTAGGGGTGCCTTCTTGCTGTGGTAATGCCTCTTGGTCTGTTGACACACTTCACATGTCTGGACATACGTTGCAATTTCGGTGTACATCTTTGGCCAGTAGTATTTTGGTCTCATGGTGTTGTGCATCCTTTCCTTTCCATGGTGACAACCGCCAAACTTCGGAATCGTGGTAGGATCTCAGGACCTGGTTCCTTAGAGTTCTTGGAACTGCCAGCTGTTTAATGAATTTGTCCGCATGACCCTTCTGTCTCTGTGGAACAAATCTGTATAGGATTCCTTCATCTATTTCAAAGTTGCCTGCTTCAATAAGGATCTTTTGGCGGTCCTTTTCATTTTCTGGAAGGACATCATCTTCTTTGTAGTCAAAATTTTTGGTAAAATCTGGACAAATTCTTTGTAGATGACGTAAGTTGGGATGTGCATTAATATTTACCTCAACCATTGTGGCTTGTGTGACATCGTCACTTGTAGCGTGTAATGCTGCAACAACGTTTGCTGGTACTGTTTGGTAGTCCTCTTCATATTCAAATGTGACAGACAAATGAGTTGTCTGTGATTCACTATCTAAGTGATTAATACTTGGGATGCAATCATCCTCAGTCTGAGTTGATTGGGTGACCTGTGAGGATAATTGCGGGCTTGCTGAAATGTTGGTATGGCTTCTTTGCCCAAGTGAAGTTACTGTAAAGACTGTTTTCTCAGCATCTTCTTCTGTTTGACTTTGACAGTTAATATTTTGCTCATATTCCCTGCGTGAGAAGCGCATCAGCATTCCCGTTGGCTTTGCCACTTCGATGAACAATATCAAACGTATAGGTAGACAGTTCTAATGACCATCGCCCTAACCTACCTGTGGCATCCTTGATGGATTTGAGCCATTTTAAGGCGATGTGGTCTGTGTAGACAGTGAATTTGGAATTTGCAAGGTATGGACGAAATGATCTAATGGCTTCAACTAAAGCTAAACCTTCTTTTTCTGTGATGCTCCAATTCTTCTCGCTGCCGTGAAGAGCTCTGCCTCCAAAAGCTATAGGATGTTCATTATTTTTCTCGTCCTTTTGACTTAAGACAAACCCTATGCTCATATCGCTGGCATCAGTTGCGAGAAAAAATTCTTTGTCAAAATCTGGATAAGCCAGAACAGGTGTGTTACACATAGCATCTTTGAGTGTGTTGAAAGCCTGATCACACTCAAGTGACCACTGGAACTTTGGTTTCTTACCAGTTTCTGCCTCTGAATGCTTTTTTAACAATGCATTCAATGGCAGTGTTATTTTCGCATAATCTTTCACATACTTTCTGTAAAAGTTTGTGAGGCCTAAAAATGAGCGAACCTGTTTTTGTGATTTAGGTATCGGGAAGGTTTTAATTGCTTCGACCTTTTTTGTCATCAACTTGAACACCTCCACATGATAAAACATGACCAAGAAATGAAACCTTGTCTGTTGCAAAATTGCATTTTGATGGCTTCAGTGTTAATTTTGCCTGTTTGAGATAGTAAAAGACTTGCTCCAAATGTTGGAGATGTTCTTCAAAGTTTTTGCTGTAGATTATCAAATCATCAATGTAAATCAACGCAACTTTGAAAAGCAATTTTCTTAGCACTTTGCTCATGAGTTGCTGAAAACAAAGTGGAGAATTAGACAAACCCTGGGGCAAACGTTTGAATTGATAAAGGCCTTGATGGGTGACAAAAGCAGTTTTATGCTTTGAGTCTTCGTGTAATGGCACTTGGAAGAAGCCATTGGCAAGATCTAACGTGGAAAAAATTGTAGCTTGGCTATTGCCGATGTGATCAACAACATCGTCAAAAACAGGGAGTGGCCATGACATGGGTAATGTGACAGAATTTAATTTTCTGTAGTCACAAACAAATCTATATGTGCCGTCACGTTTTTAACTAAGATGATGGGGCTGAATACATTGAAGTGGACTCCTCTATTAAATCATATTTGAGAAAATCTTCAACAAGTTCTTCAGTGACTTTTTGGAGATGAGGAGACTGACGATAAGGCCTACACTTAACAGGGGATGGTTGCCCGTGTCAATGACATGCTTTCGTGCATGTCAGTTTTCCCTAAATCTGCAAGGCTTGTGGAAAACATGTCTCTGTTTTGTCCTAAAAACCTGAGTAGTCTTTGTTGTTGGCCTGACGTCAGTTGTGTCTTGGTCAAGTCAAATCCTAAGTCTTGAGCAATTTTGACATAATCCCTAGTGTCATTGTCTGTTGTCTTAATGTCAGTGTTAACTGAATTTATTAAAGGTTGGTCACAGTCAATTTCAAAGATAGAGTGGCTGTCAATGTAACTAAATTTTCCTACAACTGTACCCTTATCTAAAACTTTTTCTTCTTGGGAAGGATTCATAAGCCTAAATGTAGCAGTTTTCTTATGCACTTTCGAGAGGGTCCTACCACCTGCTACTTCTGAATGAGCAGTGAGGGAGGCAATTGGTTCAATGAGGATGAGGGAATCATTGTTAACCTCAGGCAGTCTTACCTTGAAATGAATTTCACTCTGAGGGGGAATATATATCTGATCTATTGTTTTTGCTAATCCACAAATTTCATGATCTGGATTGGCAATGAAATTGATATACTGCCTATCTGAGGTGCTGTTGCCTATTATGAGGGAATGGCAGCTATAATCTAAGACTGCATCGTTGTCATTGAGGAAGTTCTCACCTAGTAGGACTGACTTAGGTAATGAGGGCAGGACATAGAATTTTTGTGAAAATTCTTGATCTTCAATGACAAAATCTAACACAACTGAACCCAACACCTTGTGCAATTCGCCGCCAACACCTTGAATTTGTGGAAAGGGTGAGTTTCCAAGTACAGGGTTGTTGAAAGCTTTGTTTAGAAAAGCAGACGAAATGCAGCAAATGGATGCCCCTGTATCTATTAAACAAGTTGTTGTTTCAGTGCCAAATGTTACCTGAATTACACTTTTGGCAAGGGGGGTAACTAAGGACACAGTTGGAATTTCACTTCCACAGTTACTTTCCATACCAGACTCCATATTGGCCATGACACCTTATAGTATGTACCGTACTATAATTAAGAAATGACAAGAAATCAACAATGTAAAGTAGTACTTACAATTTTTGATGACTTTTTCTTCCTTGGTTGGTGTCTTTACAGGAGTTGGTGGTCCTTAATCCAGTGTTGAGATCAGAAGTGGATGCAGTCGCTTGTTATTCCATGTGTTCTTGTAGCTGGTTGTAGTTAGTTCCTGGGCTCCGAGGTTCCGAAAATCGTTGATTCTCCGCCAACTATTATGATAAGGGTCTGGGGTCCAAGTGATTGTTCCCGGTGAAACACCTTATCTAACTGGCGTGCTGGTCTGCTTGGGGGAATTAACTCAGCAAAAGAGTCCGAAGTCACAAGAAGCTAATCACAATTTTATTTACAAGAACGGAGTAACATGGGGTGGCCACAGAGAGTCGGTACAACCCTCTGGGCTGAGGGCTAGAGCTGACCTGTGTTGGGAGTCTAAACCCTACTGATGGACAAATGAACATAGAGACATTTTATCTACAATTAAAACAATAAAGAGATTATGATTGGTTGACTGATACAAAAAATGGGTGTAACCTACATTAGCCTATCAAATACAGAATATACTAAATGGGGTGGGTCCTTCAATGACCAGACAGGGCAATCACTCTTAATCCTTGTTAATCCTAGTTTAACTGGCACTAATCTCGATGGCACTTTTACTGGATGCTTGGATGCTTACCCTGGGCTAGATCTCAATGAGCCTAATCTGATGTGTCAATTACAGGTGCTTGGATTACAATAGATGCATTTAATCGTCTGGTCATAACTCTGAATTATGAAAGGGTTGCTAACAGCTTGAGTCCTCAATACCTTAGGCTAGGATTTTATCTTGGATATCTGTGAAATTGTGTAGCCGTAATTTATACCTTTTTCAATAGTATGTCTGTGAGATGAGTTTTACAACTTTTGACTGGAGTCTTTCTCTAAGCTATTACTAATATTCTATATTTATATTTTCCTAATATCTGAATCCTAATATATTGCTTGTAGTGGTAATAATGAATAATGAATTTTGTATGAATTGTTATCCCATGATACTGCTATGCCTAAGGAAAAAAATAAATAATCCTACTCTGACTTCAAAACTCTAAAATGCTGAATATTACTTCGCTGTTAATGTCTTCTTAATACTGACACATAATATACATGTGTGTCTGTGGGTGGCTGGGCCCAAGAATATCCCTATTCCGACTTCATTCTTCAGAAGTAATTTGTAGCACATTGTTCACATGCAAAAATACATTGTAGTATAGACATAAGAATAATAATGTACTGGCCTGTGATGAAACATACCTAGTTGCACTTATCAACAGTAACACATTGTATATCCTGAACCGAGTCCATTTAAGAACACACAGATAAGTAAGTCCTGATGACTTCTTTTGTACACAATGTCCATCTTGAAGATGTCCTTGAGGTATCTTTTGTATGAATACAGGATCTCCATATTGATGGCTGTGATCAGATCTCTGTGGGAGAGACACAAGTACTTGCTTGGACTGTGGTATCTGGGTGTTTCATCCTTAACTTGTAGGTTGCCCATCAGGTGGTTGTTGTATGATGCTCCAGTGAAGATGGCGGCGTTGAGGATCCATGTTGATCAAAACGCTTGTAATCTCTTCAAGTAGACGCAGAACTTGGGGAATCATCCTTGATACATCATGTTAATGGTAGGCACATAGAGAGGTTTTCAAGATCGGAGTAAGCTAAAAAGTTACTCCAGCCGGATTCTAACACCAATTTGTCAACGCGTGGTATACGTGTCGATTGGGGAATTAGCTCATATTTTAAGATGAAGTGTGCATTGATGAAGACGAAGGCATAGTTGAGTTCAAACGTCTTTAGTACATGACAAACAAATACACAAGACGTGAGCAAGGTGAGCAGAGTACCTGCTCAACCCCAGGGCGTTTCCTACGAGTGGCATATCCTGCTCGTGGTCGTCCCAACAGACAGTCCAAATACCGAACTTGTACACCTTCACTGTCTAGATGTGAGCATACTAAGTATATATTCAGTTTTTGACAACAATGGACAGGCGACGACTCATCAATGGACAGACAGAAAAACAATAGCACTTCCTTGACCAGTTGATGTGATGGCAGACGTGGCCAAGGGGGATTACCAATGAAGGTTATAAATGTCTTATACAATAATTAATGGGCTGACAAGTCAATTTACAATGCGGTAGTGATAAGGATGTACAGTAGTGATTAATAATACAGCTTAGCCTCATATATATGTTACAATAAAGTCTCACATGTCTTGAGTACATAGTTTTGGACTTTTTAAATATTTGGACGATGGCTGTCCTGATTAGTCCCTATAACACATATATGGGGCAAACTAATCAGCTCCTCACAGCGAGTGACGTGTTTATGGAGTAGGTAATTAGCAGTTTCTCACAGCGAGAGCCACATATATTCGTCAACAGAAAGCACTTCTTATTCAGCGATACGCAAATGTGTGTCTTACTTTTAAAAATCGCACTGTACCTATTATTTCAACCAATTTAGTAGTACTGAGCAAATATTAGCTTTTCTTACGAGATATGCACCTGTAGTGTCAATCAGAAGAAGTATTTAAAGCGTTTTGATAGCAATTGCTAATCATTATCATAGGCTTGTACAGCGTTTGGCAAATGAACACATGTCGGCGAGAAAGGGGATTATGATGTTTTTACAGAGGTAAGTGTCTGGTACTCTTCATTGGGAATGGATACTAAAATACTTCGTATGCACATTGATTGAATTAGATGTAATGGTTTAGAGGTTACTGAAGATTATATTTTTTTTAACTTCCTAATAAATAGGAAACAATATATAAAATTTCAAGGACATACAAAGAATTCAAACACAATAGAATAGTTTGAATTTACTTTTTAGGTATTATTACATTGTCATGTTTCATATAATGAAACATAATGTATAAACACAAATAATTATACATCCAAGCTCGAATAGATTAGGCATAATTTAACTTACTAATTTGAAGCTTACTGAATTGTAACTAGTTATTTTCCATAATCTAAAGTTGATAATGTAACCTAATCGAATATAAAGTGATAAGTTACCCCTTTGCATCGAAATATATATACATGTCAGTGTTATTACAACAATGAAATCTTTTACTACGTTTGTTACAAAACACAGTAAGTTGGTAATTCAAAAAATTCTCATTCCTAAACAGAAGTAATATCATAAGTTATTACATGTAAACCATACAAAGGTATTTCAAGCATTTTTGTTCAAGCTGTTGAAAGTTTCATGTTGATTTGAATTGTCAGTTGTCTATGCAATTTACATGAGCATTGTGTAAAACGTTTGCATTTGATCTCTGTAATTATCATATCAGGTGTAATTATCACGTATATCAATGAACTCAGTCTCTATTGATCCATCGTCAATAAAAGCTGGATAGTATATCAGTTACGGTATCGATACACATACGTATAATCATTCAATCAGATTACAGTAATGAGATAATTGATCACCTCTTTCAACCTTGAAATAACAGCCTCCGGTAGAATGCATATGTAGTTACGTCCTTGTTGAAATGTTTGTCCCGTGACAAGTGTAAAATAAACAGATGCTCTGTTGTATCATTGGACAACTTGCTTTATGGAGTCATGCCCCTCTCTGTAATGTTTATGCATGCATGCACATCTGTAATCTTATGAACCTCGTTTGCATTCAGTATAAATATAGGCACGTCCATCTTCATAAATATTGGGGGGTGGGGTGGGGGTTGAACTGCAAGTATATACACTATAATAATTCAGTATAGTGTCATTTCGTGAATTCTGTAATACATGTACTTTAGTTTGGATACTCATTCATATCAAGGTGAAGATTATATTTACATGTACAGGAAACCATTATGTTTTATGTACTAGTTGTGTGCATAAAATCTATATGAAAGTAAATACTATCTCTACTCAATGGTTGGGTTTCAATCGCTTTGTTTTACTTATCAAAAAACACTAAAATGAGGTCAAATAAAGTGTCTATCTACTCCTATTTGTCTTATTTGTATATTTCATACATCGTTACCAGTGTGTATGTTTACAAGACACAAACTGTTACATGATAGCTTGAGTTGATAAAGCCGAAACCTAGCATATCGACTGGTCAACGACATAGCCAAAAATCAATCTCTATCCCAGCTGTTGAGTGACCAAACGTGCTCTTCAGAAATTTCGCCCACGCCCCATCACCTGTCCTTTCCTCTGTGACAGGTATCTCATGATACGATTGGTCACAGATAACATATAACCAGCCACTATATTGAACAGTTGAGATACCGAACGTTCTATTCGGGAAATTTGATGACGCCCTATCACGTGACTCTTTGTTTTATGTCTGTGCAAGGAATATGTAGTATACATTTTTTATATGTATGTTTGTATGGTCACGTATGTTTTCTGCATTAAATCTAGATGAAACAAAGTGCCAAGCTATGAATGTGCTCTATGTTAGTCACAGACTAGCGTAATAGTACTTTCATTAAAATAATTCATATACACTAGAAATGTATCGGCAAAAACGCTATTTTCATCGAAGCTTATAAAGTATGTAAGTAAATTCTTCTTTACAGTATGTCATTGTCATAGATGTTTTGTAAATTTAAACCTCACACACTGATATGAGAGAAAGAATTTGTTTATGTGCGTGTCATCTCTTACATACAAAGAATACATGCATATTGTGATAAAATATAAATGTACAAGCCGCCAAAGGTCTACAAGAGAATATTGCAATCAAATTACATAAAACTTTGCAATACATGATATGTATTCACACCTGCTTTCCTTCAACATATATTGTTACAACACAATTCAACAATCAGGACTTGTTTGTACGACTAGACAGTTTCCTGTCATCACCGAAACCTGCCAGGGAAATCAGGTTTGATTAGCACTAATTAGTCTCGGCACAGTGATTGGACCATCAGCGAGGGGTTCCAGGTGTTGAGTAGTGAGGTGGCTCTCGGGCTTAATGAGTTAAATCAATACAAGCAAGGGTGAAGGTCACACAATAATAAACCGATAATGAGTATATTTGGTTTACTCCCATAAGAACTGCATCCCATTTGAACTACATCCCAAATTAACTATAGGGATTAATTAGGGATTAATTATCTGAGTAGAGGCACCCCCATGGCATGTAATGAGCACAGCCCATCAGCTCTCCCAGAAGAACTACATGCTTAAACTCCTGTTGACCAGTAATTATGTTGTTGTAGAGGTAATCTGATAACCAGAAAGTACAGAAAAGAGAGAAGGGTATGTTGTAGTTAGTGAATGTTCTTGTATTCATATGATAGGGAAAAAAACACACCAAGCTTAGTATATTGGAGTAAAGGTAAAGGTATATTGTAGTAAAGGCGAAATATAAACGAATGAGTTTATGTTAAAATACTATTGTTGTAGACTGCAACCCAGGACCTCGATGCAGTTGGCTACTTATTGAAGCTGGGTTGACAAGTTCTACATGGATCAGATTGAACACTGAGGATGAAAGTGACACTAAATTATCACACTAAATATTTAAGCCTATCTATAGATGAACTATCTATACATCTACATATAAAACTCCACACTTTATCTGCACAAGATCATTCGGCTGTCAACGGTTCTTCGTGCATACAATGAAAAGTAAGCGTCGTCATGGGTGACACATAACGGTAGTAGTTATGTCATCATCATGCGTATGATGTTACAGTTAGTGACAATATGTAATATGTGATAGATATATAAGACATATCTTCTTAGGGAGTTGAAAATGCTGTTCATAAAGCAGTAAAAATATGTTTTATTTGTTTTGTGTTGGTTCTGCCACACATGCGGCTTAGAGGCTTATTTGTGGGAATTAAGCCTTCCAGTCCCCATTAAAAACGGCGATGGTCTGTCGAGAGACATCCTTCTATGTGCCGCCAGCCTAGACCCAAAGTTCCTAACACTGAGGTATCAGCCGGCTTGCCAGTGTGATGGTTAGAGCGTTGGACTCGTAATCCAGGGTTCACGAAAGGTATCCGTAATATTGAGCGATGACTTTATGGAGTGGGTCTGCCTTGAATTCCTCGAAGTGGATTAAGGAGTACGGGACATCGCATTCTCGGGTTTTGAAGCTATAATCGATTAACGTATGCATGAGGCGTTGTAACAGTTCGGTGCCCACGAGACCTAAACTATCGTACAGGCTAGTGAATTTCCCTCGACTGATGACTCGACGCAGGGCGGCGTAAATGTCGAAGCTATGGACATCCACCCCGATGCGTCTGAACAACCATTTCTCGATCAATCTCCACATGTTGATAATGAGAGACATGAGGCAATACCGTGTTGTGAGGGACGATCTTCAATTCCTTGGACGAATCCCCTACCCGGTCCGTCTTGCAAGTAATACAGATTTGGTTCGTCGTCTTTGATGTCAACTCGGCAGATGCAGTACGTTTTCATGGACCATACGGGGTCTGTGGCACGACGTTTGTCCCCTCCTTCGAGTTCACCGGGCTGGTACAGATACCTCACGACGACCTGGTCCGGTAGTTTTTTTTTCTTTGCCGTGACGCGATGGCGCAGCGGATTTCATTCGAATGGCTTCGACGGGTCTTTTATCGAGTAGTCCAGTGACTTCCGTTGTTGATCACCAACACCACTCGTGGTAAGTGTACGACACATTCCGTCGATCGTTGTTCTGGCTTGGCCATCTCTTGGGCATACTAATGTCCGAACAAACGCTCAGCTAAAGTCCTGTTAAATCTTTCGACGATGGCTTGGCTTCAGTGAGCTCCGACCACGCTTTGTCTCACCTGGACTTCATGTTTCGATAACAGTTGCGAACGGCCCCCATGAACTCGCGTCCAGGATCGACTTGTTATTCGGTCGGCCAGGTCAAGCGACTGCATTTGTAGATACGTTCTAAGGCCTTAGCAACTTGACTCGAATCTTTGGTCGTTAACGGCTCCGCTTTCTTGTAGTGACTGGCAACATCCATGATGGTCAGGGCATACTTGTACGTTTTGTTTCTCACCCTGTCGTGCAGGAGAAACAGGAGGTCGGCTTGATGGGTATGATTGGGTATGGAAATGTCAAACTTTCTTCTTGGGATGTATCGGGGAGCCGGTAGGTACACTTGCCAGATCGCTTGTTTTTTAAGCCAAGCTTTGGCGGTATCCTCGGAGACGCGAGCGGCTTTGGCTAGCTTCGGGATGGCGCCCACATCTTTCCAGTAACTCTGAGGGCTGTAGTAAACCTTCTCCATGATGTATACACGCTATCGTTCATTCAATAGTCTGTCTAGGCCTTGACGCATCGAGTGGAGTTTCCTTTATTGGGGGTCTCAGAAACTCCCAGCGCGTCGAGGCCTAGACAGACTGTTGGTATCCATAGCTATAAGTGTGGATGCCATCGTTCTAAATCCATCGTTTGGTATCCAGGGGCGACAGCGAGGTCTTGTTGAGAGTGATGCCGTAGATGTTGTGTTTGTCGCTTCTCAACGCATTTATGGGGTGTTTGAACATGCGGTTATCGAAGAGAGCCTGTTTGAAGAGGGTGTGTTTGATGAGTTGTTTCACCACATATTTCTTGACCCCTTTCGCCTTTCGGATTTCGTCGTCATCGGCTTTTTAATTGAATACATTTTAGGCCTTAACCCGACATTTCCACGATGGGTGTCCCAGCGCATTCATCCTTCATCTTGCAGAGGACCTTTTTATTGGTTGTCCTGTGTAGGGCGTGGTCTGGGGGTAATCGCTGGTGTCGTACAAATCGATGTGTTTCGCCATGTCCTCGTATACGTCCTCGGTATGTATATTCAACAACAAGGAATCGGTGTCCGTGTACAGCAGCTCGCATCGATCGCCATACTGTTGTTTGAGTCGGTTGTAATAAAAGTCGTAGATCAAATGTTTGGAGAGGTCAAGAATGCTCATCCCCACGTAGACGGGCTGGTTGAGCTTAATGTGGCTTTTGTTCATGTGTAGCGCTGCCAAGTCGTTATCGAATAGCTTGCTCCGGTTGAATGCTGGGCTGGCTATGAGTTTCCTGAGTTTTTCTTCCTCTTGTGATCGCACGAGTTTGACCGTCACCTGTTTTCTCAAGTTTTTGCATGGTTTTGCCGAACACTGAGTTGTTCATCAGTTTGTAGAGGTTTTTCTCGAAGTCGTTGGTGGCCTGTTTTCGCAGCTCAGCGTTCAACCGAATGTAAGGTTCCATCCAGGGACTTTGATCGATTGCAGGACCCGATGTATTTTAGTCAGCTTCATGCCCAGAGACAAGTACAGTTGCAGATTCCGACTTGGTCTTGTACATCAAGTTTGGAAAGGGTTTTTCCACGTTGGCCAGCTTATTTTTCCCGAGCAACGTTAGTTGATAGTCCGACATCCAATCTCGGTTCACCGTCAACTGTTCGGGAGCCAGCGGATAGCTGTTGTGAGCAGCGTGCAATGCCACGGGATACTCCAAATCCACTTCTGAGGATGAAGCCTTTGTTCAAATCCGGCGCTCGTGATATCGATCTCATCGTCCCACCATTCGAACCCCCTGGTGGGTAGAGACTGACTCATAGCCCAGCCGTACAGGTTGTTGGCGTCAAGATAGAGGATGTGGTTGGTGGGTTGACACGAGTCAATGTATTTGTTGTTGGCTTTCGCATACCGTTTGGAGACCATGGAAATCCCACCGCGCATCCCTTTCTCGATGAACAGATGCATGTCGTAATCCGTGAGCAATTCCAGTTTAACTCTGGTTTTCTTCAAGAGCGCATCCCACGAGAGACCGGGGCTGGTGTAATACCAAGCAGGGTCAAGTTGATACTGTTTCAAACACGTTGTTCTAAAGGTCTCGAACACATCGGCCAGCAGCAGGACGTCCGTTTTCAAGTAGAGGTTGTGATATTCGCCTAAATGTTGACAGCCCAGTTTCTCCCACATGTTCTGGGCATGGTCGTAATCGTCCTGCGATATAGGGGACTCGGTCAAATGGCTGTAAATGGGCTTGATGCAGTTGATGGGGGGTAATCGTGGCTCCTCAAATTTAGGCCAATCGTCCATGTACTCGTACGGGTACACACCCTTCCATAGCAGCAGAGGTCAAGTCGCTGCGTAGGTGTATCAATCGGTGATGGGGAAGTTATCGATGGCTTTGACCAAACTATCTAGCGATGACAGGAGAAACTGTGCACTGTTGATAAATCTGAGACCGTTGAGCGAGAAGGAGATGTATTTTTCCATGTTGTTGGGGATGCATTTGATATCGCCATCGATGTTCGAGATGGCTTGCATGATCAAGTGAGCATCGTACCCTCTCAAATTATGGAACACCACGGGGATAGGGAGGGTTTGGGGAATGATTCTAAGCTGGAGGTTGCACGCGTTATGGGTGGCACTTCGGTATCGACCGGTGATGTGGCAATGATCTCTCACGACATCCCCCGTTCAGGGATTGGTCGCACACGTGGCAGCGCTGAGCATTCTTGTGAGCGACTTTATCCTCCGGCGTCATATCCATGGGAGCAGGGTCCGACAAAGCTTCCCTAATTTTTGTTTCTTCGTGTTGTAAGAACGTGAGAAACGTTTCAGCCGTGTCGGGACCTCGGTAAATCACGGGAGTCTCCGTTTCACCGTGGCATCGAACGACCACATACCCGAACCCGCAGGCTTGGTGTTCTTGCGTTTTGTATGTGAAACTGCGTTCGGTCGACCGTTTGATGAGCGCTTTGAAGTTGGCGTAAGGCATGGGCATTTGATGAACGTTAAGAAGTTTTCCTGTTCTCGAGGCATGTCGATTTGGATCGCCGTTTCTCCCACGCCGCGGCAATCCTCCCGGTGCGCTTCCAGCATGTCTTCTCGACTACCCGTGCAGGCATCGTTTGCAGAAGTGTTTCTTTTCCTTGTGGTTCGATTGATCATAAAACAGTCAGCTTAGATTCTTATTCCACGTGTAGTGATACTGGTCGCCTTTTTTGATGAGAAATAAATTGATTCTGCGCACATCATTGGGCCTCGAGCTGATTCGATGCACGATCGTCGTGTCCGAAGACGTTGATGGCTAAACGGTTTTGTTTTTTCATCTTCGTCATTTGAGAGATGGGTGTGGGTGCATCTACACCATCAAAGTTCAGCCTATCGTCTGCGGGATAGCTTGAAGGTCTGTTCGCCTCTTTAGAATCGGCAGCGAATAAGGCAGATCTCAGCGCCCATCTTAAGCAGTGATCGTCTTTTTAACGTTCATGATGGCTTGTTTGTTCTTGTAATACGGAGGCAAGTCTAGGTACAATCCCCCTCTGAACGGTATGTAGTTTGCTATATCCAAATAGATGGTGTTGATACTTCCCACCACCAACCCGGAGCCCCTGTGCATCCATCGTTCAAACGATTCTTCTTTTTTTTTTGTATTGAGGGTCGAAGGGATTGAGTCGGATTGAAGTACGACTTCCTGCTTGCCTCTGAAGTAAGGCTTGATGGACTCGGTACTGCCCTCAGTCTGCTGTTTGTTGAGCGACATGTGAATGGTCAACTGGTATTTGATACTTTTTAAATCATGCAACTCTTCTTAGACTTTGTCGTCGATCAGAGGTTTGCTGGTGACGTCGATGTTAGACTGCACAGTCATTTTCCAGCCTCTCAGATACTTGACCACGGCTTGGTCTGTCAGCACGAATCTCAACTCGACCGGCTCGGTGTCTTTCAACAAGGTGAGCAGTTGGGCTGTCCTCATGCGAGAATAACCCTTCAATCCCTGTGTTTAAGGTCTCGTGCAGTAGGGGGCTTGACATATTTCATGTCGAGCAAGGTGAGCAGTTGGGGTTTCCTCATGCGAGAATAACCCACCAATCCACGACTTTTAGCGAGAGCTTTGAGTTCGCTGATGGTAGTCATGAATGCTATATCCACATGCAAAGTCAAATGTCTAATTGATTTGCTATATCCCCAGCAAAGTCAAATGTCTGATTGATATGATATATCCACATGCAAAGTCAAATGTCTAATTGGTTTTCAAGGGAGATAACTCCATCAGCCTTCTCGTTGACATGTTTTGAAATGAAGCACTCATAAAATCATTTTTTTAATTTTATTCTGAGGAGTCGGTTACGTTCGTGGGCTTTACATAAACCATAATGGCATTTCACTCCAATACCGCATACCGAGCACGTGTAATTCACAAAACCCTTTCGGGTGGACATCATGTGTATGCCGCAATACTCTTCGGTCCTGCATTTCTTGCTGCAAGTCTCGGCTTTTCCCAGAAGCACATATTGACAACGATACGGAGCGGGTCTCATCTTCGCTATATGCCCTTAGATATATTTTAGACTAATTGTTTGGCGTTCCATACGGTCGCGGCTAACCCGAGCACGATGAAGATCAGCTCGCAGTCTTGCTGTGTCTTGGGAGGGATGAAATACTGGGAGAGGTGTGGTTTTCGCGTTGGAGTTGGGCGTTGATGAAATCGATTCTGTACTCGGCTTGCGCGGCCTGCAGTTGCTCCATGGCAAAATGATGACGTTTCCGTTCCGATTCGATCTCGGCGGCATTGGATGTGCCTAATCGTGAAAAGAGATAATTGCTCTATTTTTTTATGAAATTGATTCTTTCCACACGTTTTTTTTATACACCTCCGAGGCGTTCATCACCCACACTCTCTCCGTGTACGATTTATTGACGTGTATCGTAGGGCAAAGAATCACGATATGATCGAAGACATATCCAAGACAAACACGGTCTTCCCGCATCCTGTCTGACCACACACGATGGCGCAATGAGGATCGCGAGGCAAATCAATATTAATAAATGGCTTGCACGAATCTTCCATTGTCTATATTAAGCTGCGTATCCATAATCATGTACAAATAAAGGTTTAATTTACCCGCAGTTTGAGCCTTCTTGGTGATTTGGATGGTGATCCCCTCGTCATGCAGTCGATCGTCGTCCGTGGATCGCATGTCCAACCACAGCGCGTATTTGGTCGTCAGGTACTCTCATAGCGTCATGTAGGTGAGACCGAGGTCCTTGACGATCGTGTTGATTTCCGGCGGGCACTTGATCGCCGGTAATTTTTTGAATCTCATCCCACTGATGGTAAGCACACATGCCTTGGCTGAACAGCTGGTTGGGCACGCCCTCGATGGTCACCTTGACTTTGAGAATCTCGGGGTTCAAAAACTTTTCGTTGACCCTTCGAAAATGACGAAACCAAGTCGACGGACGCTCGGCTGGACAAATCCCCTGGTACTGGCTCAACCCAGGTTCCCCACGACTTCTCGTTTATCATCATTGGATTCCAAACTGATCTGGAAGGACAGGTGAGCCGTCCCCAGAACGATGACGTCGTTCGCACCCAGGTTGGGAAAGCGCACCAACAGCGTTTGGTTTTCGTCGATCGTGCTCGGATTGTTGGTGATCATCACCGATTGACGCATGGCTTTGACCGCCAGGGGTTCTCTCTATTTTTGGAAAGGATTGAGTTTTCGTCCGTAGGCCAAGACAGTGTTTATATTGAAAGTATGTTTTTGTATCTTTAATAGAACCATGGCTGAAGGTGGGTTTGGTGACGATATTCCCATGGACGATTTGGGGGATGATAGAACCCCTTTGCTTGATGATGATGATGATGATGATAACATAGATACTTTGTTAACGGCGACCTCTTGAGCGACAAACTCTTAAAACCATCAACAATTATTACGATGCTTTAAAACGAGATAAAAATTACGTCGAGCCACCGTATCGAGACTATTCCAAGTTTTTGATCGATAGGAAGGGCACGCTGCGATTGAGAGCTGATGCGAAAATCGATCAGATGAAAACCCTCACGAGAAAACCGCTCGCTGTCGACTCTGGCGGGAAAACACAGCATCCAATTCGTTCACGATGAATTAAACCTGCGAGATTACGGCGGCGCATGACCCAAACTTCCACCCAAGGTCGTCCAAGATCTGCAAAACGTAAGGACTGGACTCGACAATATCACCACCGGAGACGTGCCAAAGAAACGTCGGACAACATCGAAAAATATTGCACACGTACGCGGACGAACCCTTGCCCGGGTTCGAATTTGCCTTCCGGGAACTGCGAGGGCTAGACAAGGCCTTGAGAACCATTGGTGGATTGCTCATGGACAACATGGCCAAACTGAAAGAACTCAACGATCGTATCGCTTATGAGACAACCAAACTCGAACAAGCGGATGATATGGACGACAACGTCAGATCAAGGAAAGGCTATGTCAGTTGCACGACAAACAATAGACCTGATTAGAAGTGGTGTCATACAACCAAGAAGCGCTTCGATCGCAGATCGGCCGTGTGCGACAAACCATCGACTGAGTTTTGAACGAGGACACCACGTTGGCCGACAGGATCCGAACATTGTTCCAGGAACAAGGGATCACCATCGCCAGCCTTCTGACGGCTTTGGGCTTCATCTAGACCCTGGTCTTAGTGCTGACGGGAGGTGGAGGTACAACACCACCACCACCACCAAAAAAAGGTGGCGACGTCAGAGACTGGATAAAAATACAGTTGAAATCGATCGGGGAGCCCTGGCGAGACTGGCCGGCAAAGCCACAGAAGCCGTGCCCGGCTTCTTGGGCAGAATCGCGTCCTGGTTGCTGGGCTTCTTGTCGAAAACGGTCACGTGGCTCGGCCAGAACCTGTGGGTGGTCATCATCGGCCCAGCCGGCCTGTTGTAAGTCGCCGCTTAAGAAGTTTTAACCAAATGAGGCACACCCAGACTGCGATTCCGCCGACCACCAGCGCGCTGTTTTACGATCGAGGTGTTGCTGATGTTCGACTGCCGATGTGGGGTGTGGTGGTGGTGCGGGAGAAACGCGGGGCGACTCTGGGGGTGGCATCACGATCCCCGTTTCGCCTGTATGTGTGGGTGGTGGGACTCGACTCACGTTAACATCAGGGTTGACGCCCAACTTTTGATCGGCGGTCGCGATGATGATTTTGTTGTTGTAGCCCACCACTTTGTGGATGCTCAGTCGCATGTCACTCGGAGCCATGTACAGTCCCACGCCGAACACGTAGTCGACTTTCGACCGGGCGTATTCCAACGTGTCTTGGTAACACTTGATGGCCGTTCAGCTGGTCTAGCGATGGCATCCTTGACGTTGGCCACGAACTGTTTCTGCGAGTGGTTAGCCATCCCTTCACCGATGATGCCGGAACACATATGTTCGAATCGAATCGTTCAATCTGACGACACTGGCACGAGTAAACCCTTTCAAAGTGTCCAGCATGAACATTTTCCAATCGTCGCGGGTCCCTGCTCAAGCCTCCAAACGCGGTAATCCTTGCTGTCGTCAAGAGCCATGTAATCGTCAAAAGCCATGCAATCTTTCACCAGCTGTTTGCTGGCTTTCACGAGAGACATGTTGTGAATGATTGGAATGCCCAAACCGTGGTTTGGACCCAGCAAACGCCAATCGACTGTCTTCGGATCTTGATCGAATTCACCACAAACGCGTTCATACGCACGTCTATCGTAAGGATTGTTTACCACTTTCCACGCCTTGTCCTGCGGAATCGGGGCACCGAT
Source organism: Haliotis rubra (assembly GCF_003918875.1). NCBI lineage: Eukaryota > Metazoa > Mollusca > Gastropoda > Lepetellida > Haliotidae > Haliotis > Haliotis rubra. The sequence goes on from NW_025766969.1 coordinate 1,792,016, forward strand.
CTCATTCAAAATACGTCTGATCTGGTAGTACACGTGGAACGAGAACACGGACCGACTCAGTTCATCGCGACGCGTGTCGTTCAACGTCACACTGCCCCCAGTCATCGTGCACCACACGGTGAAATTGAACTGATTCTGCCAGAACTGCATCGGGTTGTGGAACCAAGCGTGTACCGTTTTCACATTCGTGACCGAAAACCAATACTTTTTAAATACATCGATAAATCGAGTTCGGAAATATAACCATCCTTTGCATCCACCACGATCTTCATTTGCATCAAATCAGCAGCACTTATATTATCGCTTTTAGGATAAAACACTCCCGGCATGTACTTAGGTGTAGTAGACATATTGAATGTATATGGTAGTGTCTCGTCTATATCTAACATGTACGTCATGCACGACTGATAATATTCAAGGTGAACGTCCTTCCACGCTGCTGTGAGCCGTTCCGGTGAAAACAGAAAAGTGCAACGACGGCAGAATGGAAACATTACAGTACAGAAAGTTAACATGGGGTTAAAGTTAACATCTCCGAACTCAAACTATCTGGTTTAGATATAAGACATAAACCCATGCATATCAGCTATCTAAGCGCCACGCTTCACATGAACAACGATGACTTGAGCTTCGGGTCCCGGAACGGCAGTGTGACTGAGAAAATGTCCTTCCATCGCAATCTCCGACCTCAGGGACACGCTAGGCGTAGACGAACCCGGGGTCGAATGCAAAATATACGGTTTAGAATTAAGAAGCAATACTTACAGGCGAGCGGAAGTCCGCGGTGGTGGTGGTGGTAACCTAGGAAATTTAGACGATGTCGTAACCGGAGGTCTCTTGAAAAACATGCAGTACAATCTCGTCCTCAAGGACAATAACAAATGGGTGATGGTCCCGGTATTCGATGGCAATCTAGGCGATTTAGAAAATGTCGAGACCCGAGGTCTCTTAAAAAACACGTACCAGTTCGTCCTAACCGATGATAACCAATGGACATTGATCTCCTGCCAAATCGACTGGCTACTCGATATCACCCTCGTTTGTCCCTACGTGTTTGTGGAGTCGAGGGATCATTATTTAACGAAAGTCCACAATAAAGGGATTCTCATCGCGGCTTACGTCCCCTCTCAACGAAGAAGTGTGATCATGAGCCTCATCCCCAATAAAGCAGCGTCATTTGCTAGCGAGTCGACCGGATAGTTGAAATACGAGTTTACAGTTGGTGCTTGAATTCGAAGACATGTCCGATTTTGCACCAGGTATTCCAAACAATTCTATGCTTTATATAGAAGTCTTTCTCGGGGAAGCATCACAGGACCGAGATGTTGAAATTATACTGGGAGTAAACCTCCGTTGGCCTCGAAAACATCAAAATCATGTTTGCTCGATTTACATACAGAAAAATGTGAACGCTTACGCGAGTCTCGATGAAGTCACAATTAACTTGGAGAATAAAATTGCGAAGATTTTTTTACCTCCAAAAATCCATCTCATCAGCATAAAGTTTACGCACGAGAAATTGTCTGAGAATCAATTGAAGACTTTCCATAATACAATCATAACCATGGGCGACGTGTCAAACCCAAACCAAAGCGCCACCATCGCGTTCTCCGATCTCCGATTCGACCAACCCAGTACGGAAAACACCTTGTACGTATTGCACTTACAAAACAGCGTGTACCAACGACGAGAGGTGATACTAAAAGTTGACTGGTTTATTGACCTTATATTCATCTACCCCTACATAAGTTTAGATGATAATGGTTACGTCATTAAATTATAAAATAAGGGGATTATTTGGATGACTGCCACTCCAGCACCTCATTCAATACAACTTTTGCAAATACCAGATCATAGTTGCTCTATGTTAGCCCCCACCCATAAACAAGCCGCATTGATATTTGGTATTCCCCCATATCAAATGGATTTTATATATCCAGATTTCAGTATGAAATTACATTTGTCGCGGATTCTGGTCTTGAGATGTCCCAAGGACAATAATTGATGAGACAGGGAACGTTGCTTACGATATGAACCAGTTTATTGCCTGTGAAATACGAACATTACAACTTGAGAAAGATGTTGTGTGCGTCCGACATGGTCGTATGGTGACATGAAAGTGTCGTATATATCTTATATGAATACATCAGCAATAAACAATACAATTATAGATATAAGATTGGTATATAATAGTTATGCTATAATTGTATAATTGATAAAATATATATGACGTCACGCATAAGCGTTTCGTTCGGGATATGTACAATTGATGTGACGTCACGCATTAGCGATCAGTCAGAATTATATATAATTGATGATTTGGTATACTGTAGATATAAGATCATAATGATTGATCATTCACACACTGTCTTATGTGCAATGCTAGTGCTTTAAGTTAGTAAGTGATCCACGCGAGAGAAAGTTTACATTACGCGGTCGCGATGAATTACTAACTTAAGATATATGTTATTACTCTGTTGATGATGATAATATATATACTAGCAATGATATAGATGTAGAAATAATATATGTAGAGAGAGTGCTTACCTGTGAAATAGAACATTACAACATGAGAAAGATGTTGTGTGCCTTGTTTGAGTGGCATTTTTAGAAGTTGAGACGTACAATATGGAACACGTTTTTATGGATAACAACTTCTATATTTCGTGAGTGCGACGTTTCGATACAGATTCTTGTACCGTTGTCAAGCAAGAGTGATACATGAAGTTGAGGAGCTGCATATATATACTGTATATAACAATGAAACAACATACATTGTAATTGACAAAGGAAACAACATAATTGCCATGATTGGTTAAGCAGTAAGCTGATGAAGCCAGTGAGTACACAAAGGATAGTGAATGGAAGCCAGAGATAAATACAGGAGTAGTTACAATGAAGGAGATGTTTATACAATAGGTGCGATGTTTATACAATAGATTGGGCTTGGTGGAGGAGTGGATCATAAGCTGATGGAATGAAGTATCCTTGGTCACGGTTGATGGTGGGCTTATGGCGTTTGATGTGAATGGCTTCGGTGAGCTTGCGTTTAGTGAAGTCCGTTTGGTTGTTGGTGAGAATGGTGAAGTCGGACCACTCTATTTGATGATTGGTGTTTGCTTTGATGTGGTCAGAGATAGCTGATTTGGTGTCGGAATTAGCAACAGAGGTGCGATGTTCTTTGACTCAGGTGTTGATGGGTCGGGATGTTTCACCTATGTAGCTTTGTCCACAATCACAGTTTATTTTATAAATAACACATTTCGGGTTGTTGTTGTTGTTGACGGTGGGGTGTTTTCTTCCGTTGGCATGGAGGAGGTTGTTGAGGCTGGAGGACGCTGAGAAGGTTGTGTCTATGCCTGCCTGTTGTTTCAGGAGTCGGCTGATTTGATGTGATGGTTTACCTATGTAGGGAATGGATATCTTGTGTGCGTCCGACATGGTCGGATGGTGACATGAACGTGTCACACGTCACAGGCATGAAACACGCGAGATTTGGTGGGTAGCCGAATACAGGTGGCACGTACAACTCTCTACATATAGCCAGTGGAGAAGCAGCCCTCTGGTGAAATAAAAGGGAAAAAGAAGGCTGTCGGCGACATATTCCCCCCCTTTGGAAAATGGTGTCCTCAACATTTATAGAACAAAGGAAATGGCCAATAATGAGAGTGGAAAATAACCAAACAGAGATATTGATGAAAATATCCCCAACTGAATTAGTTAAGCTTTCAATGACAGATATGCTTTTGAAAGGAACACCAAATAACGGAAAACAATACACCTGGTACTCCTATGAAAGCTCGTAAGGTTTCAATGATCAGGAAATCATTGAAAGAAACTGACAAATCAAACTGAACAAACCAACTAAACTATGTACAAGAACTTCAAACAAAAACTTCTTCCGATTCTTTACGAACGACAGCCCCGAAGTTTGTCACCCACTGATCACTCTGCATCCAGGCTGGACGGGTTCTGAGTCGGGTAAGGCCTCCCCGACTCCGGAGCGTTGATCTGGGCAAGTGATGCAGGTTGAACGCTGAAGACGAGAGATTGCAGCATCTTCTGGTTCCACAGGAGTACTTGAGGGCGGCGTTGAAGTCGACCTTTCCGGAACAGAAATGCTGGCAGGGGAGATAACTGTGTCAGCTGCTGGCTCTGTGGTCTCTGGCTGGCTGCCAGAAGATCCTGAGAGTGGACAAGAAGTATTAGCAGCACTTGGAATCAAATCCGTGGCTCTGACTTGACTCCTCAATCTGGGCAGCAGTATGATCTCCTCTTCATCCTGACTGTCTTCTCCGGATCTGTCTGAAGCTTGAAACTCCTTCACTCGAAGTGATACCGATTTCTTGCTTCTTCCAGATTGGTGTCGTTCTGTCCTGGGCGTGTCTTGTTGGAGGGAAACAGATTCCAGTAGCAGGAGCATGTTGCGGTGGATGGTCTTCATCGGCCCCTGGCCACTCTCTTGCTTCAAAGTGTAGACAGGAATGTCCTTGTTGGGGTGTTTCACAATGACATAGACGTTTTTTTCCCCACTTGTTGGCAAGCTTGTTCCTTCCTGTAAGTCCGACAAGTTGCACCAGAACATGATCATTTGGTTGTAGAAAGGACTCTCTCACTTTCTTGTCGTAATGTTGTTTGTGGCGTTGTCCTGCCTTCCTAGATTCCTTGGAGGCTATGTTGTACGCAAACTGTAGCCGCTTCTTGAGGTTGTTAGCGTACTGAGTACAGGTAGCTTGTCCTTGTCCAAGGTCGAATCCAAGAAAGGTGTCCACTGGGAGTCGAGGGTGTCGTCCAAACATGAGGTAGAAGGGAGTGAATCCTGTACTCTTGTGACTCATGGCATTGTAGGAATGGACGAGAGCAGGTACATAATTTTTCCAGTCACTCTTCTTCTCTTCATCCAGGGTACCCAACATGTTCATCAGAGTCTGGTTGAAACATTCCATCATACCATTACCTTGAGGGTGATATGGCGTCGTTCTTGTCTTCTTTATCCCAGTAAGTTGGCAGAGTTCTCTGATGATGTTGCCCTCAAAGTTCCTCCCTTGGTCACTGTGGAGTTTAGCCGCGAATCCATAATGTACTAGAAAATTGTCAAACAGTACTTGCGCTGTGGTCTTGGCTGATTGGTTATGAGTTGGGATGGCAATAGCATAGCGAGTAAAATGATCCGTGATCACAAGGATATTCTCTGATCCCCCTTTGGATTCTTCGAGTTTGAGATAGTCCAAACAGACAAGTTCCATGGGCTGTGAAGTGTGGATGCTTACAAGTGATCCAGCTCTTACAGTGGATTTGGACTTGCGTCGGACACAATTACCACAGTTCTTAACGTACATGACATCCTCAGACATTCCAGTCCAGAAAAACCTTGATCTCACAAGATGGAGAGTTCTGTCATGTCCCTGGTGTCCTGAGTCGTCATGGAGAGACTGAAGTATGTCCTGTATCTTGTTCCTTGGTAGAACTAGCTGATGTTCAATACCTTCGATGTTGTTGATTCGTCTGAACAAGATCCCATCCTTGAGAAACAACTTGTCCCTGTCCTGAAGTAATCTTCTCACTGTAGGATCCTCAAGTGACCGCTGACGTGCTGTGAGCTTAACTCCTTCCTTGATGAGATGGATTACACGTCTAAGATGTTGTTCCTTCTTCCAGGACAGTGATGTAGGGGTCAATGGAATTATGTCATCTGGGCAAACAACTTTTTCATCACAGGATAAGCTTTCTGCAGCAATGCAGGAAGTGCAATGAACTTGGCAGATGGCCTTGATGGATGGGGGTTCGATATGAGACTCCTTGCTGTCTGAGTAATCTGGCCTTCTTGACAATCCATCGACGTCCATGTTGGTGTTGCCTGCACGATAGGTAATGATGAAGCCGTATGCTGAGAGAGCAGCGAGCCACCTGTGACCAGTGGCATCAAGCTTGGCTGATGTCAAGACATAGGTAAGAGGGTTGTTATCTGTCTTGACCTCGAATTTGTTTCCATACAGGTACTCATAAAACTTATCCTTGATGGCCCATTTGAGTGCTAAAAACTCCAGTCAATCAGCGCTGGCATCGGTGTGGACCTCGAAGGGGAGAGCGTAATCAGCATAAGCTAAGATTGGCAGTGAAGTGAGGTGCTGGATCAGGACATCAAAAGCTTTATGTTGCTCATCATTCCACTTCCAGTTAGGATCAGGTTTAGAGCTTTGTCTCTTCTTTGGTTGGTCTGTCAAGAGATCGTTGAGGGGTCTTGCAATCCGAGAGAAATCCGTCACAAAACGGCGGTAATACCCAGTGAAGCCTAGGAATCTTCTAACGTCATGCACATTGGTTGGTACGGGCCAATTCTTGAGTGCTGATACCTTCTCTGGATCCGTCTCTATCTTGCATACAACATGCCCAAGGTATGTTACGCGATCCCTGAATAACTCACACTTGGAAGGCTTTAGCTTGAGGCCATTGTCTTTCAGTTGTTGGAATACTGCTTCAATACGTTCCAAGTGTTTCTCAAATGTAGTTGAGAAGATAATGATGTCATCCAGGTAAGTTAGACACTCTTTGAGGTTGAGATCTCCCATACATTTCTCCATTAGATGCTGGAAGGTGGTAGGTGCATTGGTAAGTCCAAACGGCATTCAATTGCATTCATAAAATCCGAGTGGACTGGCTGAAAAGGCAGTCTTGTGCTTGTCTTCTTCTTTTAGCTCCACTTGCCAGTATCCTGAGCATAAGTCCAACTTAGAAAACATGGATGCTCCTGACAGACAATCTAAGGTTTCATCGATCCTGGGGATGGAATAGGTGTCCTTAACCGTCCACTGGTTAATCCGGCGAAAATCCAGACATAGACGCAGAGACTTGTCTTTCTTCCTCACCAGAACTATGTTAGACGAGAAAGGACTATGAGACTCACGAAATGGCTCCACATGTCAACATCTCATGAAGATGTTCCCTGACTTCCTCAAACATTCCAGGTGGAATTCGTCGGTGAGGTTCCTTGAAAGGAGTATCGTCAATGAGGTTGATCTCATGTTGCACAGCTGCGGTGTGTCCCAAATCAATGAGGCTCTTCGACATGATGCAGTTCCATCTTGAAAGCATAGTCAAGGCTTTGTCCATCGGTGAGACAACTGTCCGAGAGGTCAAAGGCCACTGTAGAGGTATGAGTCTCCTGGTTGGTGTTGGTCTTTGTTGGCAGAGCATCGACAGGTACTTCACTGAGCACTCGAACCTCGTGAAGCTGACAGAGTCTGGTCTTGGCAGGTATAGTGATGGTCCTGGCTGACATGTTGCAAATGCGAACAGGAACCCTGGAGGAGTTACCTCGCTTACCTATCTCAACGAGTCTTGGGCAAACTGAGAGTCCTGTCCGAAGGTCAGAGTCCAAGTCATGGTGTTCGGTGATAGCTGTAGCTCTTCCAGGCTGGTGGCACACAAGTCCATCGATGGTCATCATCTGGTTTGGTTGAAGGTGGATCTGCGTCTTGCTAGTAGATCTTACTTGTCCAAGAATCCTTGTCTTCCTTCTTCGAGTATCCTGGACCTCGACCACGTCCTCTTCTTCCTCTACCTCGAGTCCGTTGTGGCTGAAGGGAGTACTGTTATTCCTGGGTCTCATGGGTTTCCAATGCCTTCAGTCTGTCCAGAATCTGTTGGAGAAGATGACTGTCTGTTGACGGTTTCTTGGATGCCAATTCCAACTTCTCAAGCCTCTTTGTAATGTTAGACAGCTGTCGAGCACTTTGATCCTGAGGAGAGGGAGTAGATCCTTCTAGGGGTTGTGAGAATCCTAATGTCTGAGGTTGGTGCTGACTACGACTGGGTCTTGGCTTGACAGGCTGGCTGTTGTTGATTTCCTGTTCAATCAGTCGGAACGGTCTGTAGTAGTGTGTGGAAATCCATCGACGAGTAAAAAGCATGACGTGTTGCATCCTTCAATGCCAGATTCCTCAACCCTGTCCAGAACCAATTCCGTAGCATGGCCTGTCTTGTTTGTGTATCCAAGTAGGAGCCTCTATCGTTCACACTCTGTAGGATGTCCTCAAGCCTGATTCCCCGTGAAGCCACTGTTTCCAAATCCTTCTGAGTTGCCTGAGAGCTGAAGATGTAATGCTGTCATCCCTCATCAAGCAACGAACCTCAAACTTCCAGTTCTCGAAAGTTGTCTCCCCTTTCTGCACTGGTTCTTCACCTGAGAAGGCTGAAATTCTTGGTAGCGGCTGAAGTGTAGGCCATGGTGCAGGTGGATAGGTTGAAGGAGGGAAAGGAAACAATTCTGGTGTAGGGACATAAGATGGAAAACTAGGTGTGGAGAAGTTTCTTGAGTGTGGTGTAGAAGAAATGGGTACGCAGCGAATGGTGTATTTCCCAGTCCCCTGAAGATAGGTCAACATCCTGGCTTCGTCCTCTTCGGAAATACCCTCGGACTTGATCTCCCAATCTTCACCGCTGTGAGCCATGTTGTCCTCGATCCATGATATAACGAGTGAAATGTAAACACAAATGACCAGCAAAGAAAAGCGTGAACTGTTTACTGGTTTATACAACCACGAGTAGACCCAGCAGGGTAACTACGGTAGTAACATATAAACTATGCTGATACTATTACACTAGGTAAAGTATCTACTGTGCACAAACAGTAAACAAGGAATAGCAAACATAGTGATGCAAGAGCCAAACGCAAGCGCAACTCTAAGAGTTACTACAGTAATAAATGCTAAGGGTATGCAGAGAGTATAAAACTTGCACAAGTGTGCAAATGCAAACTTGAGCATCCAACAGCAACAAACTTACCCAAGGCAAAGGACAAACAACACCATGATAAAGAACAAATGCAACACCAGTTGATACGAAGCAAAGGGAGGCAATCGCCTATAGGATAGGGCGAGGGAAGCAGTATAGGATAGTGAAAATGGAAAAGACCCTAAGTATATTATCCTAACAGTTTATAAGATTAACAAACGCGGACGCGGAAATGTTAATGCGAGTGCATGGCTGTATAATTAGTGCAAATGAAAATGACTGACGCGTACACACAAGCAAACAATAAAATGTAAACAATCAACTATTGCAACACACTAATATAATACTTAAGTATGCAGTGTCGTATTTACAGACAATATAGGTAGCTTGTTTATTTATAAATAGATCTAAACTTGTCTAAACTAATCTAAATTAATCTAACTAAACTAATCTAACTAAATGAACTAATTAAACTAATCTTACTAATTAAACTAATCTAACTAATATGATGAAGCCAAGTTATGTAAATATTGCACAGTTATGCAAAATTCAATGCATTCATGCAATATTATGGCATGTAGACAAATGTCAATAGTATGAATACAGCTGATCCATGAAATCAATGCAGATGTCAATGCTATGAATATAGCAAATTCATGGATATAAATAGAATGTCACATATAAAATGCACATTAGCAGCTGAATGTCTCCCAATGTCTCACTGATGATCACAGATATCACATATCACGTTTATCACAGTCTTGTTTAGAGTGTCACATGTATATATGGATATAGCAGATAAGGTGTAGAATATATAAGATGTAAAGTGTCTTATCACTGTCAAATAGAAGTTGATATATAAACACACGAAATCATTGAGCGCAAATCTCACATATATGACGATCCTTGAAGATGACGTCGAGGTGAGCTGTACCGTGACGGTGTCGTGATGATATCGTGGGGGTGTTCTTGGTTCGTTGGCACTGGTTGACGGCGATGTTATGATGACCCCCGGTCCCTGTTTGGGTGCTAATTGTCGCGGGTTCTGGTCTTGAGATGTCCCAAAGACAATAATTGATGAGATGGGGAACGTCGCTTGCGTTATGAACCAGTTTATTGCCTGTGAAATACGAACATTACAGCTTGAGAAAGATGTTGTGTGCGTCTGACATGGTTGTATGGTGACATGAAAGTGTCATATATATCTTATATGAATACATCAGCAATAAACAATACAATTATAGATACAAGATTGGTATATGATAGCTATGCTATAATTGCATAATTGATAAAATATATATGACGTCACGCATAAGCGTTTCGTTCGGGATATGTACAATTGATGTGACGTCACGCATTAGCGATCAGTCAGAATTATATATAATTGATGATTTGGTATACTGTAGATATAAGATCGTAATGATTGATCATTCACACACTGTCTTACGTGCAATGCTAGTGCTTTAAGTTAGTAAGTGATCCATGCAAGAGAAAGTTTACATTACGCGGTCGCAATTAATTACTAACTTAAGATATATGTTATTACTATGTTGATGATGATAATATATATACTAGCAATGATATAGATGTAGAAATAATATATGTAGAGAGGGTGCTTACCTGTGAAATAGAACATTACAACATGAGAAAGATGTTGTGTGCGTCCGACATGGTCAGATGGTGACATGAAAGTGTCACAGGCATGAAACGCACGAGATTTGGCGGGTAGCCGAATACGGGTGGCACGTACAACTCTCTACATATAGCCAGTGGAGAAGCAGCCCTCTTGTGAAATAAAAGGGAAATAGAAGGCTGTCGGCAACACATTCAACACTCATTATAGAATGCTATCTTGGAAATGCCCCCGAAAATGAGGTGATCCTTTTGGATGGGTTAAACATATGCTGGGGTAGCAAACATAAACATCAACGTTGCCGTATTTATATACAACCTGGAACAGTTCCCACGACCAACCTCGTGGGAGTTTTTGTTTGTATTCCAGATACCACGAAATCCATTATAGTATCAAGGGTTTATTTATATGACAATCTCAACCTCATTAGCTATAAATACATTAATCAAAGATTGTCGGAGGACCAATTGAAGCTTATTTCCTAAAATTATAATATACTCGAGATGGGATTGTATCCGGCCATGGACGAAGTGGCTCAAACGCTCGAAACTGTGGATGGATTTCGTTTGCGACAAATCAGCGAAATCAAAGGTCAGCTGGAACGAGAACGCGACATGTGACTCAGTTTGCACAAAAAATACCACCCTCGTTGCAGCCAGCATGGGATTAGTTGTAGTAGGCATCGGCTTATTATCCACCATCATGGCCGCACCCGTCGTCCTCAGGTTAGAAATAACTGCCGGGGTATCGGGGGGGGGGGGGATAGCCCTTAAATTCATTTCACGTCGTCTGCAAAGGAAAGCGCTGAAGCATGATGAGATCAGGCCAAAGCCAAGTTAAACACGATCAACAATCATATTTCAACCGCGATCACCGATAGCAAAATCTCTGAGGAAAAGTTTCTTTTGGTGATGTCGGAAATCACAAAATACCACCAAATGAAAGAAGAGATTCGAACCAAGACTCAAAAAACAAGGATCTCATCAAAGATTCACTTTAAACTGTTTTGTAGATGTGAACATAGCCTAGTAAAAAAATAATAAACCTTGCAACACAAACTGTTCAAGAAACCCACATTAAACTGTTTTGTAGATTTTAACAATGCTATAGCTAAGTGCTCTAGGTCAACCCGACCCTAGGCAGTCAGGTGAGAGCAGCCAGGCAACAGCTACTGTTTAGATCAATGCACATCATGCAAACTGTTTTTGTAGATTTTAACATTGTTCTAGCTACGTGCTCAAGGTCAACCCGATCCGAGAGCAGCCAGGCGAGAGCAGACTGGCCGTACAGGTGGCTGTGCATTCAAGCTATTTATTACTCATAGGCTTTCCAAGCTTATGTAACCCGATTTTAAAATAATTGATTGTGGCTTCTAAAAATGCGTAACCATCATATTTCGATTTCACCCTTGGGGAATTGTGGCTACTGGGGACATTTTGCTACTTTTTTTAACCTTTCTATCTTTCTATCTTTTTTTTGCACATCGAAGGATGTCTCTCGACAGACCATCACTGTTTTTAATGGGGGCTGGAAGGCTTAATTCCCACAAATAAGCCTCTAAGCCGCATGTGTGGGGAGAACCCCCACTGTACTACTACTTGGGCAAATCCATTAAGCAGATGCAGGTGACAGCATGTAGTTAATCTGTGCACTGGACCATAACGTGTTGTTTTAAGCTGTAGTTCTTATGGGAGGACACCGTATATTTGGATGGCTACATTGCATTTAATACAGTCATGCATAATCAAAAATTATTTGTAATCATTCAAATGTAATCATTGCCAGATCAAACACAACTTTTAGATTACGTGACGTAGAGGTCTTGGTTAAAGAATCCCTTAACAAAATCACGACTGAAACTTGGCAAAACAACAGGCAACTGTGGCACCACTTGTCATCCCTTTCAGTCGTGACTATGACACTACGACAGACGAGGTACCGACAGGTCTCCCGGAATAGATTTTGAGATGTCCCCCGCCATGACTGGCTGTTCCGTTTCTGCGGTTTCACCCTGCCGCGACAGATAACAACTTTTGCGTTTTCAATGATGATAGTCTCTGTAAGAACTTTTTTGGTGGAGTCCGGAAAATTTTCAAATATAAGAAAGCTGTTGGGTATTAGTAAATGATAAACATGTGTACTATTTATATTTATGTGGCAATTTTGGTACAATGATAAAATTTGCAATTCATCGGTCCGTTTCTGACTCAAACGGACTGTACTTATTCTATGCAAGCCATAAGTTTTGCCTCTTTTACATGCATTTGGGAGATCGGCTCCCAAACCGAAACTCGTTTAGACCATGCGGTCTAGCCTATCACCTTATACCTCCTTCCCCGGAGAGTTTCACGAAACTAACATGTTGCCAGGAGTATGGATAAGGAATAGGCCTAAGTAGGTGAGGTAAATTGGTGAGTGACACGTGTCATTTGTATTATAAATTAATTGTCGTGTCTCAGCCTACTCAAAAAGATCTTGCACTTAAGTACCAAATTGGCAGGCAAACATTTTCGAAAATGTTGAAAAAGCGTCAAGTGTATGAAACTAAATTCGAACAAAGCATCAATTCAAAAACAAAACGTGTGAATGAAAACATTAAATTAACAAGATATTTTACGGCACATGGAAGATCATTCTCATGCCCTCTATACCAGCATTTTTTGCCGCTCCCAAAGAATGCCGGTTTAGAGGGCTTCCACTATATGTATGAGATGAGACATAAATATACAAATTCTCTCTCATATTATTGTTTCAGTTTAAATTTTACAAAATATCCATTCACATTACGGGATTATAAATTATTGATAATAACAGATTTTAGAGAAGAAATGATTTACTTGCTTTATAATCTTCTACAAAAGTAACTCTTTTGCGGATACATTGCAGACACCTAATCGCCAGCACACAAAGTCTGCCGCCTTACCCACTCAGCCACTGTCGCTTCCACAAAAATGGAAGTCTGATAACTGGTACTCTAGAATGCAGACTATGTGTACCTCTCTGATAAGTGTAAATTGGCACGGCTCCCAATCAAGCTATGATTATGCAATGCCATTTAGAAAGTGGTCAATTGTAAACCAAAAGTCACTGTGTTCTTTAATCTGATTGGTTGAAAAACGTGATCAAATGGTATTCGATTCCCGGAAATTTGCTGCGTATTAATACATGCAAACATCGCTCATACCTTTGTATTGTTACATCGTCAGCTGTGATGACGTCATTAAAATCATATTGTAGAGTCGGAATGACGTCACAAATGAGCAGCTCCAGAGGCTACAATGGGAAACAGCCGAAACGGCCGGCTGATGACATTTCACTGCTGTACCCGTACTCGATGTCAATGAGTGCAGACACAAAAACGTGTGTGGACCTTTTGGTTTACTTTTGTGTTTACAATGTCGATAAACATCATGTGTTGGCCAATTTCCGGGTGTTATTGAGTATTTGAAGCACGGGAATATTTAATTTGAAACCTCCGGCTGACGCCGTCGGTTCCAAATAAATTCCCGTGCTTCAAATACTCATTGTAAACCAAAAGTCGCTGTGTTCTTTAATCTGATTGGTTGATAAACATGATCAAATGGTATTCGATTCCCGGAAATTCGCTGCGTATTGATACAAAAAACATCGCTCACACCATTGTATTGTTACGTCGTCAGATGTGATGACGTCATTAAAATCATATTGTGACGTAAAGTCGGAATGACGTCACAAATGAATAGTTCCAGATGCTACAATGGGAGACAGCCGAAACGGCCAGCTGATGCATTTCACTGATGTACCCGTACTCGGTGTCAATGAGTGCAGACACAAAAACGTGTGTAGACCTTTTGGTTTTACTTTTGTGTTTACAATGTCAATAAACATCATGTGTTGGCCAATTTCCGGGTGTTACTGAGTATTTGAAGCGCGGGAATATTTAATTTGAAACCTCCGGCAGACGCCGTCGGTTCCAAATGAATTCCCGTGCTTCAAATACTCAATAACACCCGGAAAATTGGCCAACACATGATGTTTATCTCCTAAATAACACCCGGAAATTGGCCAACACATGATGTTTATCTCCTAAATGTAACATATGTTACATTTGGGATTACACTTTCTTAGTAAATTACATATTCTAGTACTTTTGTTGGGTTGAGTCCCATCTGAGATTCAAACCCACACCCTCAGACTCATGTTAGGTGGCTGACTTTGTGTGCTGGCGATTAGGTGCCTTTCTAAATGGCATTGTGTAATCATAGCTGTAAACATGCATTATCATACATATACTGAACAGCCAAAGAAACGCAAGTTTAGGAAAAATGAAATCTCATGAAAGTAAGCATTAATATTTATGGAGCGTTTGTGGTAAAGTGACATAGTGATTCCAGAAGAGATGTTGTCATGCAATTTGATGTCCATATGAAACATTTGCACAACCACAACCACAGTGCAACAAAACCATAATTTTAGCACGTGCATTGACAGTTCTGGATGGAAAGCATGCATTTCACTCTAAGGTGTCCTTTATAAAGGTTTGTGTCAAAAAACAGTTCAGTATTGATGCTAGGAGGTGCACACGCCACCCAAACGTTGCCTAGACTAATGACTGTGCAGAGGGGAATGGCCATTGAAAAGTTGCAAAGAGGTAGCTCTGCAACCACTCTACGCTCTAGCTAGGCAACTGGGCTGTCATCTTACCACCATTGCACGACTTGCTCAATGTCATCAGCAAACCAGGGCTGCTGCTGATTGTCCCCGTACCAGACAGCAACGAGTGACAACTCATGCGCATGATCGGTTCATCCGGGTCACTCATCTAAGGAACCGAACTCAAGCAGCAACAGTAACAGCAGCCTTAGTTCATGGGCCAAGGGGAGTAGTGATACGATTAGGTATTGTCTTCAGGCTGCTGGAATCCACTGCCGACGGCCATATGGGGAGCCAATTTTGACATGTCAACACCGTCAGCGACGTTAACAGTCCTCACACAGCAAGGGTGTCGATGGATTATCAGGCTCAAAACAACATTAATGTTCTTCCATGGCCCCCCTTTCACCGGATATGGCTCCCACTGCACATTCTGGGATGAAATAGGGCATAGGATTGCTGCAGGTAGGCAGCCACTCACACTTGCACAGTTGGAACAGAGATTGGTGTTTGAGTGGAACCACTTGCCTCAGTCATTCTTTCAGACTCTAGTGAACTCAATGAGAAGATGTTGCACGGCCTGTGTGCATGCTCAAGGTGGCCTTACATGCTAATAAAGAGACTGTCACTTTTCGCGTTCAGAGGTATCTCCATTTGACGGACTGTGATCAGTTTGAACTTATTGCAATGCAATGTCAACAACAACTTTCAGCTGTTAAATTGGCAGTGTTTTCTATAGAATAAATTATTACATAAAATTTTGTTTGTCTTTTGTTTAACTCATTAAAGCCGAGAGACGCATATGGGCAACATGTTAATTAGTTCCTCACAGCAAGTGACGCATATGTGCGTCAACAGAAAGCACCTCTTATTCAGTGAGAGACGCACTATACCTATTATTTCAACCAGTTTAGTAGTACAGAGCAAAGATGAGCTTTTCTTACAAGAGATGCTACCTTTAGAGTTAATCAGAAGAAGTATTTAAAGTATTTTGATAGCAGCTGGTAATCATTATCATAGGCTTATACAGCGTTTGGTGAATGAACACATATTGGCGAGCAAGGGGATTATGAGATGTTTTTACAGAGGTAAGTGTCTGGTACTCTTCATTGGGAGTGGATACTAAAATACTTTTTAGGCACATTGATTGAATTATATGTAATGGTTTAGATTTTGCTGAAGATTATATTTTCTTCAACTACCTAATAAATAGGAAACAATATACGAAATTTCAAGGACATACATAGAATTCAAAATACAATAGTTTGAATTTACTTTTTAGGTATTATTACCTTGTCATGTTTCATATAAAGAATCGTAAACACAAATAATTCTAATTATACATCCAAGCTTGAATAGACATTGATTTGAATTATCAGTTTGCTATGCATTTACATCTGTAGTCTGATTAATGGTTATATGCATGTGTATCAATACCGTAACTGATATACTATCCTGCTTTTATTGATGATGGATCAATAGAGGCTGAGTTCATTGATACACATGATAATTACACCGGATAAGATAATTACAGCAAGGTGCCAAGATAACTCAGTAGATTTTTCGATATTTCATGACAACATTTTAACTCATTAAGGCCGAGAGCGGCATATATGGGGCAAATTAATCAGCTCCTCACAGCGAGTGATGTGTTTATGGGGCAGGTAATTGGCAGTTTCTTACAGCGAGAGCCACATATATTCGTCAACAGAAAGCACCTCTTATTCAACGAGAGACGCACATGTGTGTTGTACTTTTAAAAATCGCACTGTACCTATTATTTCAACCAATTTAGTAGTACTGAGCAAATATTAGCTTTTCTTGCGAGAGAAGCTACCTTTAGTGTCAATCAGAAGAAGTATTTAAAGTGTTTTGATAGCAATTGCTAATCATTATCATAGGCTTGTACAGCGTTTGGCAAATGAACACATGTCAGCGAGAAAGGGGATTATGATGTTTTTACAGAGGTAAGTGTGGGGTATTCTTCATACTAAAATACTTCGTATGCACATTGATTGAATTAGATGTAATGGTTTAGAGGTTACTGAAGATTATATTTTCTTCAACTTCCTTATAAATAGGAAACAATATACAAAATTTCAAGGACATACAAAGAATTCAAACACAATAGAATAGTTTGCATTTATATGTTAGGTATTATTACATTGTCATGTTTCATATAATGAAACATAATTTATAAACACAAATAATTATACATCCAAGCTCGAATAGATTAGACATAATTTAACTTACTAATGTGAAGCTTACTGAATTGTAACTAGCTATTTTCCATAATCTAAAGTTGATAATGTTACCTAATCGAATATCGCGCCTTTGCATTGAATATATATACATGTCAGTGTTATTACAACAATGAAATCTTTTACTACGTTTGTTACAAAACACAGTAAGTTGGTAATTCAAAAAATTCTCACACATAGACAGCAGTAATATCATAAGTTATAACATATAAACCATTCAAAGGTATTTCAAGCATTTTTGTTCAAGCTGTTGAAAGTTTCATGTTGATTTGAATGGTAAGTTTTCTATGCAATTTACATGAGCATTATGTAAAACATTTGTATTTGATCTCTGTAATTATCAAATCCGGTGTAATTATCACGTGTATCAATGAACTCAGTCTCTATTTATCCATCGTCAATAAAAGCTGGATAGTATATCAGCTATGGTATCGATACACATGCGTATTATCATTCAATCAGATTACAGTAATGAGACAATTGAAGACCTCTTTCGACCTTGAAATAACAGCCTCCGGTAGAATGCATATGTAGTTACGTCCTTGTTGAAATGTTTGTCCCGTGACAAGTGTAAAATAAACAGATGCGCTGTTGTATCATTGGACAACTTGCTTTATGAAGTCATGCCCCTCTCTGTAATGTTTATGCATGCACATCTGTAATCTTATGAACCTCGTTTGCATTCAGTCTAAATATAGGCACGCCCTCCTTCATAAATATTGGAGGGGGGGTTCAACTGCAAGTATATACACTATAATAATTCAGTATAGTGTCATTTCGTGAATTCTGTAATACATGTACTTTAGTTTGGATATTCATTCATATCAAGGTGAAAATTATATTTACATGTACAGGAAACCATTATGTTTTATGTACTAGTTGTGTGCATAAAATCTATATGAAAATAATTACTATCTCTACTCAATGGTTAGATTTCAATCGCTTTGTTTTACTTATCAAAAAACACTAAAATGAGGACAAATAAACTCGCCAAAATGTCTATCTACTCCTATTTGTGTTATGTGTATATTTCATACATCGTTACCAGTGTGTATGTTTACAATACACAAACTGTGACATGATAGCTTGAGTTGATAAAGCCAAAACCCAGCATATCGACTGGTTAACGGGTTATCTCCCAATTGACAGACACCCATTTGACAGACACCCAATTGGCAGACACTGAACTAGAAGGTTAATTAGGGTAACACCTACGGGTATAATGGAACAGTCCACTGTCTAGTGAGCAGAGCAGGGTGAGCCTGAAACAGGTTCGTTACTGAGAAGTTTGATTGTGGGCAAATAGAACTTTGTTGTGATTAAATGATAAATGATTTCTCTTCTCAAAATTGATTTTACTATCAATTACTGTCGAATATAAAACAGGTTTGTCACTGAGGGGTTTGATTGTGTTTATTGATAGAAAAGACCCCTCCCAATAATAGCATATGTACAACTGAAGTTAACTGAGAATACGTTTTGTTTGAGAGATATAGATATGTACATATTTGAAAACAGTCTGATTTGCAGTAAATTAGACACCTGCATTGCCCAGTAAGATACGATTAATACCAATCAGTGTTCTAATTTTAACAATACTTTCTAAAGATTGTAACAGTTTGTGTTTTTGAGTAGGATACAATGGACATTCAAGGAAGTAAAGAAAAACATTATCACATCCATGGTCACATTCATATGATGCGTCATATTTTAAACAATTATTCTAAATAAATCGTAGTTAAGTGCTTTCGTCATATATCGTAATATTGTGTGCAAAACATATAACTTCTTTATTCCATATGAAAAATATTTAGGTTCATATTTGTCTTTATTTGATTTATACGATACAACAGTGTCGCAATTTCTAATAGCTAAGCTAATGTTTTCAATATGATGATGCCAACTCCCGTTAGACTAGAAGGTTAAACCGAAATGTTTATGAAAATAAACTGTTTTTATATTGCAGCAATAAAAATTCAAATTACTGTCTTTTCGTCCATCTTTCAAAATAAACAATATAGCTTCAGTTTGTTCCTGTGTTTGTATTTGGACTATTCCATTATAATGTGTAGGTAACAGGTAGTAGATAATCTTTTCACTGAACCGTAAATGTTGTTGTTTTAAGGTGTCTGCGAACTGGCTGTCTGCGTAATGGGAGGACACCGGTCAACGATATAGCCAATAATCAATCTCTATCCCAGCTGTTGAGTGACCAAACGTGCTCTTCAGAAATTTCGCCCACGCCCCATCACCTGTCCTTTCCCCTGTGACAGGTATCTCATGATACGATTGGTCACAGATAACATATGACCAGCCACTATATTGAACAGTTGAGATACCGAACGTTCTATTCGGGAAATTTGATGACG
The DNA here is from genome assembly GCF_003918875.1 of Haliotis rubra. Lineage (NCBI taxonomy): Eukaryota > Metazoa > Mollusca > Gastropoda > Lepetellida > Haliotidae > Haliotis > Haliotis rubra. The sequence goes on from NW_025766969.1 coordinate 1,811,644, forward strand.
CCCTATCACGTGACTCTTTTTTTTATTTCTATGCAAGGAATATGTAGTGTACATTTTTTATATGTATGTTTGTGTGGTCATGTATGTTTTCTGCATTAAATCTAGACGAATTAAAGTGCCAAGCTATTTATGTGCTCTATGTTAGTCACAGATTAGCGTAATAGTACTTTCATTAAAATAATTCGTATACACTAGAAATGTATAGGCAAAAACGCTATTTTCGTCAAAGATGATAAAGTATGTAAGTAAATTCTTCTTTACAATATGTCATTGTGAAAGATGTTTTGTAAAATTAAACCTCACACAATGATATGAGAGGGAGAATTTGTTTATGTGTGTCTCATCTCTTACATACAAAGAATACATGCAAATGGTGATAAAGTATAATGTACAAGCCGCCAAAGGTCTGCAAGAGAAGCGTGCAATCAAATTACATAAAACTTTGCAATACACGATATGTATTCACACCTGCTTTCTTCCAACATATATCTTTACAACACAATTAAACAATCAGGACTTGTTTGTACGACTAGACAGTTTCCTGTCATCCCCGAAACCTGCCAGGGAAATCAGGTGTGATTAGCACTAACTAGTCTCGGCACAGCGAGTGGACAATCAGCAAGGGGTTCCAGGCTAAGTGTTGAGTAGTGAGGTGGCTCTCGGTCTTAATGAGTTAACACATGCTTTTAAAAGATTAAAAAAATACAGCTATCAAATACAAAAGTTTATTACACAATGCTCTTGTAAATTGCATAGAAATATGACAATGCAAATCACTATGAAACTTTCAACTGCCGCTCACAAAATGCTTGAAATACCTTTATATGGTTCACATGTAATAAATCACTTATGACATTACTTCTATCTATGTCTAAGTATTTTGAATTACCAACTGTGTTTTGTAACAAACATAATGAAAGATTTTAGTGTTGTAATGACAATGACATGTACATAGGTGTCCTCCCATTTGTCAGAACTCCCAGTTGTGAGACAAATTAATTAATGGTTGAGTGCACCTTGGTGGTGTTTCCACATCCCGACAATGAAAGTGGGAACAGCCCTGTTGCTGAAGAGTACCCACAGGAGGCATTTTTCATTAAAGAGTTTATTAAAACAGAAGACATTGTTCGTTAAAGAGCATTTATTGTTTTCAATAAAGAACATCAATAGATACAGAAAAAATGAAATAGATTATCAAAGATATGGAGCAGCTAGGTCAACATCGGTACTTACTGATCAAAAAGAGCAGACAACGGTTAATAAATATGTTTATATTAATTATAATTAAAACAGTTATTGTTATTATTATAATTATTTATTATAATCTATTCATATAGTGCTGAGTTCAAGCTAGGCTAGGCAACTCACATGCACCCTGTTTTCTCCTCAATCATAGGATGTCAGTCTCAACGGCACTTCGTATTATCAATCTCAACTCCCTGGGGGAGTTAATTTACATTATTTAAACACGTAAATCTGAGTAGGTAAATCTGTTTCTCTTTCAAATGATCACATTACCTTTTAAAGACATTTACTTGAGTAGGTTAATTAATTTATCTTTTAAAGTTTCATTAAATTACCTTATTAAGTACATTTATTACGTGTCGATGCAAAGGCCGAATTATCACTTGATGTAACATTTTCAACTTCAGATTATGAAAAAGAAATAGTTAAAATTCAGTAAGATAAGACAAGATAAGATTAGATAAAACTTTATTATCCCGGAGGAAGTTCTTTTTGTATAAAAAACTGCCTCAAAATGAATGTATACAAAATTCACAAAAATATACACAATAATTACATGCACAAAATGAATGCTGATGATTCCATACAATTGACCACATAGGTAAAGAGGCTGAGTTAGTAGTTTTCGCATGCATGATGACTATTCAAAAACATTTGTTGCATTAATAACACAAATACTGGATAGTATGAAGTACTGTCGAGCTCTGTTTGTTTTAAGCGAAGGTATTTGAAAAGGTGTGCAGAAAAAAGTACCGGAAAAAAGTCCTAAATTTACCTAGGTAAAAAAGACCTCCGGAAAAAAAGTCCTATTTTGAAAAAGGAGATTTTTGACAAAAGAATCAAAAGTATTTCATAGTTTTTCATAGCGTTTATTGACATATTCAAATAACAAATGTAAAACAGACAGATCCTGTATACATTACAGAGGTTATTATTTAGGAGATAAACCTAGTGTGTTTGAAAATCAGAGACATGCTTTACTGAATTGATGGCGACTAAATATTTCAATTGAAACCGAGCCGAAAGGGTTATCTCCATTCTACCATGACCCATTTAAAATCGAACTTCCTCGCTCTGCGGAAGACACTGCGTAATCCGGCATGGGACGAGAGGCGAATTGAACTCGTCTGTGAAGGGAGCGGTAGGTGCTGTTCGTATTTTTTTAACATTACAACATAACAATATTCTGTCCAAAGAAATCAAACTACTGTTTATTCAATGCAATTATGTAATACCCGAGATCTTGGGGTTTTTTCCATCCCAACTCCACATGACTAAAAGCAGCCTATTGTTTTGTGTGCCGTGAAACTGTACCCCCCTGGCCACACTATAATGGAATCGTCTGACCTACTTATTTTCTTCGAAGTAGACAGTTACGCAACAGTTTGAAATGGCGGACGAGCCAGTGTTTACATTTTGTGAAAGGTTGAAATTTGAAGTGACAGTGGACAATACTTGACTGACTGTTGAATCTGAACCCTGCAGAATCGAAGACTAGATCCTTTTCTGATCAACCTACGACCTGTAACTCATCAAAGACTGTTGATTTTTATGACCGTCCGATCATGATTTCATTGTGACTGCCTCCACCCGTCATGCGACAAAAGAGTCACAGTGCTGCTGCTTAGTGTACATCGACTAACTTGTGATTCCTTGGAACTTTGTTTTCATCGCTTTGGGATTGGACTGTGTCCAAGCGTTTTTGTCAAAGTAGATGAACATAACAGTGACAACCTTCTATGGGAAGCTGGCAGAGAGCAGAATTGTTTTGTGAACGATGCAACGGGATATGATGGAGTATGACTATGAGTGGCATAAATGTGGTGTTTCAGCCAGACCGTTAGATCTATCTTGCAAATTTCCCATTCTAAACGAATTAAATATACCATTTACCAGGTAGGTAAATGTTTACTAATGTTTTGCTGCATATTTTGTATAGATAGGGATGTATTTTTACAAGGCTTTCTGATTTATATGTTAGATATTGTTTTGTTTGTGTTTGGGGCTGTGTATTGTAATTGAGTTTGAATATTTTTATAATAGAAGGTAATATGATAGTGAGGTTCCCTCATAATTGTGGGGGGGAAATCATATAACTGTATTTTTCGAGTTTAATAAATGTTTCATCAGCATTTCCATCACGTCTGTTGTGTTGATATTAGTCATGTTGGTGGTCAAGCTGAAGTAGTGGGGCAGTGTTCTATACGTGCGCAGTGAAGCGCAATGAAATCAAACACATTTTTAATCCAAAAATTTCCAATTGCCTATGTGTAAAATTCGAAAGTCAGCATCAAAATCCATGGAGTTGTTGTTATGATCCGCCATCATTGTGGTCAAACGGAAGTAGTTCTCACAATAAGATTTGTTAATGAGCGGTGAAGCGGACTTACAATCAGATGAGCGTCAATCCACAATTGATGCCGTCTGATTTTTCTGAACAACCAATCAGAATCTAGTATTTTCTTGATTCATGGTAGAATGATGAATATTATAAAATTATAGACTGGTGATGAGGTCAATACCTGTTTTTATGGACCCACGAAAAGCAATACTGAGCGAGGACAAAGATCAATATTGCCTTTCGTGGGTCCATAAAAACAGGTATTGACTGAATTCACCAGTCCAAAATTGTTTTATTATGTAATTACCCACAAAAAAGCTTTTAAAAACCAAAACATGTCAATTTAGTCAAGAAAAGTAATATTATTTTCACTACAAACCAATAGCGTCATGTCAACAATAATGTGACATGTAAACAATAGATTGACGTCATAGCTTGACGCCCTTACATAAACAATATCTATTTTTAGTAACTCAAGTCAACATGACTGTTGGTCGGACCTAGGTTAGAGTCAATATGCTTTTCTGTCGACAGTCATGTGACCACCTCTAGACAATCAGGTAGCCGAAAAAATATGCTTACATAATAATTTGTATACTGACTCGTATTCATTCTCGTATACAGCATAGGTCTGGAATATCTGTTGAGTCTTATTCATTCTAATGTTCACTGCCACGCCATGGAGGAACTCGGGGGACACAGGGATCAAAGATCAATTTGAATATCTAATCTGTGTATTATAATCACAAAATGTAAGTACTTCATGTAAATGTGAGAAACTGACCCTTATAACTCAAGTAGTAGATACAATGATAGTCCGGGACCAAGTCCAACAAAAGCCTCTGCAAAGCCTTATTTCACAAATAAAGCTTTTGTTAGGCCCTTAGATCTCACCAACCATTGTCTACTACTTTTGAACCCCCAGTTAACTTCCCGACCCCACGTGGCACTACTGTGCTGCTATGACGCGTTGACCTCGATGAAACAGTTTAATGTGAATCGCCTATGATCTCTTTGGTGTTCGTAATAAAGGCTTGCTGGGCTTTTTGTATCCCCTGTTCTATGTACTTTTTTTTCTCGTCTTTGCTGATAGCAGACTTACGAGACTTGGACTGGATTTCTTGTTTCATCTTACGGTACTTGTCGAGTTCAGAGAGGATTGAACAACATTCCTCCTCTGAGATCTTACTGTCAGTGAGTGCCGTGGAAGTACGCTCACTTACCGTGTTCAGCTTTGCTTCGGCCAGAACCCTGATCTCGTCGTGTTTCAATGCCTTACGATGCAGTCTGCGGGATACAAACTTAAACACCAACCCTGCCACCCCTACCACCCCAGCTGTTATTTCAATACCTAGCACTATAGGTGCGGCCACGATGGTGGCTAACAACCCAACACCTGCTGCCCCTAGTCCCATGCTGGTTGCCATAAGGGCAGTGTCAGTCCCGTCCATGATATTGAAAGCTCTATGGTACTTCTTATATAGTGCTTTCCAAGTGTCACGGTCTTGTTCTAGTTGGCGTTTTACATCACATAACTGCCTCAAGCGGAACCCGTCTACGGTTTCCAGGGTCTTTGCTACTTCCTCTACGACAGGGTACAACCCCATTCTGTGTGCATATAATATATCTTATCGTATATATTTTAATTGGGCTTCAGTTAATAGTCGATCAATGTACTTGAGGCTTATAAGAGTTAGATCCTTGTGCAGGGAAATAGGCGAGAGGCTAATAGGTAACACTGGGGCCACACGAACCCCCCTGGAGTATGGAGAGTCTATATGACCCGTTAGGGGGTCCGGTTGTATGACGACACGGTGGTGTTGTATCTCGTCTAAAGTGAGGCCCAGGGAATGCCATAATATTATCACCCCAGGTAAAAATTGGTGGTCTATTGTTTCAGGTAGGGATGCCTGTCTTCTGAGATAAAATTCTATGATGAGTGTGGAGCCTGGTTTCACAGTCATAAAGCTCTATTGGGAATCGAGGCCGTCAAACCTTAACTCTCCCTTCACGGGTGAATCTAACATGTTGCTCGTGTAATCCGGTGTTAGCCGAGGAAGTATACCAGGCCCCGGAATGAAAGCCCCAGGCAAGATACCGTTGTTCCTAATTTCGGAGATATGCCCATCTTTGTTTAACGAGATATAAGGTGCGGTGAGGGTCATGTTGATCAACCATTTGGGCTCTCTAAGGACGTCTGCCAGAGGCTGCCGCATGTACACGCCGTTTCTTAAGCGTAGGACGTACAAGGTGCCTTCCTCGCCAGGCTGATCGAATCCCTCTATGCCTCCTAGACCCCCGAGTGTGATTTTGGGTAGATGATCGACCATTGCCGCCCGCCTATACACGTTGTCTTACAAGTGTAGGACGTACGAGGTGCCTTCCTCACCAGGCTGATCGAATCCCTCCGTGTCCCCTAGATCGTTAAGCGTGGCGTTGGGCCGATGATTGGCCATTGATATAATACTATTACGAGATAGTTTCCAATTGTTTTTCTGATAATTTCTCAGGGGTGCACTTTACCCCCATGAAGTGTATGTTGTCGGATAAGAAGATCTTGGTTAGTGATATCGTGGCTTCCACGGTCACGGTGACCCCCTGCAGACTGGTGTGGGAGTCGGCACCCACCCGCACGTAAACAGTGCAAACGGCATACTGATGTTGTTTCCCCAACCGGAGTTTGACCCCCTTCACGATTTCGACTTCATCCGTCGATGGTTCCCCTAGGTAGACTTGGATGATCAGCATGGAGTTCACCGGTAGGCTCGCCAGGATGTTGGCCACGCCAGCGAATTCAGACACCAACTGCAATGCCCCGTCTTGCACTCCGGTTTACTCGATAGCATGTGGGCTGCCATACTGGCGACTGGGCTGATGACTACGCTACGTCTCTGAGCCGGGACGTAAGCCACGAGCAGGGTTCCGTTGTTCACGACTTTGTTTAGGTAGTTGTCTTTGTTCTCCGTGAACACGAAGGGGGAGCCGAGCCTAATATTGAGAAACCAGTCGCCTTTAGCGGGTAACAACACCCACTTGTCATCTTCGGTGAAGACGAGCGTATATGGCTTGTTTCGGGCGATGGCCGTTCTCTCAACATCTTCTAAGTCAAACAGTTTATCATCCATTTATCATCACCGGTGCGGACTAGGGTGTACCGAGTGTTGACGGTCGCTCCTGAGGTATCTACTATATCACTTAGGTTTCTAGTACCACCAATGATGGGGACTTCAACGCGTTTGTACATGTTGTTTTTCAGTTGCAAGGCGTACAATTTATCATCTACTCCGGGGTCGTCGAATCCGCGTGTGTCCCCGAGGTCGGATATCCCCGCATTGATGCATTTTTTCAACCTCATTCCGGGGCCTTGTGCGCTAGTCATTTTATGTGCAGCGTTATGCTGAGGTATCCTATATTCACAGGATTATGATTATATCTAACACCGATATTATCAGCTCAGGGATGTTGCCCCGAGTTAACCTCTTGTACTGCCGCGGTGAAAACGACTCGGTTCTACCGTCGTTGTATTTCTCCGTTTTCACCGGTACGGCTCTCAGTATCGTGGAAGGGTGACCCCCTTGAATGTTGTCCGTTGTGCTCAGCTGACCGGAGATGAACGTTGTCCCTTGTGCTCAGCTAGTTTGGGTAACTTCGTGCCTGTGACGGTAGTTGTTGGTTTTATCTCGTCCGGCGGCATACCGACTGTCCTCGCCAATGGTCGGCCGAGCCTCAAGGGGTTTCTTCCGTTGTTGATTAACACCACTTTGCCGTTTGAGTCGTTCATCTTGAGTTCGGCTCCCAAGGGTTTGAAGACCTCGTCGCTTAGCGAGCACACGCTGTAGTAGCCGTCAGTTATCTGTTTGTGGGCGCCACTGACGAACAGCTTGTTGTTGTTGACATTGATGTTAGTCCATCGCGGTAGGTAGGTGATATCGCAGAGTGCGACTTCGAGTTGACCCGACATGTTATCGATCGCGTGCATCAGCTGAACGGACTCGCCGCTCGTTATTCCTAGAAGGGTTATGTACATGTTAGAGTATATATACTCATTATATAATACTTTAAAAATGGACAAAGGAGTGTTTTACTCCCCAGGAGTGTTTTACCCTAAACTGGACATAGATTTCCCACACATGAAGATTGTGGTCGCTGCTGGGATGTATTTCGGCGCCCAGTTTATAGCTGTGTTCGGCCAGTATAGGTTTTCGGTGACTAACGTTAAGGTAGTCCACGCTTGGTTCAACAACCCGATGCAGTTCACCCCCCAAGTCCCGCCACCCACACATACTGGTGCGATGGGTATAGTGGCGCCACCCCCAGAGCCTAGGGTTCAACCCACACCCCCACAGCCCCAACAGCAGGCGTCCAATCAGCAGCACATCGACCGTAAAACAGCCCTGGTGGTTGGCAGGGTAGCGGTCGGGGTGGGGCTTATTTGGTTAAAAATTCCTTAGCCGCTACGTACACCAGACCCGCCACGGCGACGATGGCTGCCCATAGGTTTTGACCGAGCCACGTGGCAGTTTTAGCCAGAGCGCTCAGCAGCCACGAGACGATGCTACCCAGGATGCCGGGCAGGGCTTCAGCGGCCTTACCAGCCAGTTTAGCCAGGGCCTCCCTGAGGGATTTCAGGTGTTTTTTTATCCAGTCTCTGATGCCACCACCACTTGGGGGTGTTGGTGGGGTGGGTGTGGGGGTACGCCCTGTCAATGACAAGACTAGGGTTGATATGATGAAGCCCAATGCAGTCAGAATGCTGGCGATGGTGATGCCTTGCTCTCGGAAGAGGATTCGGATCCTGTCAGCTAGCGTGGTGTCCTCGTTTAGGACTCGATCGATGGTTTCCCGTACGCGACTTATCTGGGATCGGAGGGCTTCCCGGTTCGAGGAAGTGGAGTCCGTCTATCGTCTTCCAAGTTTTTTATTCTCTCCTCGATACGACGTTTCATATCATCGTCCTCCGTTTCGGTGAGTTTTATTTTCTCGCGAGGGATGTGCTCATCGACTTCGTTCAGTTTCCCCATGTTGTTCACGAGTTCTCCGCGTACATGTTTCAAGGCTTCGTCTAGACCTCGCAGTTCCCTCAGGGTAAATTCGAGGCCCGGCAAGGGGTTGGCATGGTACGTGGCCAATATTTTTTCGACGCTGTCCGACGTTTCTTTAGCACGTTGGGGTATATCACCTTCACCGCTGAGTTCGGCCCTGGCTGCTTGCAGATCTTGGACAACCTTCGGGGGAAGCTTAGGCCGTGTGCCACCGTAATCTATGAAGCCTAGTGCATCACGGATCAGTTGACTCCCACCAGGGCGACTGGTGAGTGTTGACAAAGCATACGGTCCTTTCCCGTCTTTTTTCATGATATCGACCCCCCCGGGTGAGCCTTCAATCGCAGCGTGCCCTTCGTATCGATGGTAAACTTGGCATAGTCTCGTACCAACGGCTTGATGTTGTCTCTCTTTTCAACTGCGGCGTAATAATCGTTGACGGCTGGCTGTACAAGTTCAGCACCCAAGGGGTTGTTCGTGAATGTGGTGTCATCCCACACACTATCATCCCACATATCATCCATCGGGATGTACTCATGACCGCCTTCAGCCATTATTTATATTAAACTTTTATATTTTATCTATATAATAATGTATTGCAGGAAACTAGATCCTTTCCGAGAATCAAGAGAGCCTCTAGGCGTCAGAGCCGTGCGTCAGTCGGTGACCATCACCAACAATCCCAGCAAGATAGACCAGAACCAAACGCTGCTGGTTAGATTCCCAAACCTGGGTGAGAATGACCTTATCGTACCAGGCACGGTTCGACTGACGTTCAACCTCACGTTGACCTCCGACAACGACAAACGTGATCTCTTGCGGGACGTAGGTCGAGCCATCATCAAGAAAACCACTATCAAGATCAGCGGTAACGAGGTGCTGAGCATCGACGACAGCGACGTGTTTTATTGCTATGGGGACCTCTGGAAAAGCGAGGGAGAACGCATCAATGACGTGTACCAAGGTATCAGCAAATCGACTCGGTTGCGTGTGGGGTACGGCTTCACGGCAGACCAGCTAGACAAGATCTCGGACGGTGAAAAGGCCATCGCCCAAGCGTACAGGAACAGGTTCTGCGTGCCGCTCGACTTCGAGTTGCTCAGGGGACACACGCCGTTTTACCAGGCCGCGCTGGGTGATAGGCTTGAATACAAGCTCACGTTTAACGACTACAGCAAAGTCGTGCGTACGCCGAACGGTGATGAAGCCAGTTACACCATCGACAACATCTCTCTGGAGTTCGACATGGTCACTAGCCCGGAGCTGGCCAGGCAGGTTCGAAACCAGTATTCGGGGAAGGTGGCCATCCTGTACGACCGCATACTGAGGCATAGATCGGTCGTCGCGGGGATAAGAGCGACACTGTGTGGAATATCAATCTGAACGTGCCGGCGCGATCGATGAAAGGTATCCTGGTCGTCCCCGTGGAGGATTACGAGGCGTTCCGAAGGGACAGCGAGAAGTTTTTCAACCCCGAGATTGAAAGGGTGGAAGTGACCATCGAGGGCGTACCCACCCAGCTGTTCAGTCATGGTATGAGGGCATACCAGCAGTGGGATGAGATAAAAAAGCTACCGGCTATCAAACAACACCCATACATAACCAAAGACCTGGACCTATCCTCCGTGCAGATCGGTGAATACCTGACCACCAAGTACGCTCTATGGTTGGACATGCGATCCACAGATGACGATAAACTGCACGGTAGCGGTCGCCGCATCGACAACGGCAGCGAGGGGATAACAATCCAGATCACCAAGAAGGCTCAACCCACGGGCAAGTTGAAATTATATCTGTACGTGATTATGGACGCGCAACTTAATATAGAGAATGGGAGATTCGTGCAAGCCATCTATTGATTTGCCCCGCGACCCGCACTGCGCCATAGTGTGCGGGCAGACAGGCTGTGGGAAGACCGTTTTCGTGCTGGATATGTTGGAGGGGTACTACCGGGATGTGTTCGATAACATCGTTATCATGTGCCCTACTCTGCACATGAATAGAACGTACACGGAAAGACCTTGGGTGATGACGGACCCAGACGTACACAAAGTTGACCCGGGAACACGTCTGCAGGACTGGTTGAAAGCTTATCACAACAAATTTAAAGGGGAGTCGACGCTGTTCATACTGGACGACTGCAGCGCTAATCTTGAGATAACAAAAAAAGAGAGACATGCTATCGTACCTGGCCTTCTCCGGCCGGCACGCAAAGCACAGCGTCTGGGTACTAACGCAGAAGTTCAACTCGGTGTTGAAAGACCTCAGGGAGCAGACGCGATGGGTGGCCTTGTTCCACTGCAAGGACAGGGATTCGTTCAAGGAGTGTTTGAGAGAGAACGATGTGATGAGCAAACTAGGACAGGAACGGGTAAAGAAGCAGCTCGCTGAAACTAAACATGCTAAGCTCGTGCTCAAGACTGACCAACCCGTGGCCTATAGGGTGTTTTAGCTTAGCAATGCTTAGCAAAGCTTAGCAATGCTTAGTAAATGCTTAGCGTTTAGCACTTATCAGTTATAGTTATGGTTGTTTTTGAAGTGCTCGTCGTGTGCAACTTAACCTTCATTTTGCTGTGTTTAACCTGCATCGGGTATTATATTATTAAAACTAAAACTTATTACATTATAAGATGGAGTGTGATGAATTGCTAGAACAACTGTTGGAGGGGGACGATGATAAGCGAGAGAGACTGGTGGCGCTGGCTGTTGGTGGCAAAGCCAAACATTACTTTGGGGACTACACTCCCGATAAAATTCACAAAATGTCAACCGAAGAAATCGATAAGCTGTACACTAGATATGAGGCTAGACTCGGGGCCGAGATGACAAAGACTATAGGATCGGCTATGACCCAGATAAACACTGGTATAGCGTCGTACTTCCTTCCCATTCCCCCAGGAACGCCGACTTTACCTATGGGAAGACCTTGAGAAAGACCCTTTTATTGAACACGCCTTGAGCTCTATCAGCTGCGTGCTGTACCACAAATACGGTATGTTTTTAGCCCCAGTGACGGCGGCGATTATCACAGCAAAGCATTGCCAATTTAAGGAGGGGAAAAATAATAATAATAGTATACAAGATGGATGCTGCCCAAGAAATGAGTCCCCAAATGGAGGAGACCCCCATGGAGGTGACCCCTTCAGAGGAAACCCCACCCTAGGTGAACCCTACAGTCACCAGGCAGAAGAACCCTAAGAGAGTCGCCGCCGGTAAAAAAAGGTCGTCTAAGAGTAGCTCCGCTCCACTGTGGAGCCGGGCTCCACTCCTGTTGATTGCAGGCGCAACAGCTGCCGTGGCTATCTCATGGTTATATAATAAACAACCAAGGGAGGGAAACCCTCCCCCACAATTAGAGGTCAACCCACATATCATGTTATAAATATATATAATGTCTGAGGGGAAAACGTTCGTCAACGATGCATACCACGCCACCGTGGTCGCCAGTCTAGCTGTAGGCTACGCTCGGTTGACCAAAATGGTGCTTAAACAACCGACTATCAAGCTAGATTTCAACCTGCAGGATATGGGTATGCTCATAATGAACCTGGGTATGGCGATGGCCACCATGGACATCCTAGTAAAACAAGGGATCCTACCGGAAAATATTTTGAAGTAAATGTAACTATATATAGGATGGCTACGATCGCCATGATGGTTGGTGGGGCGTTAGTAAACACCCTGGCATTTTCCGGGAGTAATTTCCTCTTCTAGAAACTATGGGAGTCACACGCGGCTGAGATACAAGCTGAGCGTAAGCGCCACGACTTCGCTGTTGAGAAGCAGCGCAATCTGAGTACGCGAAAAAACTTGTACAGAGGATCGATTACATTAACGAACAACTCAGGCGTGAGAACCATGCCGTTAAAACATTCCATGATGTCGACGACGCAGCGAGAGAATACTACCTACTAACCGGTAAACAGCTAGAACCACTCCATAAGCCCACACTCGCTCAGTACTACACACCATCCCCGGGGCAAATGGACCGGGAATTGATCTTTATCGCGCTGGGTCTAGCAGTGACTGCGTTGGTTGCGAAACAATTAGACTAAGTGCTCATATAAGTATACCAAAGATGAGACCCGCCCCGTACCAATGCGAATACATACTTATGGGGAAGACCGAGGTCTGTGGTAGGAGCTGCAGGACTGAGGGGTACTGTTGTTTTCATATAAAGAGTATCAACTACACGTGTTCTGTGTGTGGTGTCGGGGTGAAAGGTCACTACTGCCTATGCAAAGCTGACGGAGCAAACGTAGTCAGACATCATCTTATCTACGAGAAGAAAAAAGACTACAGAAAAGAACGTAGGCGCCTCCTCAGGATAGCAGTGTAAGGCTGGTCCCTTTGCCAGTGGCCGAATTAGAAACTGTGCACACCTAGGTATAACAATGTTCGTGGAAGTTGAGCCCAGGGAAAGTCGTTGCCTGAGAAGCTGGCAGATGGATGTGGGGGAAAGTATAGATATCAGTGTCCTCAAACCCATGATTGTCAGCGAACTATATAAGGGGTGCTCATTTACAATCATGGTGAAAGTAGGGTTTGATGTACCGTGGGCTGGGCACACTTGGAATTACTTTGATGGTGGACGAGTAGATGTGCATGGAGAGATAGATATACTTGTTGACGACTCGTTGCAAATAATACAAAACACCCTACTATGCTGCGCATGTTCCGGGTGGGTCGAGGGTATAATCGATAAGGTCTATCTAGATATTTACCAAGGATTTTATAGCGCCTCTATTTTTTATCAAGGTACCTCCCTTGTCGGCGACCCAATTAGAGATTGATATACTTAGGTGTGTACACAATGTCTACTACTCGGGACCTCAAGCAGATCGCGAGACAGCGGGGTGTAATTGGTTATTCTCGAATGACCAAACCCCAGTTGTTGAGATTACTTAACATACAACCCCCACCCATGGTAAAACAACTAAAACTCCGAGCAAAAGAGCTAGGGTTGACGGGTTATTCCCGCCTGGGGAGAGACGGGTTAGTCGCATTATTATTACACGACCCCGTAGCGCTGAACGGTCGCCTTCAGCTCCCCACTGTAAAACAATTGAAACAAGAGGCACGCGATTTGGGTTTAGTAGGTTATTCCAGTATGAGGAAACCACAGCTTGTAGAACTATTACGGCAGAATAGAGCTATTGACCTAGAGTTCATGCGCACACTGAGCACGCTGTAGGTAACTATTTGAGAGGCTGGTGCATGTATGTTGATAGGAACATAGACATCGCCGATGTCAAGCCTCTAATCGCTGATAAAGTCAATGAGGAACTAAACGATTTGGGAAGTATAAAGTTTCAAATCACAGTGAAAATGTCACTCGATAAACAGCAGGGGGAACCACCACTGGGGTCACTGAGTACGTTCAGCCTTACTTCCGAGGTAAACAAGAAGTCGTGACTCATACCGAGACTATAGAAGAGTCAATCGATATCAGTTTTCAGCAGATACGAGAATACCTAGAACGCTACACACACATGGGGTCCGGGTGGGTAGTGGATAAAATCGATAATGTCTATCTAGACATAGCTAACTACGTGCCATTCAGAGGTGGGTCGTACCTAGACTTGCCCCCCTACTACAAAGCAAAACAGGCCATGGTCAACGTCAAGAATAGAGGAGACGATTGTCTGAGGGTAGCTATCAGGTCAGCCTTGTTTCCAGCTGACACTCATTCAGACAGGCTTTCTAGCTATCCCCAAGACGATGGGCTCAACTGGGATGGTATAGATGAACCCACCCCCGTATCCCAGATAACTAAAATAGAAAAACAGAATGATATAGCCAAAAACGTCTTAGGGAACGAAGGCAACAAAACGATTGTGCACAGGGTCAGCCAAGTGTTGGGGGGACCCCACCGCGTTATCAATATATTCATGATCCAGCGAGGTGATAAGTATCACTACACGTGGATGAAACACCTCAGCAGGCTGTTGCACGACCAATCAAAACACGTTGGGAAAGAACACTTTTGTGTACGATGCCTTCACGGTTTCAGCCGAGCTGATTTATTAGAATCCCACCGGGAGGATTGCCAAGGTGTGGGGCAAGGTCTGTCGTGGGATGCATTGCTGAAAAAGACCGGAGTTAAGTTGGAATTGCTCACCGATTACGACAAGCACCTATTCATTGAGAAAGGCTTGCGAGGTGGGATTTCCATGGCTACCAAGCGATACGCGAAAGCAAATAATCTCTACGTGAAGGGCTACGACCTGAGCAAGCTAACCAATCATATTCTCTACCTCGATGCCAACAACCTGTACCGCTGGGCCATGAGCCAGTATCTACCCACAGGGGGGTTCGAATGGGCATCGCACGAGATCGGCTGGGTATCGTCCGATATCGATGTTATGAGCATCGCGGACGATTCGAGCAAAGGCTATATCCTCGAGGTGGACTTAGAACACCCCAAGGCATTAAACACATCACACAACAGCTACCCCCTGGCCCCCGAACGTATGAGGGTTAACCCAGACTGGATGTCTGAGTACCAACATAACTTGTTAGGTGGGCGGGTGGCAGACGTTGAAAAACTCGTGCCCAACTTAATGAATAAGACCAAGTACATCGTTCACTATCGCAACCTACAGCTGTACCTAAGATGTACTCCATCCTGAAGGCCGACAATGGTGAGATCCGGAAGGCGAAGGGTGTTAAGAAGTACGTGGTGAAGCAACACATCAAACACGCTAGATTCAAGGAAGCCCTGTTCAAGACCCGTACCTTTAGACATAAAATGAACACGCTTAGAAGTGATGGGCATAGGATATACGGACTGACGATAAACAAGACGTCCCTGTCGCCGATGGACACTAAGCGTTAGATAGCCATTGATGGGATAAACACGTACGCGTACGGGCATGAGAAAATTGAACCAAGAACATAGGTGTATATATGTCGGGATGTCACGGAACCAGAGAAAGTCTGAGGCTATTTACTACAGCCCGCGTGGGTACTGGAAAGGAGCTAGCGCCGTACATATGCTGGCTAAAATGGCGCAAGTACCCCCAGGTGAGGCCAAAGCATGGCTTGAAAAACAAGCCCTGTGGCAGATCTATTTACCGGCACCACGCTACTTGCCTAGAAGGAAGTTCGGTATTAACATACCCAATAGCGTTCATCAGACCGACCTCCTATTCACACCCCACGACAAGAGGTACAAGTATGCCTTAACCGTCGTGGACGTGGCCAGTCGCTACAAGGAAGCCAAACCCTTAACCACGAAAGACTCGGCCCAGGTAGCCCGCGGATTCGAAGGCATGTACAAACGCAGTCCACTGACGTGGCCCACAGAGCTGCAAGTTGACCCCGGGCGGGAGTTCATGGGTGTCGTGTCACACCTGCTAGACAAACACAATACCAAGGTCAGGCGTGGTGCTGCCGGGGCTCATCGCAGCCAAGCCATAGTTGAGAGATTCAATCGGACTTTGGCAGAGCTCTTATTCGGGCATCAGTATGTGAGAGAGATAGCCAACCCGGGGAAACAATCGACTGAATGGGTAGCGCGGCTACCTCAGGTGGTGTCAGCCATCAACCACGAAATCGACCGTCTCACCGGCAAGAAACCAGCCGACACTATCAAACTAAAATCAATAGTGGCAGAGTCGGCTGCACCATTGCGTGGGAAAGAGAAACAGATACCAGATAGGGCCCTCGTGAGGTACCTATACCAGCCAGGGGAACACGAGGGTGATAGTCGTAAGCGAGCCACCGATCCGATATGGTCAGTTAAAACTTACAACATAGATAAAGTGGACATCAAAGCCGATGAGCCGAACTTGTACTACTTGAGAGATGGGCCAGGGAGAAGGCTCGTTAGACAGGAATTATTGATCATACCGTACGGCACAATGTTACCTCCTGTCAACGCGTCATAGCGGCACAGTAGTGCCACGTGGGGTCGGGAAGTTAACTGGGGGTTCAAAAGTAGTAGACAATGGTTGGTGAGATCTAAGGGCCTAACAAAAGCCTTATTTGTGAAATAAGGCTTTGCAGAGGCTTTTGTTGGACTTGGTCCCAGACTATCATTGTATCTACTACTACTCATACCTTTACCTTTAAAAACACACAAAATATAAGTCCTTCATGTTCATGGAAATTTTATTATATTAGACACCACTTTTGATGGTATAAGGATGACTCTAACAAATATATACAGCCTCAATTCCGATAATCCTCTGTTTTATACATCTTTATTTAAGAAAATAGTAGACATGGGCAATGATTATATTGCAATATGCGGCGACTGGAATCTTGTACTTTATCCATCAATAGACCTTGAAAACTATAAGCACACTAACAATCCTCAAGCCCGTAACACAGTATTAGACAAAATCGAAGAATTGAATCTTATAGATGCTTGGAGAGAAGTAAACCCAGATATAAAGAAATACACATGGTGGAAAAGAAATCCATGACAACAGGTTAGATTGGACTTTTTCTTAATTACAGAAAACTTATTTAACATTACTTCAAAAGCCACAATCCAACCGGGCTATAAATCAGACCATTCAGCTATTACCCTTTTGTATCTACATCTAAAAACAAAGAAAAGGGCCGGGGATATTGGAAATTTAATACCTCTTTATTAAGAAAAGAAGATTACATTAAAGTAGTGTCAGACTTATTTAATGACATGAAACTTGAATACGCAGACACTAAATACACAGCCGTGGAGATAAAAGATATCGATAATGAAAGCATTAATCTCACAATCAGTGATCAACTGTTTCTAGTAACATTTTTAATGAAAGTCAGAGGAAAATCTATATTGTTTGCTTCGTTCTTGAAGAAAGACAGACAAAAAAAATCTTGAACATTTAGAAGAGAGTATCACCAGCTTAGAAGACGAAATAAGAAACGATTGTCAAAATGCCAGTGAACTGACCTTTGCTAAACTATCCAAGACCAAAATAGAACTTGAAAAATAAAAAGAAGAAGAAATAAGAGGAACCCAAGTACAAAATAGAATCCAATGGTACGAAGAAGGCGAGAAACCGACAAATTACTTCTGTAACTTAGAAAATAGAAACTATACTAATAAACTCATTTTCAGTTGTAAAGGATCAAGGCGTAGAAATAACTGATGGAAAAGAAATAATTAACGAACAGAAATTATTCTACAAAAAAATGTATAAATTTGCAGGTGAAGTAAGTCCAGGGTCCCGTTCCTCAAAGCGATCGTAGCGCTACGACAGTCGTAAGTCTATGTTAAAGTATGGGAGTTACGATCACCTTAGCGCTACGATCGCTTTGAGGAACGGGGCCCAGGAAGCAAAAGGTTATTTTGCGACCTTGTTAAACCATGTTTAAATAAAGATTTCTCTGAGGAATTAGATACAGACAAAACCATAAATGAAATTGCTGTTGCCATAAAGTCAATGAAAAATAATAAGAGGCCTGGCCTAGATGGTTTTCCTATAGAGTTTTTCAATTTTTTTGGGAAAGATCTCAAAACATGGGTTTATCATTATATATTAAGGAAACATTCAATAACAATTTCCTTAATACAACAATGAATAGAGGAGCGATTACTTGTATCCCTAAATTAAGCAAAGACCGAAGATTCCTTAAGAATTGGCGACCTATTTCTCTCTTAAACATTCAATAGTAAGCACTTGTATCACAAACAGGCTAGAAAAAACATTAAATCTACTCATCAATGAAAATCAAACAGGTTTCATTCCAGGCCAGTGCATATCAGATAACATAAGACTTCTCTACGATGTTATTTTTGAAACTAAGAGATGAAATAAAAAAGCTTTATTAATACTGATTGATTTTGAAAAAGCATTTGACACAGTGTATGAAATTCTATTTTTTGTTTCGTATAACGCTACCCCCTCTTTTTTTTTCCCCCGCCGCAACACGGAACAGGGGACTATGTATTCAGCGGCGTCCGTACGTCCGTCTGTACATCCGTCCTTACATACGTCCCGATTCTTATTAACGTGATATCTCATGAACTGTTGTACCCAATGTCTTCAAATTTGGTGACAGCCTACATTGGGGGATTACGCAGACACCAGTCTATTTGGGTGACCTTGACCTTATTTTCAAGGTCACAACACTTTCACCACTTTTCAAACTCTTATTAACGCCATATCTCTTGGACTGTTGTACCCAAGGTCTTCAAATTTGGTGACAGCCTACATTGGGGGATTCCGCAGACACCAGTTTATTTGGGTGACCTTGACCTTATCTTCAAGATCACCATGACACTTTTAACACTTTTCAAAGTCTTGTTAACACGACCAAAAATTAAAAAGTTGTAAATATAGATATTCCATTCTTTAGCGGCGGGGGACATTGCCATATCAGTGGCAAACACTTGTTCTTTTTGTTTCTATCATAAAGTACTATAATAGAGTTGTCTCCCTTCCCCTTGAGCACATGTTTGTGAACTGGAGCGAGAAGCTCAGTTGCTGTAAACAATGGCAAGCGACATTAATAAACCAGTAAGAATGATACCGCGTCTTTTTTTTAAGAAAGGAAAGTTACGAAGGGCTCTTACGAACAAAAAGTTTATTAATGGTAGTTTGTGCATGGAAACTCGCCGCGTGTTAATGAACTCTATTTATAGTAACACAACCACGAATGTTACCTCGCCCTGTCACAATCAATACAAGTTATCCGGCACCGAGGTATGAATGTCTTTTATCACATTAGTGAATGCAGAACTCTATAAAGTGGGGTTTCAGTAAACTTTTGACGTGGATGAACAGTTTTGTGCATAATGAGTGGCAGAAAACATAACGACAGTCATGCATTACCGGCACCCGATGTTCAAACCAAACATTCGACGCAAGGGATTCCACCCGTGAGATATAGTTATGATGATGATATTTCCCTTTATAGACCTCGTGTTAGTGCTTAGTCAGATACAGATTTTGCAAGTGCAAGTCTCCATGCTGATCTTGTTAAACAGTATGAGCTACTGAAGACACTCAAAGCAGCAAGCATCAAGTCTATTCCTCAGAGTAAACCTATCAAGAAATCTTGTGCTAACGCTAAATCGGATACAGGTTTTCCAAGTATCCATTCAGAACTTCATAAACTGTTTGAGCTACCAAAGTCATCTAAGCCATCAAGTGTAGAGTCTCACCCTAAAACTAAAAGGTCAGCTGGAAGTGGGTCAAGTATGGAATACAATGACAAACTAATGTTACAAGCAGAAGCAGCAAAGTTGAAAGCTTTACATGCTAAACAAAAGGCACAGGTTGATATTCAGCAAGCTACACTCCAAGCCCAACATGAAACTGATATGGCAGAGATAGAAGCCCAAGTATTGCAGAATATGGTCATAAGTTCTCAACACACAGACAATAACTCTGAAACTGACTTACCTAATAAATCTAAAGCTGTTCATGAAAGAGGTTACAGATATGGAATCACAAATCTCTGAAGCACAATCAGAAGTCAGTGAAGAAAGAAATCAAGCACAAACACAAGTGCAATTCAGAGAAGGAAAACAAGGCGAAGAAACACAGCTCCAGTGGGAAAATACACCAGTCCCAGAACAGATTACTCGTGCACTGATAAAGGTTGAAAGCGAGAAGAGACCTACAGAGAGTTGACATTCTGACATTCCTAGGTTTAATAGAAGTACTTTACAAGTTCATTGAGCAATTCCACTATCAAATACATTCAAGACCAGGAATCAATGACGCACGACGAATGGACATTCTACAATCTCACCTAGAAGGCGAAGCGAAACAGCTAGTTGAAGGTCTTGGGTACAGTGGTAGACATTATGGACTTGCAGTGAAGGAACTTAAATGCTTGTTTGGTCACAGAATGAAAATCACGAGGTTTTATCAAGAAGATAACCAACGGCCCAGTTCTCAACTCTAATGATGCCCAAGCAATGAGAAAACTCTTCATTTCACTGAGGGACTGCATAACCACACTACAGTTGCTGAACTATGAATCCAACTGGTAGAGTTGTGAGATTGTTCTTAAAGTAGCCAGACGTTTCCTGCAGACAAGATGGGCAGATGGAATGAAAATGTCAGAGTACTTGCGGCAACCCTTGATCCTACTTTGATTGACTTGCTTGATTGGATGCGAGACAGAGTTGAAGCAGATTCCAATCCATTCGCCATTTCTCAAAGAAAGCAAAGCAGACTGCAGCAGTCGAGGCATGAAGATAAACTAGACACAGTTTACAACATAAACGAAAATACTCAAAGCAAGAAAACTCCAAACTATGGAATGCCATACATCACAAAATCACCAGTAAGTCAAGTTCAACAGAACACCAACGTCAAGTCTCCTTCATATCCAGACAACAGTAAGGTGCCATATCACATGTGCTCTGAAGGTCACTATCTCCATAGGCGTCCCTTATCTACCAACAAGACAGAGAGAAAAAGACATTGTCAGAACAAACAAGTTGTGCTATAATTGCCTCAAGCCAAATCATGGTGTCGAGAAGTGCTTTTATTCCATCAGTTGTCAGGTACCTGGGTGGGAAAGATGCCATCACACAATGCTGCATCAAGAGTACAGAAAAACAGTGACAAACCATGTGACAAATAGAAAAGTAATTTCTCAAAATGACATTTCAGTCCTATTTCAGATAGTGCCGGTCCATGTTATGGGACAGACTGGAAGAATTAAAGAGACATTTGCGTTGTTGGATTCTGGTAGCGATGTAACTCTCATTCAGAGCTCATTGGCAGATGAACTGTGTTTGAAAGGGAAGAAACAAACCCCAAATATGACTACACTTAGTGGAAACTCAAAGCACAGCTTTCAAAATTGACAGATCAAGGGTGTTGCACCGGAATCCAAGACAGTTCAAGTCAAGGGCTCTAGGAGTTACAATGGAGCATTTAAATGTAAATCACAACATATTGATCCCAAGTGGAAACACATTGCTCATCTCAACTTGCCTGATGTTGATTCATCACAGGTCCAACTTCTCATAGGCCTGGATATTCCTCAAGCACACCTACAAGAAGATACTATCTCAGGCGACGGCAGACAACCTTATGCAATGAATACGCCACTCGGTTGGCTGCTGATGGGTACATCAATGTATGACAACCAGATCACACACAACACAAGCACAGGTTAACTTCATCATATCACAGGATCAGAATTTTCAGGGTCAAATAGAACACTTCTGGAAAACAGAATCATTTGGGACGAAACACAACATGGAGGAAGCCATCTTGGTTGAAGACAGAAAAGCAAGGACAATATTAGATGACACGACAACAGTAGTTGAGGGTCACTACCAAATCGACATGCTTTGGAAAAGCAACAACACTCAACTACCAAACAACTATCCCTACACACGCAAGAGATACAACCTGCTCATGAAAAAGCTTGAACGTAGTGACCAATTTGAACAAATGTACAGAAAGACCCTAAACCAGTACATTGACAAGGGTTATGCTTCCAAAGTGACTGACAGTGTATACTCTGATGATCTACACGAGGGCAATCCGCGCACATGGTACATTCCACACCATGGTGTACAAAACCAGAACAAGCCTGGTAAGGTACGTGTTGACTTCGATGCCGCTGCTTCCAATAAAGGGACCTCATTGAACGACAACTTGATGTGTGAACAGTTTCTTCGGCATATTACAGAGATTTTGCCTGTATGGCATTGTGATTGCTGCCGACATCGAAGCGATGTATCACCAAGTTAAAGTGCCCGAACATGACTCTCACAGTCTGCAATTCTTGTGGAAATCTGACAGACATGAACCAGGCCCCCCATCCTCGATAATCTCCAGGGTATACGTTACGATCACTCTCCACTATACCCTGGATGCATTCATGGCTTGGCCCGATGATTTTATTACCTCCCTTGGCTGGCTTTTTACCCAATCAGGTGTGTACACTGGGAAGTTGAGCGAACCAGGCACCTCCACAACTCACTTTTGCTTCTTAAATTATCTAACCGTTTAAACTTGCCAACACAATTGATGCAGAGGTACTCTGAAAGATGTAGAAGGAGTTCTTTCCTATATTTTATTAGAAAGTTTCAGATCTGTCAATTTGTCTGTCCCCGAAAATCTGAGTGGTACTGCAATCAAACCTTCGCGACTGCAACCACTATTGTTGTTGACACTGGCAAGCTCAGATGTAACAGCGGCTTAGCTGATTGGCTACTGTGAGAATGCGGAGCCAGCAAAGGGAGGTAATATAATTATCGGGCCAAGCTGTGGATGCATCCAGGGTATAGTGGAGAGTGATCGTAATGTATACCCTGGAGATTATCGAGGATGCAGACCCCCAGATATCTACAAAATGGGCGTCCACATATTTGGAGCAACAGATTCATCCGCTTGTACCAACTATGCCGTTATGCGAACTGCACTTGACAATGCTGACCAGTTCTCACCCGTAGTATTTCACACAGTGCTTCATGATTTGTATGTCGATGACTTATTGAAATCTGTCGAACTGCCATCTCAAGCAACTGAATTCTCAAGGAAGCTGACAACATTAATGGAGAAAGGAGGCTTCCATCTCCATAAATGGATAAGCAATTCATCAGAAGTTTTATCTTCCATTCCAGAGACAGAGAGGGCTATTAAAACATTGGATCTTGATCTGAACAAATTTCCTGTACAACGCGCACTCGGTCTCAGGTGGGACGTAAATCAAGACTGTTTTGTTTATAACACCATTCCAGGATTGATGCCAAGCACCAAGCGAAGTATCGTGAGTACAGTGTCTTCCATCTTTGATCCATGTGGCTACCTATCACCATTCACCGTGCGAGCTAAAGTCATCATTCAAGAGCTATGGAGACAGAATGTCGACTGGGATTGCAAATTACCAACAATGATACAGGGAAAGTGGGAAGAATGGTTAGATGAGCTTGCCAACCTCACATTATTCAAGCTACAGCGACATCACCAAAACTTCTCATCACAAGTCAACAACCTTCAACTCAAACCGACTTCCGATAATGCATTGTGCGGGGTAGGACGTGTTGGTGCCAGCTCCGTCTGAATCGTCTTGAATCCGAGTGATGGCAGCTACACGTAGTCAAAAGAAGCAGCTAATACACTAAATATCACTAACCTGGACAGATTTACGTCAGAAAACGAACACAGACAGAAATCTCGACCAGATAAACCGGCCGACAAAAAGGCGGGAAACGAAGACAGCATGGCAGAGGATACGGACATGAAAGTCTTTTTCACAACAGACCTCAACAAACACTTGGATAAATGAACAGAACAAAATGGACAAAATACACGGAGAACTGGAAAACACGAACACTAAACTACAAGAAATAATGACGTCAATTAGTTTCAATGCGAATTCAATTGATGAAAAACGCAAGGAGATAGAAACATTATACTCCGTGGTGGTCGAACTACGAGAAGAGATGGAAAGGAAAGATATGATATTCAAAATGTATTCCCGTAAGCAAAACTTACTTGTGTATGGAATACCGGACAACAAAAAACGCAGAGACTGGAATCCGAGAACTACTAGCGGAAATGAATTTTGAAGATTTCGACAAGATGGACTTTGTTAATATCAACCGTCTCCCCCAATTCTCGACAACAGAGCAGTCCGCCCATGTGCCACTACCTATTGTGGTAAAATGTATTCGTATAACAGACAGACAGACAGTCCGTTTTCAAAGCCATAAGCCCAAACTGACAAATGCTCTTAGAGAAGCGCATTTCAATCCGCACAGATTTGCCTGTCAAGCTGAAGAAGTACCTTGGGAAACTTGCCACACGTGCCTATCAACTTCGAAAGGAGTACGGTGTACAAACTAAGATCGTTGAAAAGGGAGTGGACATTAAACTGCTCTACAGACAGAATAAAAACTGAGTGGAAAAACATTTGGCTCGAGGAATCCCCAGTTGTCGGATAGTCTGTAAGGGAAGTGCTGACACCATGAAGACTTCGAAAAACCAAGATGATCATGTTTACATGTGTTTCACCCCAGTGACCACTGGAAAATATGGCTACCCATTAGGTTAGACGAGCACCGACGAAGAGATGCAATTCCGACCCATGATCGGACAGCGAGACTGACATCACCAAACCAAAATAGGAAGTACAATGAAGGTTCAAAGTGTTAAATTACTTTCTTTTGACGAGAGTGTGCCATATACACCTTTGTCTGGACAAAGGAGGACGGTGTCAAAACGTAACTTCGAAAAATTCCTGTTTAATATTAACTTACCCAACCACGGTTATGTGCCTATTAAGGACATGTCGAAATGTAACTGCGACGGGACTCCCGCATACATTTCTTTTAGTAAATGTCAAACTGCATTTTATAATGTGTGTTTCGCTTATACTTTGGGTTATTTTGGAAAGCCATCATTCTACCATCTATCTAGAGCTTGCCATATAGAATATCATGTAATTTTGTCATCAATAAGATCCATTATCTACTGCCTTTTACAGTAATACTTTGTGTAGAAATATGTGATGCAACAGTATTTACCCTTGACAGTTAGCTATTTGTTTTATATATATTCTGGTCCATTGGAACGCTACAGTATAGAAAGCAATATCCCTTCTTAGGCAAATATTGTAAATGTAAACGTATTACCTTTGTCAGGATAGGATATCTCTGTCCATTCAAATCGGTTGTCCAAATCCAGAAAGAGTAGCTTTAAATTAGTAACTTAATTTATGTCTAATCTATTCAAGCTTGGATGTATAGTTATTTTTGTTTGCAATTCATTGTATAAAATATGACAAAGTAATATTATCTAAAAAGTAAATTCAAATTATTCTATTTTGTTTGAATTCTTTGTATATCCTTGAAATTTTGTGTCTTGTTTTGTATTTATTAGGTTGATGAAGAAAATAGTCTTTAGTGACCTCTAAAACATTACATCTATTTCCATCAATGTGCATAAATAGTATATTTTTAAACACATGATTTGATTGTCAATATGGGAAATAATCGAATCGAAGTTCTTTTAAGAATGGTGAGATAAAATATGTAAACTATCAATTCTAATTTTAGTTGCCTTTTTGACAATCTGGCACTCATAGATAAAGGGAATATACTCGAAAGACACTCCAGTAATTTTGCTGGCAGTATTAACAATTTTGAAAAGTTTGTTTTGTTGCTAGCAGACAGACCCCCATACCAACATAAAAAGTTGTAGGTCACCACACTTTGAATAAAGGTTTAATAAAAAATGATTTTGTCTATGGCGAAGAAAACAAAGTCACTGTTGGCCTTTTTTGTAAATGTGATTGATGTGTTTGAAAACAAAAGTTTTGAATCAAAAGTAACACCAAGATATATTTGTAATGGTCCACTCTTTCAATTTTGGCATTATTAATTGTAAGAGGATGTAGAGGATCATTATTTCTCCAAAAATCAACCACCATTTCCTTAGCTTTCTTTACATTCAGAAATAGAAAATTGTCTTTACACCAAGATAGAAATTTTTCAATGCCTTGACGATAATTATGTTCAGAATCAGAAATTAGGCCAGTAACAGCGGCGTCATCTGTGAATTTCACAGTAAACACGTCATTTAATGACAAGTAACAGTCATTGGTATACAAAATGAAGAGTAAGGGTGAAAGAACACAGCCCTGTGGAGCTCCAGTAGAGGTTGAGAGAAAAGAAGATTGATAGCCATTGACACTGACATACTGAGTTCTATGTACCATGAACTCCTTAACCCATTTGATAATGTTGCTATTAAGGCCTAGATTAAATAGTTTACTCATCAAAAGGTGTGGTTGGATGGTATTGAAGGCGGAAGAAAAATCAATAAAGAGGATCCTTACATAGTCATCAGATGAGGATAAAGATGAATACATGTACATCTTATCAATATTGTTGATAAAATCATGATAGTCAAATCTGGCAGAAAACGAATTGAATTCATTAGCATATCTTGAACATCAATACACTGCTGTTTTTTGTTCATCCCAATTACAGACTTAAGTCCTTGCCAAGCATGTTTCAAATCACTTGTGGTAAACATTTTTTCAATTTTAACTTCATATTCATCTTTACATTTTGCTGTTTGACATGAAATATCCCTTTGTATTTCTTTAACTTTGTGAATATTACCTTACAAAATTACCGTTTCTTTTCATTCAATAAAGATTTAAACTCCTTTGTGGCCCACAGTTTATTATTAGGGTAAACTTTGATTGTCCTAAGAGGAAAAATAGTATAAACACAAAACTTAATGTAGTCTGTGACTGTGTTGGTTAGATCGTCCAGAGTATTACATGCTCCTTCAAAAATATCCCAATTGGTACACTCAAAACACCCTCTCAGCTGATCCAGTGACTCAGTGGTCCATGATTTAACTTGCTTGATAACAGGTTTTTCCGACTTCAGCTTCTGTTTTTAGATTGGCACAAGATGAATAGTGTTCCGATAGGCGGTTTTACTTAGGATTTGTAAGCGTCACGAATATTGCTGCAAAGAAGATCCAATTTCTTGTTTCGCCTGGATGGACACGTCACATATTGAAAATAGTGTGGAAGTACATCTTTTAAAGAACATTTATTAAAATCACCCATAATGAAGTTGGGAGCATTCAGTGAAAGTTCTTGCAATTTTTCCGTAATTGTCTGAATTGAATCAGCGGCTTTGCTTGAATATATACAAGAGTTACAAATACCTGTCCAAATTCTCTTGGTAAGTAAAATGGTCTGAATGAAACTGATAATATTTCCATGTCCTTTGTGCACAAACTTTCACGTAAGACATAGTTTTTACACCATTTTTGGTTCATTTTAACACACAGTCCCCCACCCGTTACCTTCTCCGTTATCTGAATATCTCTGTCCATGCAAATCTGTTGTCCAAATCCAGAAAGAGTAGCTTTAAATTAGTAACTTAATTTATGTCTAATCTATTCAAGCTTGGATGTATAGTTATTTTTGTTTGCAATTCATTGTATAAAATATGACAAAGTAATATTATCTAAAAAGTAAATTCAAATTATTCTATTTTGTTTGAATTCTTTGTATATCCTTGAAATTTTGTGTCTTGTTTTGTATTTATTAGGTTGATGAAGAAAATAGTCTTTAGTGACCTCTAAAACATTACATCTATTTCCATCAATGTGCATAAATAGTATATTTTTAAACTTATCCTATCGCACGGTATGTACCTCTCTTCTTCTTCTACAACCATGTGTGGAAACATGCTGTAGGCTAAGTTGAATCAAAACTTCCTGGACTCTGACCACTTGACCTCTGCCCCCACTCGGATAGCAGACCTGTTAATCATCTCAATAAGCATACCGATCGCTCAGATGATCACGTGACGTTCTGTGCCTGTCATTCTCTTTCTTGTCGCTACAGCGTGTGGACGTGTGTTGTTCTCTCAGTTAGACATTATTTGATTGTCAATATGGGAAATAATCGAATCGAAGTTCTTTTAAGAAACACAAACTGTGTGGTCAGTGCAACAGCAACTTTTCCGCTGCTGATTCACACTTTGTGTGTGGATTGTATAGGCTGTTGTAGTTGGTCACATCGGTGTTCTGTTTGTTCACACTTGAATGATGATGTTTTTTCTGAATATCGACGGGTTGCATCTAGACATAGATCAGACAGAGATTGGCTTACAACTGCTGAAGGCCCTTCAACTTTTAAGTGTGCTAAATCAGAACGCTGTTCGATGAGAGCAGTTCGTCGATCTAATCTCCATTCCCAGACGAAGATTTTTTAGAGGTGGCCTCAGACTCCTACTTGAGCGAGTATCTCCGTCGTCTCTTTCGTCGTCAACATCTAGTCCCGTCTCCAGACAAGTTTTATCTCCTCCGAGAGTGGTAGTGCTAACAACCTCTGTTGCACAGTCTCGGCCTTCTACCTTGGCAGGTGGTTGTTTCCAGTGCGCCGCTTTGGTTGAGTGCTCCACCCCCTCTGCTATGGTGGGTGCGCTTGGTGAAAGCGTTCACTCTCCTGTGGCGAGTGCAGTCAGTTCGGTGCTTTCAACCACAGGGATCAGTTCGGTGCTTCAACCTATGCGCTGCTTGCTTCCAATGTGGCACTTTGTTCCAGTTTGCCGCTCTCATATCTTTCTGTGGTGACGTCAGGCATGAGGGCAGTATCCAGTGCGGCGCTTTCAACACCTTTCCCGTACCTTGCACCACCTGTCTCTGAACCACCGACGAGTTCCAGTACTCCACTTACCACCAGAGCGGCACTTGCTGTCCAGTCATCACTTTGTACCAATGCGTCACTCTCACAAGGGAAGAAGAGTTCAGTTCACCGCTCTCGTTCGGTCCAACTCATTAGCCCTGTGTGGCGCATTCAATTGGATCAACACTTCAGCCCAGTGTGCCTTTTCGATTAGATCAACGCTTCAGACCAGTGTTCAGTTTTCGATTGGAACAACGATTCAACGTAGCGAACTGTTTTTTTATTGGAACACCTATCAGTCCAGTACACCATTACTAGTGAACTGTTTTTTTTATTGGAACACCTTTCAGTCCAGTACACCATTACTGTATGGTACGACGTTTGAGACAAATGCACTCAGCGCTTTAGAAGCAGATCACTTGACCGAACCAGATCACAGTACCAAATCACATCACCTAATCCATCCAGAGCGCCGCTTTCTTATGTATCAACGCTTCCATCCAGAGCGCCTCTTTCTTATGTATCGACGCTTCCATCCAGAGCACCGCTTCCAGTTAGTGCATCGTTTCGGCTGGTTGTATAGAGGTTATGTCAGTAGCGCAGGCCTCTACATTACGGCGGTGATTGATGATCCCGGATTTTTAAGATTCCTCCGTCATCTACCATCCGATCTTCACCTTTGATGAATGATTCGATTCACCGAATCTCCCCTTCGACGTAGATATCAGCTCTGCAATCACCCGGTTTAACATATTGTCCAGAAACTTGACGATGATGTGAAAGGAAGGGTGCTGAGGTTGATGAAACAGACCATGAAACGCCTTAACCACTAGGCTACCCCACCGCCCCTCTGTATACAGTAACAAGACTCAGTGAAGTATCGTACAATATTCCTGAATGTCAAGCTGGTCTATTTATGCACAATTTCTGCATGTGGTACCAGCAGTGATGTTTGGTCAAGTAGCTAGCGTCACTTTACCCAGATTTTATGGGTTGGGACTCGCCTGGTTGATTGACATCCACGTTGTCCGGTTTTTGTCATTATTGCATTGTGGGTAGCATTTGCAATGGCGGCCTACTGTTTGTTTACCGGAGACTTTTGATGATACAGTGACTATAAAGTACCCTGACAGACTTGTCTTGGTCCCACAAAGCGGATACCTATCCCAGCCTTTAATTGCCAGTGATGATGAACGGTGCCATTCCCGGTAGGAGTGATTATGTCGAGTTTCATCAGTCATCCGAGAGAAGCAGTTTACCGAGGGTGTCAGACAGAATCGCTCGAGAACGCTTTCACTTGGCTAGGGTTACTCGGTTTTTAGCTTAAGCCCTCAATTCAGAGGTCACTGCAGCTATGTCTGGACTGTCCGCAAGCATCGATTTTACTACCTTCCTTTCCCTTACGAACGTTCCTGGGGTCACTGGTCTTTTTACCTCTGCCATACCATCAACTTTACGAATGTTCTGGTAGATTGACAATCCCATGCTTCGCATCTACTAACTTTTCACTCCATCTGGCGGACCAACACTTCGTTTAGTGAACCCGTACGTTCCTGCGATCACTGATTATACAGCCTGCATCACTATGTGTACAATGTGAACATTCCTGTAGATTGACTTGACATGCCACGAACCTACTACATTCAGCACTTCTTCAGTACTATCATGCTGGCTTGACTAATCAAATGTATCCTATCTCAGGAGAGATTCCTTCTTCAGTGGCAGTAGTTGCTAGGCCTTCTGATATCAGCTCAAGCCCCAACTTACAGAGGCCATCTCCTACTTCAGCCGATACAGCAAGTTCTACGCCCGTATCTCGAGGCCGTCAACTGAACCCAAAGGAACTGAGTCGCCTTCCAGAACTGCTTCATCCAGTCCTTCAGTGATGGCTCGACGAACTGAATGTCTGCGATGGAGTTTCTATGGTACCTCTAGCACTTTCGCAACCCAAGATTCTTCGTCAGGTACAAGACCTTTTTCTGTTGACATCAGCTCAAGGGGATAGCTTCAACTACGGCCTCTCCAATTTTTTCTGTGTCCGCACATCAGGATCGCCGACCCTCACGCATTGATCTTTCTTTCTCCAGTGCTCCATCACCATCTCCAGTGGTGTTTGGACGTGTTGAATGTTTACGGCAAAGTCTCTTTAAGGCTGTTTGCTCCAGTACATCACCTGTACGTATACGCCTCTCTACACGGGTGGGGAGCTCACTTTCTCGATGAGCAGGTGGCAGGGCTGTGGTCTCCCGCAGACTGCGCATGTCACATCAACGTTTTGGAGCTCAGGGCAGTGATTCTTGCAGTTACTCATTGAATCAACCTAGCTTTTGATTCGATCGGACTATGCTGCAGTCGTGTGGCACATTAATCGAATGGGATCCATGGGGTCTCCTCAGCTTCTTCAGTGGACACAACAGTTTTTGCACTTAGTGGACTCTCTCATCATCATCGTCCAGGCCAATCACATCTCAAGGGTGAAGTACGTCATTGCAGATTCTTTGTCCCGTCCATTTCGACCATACCCGATGGAGTGGAAACTGCATCCGCATGTTCCAGACTTTGTGCCTTCCGATGTTTAACTTGACAGTGGATCTGTTTGCTACCCACTTCCATCACCAGCTTCCAATATTTGTGTCCCGGATCCTTTGGCCTGGGAACACGACGCTCTAGCCATCCCCTGGAGACCGCCTCCGTGGTGTAGTGGTTAGAGCTTCCGCCCGGAGAGCAGAAGGTCGCGGGTTTGATCCCCGACCGAGTCATACCAAAAGACATTAAAATATGGTACTTGTTGGTCCCTGCCTGGCTCTCGGCATTAATGGGTACAACAAGGACTGGTCGGCTCGGAGTCAGTATAATGTTTCTGAGTGGGGTATTCATGCTTCACTGCGGCATGGTATCTTAGTGGGCTAGCACTATAAAACCAGCGTAAGTCTGGGCTAGTACAAGCAGCCGCATATACACATACACACGCATGCACGTCGTCATATGAGTGAAATATTCTCAAGCACGACGTAAAAACTAAATTTCACCTCACCTCACCATCCCCTGGGATGACTTGAATGCGTAAGCGTTTTCACCAGTGGCGCTCCTTCCCCGCGTACTGCTCAAGTTACGCACAACGCAGAGGATGACACTGTTTGGGTCGCACCCTTTTGGCCTGTCAGAAGTTTGTTCCTAGACCTGCAAGACTTGACCGACCCATTCCAGTACCACTTCCCGATCATGCCGATCTTCTGGTTCATCTTCACTCCGATCAGCTGCATTGGTCTCCGCTCACACTTAATCTTCACGCCTGGTGCATTTACATGAATAGCTAACTGCAAAGAGATATTCCAAGCGAGTCACTACGGCGATTACCACGGCGCACCAAACTTCTAGCAGGCCACTTTATGATGACTATGGAAGGATTTTGAAGTGTACAGCAAGACGAAGGGTAATATATCTCCTACCACAGTATCGACCTCAGATGGTCGCGGAGTACCCCCAGCATCCTAGAACTTCCAAGGAATTGAAGTGTTCTAAATTGTCTACATGCCTGGCCATGCGTAACACAGTTATTGCGCCGGCTACGGGTGCAAAGGTGTCAAATGTCCCTGAGCTCCAGTCTCTCCTTAGATCTTACAAGTTGCTGATCAATCCCGGAAGTTCCGGCCACCAGCTTTCAACCTTTCCGTGGTTTTTAATCATCTCACGTCAGAGAGTATGAACCTCTAGCAGAGAAGGATTTCAAGCATGTCACGTTTAAGACTTTCTTCCTCCTGGCTCTTGCGACTGCTGCCTGCATCTCCGAGCTTTATGCACTGGATGTCACCCGGTTGTGCATCGAGAGGACCAGACATGCCGAAGCCCTCCCTGGTTTGAGGTGGGATCTCGTCACTGAAACCAGTTGCCTGGACAGCCGGACAGACTATTCAACTTCCCGCCGCTGTCTAATATTCTGGGCCTTGACGACACCAAGGATCTCTCCCTATGTCCTGTCCGGACTTTACGGGTCTTTTAACTGCCTCCAAGGACCGTCGTAGGTTATGCAAGAGACTGTTTATTTCTCTGTCATCTGCCTCATCTACAGAAGTCACTCATACTACACTGGACACGGTCTTCGTCTCACCCTACCTCCGGGATCTGTCTGTTACTGACGTGGAATGTCTTCACCAACTGGGTCCATTGGTTTTGGCGCAGCAGTTGTTGTCGGCTCACAAACGCAGATAAGATGCAGTTCCTACCTTCATGTAGGTTTTGCATTCTCTATATCATGAAAGATATCGGTCCTATCTTTCTTATTGGTATGGATTATATTTGGGCATAGACCACCACACCTAGGGAGCCAGGGCGTGTCTGCACTGTCATAGATATTACTCGATAGACTGAGAGGCCAGTCTTGTGCTACATGCAGGGGTGGTCTACACTCCGCTTACTGACCTCTACTCTCTGAGCAATTACGTCAGTGAAGTGTAGATTTCCGATTACCTGCGTGGTTTTCTTTCTTCCTTTGGTATGTTAGGGGGATTGATACTGAACGTTAAACCAGTTGAGCAACCGGGCTATTCCCTCTTTCACCGCCTTCCAGCGTGTATCTGTGGGGGGTATTTTCGAAGCAGGGACTGTCCAGATTAAGGTCTTTGGCTTTAATTCACTGGTGTCACTTGATAAATCGCGGGGAGGCGGGGTCCACTTGCCAAACTGCGTCCTTTTGCTTGTCAAAAACCACATTAATTCGGGACCGCCCACTCCCTTGAGTTTTTGTGCTGTGTAAGCTAAGGGGTTATCAGAAGCAACCCATCACAAGTTCGGAGTTAGCATATCGGGAGTTGGTGCTTTCTCCTGGCCTCCTTGTGTTATGCGACCTCACGGTTGTAGAGCTGACACAGGGTAATCTGCAGCCCACCAGCCAACCGTGGGATAATGCATACCGTGAGATAGGATAAATTTAAAAATTTGGAAATTTTATTGTAAATTGTATATTTATATACTTATCCTATCTCACGCGATGGATACCCACCCAACCTGCCCCACATCACAGATTACTGGATGCTCCAAGACAAGAATGACAGGCACAGAATGTCACGTGATCTGAGCGATCAGCATGCTTATTGAGATGATTGACAGGTCTGCTATCAGAGTGGGGGCAGAGGTCAGGTGGTCAGAGTCCAGGAAGTTTTGATTCAACTTAGACTACAGCACGTTTCCACACATGGTCGTAGAAGAAGAGAGGTGCATACCGTGAGATAGGATAAGTATATAAAGATACAATTTATAATAAAATTTCCAATTTAGAATCCACTCCCAACGAAGACTACCAAACACTTACCTCTGTAAAAACATCTCATAATCCCCTTTCTCGCCCACATGTGTAAATAAACAATAATGATTAATAATTGCTATCAAAACACTCTCAATACTTCCTGTGATCAACACTAAAGGTAATAAATGCTGATCTTTGCTGAGTACTTCTAAATTTGTTGAAATAATACGTATATTGCGATGAAAAAGGTAAGGATGAACATGTGTGTCACTCACTAAATAAGAGGTGCTTTCTGTTGACGCGTTAATGTCTACTAATGCCTACAGGGAAAAATAGCTACAGGGAATAATAGCTACAAAGTTTGTTGTGACAGCGATATGCTTACCTTCACACATGTGGACTGTTCCAATTAGTATGCACTAATGCCTACAATGAGATTAGGGGAATAAAGAGTAAGTCCAGTTATGTTTTGAAAACTTACATGCATTTAATTTTAGAAGAACCTTTTCACTCGAGAGCGAAACTAAAGATTAGAATGAGTGAGAATATTCAAAGTGAGAAGGAAATGTATTGCTATAAAATGCTTGTAACCAAACTTTTAGTTGCAAATCATGGCAAGTTTGCGCCTTGAGCATGCTGCAAGCATGGAAATGATTGCATGATAAGTGTGCACAATTATTATTAAATCCAAAATTATTTTCACAATAGTGTGAAATAGGTTACAGAATTGGTGTACGAAAAATGAATGAAAACAAAAAATGAACACTAATGAATGACGAATAAATGGTTCATCAACATAGAAAGTCTTTGTTTTGTATTTACTGTAGGCAAAAGTGCACACTCAAATGAGACATACCACTTTAAAGAAAGGTTGAAAGCAGTAAAATTGAAAACCATTGGTGCGTAGAGTTGTTTATAGACTGTAGGCGTTATTCCCTGTAGGCATTAGTAAACTCCGCCGTTGATGCACATGTGTCTCTCTCTGTGAGAAACTGCTAATTACCCGACACATATACGTGTCACTCACTGTGAGGAGCTAATTAATTTGTCACACATATGCATCTCACGGCCTTAATGAGTTAAGGGAAATGAACTTCTAAGCAGTAGTGTGTGTCATCTCAAATCTGACTTTGATTACATTTGGCGTGTGAACTTATCACTTAGACTTTAGTCTTGAGTTTTGGTAAAGAACAGTTATTGACAAGAATTAATTACAGTAAAAACAGAAAGATTAACCTCTGATGTCTGATCGGTTCATTCTCAGGACGTGGACAACCTGAAATTTTGCATTCGCAGGACATGGACAGACGGTGCACATTTGATGTCGTCTGTTGTTTTTGTAAGGGACTAACTGATCGGGAAGTGTTAAAATGTGAACTTTATCCGGAACTAACTCTATTCACTCTGGTAAGCATGTGACTATGATAGGTGAGTGAGTTCACTCAGAAATTGTTTCATTTAAACATATTTTTATTCCTGAAGAATCTGGTTTGGTAAACGAGCAGAACTTTGCTTATATCTATACCTCACCAGCACATACATCATTTAAACAAAATACACAAGAACTGGATACACAAAACGACAAATTAAATCATATATGTGCATTGTAGGTGCTTATAAACCTTGAGCCTGCAGTTACACTTCATTGATTGTTTACATATATTAGTCTAGAATAATTTATCAAATCGTTTAGACTTAAAGATGTATTGATGCAGGGACTCTATTATGTTCTTATTGACATCGTTGTTTGCCGGAGGTATTCCGTATAACACAGTTTGGAGATTGTGGTCATTTACATAGAAGTAGGTATTATTTCTAATAGCAGTGTATAACTTATATGTAAAAAGATAATGAACAGTATCTTCATTGTGGTATTCTCAAGCGCATTCAGGGTTGTTAGAAATGTGTGTATTTACTTTATCTGCATTCAATCAGCCGATAAAGCCGAGCTTAAGTCGACAGTGTACAATCTGACAGAATCGACTGCCATAATTCAGATCTAGATAATTCTTTGATTCATCATTTTTAAGCAGAGATTTGAATTCACCGATTGAATTAGCGAATATGAAATTATCAGGTAATTAATTCCAAATCTTAATTGTGTCAGGTAGGAACGATTGTTCATATATTTTCGTCCTACAATTTATTGTTTGCAGCTTAGATTTATTACGGAGATTATATTGATTGTATTCAGAGACAAAGTTAGGAACAAGGTCACAGAGGTAGTCAGACTGGACCGTGGGGACATCAGCATCATTGTGTTTGCTGACACAGTGTTTTTTTTATTAAAATTGAAAAAAAAGAAACTTGTTTCGTTTCCTTATAATTTCACAATCTAGTATTGCCCAAAGTCTTGCAATCACACACTCTGTCTATTGTCTGGCGTTAATTAGCTCAGTAACCCATTCGCACAAAGTGGACACTTTTTTCTGGACTTTGTTTTTACACGACACAGGGTGTCCACGTTCCGAGAATACCCCATCTGATCTATTTGTCCTTTGGATATATTTTAAACTATTCAATTTTCATTCTCCCACTTGATTATCAAAGAGTTATTTCTCTTGATGAAAATGCAAGAGTTTAAATATTGTGTATTTGAATATTTGTTTTTGCAGAAATCAACACTAGACAAGTGAATGGAGTGCCCTTTCCAGTTGTGTATGGAGTAGGTGAGTGAGGAATATTGCTGAGTATGACATTAAACAGCTAACTAACATATGTAAAAATACATGTGCGAGCAGCATATGTCAGGGAAGTCATAGTTCATTTATTCCAAAGGTAATTTTCTTAGATTTAAGAATATCATTTGAGACATTAATCTCAAAGCAGAAAAATCTTTGTTCAAAATGTTGTGGCCTTAGCTGGAAAAGGTTCAAAGTTCACTGTGATTTACATATGAATTTAAACATATCTCTATCTTAAAGAACAAATAAACTTTTTTTTTTTACTCTTTTAACTATTACATATGAAAGATGTGTGGTCAGTCTTATGCGGAACATCAAATTCATTCTTTAAAAACTTGTGGTTAATTAGTACAGAGCGATTAAAAGTTGCCAAAAAGTCGCCTGCTTCACTCTCACCCGCCAACGAAACCACAGACAGGTTATGTAACTCTGTCGCCAGAGCACTGCAGTGACGTCATATGAGGAAGGCTTTTCAGTTAGTTGTATAGAAAGTGTGTAGCAAGCTCGTCATTTTGATGGTTTCTCGACATCAACAAAGACATGCCAAATCGTTGCGTTGTCGTCAATTGCTCCTAGAGGTCGGGCGATGGTGTCCCCATGCACAGATTTCCACAGGACCCCCGCAGTTTGTGCAAAATGGGTTATGTTTGTAAGTGCGAAGCGAGCGTGTGTGGAAGCCTGAAACGATATCTTACTTGTGTTCAGATCGCTTCACAGAAGTTAAAGAATCAAAACTACTTACTAGTCGTAGTAAAATATGTGTATGATTGATGACCATAAAGATTTTCAATGACACAACTTGTAACATAACGATTTCTTCCTCGGAAGCGAGGTCGAAGTAACAATAATACTGTAAGTAGTATTATATTGACACCCACCTCGCTTCCACGAGAGAAATTGTTATGTTATACGCTATGTCATGCAAAATCCTATTGGCCATCAATCAAATACATATTTTACTACCAGTAGAAAGTAGTTTTGATTTTGTAACTCTGTGAAAACAAACCTAAATAGCATTTATACTCAGACTGGCAGATGTTCGCGACAGGGCGCCGCCATTTTTTAAAATCGTGATGTCACGGGCTCAAGTCTGTTAGAATTAATGAGATTATGGTTTGTTTTCATCAAGTAAAAAATCAAAACTACTTTCTACTCGTAGTTAAATATGTTTTTGAATCATAACCAAAAGCATTTTGCATGACACAACTTATAACATAACGATTTCTTCCATGGAAGCGAGGTGGGGGGTCGAAGTGACAATACTGCGCAATAAATTTCTTGCTACATTCACGTGGTTAACGTCCACTCACCAGTATGTAGATACTAGTCAATGTACGTCTTTATATTTGGTCTTATGATCCTAATTAGTTTATTATCATACTTGTATGCATTTTGAAACTAAATAAAAAGCAGACGATCTGCTGATACTTATAGTGCATTTATAACAGGACTGTAATATCTAGACATTTTATAGTTTGCCAATGTGAATCATAATTCGCACACACGCCCTAGTGTATGTCTCATTACACTTCACGGCGAAGACAGCGATTCTGTTGAATGCTACGACAAATGAATAAAAACAAAATGCAAATATTAAAATTAAAACAGATTAAATTTATAGGAACAATGTCAGGCTATTACCTTGTTCGAGGAATGTATCCATCAATATCCACAAAAACGAGTGATATGCCATTCATCTGCAGCTGTTCCAAGTAATGTGTCTTTTAATTGTCTAGTATTACGAGTAGTATATACAATGATAGTCCGAGATCACTTCCAAGAAAGGTCGCTGTAAAGCTTTATTTCATAAATAAAGCTTTTGTCAGGCCCTTAGATCTCGCCGCCATTGTATATACTACTTTTGAATCCTCAGTTAACTTCCCGGTCACTATGACCGCGAACTAGCACTTTCCTCATCATGTGATAGCTCTATGTCGTGTTGACAGGATACCATTAAGATTACTAGTCAAGGTAAGTGTTAAATATTTTGCTTGGGGGGTAACATTGTGCCGTATGGTATGACCAATCATTCCTCTCTGACGAAACCTCTCCCTGGCCCATCTTTCAAGTAGTACAAGTTCGGCTCGTCGGCTTTGATGTCTACTTTATCTATGTTGTAAGTTTTGACTGACCATATCAGATCGATGGCTCGTTTCCGAGTGTCCCCTTCGTGTTCCCCCGGCTGGTAGAGGTACCTCACGAGGGCCCTATCGGGTATCTGTTTCTCCTTCCCACGCGATGGTGCAGCCGGTTCGGCTATCACTGATTTCAGTTTGATAGCGTCTGCTGGTTTCTTGCCTGTGAGACGGGTGGTTTCGTGGTTGATAGCCGACACCACCTGAGGTAGCCGCGCTACCTATTCCGTCGATCGTTTTTCTGGGTTGACCATCTCTCTCGCATACTGGTGCCCGAATAAGCTCTCGGCCAAAGTCCGATTGAATCTCTTGACTATGGCTTGGCTGCGATGAACCCCAGCCGTGCCACGCCTGACCTTGGTATCGTGTTTGGCTAGCAGTTGTGACACTTGCAGCTCTGTTGGCCATGTCAGCGGACTGCGTTTGTATATGCGTTCGAATCCGCGGGCTACTTGGGCCGCATCCTTCGCGGTCAAGGGTTCGGCTTCCTTGTAGCGGCTGGCAACGTCAACGACGGTTAGGGCAGATGGTAACGGAGTAGATGGTAAATTGTACGCCTTGCAGCTTAAAAACAGCATTTACAAACGCGTTGAAGTCCCCATCCTTGGTGGTGGTGGTAGAAACCTAAGTGATATAGTCGATACCTCAGGATCGACCCTCAACACTAGGTTCGACCTAGTCCGCATCGGTGATGATAGGTGGACGGTATACCCATTGTTCGGTGGCAAACTGTTCGACTTAGAAGATGTTGAGAGAACGGCCGTTGCTCGAAACAAGCAGTATTCCCTCGTATTCACCGACGCCGATAAGTGGGTGTTGTTACCCGCTCAAGTCGACTGGTTTCTCAACATTAGTCTCGGCTCCCCCTACGTGTTCACGGAGAACAAAGACAACTACCTAAACAAAGTCGTGAACAACAGAACCCTGCTCGTGGCTTACGTCCCGACGCAGAGGCATAGCATAGTCATCAGCCCACTCTCGAGTATGGCAGCCCACATGCTATCGAGTAAACCGGGAGTGCAAGACATGGCATTGCAGTTGGTGTCTGAATTCGCCGGCGTGGTCAACATCCTGGCGAGCCTACCGGCGAACTCCACGCTGGTCATCCAAGTCTACCTAGGGGAACCATCGCAGGATGAAGTCGAAATCGTGAAGGGAATCAAACTCCGGTGGGTGAAACGGCACCAGTATCAGGTTTGCACTGTTTACGTGCGGGTGGGTGTCGACTCCCCCACCAATCTGCAGGGGGTCACCGTGACCATGGAAGACACGATATCCCTCACCAAGATCTTCTTACCCGACAACATACACTTCATGGGGGTGAAGTGCACCCCTTAGAAATTATCAGAAAAACAGTTGGAAACTATCTTATGATAGTAATATAACAATGACTAGTCATCGACCCAACGCAACACTTAACGATCTAGGAGACACGGAGGGATTCGATCTGCCCGGCGAGGAAGACGCCTTGTACGTCCTACACTTGAAAGACAACGTGTATAGGCGGGTGTCCCTGGCAGACTTTAAAGAACCCGAATGGTTGATCAACATGACCCTCACCTCACCTTATATCTCATTAAACAAAGATGGGTATATCTCCTAAATTAGGAACAACGGTATCTTGCCCGGGGCTTTCATTCCGGGGGTTGGTATACATGCTCAGCTAACACTGGATCACACGAGCAACATGTTAGTTTCACCCTTGAGGGGTGAGTTAAGATTTGACGTCCTCGATCCCCAATTGAGGCGTATAACTGTGAGACCAGGCTCCACACTCATCATAGAATTCCATCTCACAACAACCCCTCATAGTAATACAGAACTACAACTTTTACTCGGGGTGATAATATACTGGAGTCTCCCGACCAGTAGGGACCAACGTCACCGTGCCTTCATACAATCGGACCCCTCAACGGGTTATATAGGCCCCTTAATAATCCCCGGGGGGGTTCTTGTGGGCGCAAAGTTACCTATTAGCCTCTCACCTATTTCCCTGCACGAGGATTCAAACCTTATAAGCCTCAAGTACATTGATCACCTATTAAATGAAGCCCAATTAAAAAATATCTCATAAGATATATTATATGCACACAGGATGGGGTTGTACCCTGTCGTAGAAGTTGCGAAGACCCTGGAAACTGTAGACGGGTTCCGCTTGAGGCAGTTATGTGATGTAAAACGCCAACTAGAACAAGACCGCGACACACGGAAAGCACTATGTAAGAAGTACCATAGAGCTTTCAATATCGTGGACGGGGCTGATACTGTCCTTACGACAACCAGCATGGGATTAGGGGCGGCAGGTGTTGGGTTGTTAGCCACCATAGTGGCCGCACCTATAGTGCTAGGCATTGAAATAACAGCTGGGGTGGCAGGGGTGTTAGGGTTGGTGCTTAAGTTTGCATCCCGCAGACTGCATCGTAAAGCGTTGAAACACGACAAGATCAGGGTTCTGGCCGAAGCAAAGCTGAACACGGTAAGTGAGCGTATTTCCACGGCACTCACTGACAGTAAGATCTCAGAGGAGGAATTTCGTTCAATCCTCTCTGAAGTCGACAAGTACTGTAAGATGAAACAAGAAATCCGGTCCAAGTCTCGTAAGTCTGCTATCAGCGAAGACGAGAAAAAAAAGTACATAGGACAAGGGGTACGAAAAGCCCAGCAAGCCTTCATTACGAACACCAAAGAGATCATAGGCAATTCACATTAAACTGTTTCATTGAGGTCAACACGACATAGGGCGGGCACAATAGTGCCATGTGATCAGGAAAGTGCTAGTTCACGGTCATAGTGACCGGGAAGTTAACTGGGGATTCAAAAGTAGTATATACAATGGCAGCGAGATCTAAGGGCCTGACAAAAGCTTTATTTATGAAATAAAGCTTTACAGCGACCTTTCTTGGAAGTGATCTCGGACTATCATTGTATATACTACTATTCGAAAAAGTTATATATCGTTTCAGGTATGTCACATTGGTGTATAGTCTCATTGGTCACCAAGGTAGCACACCTGGCAACTGATTGCATAATGTCCGCCATTTTATAAAAACGGTAATTTAGTTAGCCAATAATGTGCAATCAATCACTGTATTGGCGGTTAATCCTTTGAAGGAAGGACATTGTTTTTATGCAGACACAGACACGACAGAGCGTATTCAGTATAGATTAGTAAATCTACATACATAAACACTACCTTTTGACAAATCTGCTGTGTAAGATAAAAGTAATTAATCAATCAGCGTGTTATCGGTTAATCCTTTGATCGATGTTTATAATGTTGAATATTTACTCCAGACACAAGAAATGACAAATGGGAACCTTTGTTGGGTAATCTAAGTGGTGTTACCATTAATTATACCTGTTATAAATTCATTAACTGACCATCAAGTGAATGATGACAAATAACATGTGTAGGTTTATACCAACTAACACGGGTTACAACGAGGGAGTATTAATTGCTGTTGTAACAGGAGGATGCTGTTTCCGGTCCTCAGGTCCGCAGGATTCAGGGGTTTAAAGTCATAATGACAACCAAACACAAGATTTTGCAAACCAAATAAATTTATTTCCAACTCAACTAATATATATCATAAAATCAATCAATAAACTAAGTTAAATAAACAACAAAAATAATAATGCCTCCAAAGATCTTTTGAAAAGTGAAAACCCTATTAAATATACCTATACTATTGCCCCTTGTCCCAACTTAATTCCCCCAAATAATGTTCCCTGCAAAATAAAACAAAAATTAACTACCTAACATTATCTAACCAAAACTTAATTTCTTCTTTAAACTAAAACTGAAGAAACTTAAAACTCTGTTTGCCTAGTCTACAGAAACAATAGTGAATTTCTCACCTTTCTTGCCTCTGTAAGACCCCAGAGTGCAGAGGAAAAAATAATCTGCCCTTTTATACCCCTAACCTATAACTATTACCCAATAAAAACCATGCTCTGAAAATTACCCAATAAATGCCTACAAAAGAAAAGTTAAGTGGACTGATCCCTCTGCTCATGAGATGCTCATGCACTGGCCCATCCTATTGCATAACAATGGGGAAGAAGCATACTAGGCACTTGCCTAGCGGGTCCTTACCCCTCAAGAGCTAAATGGACCAGCCCACTGAAGGCTAAGCCTGGTGTGTTATTTTTAGCCCAGCCTATGCCTAACCTGTCCCCACCCAAAAACAAGCCTAATTTCTACTAAAAAAAATAACCCTACCATTACACTGTATTGCATGCAATTTTAATTGCATGTGAAAACTTATGGGCCGACACTGTTTTGAGAATACAAACAGAACTTCATTGTTGCATAAGAAATACATATAAGCATTTGCTGTGTGCTTAAACTGTATGTACCTATTCACCTAAGTAAAATTTCAGATTCTTCTAGCAATGGCAAAATAGGGTTGTTTAGTTTACCGATTCAAATAAATCAAATGTCAATTTTTTAATATCATACGTAATAGACATCATAGTTTTACATGACATGATTAAATATCGAGGTAAAAAAAACACTGAAATGGGATCAATTTGGATCAGTCATTATACAAATAAGGCCTAACGACACCAAGCGATTTTGACAAAATCGTCTATGAAAACAAGTTGTAACTCGGAAACTAGGGAAAGCAGGAGACAAAATTATATGACAGTAGATTGTGAGAACATATAGCTTTCATTTTCCACAACAGTTGTCACGATTTCAGGTTTATACAAACCTGTAAACAAGATAATTTACCCCCCTCATATGACGTCACAGAGACGCCCCGCTCTGATTGGTTGAAATTTCGTTCGCAGGTGAGAATTGTGCACTGTTGTCAAGAAGGTCGATTTAAGTTGATTAAAGATCGAAGTGAGTAGTTTTAATGACTGGGTTTCATTTATAGCGATGCCAGTTAGTGATTTATGTATTTGTACCCCCCCTAGAGTATATGTGATCTTTAAACAACAAAACAAAGGTTTCCAGTCATCTAAGAAAAATGACCGAGGACATTGTTTTATTTTACACCAGACCCTCATCCATTTAAATGCAGTCAATGGGAGCATTTCAGCAATTTTATGGATGCTTCCTTATGTCAAATATAGAACATCAGTGCTTCAAAAAACCCAATCTTGACTGTCCTCAGAAACAGATTCTATTTGGTGTAAAGGGAAAATAGATGACTGAAAATGAGCTGTGAACATGTCCTGCCCTACCATGGCTCCGGCCATTCACAAAATGTGTCTAAAACTGGAAATATATTTTGCCTGACGTCGCACAGCAGTATTTCTGCTATGCGATGGTGGCTTGAAAATAAACCAGACAGTCAAGTGGTCAATGGACTAGAAAAAAATCTGTGCATAATTTGGAATTATGACTGTTCAGAGATGTTGATGCTTAAAGGTTAAGAAAAACTGTGGGTCAGTTTTGATGTCTCTTATCATGCATTTCCTTTGCTGTTGACCCAGCATACTTAATTATGTTACTGAGCTTATGATGTATCAGCAGAAACATCGATCCAGTTGAATTCGATAGAGAATGTTAGTGCATTCACTTCAGCATGAACTGGTGTAAAATCCACCTAAATATTCATACCAGTTTTACCTTAATATTGATGACCGTAGCACTACAGTTGAAATGATATTGGTCAATTGATTTCTTAAATTAAGGCTGACAAAATTAATAACAAATATTTCGGTATCAATGTCACAAAGTAGCTATTTCATCAACAAAAGATATGAAAGGTGCTTGAAATCTTAAATCTGTTGAGAAATTTTGGTTCACAGTATCCATCAACAAAGTAAATATAAATTCCTTGCATAATAAAATGTAACAACTGTTTATTGTTTTTTACACTTTAAGATGTCAGGGGGATGTTGTTAAGGGAGGTAATTCTATTT
Source organism: Haliotis rubra (assembly GCF_003918875.1). NCBI lineage: Eukaryota > Metazoa > Mollusca > Gastropoda > Lepetellida > Haliotidae > Haliotis > Haliotis rubra. The sequence goes on from NW_025766969.1 coordinate 1,856,307, forward strand.
GCCTGTTTGACAAATGGTGCAAACTCAACTGCCACTATTGACAGCTGTTGCTGGAGAAGCGATTGTGTGAGACAGTCATAACATGACCTTACGTCGCTGCCAAGGAAGCCCATCTTCATAAACCCTATGCAGATTGTTGAGACAATTGTCTTGTGATTGAAAAGAACATTTTAATCAAATCCAAGCTGCGAGCTGGTCAGTCTCTGCTCCCTCGACCGTGACGGACACGGGGAATGGGCTACTGTCCACCTTGGCAGAATTTCTTCAACCTAAATAGTGGGGCATTAGGAAGGGTGGATGCCCATCATATCCTCTGCAGTTCTTGTCTGATTGTTGTACCCCCTGCAGTGTAGGCTTTGTCAGATTTTCTAATGCATGGAGGGTATAATGACTGATCCAATTTGATCCTATTTTTGATCTGTAGGATCATTGGAGACACAAGTGACTGGGTGATTGTTCATGACTTCTCAGAATAACGTTTGTAGAGCCTCGTCATCAAGATGTACAAACTGTTCGTTCAACAGAGAATACAGAATTTTCCTCACCGATCTGATTAGGCATTCCCATACTCCTATTATGATAAGGGTCTTGGGTCCTGGTGAGGGTTCCGGTGAAACACCTTTTCTAACTGGCGTGCTGGTCTGCTTGGGAGAATTAACTCAGCAAAGAGTCCGAAGTCACAAGAAGCTAATCACAATTTTATTTACAAGAATGGAATAACATGGGGTGGCCATGGGGAGTCGGTACAACCCTCTGGGCTGAGGGCTAGAGCTGACTTGTGTTGGGAGTCTAAACCCTACTGATAAATAATTGGAATTGGTGACTATTTATCTAAAATTGAAACAATAAAGAGATTATGATTCGTTGACTAATACAAATGAAATGACTAGACAGGGGGAGTACTTAATCCCGCTAATCCTATTTCATCTGGCACTAATTGTGTTGACACATTTCCTGGATGCTTCCTAATCTAACTGGCACTAATTGTGTTGACACATTTCCTAATTTATCTGGCACTAATTGTTTTGACATGTTGCATGGATGAGTATGGTATTACAATAGATGTGCCATGGCTTAACGGCCCTAATTTCTAATATAGGTGATGACATGTTTACTTTATCAAAGCAGTTCATTAAATCATCTAGTCATAGCTTTTGTAGCTGTGTCTTATTGAAAGGTTTGTCTAGCAGTTGAGTCCTTAATACCTTAAGCTCGGACTTATCTAGAAATCTGTGAAATTGTGCAGTCGTAAATCATACCTTTTTCAGTAGTATGTGAGTGAGATGAGTATTACTACTTTTGACTGGAGTCTTTCTCTAAGCTATTACTGATCATGATGAAACTAATATTCTATATTTATATTTTCCTAATATCTGAATCCTAATATATTGCTTGTAGGGTTAATAATGAATAATGAATTTTGTTTGAATTATTATTCCTTGATATTTCTCCAAAATGGGAACTTGATGGGCGTTTAAACAATGAAAACCTTTCTTCTGAAGAGTTTTCTGAATTTCAGCATGATTCAATTTGTCAATTTCTTGTCTCAATTTTTTTTCACTGCCTACTAGATTAGTACCGTTATCCGAATGGATAATTTTGATTGGTGCTTGCCTCAATATATATCAACAAATAGCATTGATGCAAGATGATGTATCTGACGATGACACTACTTCAATATGAATGGCTGATATTGCTTGGCAGGTCAATATCACGCCATACGTTTTCTGTGTCCCTTGACCTTGTTTGATGCGAAAGGATAAAAAAAAAGTCCATTCCTACAGGCAAACAGTGGTTCATCTGGAGTTAAACAGTCTCTGGGTGGATCAGACATCTTTTGGCTTGCCGCTCGAACTTGATACTTCCGACATGCTACACATTGTGAAACTTGTTTCTTGATAAGCTGACTTGCTCCCAATATCCAATAATTCTGTCTCAGTGAATTCAGCATGGTGTTCTTTCCCTGATGGCCTGATACTCTCATCACTCCCACCATAAGTATGGGATCTAACTTTCTGATTTTGTTCAAAACACCTGCTGACTTAACTTTCCCCTTATTCCTCAAAGCCTTCAATTCTTGAAAGTAGCTAGCCTGGGTGTAGCGGATATGTGCTGCTTCTGCTTTCTGTAAGATATTTACAGTGGGTGATGTACATTTCTTTGTTCCTCCATTTTTGGTTTCCTTCAGATCTTGTAAGTCCTGTATTTTCCTCCTTTTTTTGGTATTTGGTCTGAGTTGTTGACATTTCTTTCTCTTCTGTGCTAATCCTTGAAGTTTCATCATCACTAGAAGAATCCAGCCCACAGCTCTCTTCGATTTTGTCCAGTCAGAATAATGTGATAAAAACGTTTTTATCATCTAATGGAGGGTGTTATGGGTGCAATAAAGCAATCTGATATACTCGGTGTCCAAATCTGAAAACTATGCAAATTACGTCAATCCACGACCTACTTTCTCAAAACTCCATACATGCCATGCGAATCCTAAAATGTTTAACATTTCATTGATGACGTCGTCGCGAGTATAAATTCTGTGGACGAGTTTGTAAACAAACATATGGTTTCCCCCATTATCATGATTGATAATTCTGTAAGAACAGATGACAGGGGTTCTGGAGTCGTTACTGCAGTAATTTACTTTGGAAAACATGAAACGAAGAACTTCTTTCAAATTGAAAATACGGATTATTAGGCATGAGTGACAGGCGATCGTCTAAGAAAGGTAGCAAACAAGGATTTCGATCTAGCGATCACAACAAAGAAGATGACGAATCGATTCCGTCAGGTATCAGAAACTGATATTGATGAGGTTTCTACCCGCAATGAAAATAGAAACACTACCAAGAAAACCCTGCCTGATTTTGTTGTTCTTTTTAGACACAAAGATCTTATTTTAGGAATGAGTTATGTTTGCACTGTGTAAGCGTCAAATCATGTTTTTGGTGATATTGTACGTTTGCTTCACTGGGTATGTGTAGGAACTGTTCTGTAGGGGAAGGGAGGTCACTCTAATCCAACTACGTTTTCCCAGTGAATTCAAGTCAAGCCATGCGAGTGCCTAAAACTTCGGTAAATATTGATTTTATTAATTAACCAGCTCCTATTCCCTTCATGGTTCAATGCACATCCTATCTATCTATCTTTCATTCACAGACCTGTGAAGGTCCGGGTTAGAATATTGATCTTCAGTAACCCAAGCTTGTCGTTAGAGGCGACTAACGGGATCGGTTGGTCAGGCTCGCTGACTTGGTTGACATGTCATCGGTTCCCCATTGCGTAGATCGATGCTCATGTTGTTGATTACTGGATTGTCTGGTTCAGACTTTATTATTTACAGACTGCCACCATATAGTTGGAATATTGCTGGGTGCGGCGTAAAACTAAACTCACTCACTCTCATTCACATAAGTTTAAAGCTGGTAGTATTTCATTTAATATTGCAAATTGTAATTTCTCTCAGCTACATGGTTTTTCATGCTTCGCTCTTGCAAGTGACCTTCACTTGCAAGTTGTTTTGTTTATGTTTCAGTCAATCAGACAAAGTCTAGAAGTAAGTCAGACACATGTATACAAGTCGTTGAGATGTAAACCAAGTCACATGTACAAGAAATAATTAAGTCACATGGAATAAAGTGAATGAAGACCAAAAGAAGACGTTTGTGCTTATGAAGTTATATCTGCATTGACGAAGTAAGGTGCGTCTGCATAGAAACTAGACATGAGTGAGAAGCAAGGACTGTTCACTGAAGGTGCAGTAAGTAAGGACACAGAAGTTAGAAGTGAGTCTGGTATTTCTGTACTTAGAAGAAGTAAAAGAAAGACAGAAATGTCAGAAAAGGGAAAGAATTATTGGTAAAATGTGCTTCTAGACAGTATCTAGAGAATTATAAGAACTATGAACACTCTTCAGAACTAAATTAAGAAAGGGACAAGTATGTCAGGATGTTGACAGAAGATGAACTGACAGTGTTTGAAGTAGGGTTGTGGAGTGAAACAGTAAGCAGTGCATCATATTTCAAGTCACAAGTTGAAGATTGGTCCTCTATGAAGTCGAGTAAACATCTTCCTTCTGTATCTGGAAAATCAAGGGGTTCATCTATGATGAGTGCACTTTCTTCTGCTAAGATGAAGGAAAGACAAGCTAAAGTAAGGCCAGAAATGCTTGGAAAATGCTTTTTGACAATTTTTTATAATGGTTGATATTTCAGATTCAAAACTCATACATGAGTATATGAATATATATGAGTAATCGCGATGTACCATTTCCTAATCATAATGATTACTCGTAAAATATTGAAAAACTTAGAGAGAAAAATCCATTTTAGAAACAAACTACCGGTATACTGTGACCCACCTGGCAGGCAGACAGGGTGACAGCATTATGTAACACACGGGCAGTACATGTCAGGGACCATCTCAAAATATCAAGTGTCAGTATCACTGCTGGTCGAAGACTATAGCGGAATTACAACAGGTGCAACAGACGGTATTCGTCCTCGATTTTGAGAACAGAGTCTTCAGCCTTTTGCCACATTTCTGGGGTAATTCTCGCAAAAGAAGCATACACAAGCTCTTTAACGTCTGAAAGCGTGAATGTGGTATTATTGCGAGCAATAAAATGCTTACAGTTACCCCAGATCAGCTCGATTGGATTGAGCTCACAGTTCTGTACTGGTGTACACAGAACTATGTGGCCTTGTTTTGCAGCTAGTACGTCAGTGACGTACTGGAATGGCTTTTTGTGCTACCGTTTTTTTTCCATGAGCTGGGGCTTTGTTTCTGATTGCCTGTAAGGCACGTTACAGGAAGTGAGAAAATCCTGCAACTGATCCTTGAGATTGTTCATGGTGGGTGTGATGGTACCAGGGACAGGCAGGTTATGGTAACTGCCGTTATCCAAAATGATAACGTTTGGTTCGTCCAGCTGCGGTAAAAGCTGATGTTCGAACCAATCTAAAAATACCTGCTATGGTAATCACCATCAGAGTTCTTGGCCTCAAAAACAAAGTCCCAACCCCCAATCAGTCCCTTGCTACGGGTACCAGCATGCAAGATGATCAGGTGTCTACCTTTGCCTGACGGTAACACTGGTGCCTTAGAACAATCTGAAGGAAGCCACATCCGATCGGTTGAGTGATTTTTATTACACCAGGTTTCATCAAGGTATATAATTTGAAACCCCAAATTGCGGTATTCTTCAACTGTTCTAAGGTAAGCTGATCGCATGGACATAACTGAGTACTTTTCTCTGCCATCTTCCCTTTTAGAGTACTTGAATCCTATTTCTACCAGAGCTACAATAAGTGTTGTTTTCGAGACGTTTATTGTATCTTTGATCTCATCTTGTATTTCAACACACGTCGGTGGGATTTTGCGTTCATACAGTTTATAAACTGCAAGGCGTATGACACCCTTATCAAAGCTATCCAGTTTGTGTTTCCTACCTAGTTTTGATTTTGACACGACCCCTGAGGTAACTGATTTGTTTACAACTTTGTAAGCCTGACTATATGTCAAATTAAGGGCTTTACACATTCTATAGTAAACCCTGTCATAGCTGACGAGAGGTTTCCCCCCCTTTGTTTCTCCAGTATGAAACACTGGTATAAATTTGAAATTGATTGTTCTGCAGAGATATCAAGTTGCATGTTGCCAGTTCAATGCTCATACACGAAGTGAAACTTCTATGGGTGAACAAGATTATCTATGCGATTTGAATTAAGACTTTTTTTACGTAATTATTTGGAATATATAACTACTACAAGAGTTCCATCTTTTTCACATATAGATGTTAAAAAAAAAAACAACTTTTCACAATCATTTATGTAATTTAATTAGTTGAGGCTATATGAATAATTATAGTCTGTATTTCAAAACTACAGTTTGTACTTAGAATATTTAAAACTGTTGTTAAAACGTCAAAATTTCCTCCTGTGAAGTCACCCCTAAAGTGCATTTTTTCATCTGAGCTTTAATATCGAACTAGGTAGAGTCGTACATGTATCATATATGTGCTTTTATCTTGTGTCAAATTCATCATATTGATATTGAAGCCAAAAAGTATTTTCCAAGCATTTCTGGCCTTACTTTAGAGCAGAGCTAGAAGCGCAAGAGGAATCACTTAAGAAAAAAACATGAACTCTAGATGGCACAATTGAAGTTAAAGTTGCAAGAAGAAGAATTAGATTTACAAACTAAAATTGCAATTGTTGAAGCCAAGACAAAGATAATAGAGGAAGAAATGGCGAATGCAGAATTAAGGGAGAAAGGGTCAAGCTGTCATTCAGAAATACAAGGTAAAATGAACAAAGATTTAAATCTTACTTCACAAGTATTCACGCAGACTGATCACAAGAGTCATGATGTCCCAATTTCAAGACAAGATTTGATGAAAAATGTTCAGGACTGGACCTTTGGGGGAATTCCTACAGCATGGTATGATGAACATTTGCAAGGTCAAAGCTCAGTTGAAGTTATTCTGCAAATGGTGAAACAAATGCGGAAACCTCCTCCGGATATAATAAGCCATTCGATGGTGATCCCCTGCAATACAGGAAGTTTTTGAGGCAGTTCAAGTCAAAGATAGTTATCAATTCTGAAGATGATGATGAAAGAATGAACTACCTTGAACAGTTCACTGTTGGTCCAGCTCACCAGATTGTCAGTGGCTACAGCTATTTGGACTCTCAACATGGGTACCCTGCTGCACTACAGGAACTCGAGGAGCGATATGGGAATGATGAGGTCATAGCCAATTGCAATGCTTTTATAGAATGGGCTGCCAATTGGAAACCAATCAAGCCATTAGCACTGGACCAGTTTTCCATTTTCTTAACAGAATGTGAAAATGCTGTGAAGACTATCCGTGCAGTACAGATATTAGAAAACTCTCACCACCTCAAGCAATTCATAATGAAGGTGTGCCAGTTGCATGTGTGAAATTGAAATTTCACTGCACACGCTTATTGATTACCTGGCTGTTCTACCAGCAAGTGGTCCCCCCCTCATACAAAATAGCGAAAAGTGACAACGAAATTATGATCGTTTGTTAAACAACTTTTTTATTCGGGTGTCCAAAATTATGTGACAAATCATCGGAGTTGGTCTGTCGATTTCATGTGACTGTGCAAAATTTGGTTTTGTTGCATTTATTAGATTTTGTTTTAGTGAGCAATTCGTCAGTCTCAAATGAAGTCAAACGGACTGTAGTAGAGACTTATGCATTCATGGACCCGGGTAGTTCAGCTTTGTTTTGTTCCGAGAAAGGTGCGGAAGGTATGAAGAAATGCATTACATTGGAGACAATGGGCAACACTCACATCATGAACACATATGAAGTCAAGAACATTGAAGTTAAAGACCTGGAAATGAATAGCACAGTTTTGTTGAAGAGTGTTTTTTACCAAAGACAAAATGCCTGTTTCAACCAGTCACATTCCTACCAATCAAGACATCAAGAAGTGGGATCATCTCCAAGATATCAACTTGCCCCAGATTGACACAGATATTGGACTCCTGATAGGTAACAACATTCCAGAAGCCTATTCTCCCTTAGCAGTCAGGTGTGGTCCCTAATGCGACACAGACAGCGCTTGGCTGGATTGTATGGAACGTGTTGCGCGAACATGATGGAAGCCAAGTTCAAGGGCATGCAGTGACAATTGAGTTCAGCGACGGACACTACTCTATGGATCCACCGTTCTGCCAGGACACTGTCAACTTCCCTGATGCTTCAATGTTCCAGGGGGTGTCATTAAACAGTCAGCTACTGAGCAGACCCAATCTGACTAATAATTTACTAGGAGTCCTTATGCTCTTTCGCCAGGAGAACTTCGCTATAATGGGAGACATAAAAGTCATGTTCTTACAAGTCTGTTCCTGTCCATAGTAGAGATTTCCTGCAGTTCTACTGGTGGGTGGATTCTGACAAGACAAAGGACCCAGCTGTATTCAGAATGACTGTGCACCTCTTTGGATCTGTATCATCTCCTGCATGTGCCAATTCAGCATTACTGCACCCAGCCAAAGACAATCAGGTATCATCAACTGCAGACGCCAAAGAGGTTGTTCGTCAAAACTTCTATTTTGATGACTGTCTGAAAAGCATGAAATCTGAGGAAGCAGCTGTTGAACTCATTCAGGATGTAAATGACTTATGTCCAGCAAAAGTCCAGCAGTTATGAACAGTGTTCCACAAGAAGACAGGGCTAATGGTCTAATCTTGATCTGGAAGAAAGCAAAATGCCAAGTGAGAGAGCACTCAGAATATACTGGGAGGTTGAAACAGACACGGTAGGATTCCGGGTTTGCTTGAGAGAAGAAGTGGAGAACAGGAGGAAGATTCTCTCTGTTGTTTCCTCTGTATTTGACCCCCTAGGATTCTTATCTCCCCTTGTACTCAAGGCCAAGATGTTGTTGCAGGGCTTATGCAGAAGGAATCACGGTTGGGATCAGGTGGTAGTGGATAAAGACCTGCAACAGTGGAAACAGTGGGCAGCTGAACTGCTGCTGATTGAAGATTTTCAGGTCCCAAGATGCCACAAACCAGCTAACTTTGGTGGTGTGACAGATTATCAAATTCACCTTTTCGCAGATGCAAGTCAAGATGCTATGGCGTTGTGGCATACATCAGGTTGAAGAATGAAGTCAGTCAAGTTCACTGCAGCTTCCCGATGTCGAAAGCAAGGGTAGTTCCCTTAAAGAACGTGACAATACCCAGGTTGGAACTCACAGCTGCTACAGTCGCTGCTCGTCTCAGTAGAGTCATCTTGAAGGAACTTGATTATCCAATAGACAATGTAACCTTTTGGACTGATATCATGTCGGTCCTTAGATACCTGTGGAATGAGAGAACTAGATTTCAGACTTTCGTGGCAAATCGCATAGCGAAGATCCGAGCAGCCTTCTGAGATAGGACGATGGCGATAAGTCAGCTCCCAAAGACAATCCTGCAGACAATGCCTCCAGAGGAAAGAATGTAAGTCAACTCCTAACATCAGAAATTTGGTTAAAGGGACCTTCCTTTTTGTGGGAAGATGAAAGTTGTTGGCCACAAGTACCAAATTCCAAATTCTGTTCATTCCAGCTTAGATGTTGACCCAGAAGTGAAGTGTGTAAGTTCTGCCATTGTGTGTGAGGTTCTATCTGTGATGGAGAAGTTAGTGACTCACTACTCAAACTGGAGTCGACAGAAACGGGGTGTTGCCTGGATCATGCTCGCCTTCCAGACACTGAGAAGTAAGAAGAAACATGCATGTCAATCAGAAACTGACACAGCCACACCTAAACTAACAGTTGAATGTCTTGAGAAAGCTGAAATGAAGTTGATCCAGTTAGTACAACAAGAGCATTTCAAGAATGAGTTCAAAGATTTGAAGTTTTCAGGTGAAAGTTTTTCATTAATATCATGTATTAGGAATAAAATATATGCATTACAATTTTTATTCCTAATATATGATATTAATGATACGGAAACACACTCGGTTAATAATCTCTATGTCCATACTGCCACTTTCTTGAGACACAACTGCTGAATTCACCACTTTCTTTACTTCAGGATCTCAGGAAGTCCTGTGAACATCTGGGTTAGAATATTGATCTTCAGTAACCCATGCTTGTCATAAGAAGGGACTAACGGGATTGGGTGGTCAGGCTCGCTGACTTGGTTGACACATGTCATCGGTTCCCAATTACGCAGATCGATGCTCATGCTGTTGGTCACTGGATTGTCTGGTCCAGACTCGATTATTTATGAACTGCCGCCATATAGCTGGAATATTGTTGAGTGCGGCATAAAACTAACCTCACTCACTCACCCCCATCAGGAAGTGATAAATTATCAATTTGTTGCTGTGGCCACTCTGTCACTGATTTCCAAAGGAATTCTCGTCCGTATAGCCAAATCTTGGTCTGTAGAATCTTATCTTTTCCAATCCCTCTGGATGCTGCATCTGCTGGATTATTCTTACTGTTGACATACCTCCACTGTTTCAATTCAGATAAATCTCAAATAACGGCAAAGCGATTTGCGATGAATGTATCAAAGTGTGTGGTTTCATTTTAGATATAGTGAATCACTGCCATGCTGTCAGTCCAGTAGTACACAGTCAAAATGGGGAATTCTACTTCTTTGAGGATCAGAGCACTAGTTCAGTAGTAGTACAATGGGGATTCTGCATCACTTTGTGTTGTAAGGGTTATTGATGTCTGAATCCTGTCCCATCGATGATAAAAAAAGGGTGTGTAGTCTGTGTGACCATCGTTGGATGCGTCCTTGTTTTTAAAAAAATAAAATAAAAAATTGTTTTCTACAGGGATGCGAACGCCAAAACTCAATATCATAAGTCCAGCATGTCCCCTTTACACCGACAGAGCCAGTCTGCCAGTGTCAGTGCATTAAAGCTATAAATAGCTAATGCACCTTCCAAGCTGATGAAAGCCAATTCTAATATCATGGATTGTGGCTGCCGGGGACGTTTTGCTACTTTTTTAACCTTTCTATCTTTCTATGTTAATATCTACAAAACAGTTCAACGTTAATCTTTGATGAGATCTTTGTTCTTGGTAAGGAAGGTTTGAATGATCTGTTGTCGCCCTTGTTCTATCAACTTTTTTTTCTCCTCTTCGCTGATGTCAGCGGTTTTCCTAGACTTAGTTCGCATCTCCTGTTTCATTCGGTGATATTTGGCGATTTCTGACATCACCAGACGAAACTCTTCATATACAGTGGACTCTGTCAATACCGGCCTCTGTAAACACCGGCACTCTGTCTACATCGGCACAAAGTTTCAGTCCCGGCAGAAATGCACGTAATTATCATTTAGAAACATCTGTAAACATCGGCATCTGTCTATTCAGGATATCGGCATTGTTTTTCAGTCCCAACGAACAAGTTGTTATGAAAATGAATCTGTAAAAACCGGCACATGAAAGGCGGTAACCCTTTGATGAGATTAGGTCCAAATGATGTAACAACACAATTAAGCTGTGACTCGAGATTATTCAGAAGCGGGAAGTGTTAATCAGCATCCTGTTAATCAGTGAGTGAGTGCGTAACACTTACCTAGAGTAATTAATACATGTAGTGGGCAGTGTGACTATAAAACAAGCAAGTGTTTACATTTTGTTGATTCGCGGTATTGACTCGAGATTATTCAGAAGCGGGAAGTGTCAATCAGTTTCTTGTTAATTAGTGAGTGGCGTGTCACTTACATAGAGGCGAATCGTTTGATGGCGGTATCGTTCGAAAGCTCTGAACATCAACAATATCACTGTACTCTTGCGAGTATTTTCACATTTGTAAGAAGCGATTTTATTGGATAAAGATTGGTTTCTTACGGCGGCTTTTCACTACAGTCTGCTTATAAGGGTCGTGATTGGTCAAAATCAGACCGTGACCTAAGCAACCAATCATATTATGGAAATGGATACCGTCAGCGAAAACTTTTAGACGAAGGTTTTGGGTAAAATAATTCTACATGTATTCTGAACATATTAAGCAAGACATCGCTACCTATCGTAAATTATGGAACTTACTGGACATATCGTGCTAGGTTATGGCCTAAGACAAAAATGCTTCATGTATATATTTTTCGCATTAAGCATCGTGTCGAGGCGTCAAGGCGGAGGCGGCGAAAGCCGAGATGTAACTTGTCAGTGACTTGACTTACATTACATGATCGCACAAAAGATGGAAATAGTAATTTTATATATGCGTTTGACAACTTTTATGAATGTTATTGTTGATTTCAATTTATTTAATGATTTCCTCGATGTTTGAAACATCGTTACTTTGCTCTTTGACAATGCTATTGTAGACCCGCTGCCGAAGCATAAACAAGAATCGTTGTTTTCAATAACATTGCGAAAAATAGTTTATAATTTTAATTCTGCCGATAATATATGATCAGTTGAAATTTAATAAGAGTTTTCAGACATTTTTATTTGAATGAATCAACATGAACGTGCATTCAGACACTGCCTTGTTTCTTATTCAAACATCTTGTTAATGCTGAACTTCCGTGTGTGCAGGCGTCATAAGCGAACCTAGCTAAACCGGCACTCTGTCAAAACCGGCATTTTTATTTGGTCCCGACTGATGCCGGTATTGACAGAGTACACTGTAAGTTAGGAAATAAGCTGCGGGGGCATCTCCAAGAAAAACTTCAATAATAAGGGTAGAACCTTGTATCACAGTGATCCACAACTCTGGCCTTTAATCATATTTTTTTAAATATGTCCTTTTATCTTGAAATTCTGCACGGGCGACTATCATATTACCCGTTTGGTAATGTTGATACGTACATCCCCTTTTCTTCAACCGGAATATAACTATCCAGTACAACCCCCTTGTTTTTTAGTTCGATGACATTACGATCCTTATCCATGACAAGATAGGGGTAGATCAGGACAAGATTAATAATCCAGTTCAGTTGAGATTAGATGATCACTTCTCGTCATTGGTACACATTGTTTGTAAGTGCAATACGTATAACGCAATGGTGGCCTGTGAATTGAGGTTTGAAGCGTCACCCATGGTTATACTCGTATTATGGAAGAGCCTTCAACTGGTTTTCCGACAATTTCTCGTGCGTAAACTTTAAGCTAATGAGATGCATTTTTGGAGGTAATTTTTTTTGTAAGCGCAATTTTTTCTCCAAATCAATCGTCACCCTATTGAGTCTTTCTGTATATAAATCGCAGAAACATGATTTTGATGTTTTCGAGGCCAACAGAGTTTGACTCCCTGTAATAGGTCAACATCTTGGTCGGGGGAGGCCTCCCCGAGAAGGACTTTAATATAAAGCGTCGAATTGGGTGGAATCTCTTGTAAAACATTGAACGCATCTTCGAATTCAAGCACCAACTGTAAACTCGTATTTTGGCTATCCGGTCAACTCGCTAGCAAATGACCCACTTTTCTAGGGATGAGGTTCACGAGCACACTCCTTCTTTGTGAGGGGACGTAAGCCGTGATGAGAATCCCCTTATTGAGGGCTTTCTTTAAATAATGATCTTTTGCCTCCGCAAACACGTAAGGTGAAATGAGGGTGATATCGAGTAGCCAGTTGATTTGGGAAGAGATCAACCTCCATTGGTTATCATCGGTCAGGATGAACTGGTACAACGTGTTTCTTGAGAGACCTCGGGTTTCGACATTGTCTAAATCGCCTAGATTGCCATCGACTGCCGGGACCATCACCCATTTGTTATTGTCGTTGAGGACGAGATTGTACTGCGTGTTTTTTAAGAGCCCTCCGGTTATGACATCGTCTAAATCTCCTAGATTACCACCAATGCTCACTTCTGTTCGTCTGTAAATGCTGTTTCTTAATTCTAAGGCGTATAACTTGCCTTCGATACCGGGTTCATCGAATCCTCGCGTGTCCCCAAGATCAGAGATCGCGATGGTAGGACATTTTCTCAGGCGCATGGTAGTTCAGGGACCAGAAGCTTGAGTCTTTGTTTTACGTGCAGCGTGACGCTAAGATATTCCATATACACCGGTTTATGTTTTATATCTAACATGGATAGTTTCAATTCTGTGATCATGCCATGCGTTAACTTTTACTGCAGGGTAGAAAACGATTCAGTTCGACCATTGTTACACTTTTCTGTTTTCACCGGCACAGCTCTTAGCAGCGTGGAAGGGCACTCGCCTTGAATATTATCGGTCGTGCTTACCCGATCGAGATGAACGAACACCTCGTGATAGAGGCTCAGTAATTTCGAACCCGTGACGGTGTCTTGAGGTTGTATTTTGTTCGATGACAACTCGGGAGTTCTCGCCAAGGATCTACCAAGCTGAATGGGTTTTTCCCCTGCCGTTCAGGTGAGTGTGCCATTCGATTCGTTGAGTTTGAGATTGGCTCCAATGGGTTTGAAAATTTCATTGTTCAGCATACAAAAGCTGTAATAACTGTCAGACAAATTGTGGCATTTGCTATCGATGAATAGCCTGTTGTTCCCTCTAGATTAACTGATGTTCGACCATCGCGGGTAATACACGAGATCGCAGAGAGCGACTTCGAGTCGTCCCGACGTGTTATCGATCGCATGCAGCAGTTGAATAGATTCACCATTCGTGATTCCCGGGAGCGTAATAGACATGTTACACATATACAAGACACTATAATATACATTCAACATGAGTGACGTGCTAACGAAAATGGAAATCGTGGTGGATGCGGATGGAACGAGTTTTGTAACGAAGTTTATCGATATTTTCAAAAACTACCGTCAGTTACGCTCAGGTGATGGTAAACTGGAATCAAAACCCAATGCAGTTTTGGCAAAACCAACTCAATTTTGCCGTGTGGTGTGCGTCGACAGGATCAGGTGTGACACTCGACTATGGCAAGGACAAACTGAGTCAGGCAGTCACCTTGTTTCATGTTTATTATCAGACGAGACGAATTTTGAAGGAAATAGGTGCACCTCTTCCCCAAGATACAGCGTGGAGTATGATCGATAACCCGTACGATCGGCGTGCGTACGAATGTATTGGTGGGAATTTATGATTCCCACGAATAAAGATTTTCGCCTTCCCCGGTGTGAACCACGGTCTCGGTAAACTCTAAACTTATTTTTATAAATCCAGAACATTTAGAATCGCTTATACGGGCGGTGAGTACATACCCAGGTACCATGCGTTTACGGGGCCCATGACGAATGACCAAATTCATGTTTCGTACATCAAACAAACCGACCCAGGAGCGGCCACTGCCTGGATGAAAATGATATCAAAAACATCACAGAGGTTTTTCCATCACGGGTACCATCTGCTTGAACGATTCGATTCAAACGTACGTGTGGGCCGTGCTAGGCGCACGAAACAATTTGTGGTGAACTTCAAGGATGCCATCGCCAGACCGGTGGATTTACCGACGGCCATCAAGCGTTACCAAGACACATTGCAAAACGCCCGGTCGAAAGTCGACTACGTGTTCGGCGTGGGGTTGTTTATGGCTCCGAGCGACATGCAACTGAGGATCCACAAAGTGGTGGGCTACAATAACGAAATCGTCATCGCGACCAGTGATCAAAAGTTGGATGTCAACCCCGATATCCACGTCACACCACCCACGAATACCGGTGAAACGGGGATCGTGACGCCAGAGCCCAGCGTGCAACCCGCACCACACCCATCGGTATGGGCGGTGGTAAAAAATCAGCAACACATCAATCGTAAATCAGCGCTTGTAATCGATGGAATCGCGGTCAGACTGTGCCTTATCGGATTAAAAATTCTTTAGCGGCGATGGTCACCAGACCGACCACGGCGACGACGAACGCCCACAGGTTTTGACTTAATTACGTGACCATTTTCGACAAGAGGTCTAACAACCAGGAAAAGATACCAGGCAGTGCTTCGGCGGCTTTGTCAGCCAGTTTAGCCAAGGCTTCCCCGAGCGATTTCAAATGTTTTTTGATCCAGTCTCTGATGTCGCTGCCACCTCCTGATGGGGCTGGGGTTCTTGTGCTTCCACCGCCTCCACCACCGCATGTCAGCGAGACGACCAGGGTCGATATGATAAAGCCCAAAGCGGTCAGAATGCTGGCGATGGTGATTCCTTGTTCTCTGAATAACGTTCTAAGCCTTTCGGCTAACGTGGTGTCTTCTTAGAAGACTCGGTTGATAGTATCATTGTCTTATCTAGCCCTCGCAGTTCCAGAAGGGGAAATTCGAAACCGGGCAAGGGATCATTCATGTACGTGGCCATTTTTTTTTTCGATATCGTTCGAGGCATCATGCGCGCGTTGCGGCACGTCTTGTAAATCATCATCGATCGCGTTCGCTGTGGCACGCAGCTCTGTCCACACCATGTGTAAAGCCTGGACGGTCTTCAGGGGAGGTTTGGGTAATGCACCACCGTACCCTCGCAAGTTTAATTGATCGCGGACAAAGTGGGCACCATGGCGACAAGGCGAGGGTTTTTCTCGTGTGTTTGTTCATGAGATCGACCTCCGGAGCTTCTTTTAGTCGCAGTATCCCTCGATTATTGAGTTCGAACTTAGAATAATCGCGATAAAGATGAGCAAGATTTTCCTTTTGCGCTATGGTATCGTAATAATCATCCACTGCCGTATATAACATGGCATCGCCTATACTTTTACTCGTAAATGAGGTGTCATCATCATCGAGCAATTGGGTTCTCTCACCCTCCAAATTGTCCATGGGAATATCTTCACCACCTTCAGCCATGATTCTGTTATATTAAAGATATGAAAACATACTTTAAATATAAACGATGGCATACGGACGAAAACTGGATCCTTTCCGAAGATTGAGGGAACCCTGGGGTGAAAGCCGTGCGTCTGTCGGTGACGATCACCAACAACCCGAGCACGATTGACGAAAACCAAACGCTGTTGGTGCGATTCCCCAACCTGGGCGAGAACGACGTCATTGTCCCCGGGACGGTTCGCCTGTCTTTTCAGATCAGTTTGGAATCTGATAATAACAAAAGAGAAATCATGGCGAACCTGGGTTGTGCCATCGTGAAAAAAACGACGATTAAAATCAGCAGGCCTTTCACGAGAAGTTCGAGGGAGAATCGACGCTGTTTATCCTAGACGATTGCAGCGCGATTAAAGAGATCACTAAAAAGAGAGATATGTTATCGTATTTAGCGTTTTCGGGAGGTCATATGAAACACAGTGTTTGGGTGCTGACGCAAAACTTCAACTTGGTCCCGAAAGAGCTCAGGGAACAGACGCGATGGGTCGCCATATTTCACTGCAAGGACAGGGATTAGTTCAAGGGATGTTTAAGAGAAAACGACGTGATTCCCACCAAACCCAAGCGAGAACATGTGAGAACCTTGTTAGCCAAAACAAAACATGCCAAAGTCGTGCTGAAAACAGCCAACCCGTGGCTTAGGCGGTGTGCTAGCTTAGCAAACTGCTTAGCAATGCTTAGCAAAACTTAGCAAACTGCTTAGCAATGCTTAGCAAAACTTAGCAAACTGCTTAGCAATGCTTAGCAAATTACATATATAGCCTTAATATATGTATAAAACCATGACGATGTTTGAAATTCTCGTATTGTTTTACCTGACATTCATCTCGTTCTATTTGGGTTATGCTGGATTTTATTGTATTAGATTTAAAAACCGATTGATGTAATATAAGATGGAGTTGGACGACATGCTCGAACAAATGATAAGCGAGGAGGAGAAGGAGGGTGAAGATACGTCTTCCCGCATCGGGGATAAGCGAGAAAGACTCGTAGCCCTTGTCGTGGGTGGGAAAGGGAAACAATACTTGGGTGAAAACATCACCACCGATAAAATTTATAAAATGTCCGAGGGAGACGTCGATAAACTGTACACAAGATACGAAGCCCGATTCGGTGCTGAAATGACGAAAACAAAAGGGTCGACTATAACGCAATTCTACACCATTATAGCTTTGTCTCTGCGTTCCATCCCACCAGAACGTCGACCTTATTTGTGCGAAGATCTCGACAAAGATCCGTTTTCGGGCACGCCTTGAACACCCTCAGTTGTGAGTTGTACCACCGATTCGGTGTGTTCTTAGCTCCCGTCACCGCAGCGATCATTACGGCGAAGCACTGTCAATTTAAACACAAATGCCCGACTAATGATGTACAAGATGACGGAGCCGAACATCGAAACAACTTCAACACCTGTGGAAGAGACCGTACCTCAACAAGTGATTGATACTGTCACAAAGGAACCCAAGAATCCGAAAAAGTAGCTGCCGGTATAAAGGGGCATTAGCTAGGCATCATAAATCAATTCCTACCCCACCGTGGATTCTGTACGCCGTGGCAGTCACTGTCATGGGTATCACCGCAGGTGTATGGTTATATCAGCAAAACAAAAAGATCACATCACCGGCGATGGTCCAACCCTTAACAAAACAATTAGAGGTAAACCCACACGTTATGTTATAATCATGTCTACCACCAACGGAAAAACATTTATCAACGATGCGTATCACGCCGCCGTGATCAAGGGACTGGCCATAGGCTACGCCTGATTGAGCAAAATGATGACCAAACAACCGGCACCCAAACTCGATTTCAACCTGCAAGACATGGGTATGCTCGTGTTCGATTTGGGACTGGCTATGGACACTAAAGATATGCTTATTAAGCAAGGGATTATTCCGGAAAACTTATTAAAGTAAGAAAGTATAAAAGACGTATAAAATGGCTAGGATTGCCTTGATGGTCGGTGGGGCATTAGTCAATGCCCTGGGTTTTTCAGGGAGCAATTACCTTTTTTCTTACCTACAAACGTCGAACGCAGCCGAAATCGTAGCGGAACGGAAACGTCACAATTTAACCATCGAGAAATTACAAGCCACACAAGCCTACTACACCGACAAAAACACATGCAGAGAATCGATTTTATCCACGACCAACTCCAGCAGGAAGGTCACGCCATTCCTTCGTTTAAGGATGTGGACGAAGCCATGCAAGTGTATTATCCCGTCACCGGCAAACGGCTCGAACCCACCCTATCTCAGTATTACACGCCTTCCCCGTAACAGAAAGACCCGGAGCTAATCTTTGTCGCGCTCGGCTTAGCCGCGACCGTGTTGATCGTTCATCAATTAGACTAATGTATATCTAAGTGCATATAGCGAAGATGAGAACCTCTTCGTATTGTTGTCAATACGTGCTTCTGGGAAAAGCTGAGACTTGCGGTAAGAAATGCAGGACCGAGGAGTACTGCAGCATACACATGATGTCTATCAGAAAAGGTTTCATGAATGACACGTGCTCTGTATGCGGTATTGGGGTGAAATGTCATTATGGTTTGTGCAAAGCTCACAGGGCAGGCAGGACTCGAAACCAACTTATTTACGACAAGAAGAAAGATTATCTCAACGAACATAAACGACTACTAAAAATTTTTAAAAGATTTTATGTGCGCTTCATTTCAAAACTCGTCAAAGAGAAGGCTGACAGAGTTATCTGCCCAAATTCCATCAATTATACATTTGACTTGCATGTGGATATAGCAATCAATTAGATTTTTGACTTGCATATGGATATAGCAATCATGACTACCGTCAGCGAACTCAAAGCTATTGCGAGAGAGAACGTGGATTGGTTGGTTATTCTCGCATGGGGATAGCCGAACTGTTGACCTTGCTCGACATGAAATATGTCAAGCCCCCTACTGTACGAGAACTCAAAGTTCGAGCTAAAGAACGTGGGTTGAAGGGTTATTCTGGCATGAGGAAAGCCCAACTGGCGGCATTGCTGGAAGACACCCAGCAGTTATAGACATTGACGTCAACAGCATCAAACCCCTGATTGCCGACAAAGTCGAAGAAGAGTTGGATGATTTAAAAAGTATCAGATACCAGCTCACGATCAAAATGTCACTCAACAAACAGCAGACTGATGGCAGTACTGAGAACATCGAGCCCTACTTCAGAGGCAAGCAGGAAGTCGTACTTCAATCCGACTCGATCCCTTTGACCATCGATACCTCGTTACAAAAAATACAAGAATCGTTGGAACGATGGATGCACAGGGACTCTGGATGGGTGGTGGGAAGTATGGATACCATCTATGTCGATATAGCAAACTACATACCATTCAAAGGCGGAACGTACCTAGACTTGCCACCTTACTACAAAAATAAAAAGGCCATTAATAACATTAAAAATAAAGACGATGCTTGTGCAGTATATTCGGTGAGAGCTGCCTTATTTCCAGTAGCTATTAATAGGCCTTCAAGCTATCCTAAAGACGATGGACTTAACTGGGATAGCTTACTGGACCAGATTTGAAAAAAAACAACATTTAGCCATCAACGTCAACGATTGTACACAGAATAAGCGAGGCTCCAGAAAACATACCAAGAATCAATTTATTTATGACCGAAAAAGAGGGTAAGTATCACTATACACATATTGAAAGTCTGAGCAGACTATTCAACGATCAATCAAACCAAAGGAAAAGAAACATTTCTGCGAACGGTGCCTGCACGGTTACAGTAGACTAGATCTTCTTGAATCGCATAAGGAGGACTGTCGAGGTGTGGGAGAGACAGCGATCAGAATCGACATGCCTCAAGAAAATAAAAACATCTTAAAATTTATCAATCACAAACATCAAATGTCCGTGATTTACGTCATCTATGCCAACTTCAAGCCCTCATCAAACAGGTCGATCACATCACGCCCGACACAACCGAACACAGTTTCACGCGTACAAAATGCAGGAACACGAAGCTTGTGGGTTCGGATACATGGTCGTCCGATGCGACGGACAAACGGACGCTACCCGTGATCTACCGAGGTCCCAACGCAACCGAAACATTTCTCATGCTCTTACAACGCGAAAGAGAGAAAAATCAGGAAGCTTTGTCAGACCCTGCCCCCATGGATATGACACCAGAGGATTAGTTCGCTCATCAACAAGCTAGATAGGGGACCCCTGAATGGGGATGCCGTGAGAGATCATTGCCACATCACCGGTCGATACTGAGGTGCCGCTCACAACGCGTGTAACCTAAAACTCAAAATTGATCCTAAAGCCATCACCATCACCGTGGTGATTTGAGAGGTTACGATGCCCACCTGATCATGGCCATCTCGAAGATTGAGGGCAAGTTAACGTGCATCCCAACAACATGGAAAAATACGGTCTGAGATTTATCGATAGCGCTCAGTTTCTCCTGTCATCGCTAGACAGTTTGGTCAAGGCCAACGACACCTTCGTCATCACCCATCGATACACCGATGCAGCGACTCGACATCTGCTGTTAAACAAGGGTGTGTACCAGTATGAGTACATGGACGATTGGTCTAAGTTCGAGGAGACGAGGTTACCACCCATCGACCGATTTTACAGCAACTTAACCGACTTAACCGACTCGACCATCTCCCAGAACGATTACGACCACGCTCAGAAGGTGTGGGAGAAACTAGGCTGTCAACATTTAGGTGATTATCACGATCTCTACTTGAAAACAGATGTACTGCTGTTGGCCGACGTGTTTGAGACTTTTAGAAAAATGTGTTTGAAACAGTATCAACTTAACCCCATGTGGTACTACCCCAGCCCTGGTCTCTCGTGGGACACCTAGTTGAAAAAAACTAAATTGGAATTGTTAACGGATTACGACATGCACCTGTTTATGAGCGGCTGGATCTTGATTTTCTCCAAACGCTACACTAAAGCCAACAACCCATACGTTGAAGGCTACGACTCGAGTAAACGCTCCAATCATCTCCTCTATCTCGATGCCAACAATTTGTATGGCTATGAGTCAGTATCTACCCACCGGGGGGTTCGAGTGGGTTAACAGAGAAAATTTTAATGCGAAAAACATTATGGCTATCCCCAAAAACTTCGAGATAGGATACCTGTTCGAAGTGGATTTGGACTATCCTGCGAAACTCCACGCTGCCCACAACAGTTTTCCGCTGGCTCCCGAACGGTTGATGGTCGATAAAAAATGGATGTCGGACTATCAGCGAGAATTGTTGGGAGATAACAAACAAACTGGCTGACGTGGAAAAACTCGTTCCAAATTTCATGGATAAAACCAAGTATGTCGTGCACTATCGAAATCTGCAACTGTACTTATCGCTGGGCATGAAGCTGAAAAAAATACATCGGGTGCTCAAATTTAATCAAAGTCCCTGGATGGAACCGTACATCCGGTTGAACACGGATCTGAGAAAAAAGGCCACGAGCGACTTTGAGAAAAACCTGTACAAGATCATGAACAACTCGGTGTTAGGCAAAACCATGGAAAATTTAAGGAAATGGGTGAAAGTAAAACTAGTGAGATCCCACGAAGAGGAAAAACTCAGGAAACTGATAGCCAGCCCGGCATTCAATCGAAGTAAAATATTCGATAACGACTTGGCAGCACTACACATGACAAAAAGCCATATCAAACTGAACAGGCTGGTCTATGTTGGGATGAGCATCCTCGACTTATCCAAACACTTGATGTATGATTTCTACTACAACGAGTTAAAAAAGCAATACAGTGATCGATGTGAGCTGTTGTACACCGACATGGATTCCTTGTTGTTAGAAATGCGTACCGAGGACATGGCAAAACACATCCACCTGTACGATACGAGCAATTACACCCAAGACCACGTCCTACACAGTACGACCAATAAAAAGGTCCTCAGCAGGATGAAAAACGAATGAGCTGGGACACCCATCGCGGAATACATCGGGTTAAGACCTTAAATATATTCGATCAAGAAAGCCAACAACGACGAAATAAAAAAAGCCAAAGGGGTCAAGAAATATGTGGTGAAACAGCACATCAAGCACACCCTCTTCAAACAGGCTCTCTTCGATAAACGCACGTTCAAACACCAAATGAATGCGTTGAGAAGTAATAAACACAAAATCTACGGAATCACTCTAAACAAGACGTCGCTGTCGCCCATGGATAGCAAACAATGGATTTCAAACAATGGTATCCACACTTATGGCTATGGATACCAACAGTCTGTCTAGACCTCGACTCGTTGGCAGTTTCTAAGACCCCCTATAAAGGAAACTCCACTCGGAACATTGAGGACTAGACAGTCTAATATGTCCCTAGCGAATAAACAACAATTGAACGGACAATAGCGTGAACTACATAAATCATGGAGAAGGTTTACTACAGCCCTCGGGGTTACTGGAAAGGTGTGGGTGCCATCCCGAAGCTAGCCTAAGCCGCTCGAGTCTCCGAGGATACCGCCAAAGCTTGGCTTAAAAAACATGCTATCTGGCAAGTTTACCTGCCGGCTCCCTGATACATCCCAAGAAGAAAGTGACATTTCAATACCCAATCATACCCATCAAGCCAACATCCTGTTTCTACCGCATGATAGGGTGAGAAACAAAAGGTATAAGTATGCTTTGACCATCGTGGACGTTGCCAGTCGATATAAGGAAGCGGAGCTGTTAACGACCAAAGATTCGAGTCAAGTCGCTAAGGCCTTAGAACGCATCTATAAACGCAGTCGCTTGACCTGTCCGACCAAATTACAAGTCGATCCTGGATTTAATTAAAAAATCGTCGAAAGATTTAACAGGACTTTAGCTGAGCGTTTGTTCGGACATCAGTATGCCAAAGAGATGGTAAACCCCGGAAGCAGAAATATGGAATGGGTTGTGCGCTTACCGCAAGTGGTGTTGGCGATCAACAACGAAGTCACTAGACTCATCAATAAAAGACCTGTTGAAGCCATTAAAATGAAATCCGAGACGACTAAATCAGCTGCACCATCGCGTCACGGAAAAGAGAAAAAACTACCAGACCGGGTCGTCGCGAGGTATCAGTACCAGCCCATTGAACTCGAAGGAGGGGATAAACGTTGTGCCACGGACCCCGTATGGTCCGTTAAAAAGTATCTTAGCAATTGGGTGGATATCAAAGAAGATGAACCCCATTTGTACTACTTGAAAGACGGGCCAGGTAGGGGATTCGTGTGAGTGGAATTGCAAATTGTCCCTTACCGCCTTATTAAAGATTCGTCTATTTATAGGTATCATCATGTGGACATTGATCGAGAAACAGTTGTTCAGGCATGTCAGGGTGGACATCAATGGACTCGATATTTACTCAGCCCTACGTCGAGTAATAAGTCAAGGGAAATTCACCACCCTGTATGATAGTTTAGGTCTCGTGGGCTCCAAAAGGTTACAACTTCTCATGGATACTTTAGTCGATTATAGCCTCAAAACCCGAGATCGCTCCGCCCCGTACTCGACCTACTCCATAGCCTACTTCGACGAGTTTATGGCAGACCCCATCCAGAAATTCGTCACTCAATATTATGACTACATGTAAAACAAGCACGCATCCAACGATGGTCACAATGTCGCTGCCATCAATTCCATTCTGGGTACTGTTATCTTTTTCAGTGGAGCTACTCTTGCTTTTCCGCATACGAGTGAACAGTGTACTTCATTTCAATCATTCTGAATTCTGATGTAAGCAGCAACGCTATAGCCATGGTCACTTGCGTCCGAGAACATGTGGAGCTCTGAAGTAACTATTTGTCCAAAGTTTGATGGTTTGTAACACCTGGGTACTTTCAACTCTTCCAGATTGGTTTGATTGGCTCCATGGCCTAAAGTTCACCGAAATCCATTTCTGTCATATTTTCAGGTCAAGTTCCTCAATTTCTTCATCCTAATCCACTTTCTGTTTACATAGCTCTTGTAAAAGCATTTTCACAGGTAAGATAAACAGTGACGCTGGTCCTAATGGATCGTAAACAGAATTCACTGTGGACAGTGTGCCTCTTCTTGTACAAGGTTTACCTTTAGTTATAGTTCTGAAATCTATCACATCTGCTTATACATCCCACTGTACGCATAACGCTCTCTCTCTGTTGGAAGTTGATCATGATAAAGTTTCAAACATTTGACACCTTCAGCTTGCTCTTCCTTGGGAATACTTTCCATGACCAGGTGACTGTTTGTAATCCACTTAGTAAGGTGGAAACCTCCCTGAAAACATAATTCACTCACATTTCTGATAAGTTCTATGGCTCCTTCTTCAGTAGTCAGAGATTTCAAACAGTCATCCACGTAAAAGCTTTTTCTGATCGCTGAGATGGTTTCAAGAGGAAAACTTTCTTTGTTGTCATCTGCAGGTTGTCGTAACACTGAGTTGGAGAAACTAGGGGATGAAGCTGTACATACATGCACACTGGTCTGACCTAGAATGTTGTGTGAGTGTTAGTACATGAACGCCGGTCTGACCTAGAATGTTGTGTGAGTGTTAGTTACGCTGAGGCTAACCCCAGTTACTGACACAGGCTACGAACGAGAACATCCCCACACATAAGCCTGCATGGGGAGCTTGTATTCCAACAAGTAAAAATGAGTTCTTTTAATTTGCGTTCATTTAGTAGTCTTTGAGTTTGTTGATACAAAACAACAGGCACTGAGCAAAAACTTCAACTGGGTTAAAAACATCAAACTACACATAGCATTGTAATACAAAAAAAAAAACTCAGCATTCATGATTGAGTGATATTTGTTGTTTATAACTCTGCTGCCTGGCTTTCATGCAGCACTGGTATTACCGCCAGTACTGAGCCACTCTGTTGTCTGTTATCAACATGCCTTTAATTTGTTTTCTACGACTAGAAACCTCTGAAAAGGAGAGACCAAGTTTCTTAAAACGGGTATATTTTCCTAGCAATTTTGAAATTTCTAGAAGCTTTCTGGCATAAGAATCATTAATACCAACTTCTTTATCCAACCATTCTTTCCACGTACGGGTTGGCTTTTCAATATTATAAAGTTCAAAAGCTATTTTCAACCAATCCCCATAATCGAGAGAGAGATTGAATTACATTTTTTCAATAACTTATAGCCTGATCTGAGTGGTTCTAAAACGTCATGTAAACTGGTAAACACGCCTACCTGGGGCACTGTAGGGCAGTCCACTTGATCCTCTGTACTTAATTTTTTTATCAAAAATAGGTGCAGATTTTGACCGGTTAGTAGGGGTTTTGACTGCTTTATCAACATATGTATGCATTCTTTGTATGTAAGAGATGAAACATACATAAACAAATTCTTTCTCTTATATCATTGTCTGAGGTTTAATTTTACAAAATATCTATGACAATGACATACTGTAATTTACATACATGCTTTATAATCTTCTACGATATTTGCGTTTTTGCCGATAGATTTCTACTGTATACTGAATATTTCAAGGAAAGTACTATTACGCTAGTCTCTGACTAACATAGAGCACATTCATAACTTTCTTTCATCTAGATTTAATGCAAAAAACATACGTTATCATACGAACATACATATAAAAATTGTATAATACAGATTCCTTGTATAGACATGAAACAAAGAGTCACGTGATAGGGCGTCATCAAATTTCCCCAATAGAACATGCGGTATCTCAATTGCTCAATATAGTGGCTGATCATTTGTTGTCTATGACCAATCGTATCATGAGATACCTGTCACAGAGGAAGTGACAGGTGATGGGACGTGGGGTGAAATTTCTGAAGACCACGTTTGGTCACTCAACAGCTGGATAGAGATTGATTATTGGCTATACCGTTGACCAGTCGATATGCTGGGTTTCGGCTTTAACAACTCAAGCTATCATGTAACAGTTTGTGTATTGTAAACATACATAATCGTAACGATCTATGAAATATACACATAAGACAAATAGGAGTAGATAGATCTCAGAGATTGAAAACACATTTGAGTGTTTTTCAATAAGTAAAACAAAGTGATTGAAATCCAACCATTGAGTAGAGATAGTATTTATTTTCATATACATTTTACGCACACAGCCAGTACATAAAACATAATGGTTTGCTGTACATGTAAATATAATCTACACCTTGATATGAATGAATATCCAAATTAAAGTACACGTATTATAGAATTAAAAAAGAGACACGATACTGAATTATTATAATGTATAAACTTGCAGTTTAATCCCCCAAAATGTTTATGAAGATGGGCGTGCCTATATTTATACTGAATGTTAACGAGGTTCATAAGATTACAGATGTGCATGCATGCATAAACATTACAAAGAGGGGCGTGACTCCATAAAGCAGGTTGTCCAATGATATAACATCGCATCTGTTTATTTTACACTTGTCACGGGACAAACCTTTCAACAAGGGCGTAACTACACATGCATTCTACCGGAGGCTATTATTTCAAGGTCGAAAGAGGTCTTCAATTATCTCATTACTGTAATATGATTGATTATACGCATGTGTATCGATACCGTAACTGATATACTATCCAGCTATTATTGACGATTGATCAATAGAGACTGAGTTCATTGATACACGTGATACTTACACCGGATTTGATAATTACAGAGATCAAATAGAAATGTTTTACACAATGCTCATGTAAATTGCACAGAAAACTGACTAATTCAAATCAACATGAAACTTTTAACAGCTTGAACAAAAATACTTGAAATACCTTTGAATGGTTTATATGTAATAACTTATGATATTACTTCTGTCTATGTCTAAGAAGTTTTTGAATTACCAACTTACTGTGTTTTGTGACAAACGTAGTAAAAGATTTCATTGTTGTAATAACACTGACATGTATTATATTCGATGCAAAGGTGCGACTTATCACTTTATATTCGATTAGGTATTTTATTATATAGGTAGTTTTTTCCTGTATCACGATTGGTCAAAATACCGTCACGTGATTGTCTACAAAACGCGATATTGACTTGAGTTTTCTGATAAATTACGATATTGACTTGAGTTACTAACAATAGACGAGGAATCCCGTACGAAGGGGCTTCCCCTGCTTTTCAACCAATCAGATCACTCGGTTTGACGTCATTCCCTCACGCGCTATTTTTAGCCGTTCAGCTATGGCTTCACCGTTCGTCAATAGAAATCAGCGTTTTGCTGATATTACAGATGACAAACAGAAGGAGATCTTGGAAAATATCGATTCAAAGAACACTAAAAGGTCAACTAACACTGCTGTGAAGGTTTTCAGAGAATATCTACAACAAAGGGGTAAATCAGCTGATTTTGAGAACTGTAGCGAAGATGAACTTGATTCATCACTGGCTAAATTTTACCTGGAAGCCAGGTCAGAGAAAGGAGAACACTACAAGAAAGTAACTTTAATGTCTTACCGACATAGCATCCAAAGACACTTGGAAAAAACAAGAAGAGGAATAGATATCATCAGAGCCAATTTCAAAGAATCCACGACAGCGTTCAAGGCTATGGGAAAGGAACTAAAAAGAATCGGTTTCGCTGAGATCAAACACTACCCACCTGTTGCAGAAGCTGATATGGCGAGGCTTTACGACTATGTGTGCAGCTCAGATTCCCCACTACTTCTACAGTATAAGGTGAATATATAAAACTAGTTTTTAACACAGACATTGAGTTTCGTAAAATCATCAAGGCAACTAGATCTAGACAATTGATTCATGAATAAACATAGATACAAATAAAATATTGAATATCAATTTACAGATTTCCCAAATAAGATAGGCATGTTTTTATATTACAGGTATTCGTTGAAATCATGCTTCATTTCGGAAGACGGGGAAGAGAAAATCTCTCAGTTTTGAGAATAAGCGATCTGGCCGTAACCACGGACGCTGATGGGGACATGTATGTTTACATGACCCGAGATGAACAAACCAAAAATCATCAGGAGGACGGCGGTCGGGCTCAAGGGCGAATGTATGAGAAGAAAGGTATGTTGTTATGTTATCAAATAGTGACATTCAATTCCAAATATTAGGCTTACTGTACATTATATCGACACTCTGGAAAGATACGTAACCGGAAACCATGACCTGTCACCCATTTTGCTTTGTAACGGAAAGGGAGGCAGCATAATTTTAGCCAACCTTACGTCCCGAGTTCGAATGAAATATATGTATGATCACTTTTATCATTTATTATTATTATTTTTTATTTTTGGGGTTTATATCTTACAGACGATCCCAGATGTCCAGTGAGGACTTTCATCAAGTACATTCGTCGCTTGAATAAAGATTGTCCAAAACTTTTCCAGCAACCAAATTCAGAAATGGAAAATGGAAATTTATATCATGGGGTTCCCCTTGGACACAACCGGCTTGGTTCTATGATGGCGACGCTTAGCACAAAGGCAGGTCTTTCACAAAAATATACAAACCACTCCCTGCGAGCTACAACAGTCCATGTATTGGATTCTGCACAGGTGCCATCGCGGCATATTATGACAGTCACAGGACATAAAGCAGAAACCAGTCTGAAAACTTACACTGGTTTCACTGATGACAAGACCAAGAAGATGATGTCCACCGCCATCAGTGATATGACCTGTGCTCAACTTATTAGGGAGAAGGAGAACTCTTTGCCTATCCTCGGTGATCATGATCTAACAAATTGTTTGACTGACTGTGAGATTGATGAAATCCTCAAAACTCTCCCTGTACCTGAGTCATCTGTTTCTGTGTCTGATAACAATATGCATGTACTTAATCACAGCATGACAAATAGACTGATGTTTCAGATGCCAGGACCAGTTATTAATAACTGTAATGTGACCATCAATTATAACTTCAACTCTAAGCAGTAATAAAGTAGCTAGATGAACAATCATCTGTATATTCAGACTGATATCGTCTCTTTAAAGATTTGTTATTTAAAAGTTGTCTTTGATGTTTCTGGTACATTTAATGAATTATTTTGATTGTGAAGATGTGTTACGTAATGATGAGCTGTATCCCGGAGATGACACAGTGTGTGCATTAAAACAATTCATTAAGCTTTAAATTAGTAAGTTCAATTATGTCTAATCTATTCGAGCTTGGATGTATAATTATTTGGGTTTATACATTATGTTTCATTATATGAAACATGAAAACGTAATAATACCTAAAAAGTAAATTCAAACTATTCTATTGTGTTTGAATTTTTTGTATGTCCTTGAAATTTCGTTATTGTTTCCTATTTATTAGGAAGTTGAAGAAAATATAATCTTCAGTAACCTCGAAACCATTACATCTATTTCAATCAATGTGCATAAGGAGTATTTTATTATCCATTCCCAATGAAGAGTACCAGACACTTACCTCTGCAAAAACGTCATAATCCCCTTTCTTGCCGACATGTGTTCATTTGCCAAACGCTGTATAAGCCTATGATAATGATTAGCAATTGCTATCAAAACACTTTAAATACTTCTTCTGATTGACACTAAAGATAGCATCTCTCGTAAGAAAAGCTAATACTTGCTCAGCCCTACTAAATTGGTTGAAATAATAGGTACAGTGCGATTTTTAAAAGTACGACACATATGTGCGTCTCTCGCCGAATAAGAGGTGCTTTCTGTTGACGGATATATGTGGCTCTTGCTGTGAGAAACTGCCAATTACCTGCCCCATAAACACGTCACTCGCTGTGAGGAGCTGAATAATTTGCCCCATATATGCATCTTTCGGCCTTAATGAATTAACCGAAATATTCCACTGAATGCCACAATATTAAAAAGAACTCACCTTCGTCGCTGGCATACACGCTCCAAAATGGTGTCTAAGGCCTGTGGAATGTTCAGGCAAACACCCTGTGGCCAGGGAAATTGTAAACACATGACTGACACTGATTGGTTGGCTTGCTCACGTGGTGTACCGCAACTTGGCTGGCTGCCAAGATATCTCAACACAACTTTTCACTGTAATGCCAATCAAAGAAAACAATGGTTTGGTAATAAATAAATGAACTTAAACCCTGGACTCTTATCTTATGAATGTCTTGAGAGGTCGACAGTTTCTATAAAATGAGTATATCTAAGAATATACAGTTACCAAAGTACTGTGTTTTATCGAGGTGGCACCTTCAAGCCAGTCAGCTATGTAAGTGTCAGGTCGAGGAGATCTCAGCAAATTGTATTTGCTGTCAATGGGGGAAGATGGCAGCCCCACTTCAGACATAGAAATACCGACTGGTGTCTGTGAGTAGTATATACACTGGGGGTACGAGATCAAGTCCAACAAAAGACTCTGTAAAGCTTCATTTATGAAATAAAGCTTTTGCCAGGCCCTTATCTCTCTCCGCTATTGTATATACCAGGTTTGAACCCCCAGTTAACTTCCTGGTCACTATGACCGCGAACCAACACTTTCCTGATCACGTGCCACGATAGCTCTATGTCGTGTTGACCTCAAGGAAACAGTTTAATGTGATAGGATACTATTGGGATCACTCGACAAGGAAAGTGTTAAATATTTTGCTTGGGGGGTAACATTGTGCCGTATGTTATGATCAATAATTCCTCTCTGACGAAACCTCTCTCTGGCCCATCTTTCAAGTAGTACAAGTTTGGCTAGTCAGCTTTGATGTCCACTTTATCTATGTTGTAAGTTTTGACTGACCATGTCGGATCGGTGGCTCGTTTCCGAGTGTCCCCTTCGTGTTCCCCCGGCTGGTAGAGGTACCTCACGAGGGCCCTATCGGGTATCTGTTTCTCCTTCCCACACGATGGTGCAGCCGGTTCGGCTATCACTGATTTCAGTTTGATAGCGTCGGCCGGTTTCTTGCCGGTGAGACGGTTGGTTACGTGGTTGATAGCCCACACCACCTGAGGTAGCTGCGCTACCCATTCCGTCGATCGTTTTTCTGGGTTGACTATCTCTCTCGCATACTGGTGTCCGAATAAGCTCTCGGCCAAAGTCCTATTGAATCTCTCGACTATGGCTTGGCTGCGATGAGCCCTGGCAGCGCCACGCCTGACTTGGACGTCGTGCTGGGCTAGCAGTTGTGACACGGCACCGATGAAATCCCGCCCGGGGTCGACTTGCAGCTCTGTGGGCCATGTCAGCGGACTGCGTTTGTATATGCGCTCGAATCCGCGGGCTACTTGGGCTGCATCTTTCGTGGTTAAGGGCTCCGCTTCCTTGTAGTGGCTGGCCACGTCAAGGACGGTTAGGGCATACTTGTACCTCCTGTCGTGGGGTAAGACAGGAGGTCGACCTGGTGGACGCTATTGGGTACGGCAATGCCGAACTTTCTTCGAGGCACGTAGTGTGGTGCCGGTAAATAGATCTGCCACAGGGCTTGTTTTTCAAGCCACGCTTTGGTCTCGTCTGGGGGTAGTCGCGCCATTTTGGCAAGCTTGTGTATGACGCTAGCTCCTTTCAAGTACCCTAGCGGGCTGTAGTAAATAGCCTCAAACATTCTTTGGTTTCGTGACATCGTATATATACACCTATGTTCTTGGTTCAATTTTCTCATGCCAGTACGCGTACGTGTTGATCCCGTCGATGGCTATCCAGTGCTTGTCCGTGTCCAGCACTTCGCACCTGTCGCCGTACTGCTTCTTGAGCTCGTTGTAGTAAAAGTCGTACATCAGGTGCTTGGAGAGCTCGAGGATGCTCATCCCCACGTAGACGGGCCCGGTTGAATTTGATGTGGCTTTTCCTCATGTGAATATCTTGCTCCGGTTGAATGTCGGGCTGGCTATCAGTTTCCTGAGCTTGTCTTCCTCTTTCGACCGAACCAGCTTCACAGTCACGCGTTTTCGTAATTCTCCATCGTCTTACCGAACACTGAGTGGTTCATGAGCTTGCAGAGGTTCTTCTCGAAGTCACTGGTGGCCAGCTTTCGCAGGTCTGTGTTCATTCTGATGTAGGGCTCCATCCAGGGGCTTTGGTTGAACTTGAGCACCCTATGAATTTTAGTCAGCCTCATACCCAGCGACAGGTACAGCTGCAGGTTGCGGTAGTGAACGATGTACTTGGTTTTCGTCATCAAGTTGGGTACGAGTATTTCAACATTGGCCACCCGTCCACCCAGCAGGTTCCGTTGGTAGTAAGACATCCAGTCCGGGTCTACTGTCAAACGTTCTGGAGCCAGGGGGTAGCTGTTGTGTGACTTGTGTAATGCTGTTGGATACTCCAAGTCCACTTCGAGTATGTAACCCTTCTCCGAATCCGGCAGTATGCTCATGACATCTACCTCAGGCACCCACTCGAATCCCCCGGTGGGTAGATACTGGCTCATGGCCCAGCTGTACAGGTTGTTGGCGTCAAGGTAGAGGATGTGGGTGGTGGGCTCGCTAGAGTCGTAGCCCTTCACATACTCATTGTTGGCTTTCACGTAGCATTTGGCAGCCATGGAGATCCCACCTCGCAATCCTTTCTCGATGAACAGGTGCATGTCGTGATCGGTGAGCAATTCCAGCTTAACTCCGGTTTTCTTCAGCAAGGCATCCCAAGAGAGACCGGGGCTGGTGTAGTACCATGCGGGGTCGAGTTGATACTGCTTGAAACACGTCCTCCTAAACGTCTCGAACACGTCAGCCAGCAGGAGCACGTTCGTTCTCAAGTACAGGTCGTGGTAATTGCCCAGATTCTTGCAGTCCAGTTTATTCCATACGTTAATCGCGTGCGAGTAATCATCTGGGGTGATTGTCGAGTCGGTCAGGTTACTGTAAACCCGGTCGATGGGGGGTAGTCGGGTCTCGGCGAACTTGGCCCAGCCATCCATGTACTCGTAGGGGTAAACACCCTTCCTCATCAGCAGGGGCCGAGTCTCGGCGTCGGTGTATCGATCAGTGATGGGGAAGGTATCGTTGGCCTTGACCAAACTTTCAAGAGACGACAGCAGGAACTGAACTGAATCGATGAACCTCAGGTTGTTCAGGGAGAAGGAGATGTATCTCTCCATGTTGTTGGGGATGCATGTCAGGCTGCCGTCGACCCTCGCGATGGCCTGCATGATCAAGTGAGTGTTGTACCCTCTCAAGTTGTGGAAGACCACGGGGATGTTGATTGTTTTGGGGTTGATTCTGAGCTTGAGGTTGCACGCGCTGTGAGCGGCGCCTCTGTAGTCACAAGTGACATGGCAGTGATCTCTCACCGAATCGCCGTTCAGCGGGCCGTTGCACACGTGGCAGTGAGTGCAGCAGCCGTGAGCTCGCCGGTTGGCTTGGGTCATACGCATGGGAACGACGGTGTACAACCTCTTCCTGATGGTTTTCTCGTTGTGCTGCAAGCACTTTAGAAACTTTTCAGCCGCGTAGGGACCCCTGTACACCACAGGAACGTTCGTTTCCCCATCACATCGGACGACCATGTATCCGAACCCACAGGCCTCGTGCTCCTGCGTTTTGTGCGTGTTGGGGGTCGGGCCGATGTCAACGGGTTTGACGAGGGCTTCGAAGTCGGCGTAGATGATGTAAGGTACGGACATCTGGTTCTTGTGGTTGTCGAATTTTAGGATATTGTCACCTTCCTTGGGCATGTCGATTCATATGGCCATCTGCCCCACACCTAGGCAATCCTCCCGGTGTGATTCCAGCAGGTCGGGTCGGGTGAAGACGTGCAGGCACCGTTCGCAGAAGTGACTCTTTTCTCTGTGTGCCGATTGGTCGTACAACAGCCTGCTGAAGTGTTTTATCCTACCGTAGTGGTACTTGTCACCTCGCTTGATCATGAATATATTGATCACGCGGCGACCCTCCATTGGGCCTATCCTGTGCACGATCGTTTTGTTGCCTTCGTGAACAAAGACGTTGACGGCTATATCATTCTGTTTCTCGATTTTGGTGACCTGGGATATGGGGGTGGGTTCGTCTATACCAGCCCAGTTCAGCCCGTCGTCTTGGGGATAGCTAGAAGGCCTGTTCGAATTAACATCGGCTGGAAACAAGGCTGACCTGATCGCTAACCTCATGCAATCGTCCCCTCTGTTTTTTATGTTGACCATGGCTTGTTTCTTCTTGTAGTAGGAGGGTAAGTCTAGGTACGATCCGCCTCTGAACGGTACGTAGTTAGCTATGTCTAGATAGAGTTTATCGATATTATCCTCGGCCCACCCCGGAACCCCTGTGCGTGAAGTGTTCTAAATATTCCCGTATTTGTTGAAGACTGGTATCGATTGACTCGTCTATAGTCTCGGCATGAGTCACGACTTCTTGTTTACCCCGGAAGTAAGGCTGAACATACTCAATGGCACCATTCTGCTGTTTATCGAGCAACATTTTTGCCGTTATTTGAAACGTTCAGTTCCTCATTAACTTTGTCAGCGATCAACGGCTTGACGTGGGCGATGTCTATGTTCTTATCCACATGCATGCGCCAGCCTCTCAGATAGTTACCTACAGCGCGTTCAGTGCGCACAAACTCTAGATCAATGACTCTATGCTGATGCAACAGTTCGACAAGCTTGGGCTTCCTCATACGGGAATAACCTACTAACCCCAGCTCTCGGGCTTCCCGTTTGAGTTGTTTCACAGTGTGGGGAGGTTGTACGGGGTCGTGCAACAGTGTGACTAGCCCGGCTTTCCTCATACGGAATAACCAGTGAACCCCAGCTCTCTGGCTTGGCGTTTGAGTTGTTTCACCGTGGGAGGGGGGTGTATGTCGAGTAATCTAAACAATTGGGGTCTCCTCATTCGGGAGTAACCCACTACACCTCGTTCTCTCGCAATCTGCTTGAGCTCTCGGACAGTAGGTATTGTTATACCCAGGTGTATACAATCTCTAATTGGGCCACCAGCAAGGGGGGTAACTCCTCCAACCATAAAAAAAGGAGGCGCCATAAAATCCTTAGTAAATATCTAGATAGACCTCATCGACCCACCCGGAACATGCGCAGCATGGTAGGGTGTTTTGTATTATTTGCAAGCATATCTATCTCCCGGTGATGATATACATCTGCTCATCCACCATCAAAGTAATTCCAAGTGTGCCCATCAAACCCTATTTTCACCGTGATTGCAAATGAGCACCCCTTATAGAGTTCGCCAACAATTACTGGTTTGAGGGCACCAACCTCTATACTTCTGCCAGCTTCTCAGGCATTCCCTGGGTTCAACATCCACGAACTGTAGACTATTCATTATTATACCTAGGTGTACACAGTCTCTAATTAGGTCTCCATACTAAGGAGGCGCCTACATTCGTTTATGTAGTCCTTTTTCTTCTCGTAGATAAGCTGGTGCCTGACTACGTTTGCCCCGTGGGCTTTACATAAACAGTAGTGACATTTCACTCCAATACCGCTCACGGAACATGTGTAGTTCGCGAAACACCTCCTATGAAAACAGCAGTACCCCTCAGTCCTACATCTCCTACCGCAGGTCTCGGTCTTCCCCCTAAGTATGTACTGGCATAGGTACGGGGCAGGTCTCATCTTTGGTATACTCATATGGGGACCTAGTTTAATTGCTTTACGATCAACGCAGTCGCTGCTAGACCCAGCACGGCGAAGGTCAGTTCTCGGTCCTTTTGCCCGGGGATGGTGTGTAGTACTGAGCAAGTGTGGGCTCATGGAGTGGTTCGAGCTGTTTGCCGGTTAGTAGGTAGTATTCTCTCGCTGCGTCGTCGACGTCATGGAACGTTTTAACGGCATGGTTCTCACGCTGGAGTCGTTCTTTAATGTAATCGAGCCTCTGCATACGTTTCTTCGCGGACTCAGCTTGCGCGGCTTGCAGTTTCTCCACGGCTATGTTGTGCCGTTTTCGTTCCGCTTCTACCTCAGCCGCGTGCGACTCCCGTAATTTCGAGAACAGGTAATTACTCCTGGAAAATGCCAGGGCGTTGACTAAAGCCCCGCCGACCATCATAGCAATTGTAGCCATCCTATATATGTCTATATTTACTTCAAAATATTCCCCGGTATGATCCCTTGCTTCACGAGGATATCCTTGGTGGCCATCGCCATACCCAAATTCATGATGAGCATGCCCATATCCTGCAGGTCGAAGTCGAGCTTGATAGTCGGTTGTTTGAGGACCATCTTGGTCAACCGAGCGTACCCTACAGCTATGCCGGCGACCACGGTGGCGTGGTATGCTTCGTTAACGAACTTTTTTCCCTCAGACCTGATGTATATGATATAGAAACATATATTTAATTACAACATAATATGGGGGTTTACCTCTACTCGTGCCGGTGGGGTTGGTGTTCGTGGCCTATTATAAAGCATGAAAACCGCTGCAACCGCAGCAGTTGCGCCTACAATCCATATACAGTTACTCTTATGTTGCTTGGCTAGACCACCTTTTCTACCGGCGGCGACCCTTTTAGGGTTCTTCTGCTTGGTGACTTGTAGAGGATTCCCCCCTATCGGTGTTTCCTCTATCGTCACTGGCAATATCTCCTGACAACGGGGTTGTCTGGGCAGCATCCATCTTGTATACTATTATGATTATTATTCCCCTCTTTAAATTGACAATGCTTTGCCGTGATGATCGCCGCTGTCACCGGGACTAAGAACATGCCTTATTTATGGTACAGCAGGCAGCTGACGGCGCTCAAAACGTGTTCGATAAAGGGGTCTTTCTCGAGGTCCTCCCACAGGTAAAGTCGACGTTCCGGGGGAATGGGGAGGACATATACGATGCCAAACCGGTGTAGATCTGCGCCATGGTCAATTTTATAGTCTTCATCATCTCAGCCCTGAGCCGGGACTCATATCTCGCGTACAGCTTATCGACCTCATCGACGGGTAGTTTCTGAATCTTATCGGGAGTGATATTGTCCCCAAAGTATTGTTTGGCCTTGCCGCCGACCGCCAGCGCCATTAGTTTCTCTCGCTTGTCGTCTCAGGCATCACTCGCTTATCGCCCTCCACCAACAGTTGTTCGAGCAGGTCGTCGCACTCCATCCTATAATATAACAAGCGATTCTTAACTCTAATGATATAATAACCGAAACACAGTGAGATGAAGGTTAAATTGCACACGATGAGCACTTCACAAGCCATATAGAATAGTAACTTTTAATTGCTAAGACTTTGCTTAGCATTGCTAAGACTTTGCTTAACATTGCTTGGCATTGCTAAGCTAGAACACCCTATAGTCCACGGGTTGGTCGGTCTTGAGCACGAGCTTAACATGCTTCATTTCGGCTAGCTCTCTTCATCCGTTCCCGTTCTAGTTTGCTCATCACATCGTTCTCTCTCAAGCACTCCTCGAACGAATCCCTGTCCTTGCAGTGGAATAAGGCCACCCATCGCGTCTGCTCCCCTGAGGTCTTTCAACACCGAGTCGAACTTCTGCGTCAGCACCCAGACGCTGTGCTTTGCGTGCCGGCCGGAGAAGGCCAGGTACGATAGCATGTCTCTCTTTTTTGTTATCTCCTTGTTAGCGCTGCAGTCGTCCAGGATGAACAGCGTCGACTCCCCTTTAAATTTCCCGTGATAAGCCTTCAACCAGTCCTGCAGACGTGTTCCCTGGTCGACTCTGTGTACGTCCGGGTCCGTCATCACCCATGATCTTTCCGTGTACGTTTTGTTGATATGCAGAGTAGGGCACATGATAACGATATTGTCGAAGACGTCCCGGTAGTAATTCTCCAGCATATCCAGCACGAAAACTGTCTTCCCACACCCTGTCTGCCCGCACACTATGGCGCAGTGCGGGTCGCGGGGTAGATCAATAGATGGCTTGCACGAATCTCCCATTCTCTATATTAAGTTGCGCGTCCATAATCACGTACAGATATAATTTCAACTTGCCCGTGGGTTGAGCCTTCTTGGTAATCTGGATGGTTATCCCCCGCTGCCGTTGTCGATGCGGCGACCGCTGCCATGTAATTGATCATCGTCCGTGGATCGCATGTCCAACCATATCGCGTACTTGGTGGTCAGGTATTCACCGATCTGCATGGAGCTTAGGTCCAGGTCCTTGATGACGTGTTGGTGCCGGGTCGGTAGCTTCGTTATCTCATCCCACTCCTGGTGTGTCCTCATACCGGCTGAACAGCTGGTTGGGTACACCCTCGATGGTCACTTCCACCTTTTCAATCTCGGGTTTGAAAAACTTCTCGCTGTCCCTTCGGGACGGCTCGTAATCCTCCACGGGGACGATCAGGATGCCTTTCATCGATCGTGCCGGCACGTTTAGGTTGATATTCCACAGCGTGTCGCTCTTATCCCGTACTATCGTTCTATGCCGCAGAACCCTATCGTACAGGATGGCCACCTTCCCCGAGTACTGGTTTCGAACCTGACGGGCCAGCTCCGGGCTAGTGACCATATCGAACTCCAGAGAGATGTTGTCGATGGCATAACTATCCTCATCACCGTTCGGCGTACGCACAACTTTGCTGTAGTCATTAAATGTGAGCTCGTATTCAAGCCTATCACCCAATGCAGCCTTGTAAAACGGCGCGTGTTCCGTGAGCAACTCAAAGTCGAGCGGCACGCAGAACCGGCTCCCGTACACTTGGGCGATGACCGTTTCACCCACTGAGATCTTGTCTAGCTGGTCTTGCGTGAAGCCGTACCCCACGTGCAACTGAGTCGATTTGCTGATACCTTGGTACACGTCATTGACGCGTTCTCCCTCGCTTTTCCAGAGGTCCCCGTATCAGTGAAACACGTCGCTGTCGTCGATGCTCAGCACCTCGTTGCCGCTGATCTTGATGGTGGTTTTTTGGATGATGGCTCGACCTACGTTCCCTACAGCTCGCGTTTGTCGTTGGCGGAGGTCAACGTGAGGTTGAACGTCAGTCGAACCGTGCCTGGTACGATGAGGTCATTCTCACCCAGGTTGGGGAATCTAACCAGCAGCGTTTGGTTCTGGTCTATCTTGCTGGGATTGTTGGTGATGGTCACCGACTGGCGCACGGCTCTGATGCCTAGAGGCTCTCATGATCTTGGGAAAGGATCTAGTTTCCTACCGTACATTGTTATACCATCAATCTAGTCCTGAATGAGGACACAACGTTGGCTGACAGGATCCGAATCCTCTTCCGAGAGCAAGGGATCACCATCACCAGCATTCTGACTGCATTGGGCTTCATCATATCAACCCTGGTCATATCGCTGAGTGGGGGTACCCCCACACCACCAAGTGGTGGTACACCCACCCCACTAAGCCCATCAGGCGACGTCAGAGACTGGATAAAAAAACATCTGAAATCACTCAGAGAAGCCCTGGCTAAACTCGCGGGTAAGGCCGCCAAAGCCCTGCCCGGCATCCTGGGTAGCATCGTCTTGTGGCTGCTGAGCACGCTGTCAAAAACAGTCACGTGGCTCGGTCAAAACCTGTGGGCAGCCATCGTTGCCGTGGCTGGGCTGGTGTACGTCGCGGCTAAGGAATTTTTAACCAAATGAGACCAGCCGCGATCCTGCCAACCACCAGCGCTGTTTTACGATCGATGTGTTCCTTGTTTTCAGCCACCCGGTGTGGTGGCAGGGGCTGTGGTGGTGTGGGTTGAACCCTGGGCTTCGGGGGTGGTACAACTATACCTGTTTCACCCGTGGGAGGTGGGACGTGACTCACGTTGATGCCTGCATTGACACCAAACTTCTGGTCGGCCGTGGCTATGACTATTTCGTTGTTGTAACCCACCACTTTTTTTACTCTCAGTTGCATTTCGCTCGGAGCCATGTACAATCCCACGTCGAACACGTAGTCGACTTTCGACCGGGCATCTTCCAATACGTTTTGGTAGCGTCGGAAAAGCACTCGGTAGATCAACTGGAGCATTGATAGCATCCTCGACGTTAACAACAAACTGTTTCTGAACGTCGTAAGCAGTCCCCTTACCGAAGATGTTGGAAAGCGTTTGCCACTGCGCACCCAACAGCGCCCACACGTACGTTCAAATCGAGTCGTTCAATCAGGTTACACCGGCACGAGTGAACCCGCCTGACGTGTCCAGCATGGACCGCGGGACCCTGCTCGAACCTCCAGACTCGGTAATCCTTGCTGTCATCGAAAGCCATGTAACGGTCATCCCACTCGTTTTCGCCGTGATGTGATGATACGACTTGTACCCCCATTCTTTCATCTTTTCGCTGGCTTCCACGAGGGGCATGTTGTGAACGATGGGGATACCCAACCCGTGGTTCGGCCCCAGCAAACGCCAATCCATCTTCGGGTCTAGTTCGAATTCATTGCAAACGCGTTCGTAGGCCCGTCTATCGTACGGGTTGTTTACTGCATCCCATGCTTTGTCTTGTGGGATTGGAGCGCTGATCTCTTTGAGGATACGCCTGACCTGGTAGTACACGTGGAACGTGAACACAGACCGACCCAGCGGGCCCCGCCGAGTATCGGTCAACGTCAAGCCGAACCCAGTCCATCGCACACCACACGGCGAAGTTGAGTTGATTCTGCCAGAACTGCATAGGGTTGTTGAACCAGGCGTGGACTACCTTGGCGTTAGTCACCGAAAACCTATACCTGTCAAACACATCTATGAACTGGGCTCCGAAATACAACCCAGCCGCGACCACGATCTTCATCTGTGGGAAATCTATGTCCAGTTTAGGGTAAAACACTCCCGGTTTGTACATTTTTAAAGTATTATATAATGGGTATATATACTCTAACATGTACGTAACACTTCCAGGAATAATGAGCGGTGAGTCCGTTCAGCTGATGCACGCGATCGATAACACGTCGGGCCAACTCGAAGTCGCAGTCTGCGATATCACCTACCTACCGCGATGGACCAACATCAACGCCAGCAACAATAAGCTGTTTGTCAGTGGCGCCCGCAACCAGATAATCGACGGCTACTACAGCGTGTGCTCGCTAAGTGATGAGGTCTTCAAACCCTTGGGAGCCGAACTCAAGATCAACGACTCAAACGGCACAGTGGTGTTAACCAACAACGGAATAAAGCCCTTGAGGCTCGGCCGACCATTGGCGAGGACACTCGGGATGTCGCCGGACGAGATAAAACCCACAACTACCATCACAGGCACGAAGTTACCCGACCTAGTACTGTACCGACAGCTGTGCATTCATCTCGGTCAGCTGAGCACAACAGACAACAGTCAAGGTGGCCACCCTTCCACAATACTGAGAGCCGTACCGGTGAAAACGGAGAAGTACAACGACGGCAGTAATGTACATTTCACATCCAGGTATTTACTACATTTGACAGATTCAATAAACATTTCAGGAAAAGATCTTTGAAATCAGCATTCTGGCCTTGCGAAGAGACTCAGTACCAAATAATAATAATAATTAGCGTCGTAAAAAGTACACATTAATCATCTCAGCAAATATTTCGCATTAAGAAATTTGAACCCAGGAGTCTCACTTTACTGCGTGACTCAAACGGTACTAAATATATTTATGTGTATATGCATAAAGATGGGAAGGCGTGCAAGGACGTGCTGCTTGGAAAAGCCGAAACCTGCGGCAGGAAATGCACCACCGAATATTGCGGCATACACATGACGTCTATACGAAAGGGTTTCGTGAATTACACATGTGAAGTGTTCGGCGTGGGTGTGAAATGCCATTATCGTCGTTACAAAGCCCACAGAGCGGACGTGGTACGAGGCCATCTCATCTACTTGACGAAAAGAGACTACCTCAACGAACGCAACCGACTGCTCAGAATAAAAATCTAACTTGCATGCTGAAAATCGCTTTTTAAAAATTTGGTTGAAAGTTTAACTATCCAACGTATTGGCGGGGTTGCTAACATTTAACAGCGAGACATAATTCGCACACCAACAAACTACTAGAGATTTTGACTCGCAGCCGAACATAGCAATGAAAATCCTATTAGAGTTTTGACTTCACACCTGACTATAGCGAACAACCTATTAGATATTTGATTTTGCATCTGACTATAGCAAACAACCTATTAGAGATTTGAATCCATCGACGCGTCTATCTACACCTCATTTGCAAAAATACGAGAATCCCTGGAATGCTACACGCACATGGGCTCGGGCTGGGTCGTGGATACGATCGACACAGTCTATCTGGACGTAGCGAACTACGTGCCGTTCAAAGGAGGGTCGTACCTAGACTTGCCACCGTACTACAAGAAAAAGCAAGCCATGATCAACGTCAAAAACAAAGGCGATCATTGCATGAGGGTTGCGATCAGATCCGCGAAGTTTCCGGCCAAAGCACATTCAGACAGACTTTCGAGCTATCCCGAAGACAATGGGATTAACTGGGACGGCATAGAAGAACCCACCCCCCATCTCCCAGGTCACCAAAATCGAAAAACAGAATGACGACATAGCCATCAATATCTTCGGACACAAAGGGAATAAAACAATCGTGCACAGGATCAGCTCCCTCACAAACGAACACTGCAAGACAATCAATATATTCATGTTCCAGCAAGGCGACAAGTATCACTACACGTGGATAAAATATTTCAACAGACTGTACAATCAATCGAAGCATAAGGAAAAGAAACACTTCTGCGAAAGGTGCCTGCACGGCTTCACGCGGGCTGACCTGCTGGAATCCCACTGGGTGGATTGTCGAGGCGTGGGAGAGTCGGCCATCCAAATAGACGAAAAGAAAATTCATCAACCACAAACATCAAATGCCCGTGCCCTAACGTCATCTACGCCGACTTCGAAGCCTCGAAGTGCCATCCCGAAACTCGCCGAAGCCGCTCGAGTCTCGGAAGAGAAAGCCAAAGCCTGGCTTAAAAAACAAGCCATCTGGCAAGTCTACCTGCCAGCGCCTCGATACATCCTGAGAAGAAAATTCGACATTTCAACGCCGAATCGTGTCCACCAAGCCAACCTCCTGTTTCTCCCTCACAACAGGGTGAGGCACAAAACCTACAAGTACACCCTGACCGCTGTCGACGTCGCCACTCGCTACAAGAAAGCCGAACCGTTGACAACCAACGATTCGAATGAAGTCGCCAAAGCCTTTGAACGCATATACAAACACAGTTGCTTGACCTGGCATGTCGCGAGTTCATGGGAGCCGTGTCGCAGCTGCTGGCCAAGCACGATGTCCAGGTGAGACGAGGTATAGCGGGAGCTCACTGTAGCCAAGCCATCGTTGAGAGATTCAATCGCACCCTAGCCGAACGCCTGTTCTCACACCAATACTCGCAGGATTTAACCGATCACGGAAACAGAAACATGGAATGGGTTGTACCCTTGCCACGAGTGGTGGATGTCATCAACAACAAAGTCACCAGACTCGTGGGCAAAAGACCCGTCGAAGCCATCAAAATGAAATCAGTCGAATCGTCACCAGCGGCAGCAGCACGTCGCGATAAAACAGAGAAAACATTACCGGACCATGTCAGCGTTAGGTACTTATACCAGCCGGGCGAATACGAGGGAGACAGCAGAAAACGCGCCACCGATCCGATATGGTCCATGAAAACTTACAACATCGACCTGGTCAACATCAAAGACGGCGAACCGACTTGTTCTACTTGAAAGACAGGCCGCGAGAGCATTCGTCCGAGAGGAGTTGATGATCGTACCCACCGTGTGATGATAGTTTCTTGTCATGAGTTTTTATTACTATTGCATGCCTATTTTTCTACTTAATGTAGCCAGCCAGCCACCCACCCATACATCAAGCCGAGAGAGACACACGCACACCCACTGCGACTCTTCCGCCCACAGCACTCGGAGGAGCAACCACCCCTGAAGCAACCCAAGCCTTTTTGCCGACCGACCCCATGCACACTTAAAAGTCAATATTTCAGAAACTAACCGATTTTCATCCAATTTTGCATGCACATCAGTAGTAGTATACACAATGGGGCTACGGGATTAGGGACTTCCCAAGTGGGGACCTGGTCCCGTAGCCCCATTGTGTATACTACTTACTTGAAATCCCGAGATGACCATCGAGGGCATGTCCAACCAGCTGTTCAGCCATGGCGTGAGGGCTTACCAGCAGTTGGATGAAATAAAAAAACTTCCGGCAATCAAGCGACACGTGCCAAAAGTCAACAACGTCTTCAAAGAAATGGGTTTCTCCTACATGATGCTTGCTCGGTACCTGGAAGATGAGTACGCCGCTGTGGCTGGACATGCGATCCACGGGCGACGACGCTGCATCGATAACGGTAGGGAGGGGATCACCATCCAAAT
Source organism: Haliotis rubra (assembly GCF_003918875.1). NCBI lineage: Eukaryota > Metazoa > Mollusca > Gastropoda > Lepetellida > Haliotidae > Haliotis > Haliotis rubra. The sequence goes on from NW_025766969.1 coordinate 1,900,608, forward strand.
CACCAAAAAAGCTCAAATCCCACCCGGCAAATTAAATTTATATTTGTACGTGATTATGGACATGCAACTCAATATAGACAATGGAAGATTCGTACTAGCCATTTATTACGAAATTTTCAAATGAAAACTTTGATATTAAATCCCTCGCGATCCGCACTGCGCAACCTTGTGTGGCCAGACCGGGTGCGGCAAGACCGCTTTCGCGCTGGAAGGTTATTATCGGGACGAGTTCAATCAAATCGTTATTATTTGCCCTACATTACCTGTCAACAAAACGTACACAGAGAGAGCATGGGTGATGACGGACCTGGATGTGCATAAAATCGATCCGGGAATTCGTCTGCAAGACAACAAGTGTAAAGGAGACTTGATGCTGTTCATCCTGGACGACTGCAGCGCCCAACAAGGAAATCGTGAAAAAAGAGAGACATGCTGTCGTACCTGGCCTTCTCGGGTCGCCACATGAAACACAGCGTTTGGGTGTTGACGCAGAAAAAAATGGTGTCTGGTGACGGTGTGCGGAGGAGGCACTTGGATCAACGTTTCGAAGCCTTTCGATAATAGTGTCTGAAAGTGGTAAACGCACGATAATACCACTGAATCGACTAGCAAACTGCCTCTTAGATACCTTGGCAACTTTTGAAAACAGATGCCTTTGCTAAGGTGTCTGATGAGATAAAAAGGGGTACTCTCAGAGAGAACCAACTGCAGTCGACTACAAACCACTAGGGGAAAACAAATAACCTGGGCGCGGACAACGTCATCGTTCCGGGGACGGCTCGCCTGTCCTTCCAGATCAGTTTGGAATCCGACAATGATAAGCGAGAAGTCGTGGGGAACCTGGGTCGCGCCATCATGAAGAAAACGACCATCAAAATCAGCGGATACAAAAATTTTAGCATCGAAGACAGTGACGTGTTCTTCAGCTGAAAATTTTGAAAACACTTCCACTCTGTAAACATGTCTTCCGTGTTGTCCATACAGAAAAATTATGAGCGGTTTTCAACAACTATGTTGTGACGTCACAGCCAAGGGATAACTGCATAACTCTTTTAAGCATACCACTAGGGATAGCTGTGACTTAGTTAAAAAAATTTCATTTCCATTCTGTATGTGTCTGTGGAATCCACAGGAATAAGGCAACCATAATCCAGAGGTAAGTTTACCAATAATTACTAACAATACATGTAATTGTTCCTGATGGATTGCGAACGATGGCATCCACACTTATAGCTATGGGTACCAACAGTTGACCTCGACCCCCAATAAAGGAAACTCCACTCGATGTGTCAAGACAATTGAATGAACGATAGCGTGTATACATCATGGAGAAGGTTTACTACAGCCCTCGGGGTTACTGGAAAGGTGTGAGCGCCATCCCGAAGCTAGCCAAAGCCGCTCGCGTCTCCGAAGATACCGCCAAAGCTTGGCTTAAAAAACAAGCCATCTGGCAAGTGTACCTGCCGGCTCCCCGATACATCCCGAGAAGAAAGTTTGACATGTCCATACCCAATCGTACCCATCAAGCCGACCTCCTGTTTCTCCCGCATGGCAGGGTGAGAAACAAAACGTACAAGTACGCCCTGACTGTCGTGGATGTTGCCAGTCGCTACAATGAAGTGGAGCCGTTAACGACCAAAGATTCGAGTCATGTCGCTAAGGCCTTAGAAAACGTCCATGAAAACATACCGCATCAACCGAGCGGATATCAAAGACGACGAACCGAATCTGTATTACTTGCAAGACGGACCGGGTAGGGGATTCGTCCGAGAGGAATTGATGATTGTCCCTCACGACATGGTATTGCCCCCTTCTTATTAAAGATTCGTCTTATGTCTCTCATTATCAACATGTGGAGATTGATCAAGAAACGGTTGTTCAGACACGTTGGGGTGGATATTTACGAGTCATAAGTCGAGGGAAATTTATCAGCCTGTACGATAGTTTAGGTCTCATGGGCATCAAACGGTTACAACGTCTCATGGATATGTTAATCGATTATAGCCTGACAACCAGGGAACGCACCACCCCGTACTCCACCTACTCTGTAGCTTACTTGGACGAGTTTATGGCAGACCCACTCCATAAAGTTGTCGCCGAATATTACGGCTACATTTAAATCCAGTCCAAACCCCGTTTGCTTTCCAAGTTTATGTAAACCGATTTTAAAATAATTGTTTTCAGCTATAGACTGGTTCTCTTGAAACTTTTAACAGTGACCGGTTTTAAAACTGGTTTCAAACATCCTTTTCGCTACAACCAGCCAACAGCCCTTATAAGGCTGTGTGCCTTGCTTTTTATTCAATACCCGCGTGACAGGCCACAGCCAGAGAAATACTCTGACGTCAGGTCTAGATGGCATTGCTAAGCTCGGCCGCCACCTTTGTTTGGCTTAGCAGCGACGGGTCTGGCAGGCCCGGCGTTACTAGGCTGGAAGGCCATCTTTGTTTAGCCTAGCAATTACGGGTCTGGCAGGCCCGGCATTACTAGGCTGGATAGCCATCTTTGTTTGGCTTACCAACAACGGTCCTATCTTGGTTCACTTGCAAAAGTTTCCGCCGATACCCCGTCTCGAACTCGCGTGGCTTGATACGAGTCCTACGCTCTACCATCACACCACCGGAACTCCTGATCAGTCAATATTCGGAACTTTGGGTCTACGCTGGAGGTACATCTAAGGATGCCTCTCGCTAGACCATCGCCGTTTTTAAGGGGGCTGGGGAATTTATTTCATAAAAATAAGCCTCTAAGCCGCATCTGCGGCAAAACCCACCCCTACTACTACTACAGTAAACTACTGTTTAAAGCGTTTGACAGATACGATACCATATGATTGCATCTTTGCTGTTCAAGGTTAGGAGTATATGAATTTACCATGTTTCAAATTCATTTTATAAGTAAAATTATGTATATTAACATCAATTCCTAACTTCATAATGATAGATTTTTCAACATCATAAAGCACTGTCGATTATATTATTATTATTTAATGCAGGTCTCGGCTGTTTTGTCACATGCCTTCACTTAGTTGTACCGCTGACAGGTTGACAAATCAAGAGTTGTGTTTCACATGGAGTTGCCTTTTCATCCAATCAGAGCCAAGGTTACATGTCAGCTTCGTGCACAATACGAGCCTTCGTTTTGTATAACAGCTTGCTAAGTAACTCGTAGAATGCAGATTGAAGTTCACCACAGGTAAATAAAAACTAATTATTTGCACATTTGACAGGCATTGAGATAGCGAATGGCATTCTGAACACATTTATTGAATTTAGTTGGACCGCTTTCATTTTCTGATTGTCTCAGCATGGCATCAAATCGATAATTGAAATGTAGGTCTAATGAACATTCTCGAAAAACAAGCAACACACAGCACACTTTTTAACACATTTATTAACAGTATATCGTTATGAATACTGATTACTTTCTCTCTCCGGATAAAAACGAGTTCAGACGGAATTTTCAGACCCTGTCAGCATAAGCCGCTGGTAATTATCAAAACAACCGGGAACACTTTATTACAATCAAACAAGAACTACCGGGGATATTTTCAAACAATCAGTGTTCCCGGTTGTTTTGAAAATTATTGCAAGATAAAGAATATGCTAATATAGTGAATGAAACCATTCTGAAGATTAAGGCTCAATATGCTGAAAGTGATTGTATATTACAAGACATCAAAGATATTCCTGACAGTGAAATTAAATTTAAGATTAACGATCAGTTATTTTTTTGAGGTCTTGTTGATGGAAATAAGAGTTAAATCTATATCTTATGCTTCTTACAAGAAAAGAGAAAGAGTTAAAAAAGAGCTAGAATTAATTGACAAAATTAATGATATTGAATTTTGTTCTAATATTAACTTTCAAGATCTTGAAGAAAAGAGAAAGGAGTTAGAAGAAATAAGGAAAGTAAAGATGGATGGTATTGCTGTACTGTCAAGAGCTAGATGGATTACAGAGGGTGAAAAAATTAGCAAATACCCAGTTTTTACTTGGATGTCCATATCCATTCAAAATTTTATTCCCTCACTCATGGCTTTAAATATGGCATCCACGTCAGCGACATCAACTTAACAGTTGGAAGCTGACGTACACATCAACACATCAACAACAACCCAACACAATATCTATATCAAATGCTGTATCATCTATCATTCCACTATAGTGACTTATTCTATTTTTAAAAGACTAGGTTTGATAAGGGGTATACTTGGCCCATGGATATCTGAATCATATTTCATTTACCAAAAGTGATTATGGATTAGTAAACAAGCTTATGTGAATAATGTTCCATTGCATTTATACATAAATACAACAAATATTTGAATAGAATAGAATAGAATAATATTTTAATGCCTTTCCAGGAATCTGTGTTACATCAGCAGAGCTACTGACACATTAGAGAGATTCAAAACATTTACATAAATTCATTGATTTAGTTATCTTCACATTTGTTTCAAAGAGATATGGTACTTGGAATAAAGGATGTACGGGCTCTCTTAGTTTTCACAATTGGAACTTTGTAGTGGCGGCCTGAAGGGAGGAGGTTGTATTTCGATTTTAATTTGATTCACGTTTTGCCGCTCATATATTGATGATAAACATTCAAATCTGACTCCAGCCATTTTACTTGCAGTGTTAATAATTTTGTCTATTTTAGATTTGAGATGAACTGAGAGAGACCCGTACCAACAATGGAAGGAAAATGTTAAAATACTCTGGATAAATTCTGCATAAAAAGATGACATCACAGATGGGTTAACATTAAAAGATCTCAGTTTACGCATGAGATGAAGACGTTGTTGACACTTTTTGTATAGGGCTTCAGTGTTGAGAGTTCCAGTTCAGCTTAGAGTCAATGAAGGTTCCAAGATAATAAGATTAGATAATAAACAGCATGATAAGAGAGCAAGCAACTTGTGTATATTACATCTTATTTACCCATCAAATGGGTTTACGTCTAATGGTGACATAATTTGGACAGATGAAGAACTAATGCAGAGTTTCTTCATAGGAATGGTGACAGGAGTAGGATGGATTTAGAGATGCATGCGGTTCAAACATGTATGCATTCAAATCACTACACCCAAGCCCAACCTTTCCCCAGGGTAATAATATCCTAGGACAAAACCTCTTCGGGGAAAATTTGGCCTAGGCCAGATTCTCCCCGGGGAAAGTTTATACTGGGGAAGAAATGTCCTGCTACACCGGTACCATGGTGCTCTTTGAGTGGGAATTGGAGTCTTCTTCACATAAGCTGAACATGATTTACACCACACCTCCACATCTTCAGAATGAACAAAGTTTTTGTTAACTTTTTAAATCACTAAAATATATCAATGTTGAATGTGATGCTATGAATACTTTATTTACAAAACTGAAGAGAAACATTAGCATGGCATGTTGACAAGAAATCCTATTCGGTCGAACGAGGGACCACATTGTGCAGAATTGCAAGCCTGACACTGAGAAGTATGGACAAAGGTTTGAAGCCTACTACAATAGGGGGTTGATGCGCTACTTCCCGATATCAAATTTTCAAGATTAGACTCATAGTGATGAAAAACATTATGTACCAAAGCCTATTCGTCTCCCCTCTCTGCCTTCTTTGACAATTTGTATGCCGATTCGGGATGCTATGACTGCCGTGTTGGGATGCTATGACTGCCGTTTTGTACGCTGGGCGACCGTTCCTGCACGCTCTTGTAGCTGATATGCGAGTTTTGTTTCCATTTCAAACGATTAGTCTTCCATTACAGGTATATTGTTTCTGTTTTAGAGGATATTCTTGCAATTTGGGAAGTTTATTTTCCTAGTTTGGTGATTTAATTTTTGTTCTGTTTTGGTGTATATGAGTTCAGTTTTGATGATTTGTTCACCGTTTGTATGGTAGGCCTGTATTTAGGGATTTCCAGAATTTTTATTTTCCATTTCCATGGCAACAAGTTTGACTTTGACTCTGTTCATAGAAGTGTCCTTGTCTGGACCATATTTCTGAAACTGATAAGTATTCATTTACAAAACTTTGCACACAATTTTATCAGGATGTCAGCCATTGCCTTTTGATATTTAGGACTTTTTAGAATATAAATGTTTCCTGCAACCATGGCAGCGAGCTTGACTTTGACTCTGTTCATAGTAGTGTTTTTGTCCATATCATATCTATTTACACAAAACTTTTCACACGCATTGATCAGGTTGTCAACTGGTGCCTTTTGATATTTAGGGATTTTCAGAACAAATGTTTCCTGTTACCAGGAGCTTTGTAACATGTATATAATAAGCCATCTGCCATTTCTGCCATTCACTTGATCATCTAAACACAATAAAACCTGAATTGCATGTTTAAAGTACCTTATCCCTCTTCCTTTTTTTCAATAGCTCAATAACCTGTATACAGACACATGGATGCATGCATATGCTCTCATGAAGTTGGACATGTGACTCGTGTAGGACTTGATGATTATCTCTATCAAATTTTTGGGAGACTCAGACTTAATCTCTTAATCTTCTTGTTACAGAAGTAAGCAACACACTTTACTATCCATTGCAAGGTATAAGTGGTAGGATAATTCAATTAAAAAAAAGCAAGAAGATTCGAGCTGGGTCAAGTTTATTAACCCCCAAACATACATAAGTAAGAATCTGTCCAGGTTAATAAACTACACAGTGACAAGAGAGACTCCCCACAAAGAGGGGTAATCCTCTGCTATGAACATAAAACTTAATTGGTACATGACAATACAAATTGGTTAAATTGCTAAAGTATAAGAGAAGTGCTTATTAACTTGCTTGATGTCGATTAAGTGAGCGTAGGAGATAATGCAAAGCATAGCGAGCCAACAACAACTGACCAGTAAAACTACTGGGTGTGGTGGGAGGGTACGAATCTTTGCTGCACAACACGGCTGCGGCCATGATAAAAAAACATGTAAAATGCGGAATGCAACAAAAAGGTGGATTGTGCAATAAGTGGAAAATTACTGACACAAACGAACTACGTAAAATATAATTTATCACAAAATTAAAATTTTACTATCCATTGCAAGGTATAAGTGGTAGGATAATTCAATAAAAAAAAAGCAAGAAGATTCGAGCTGGGTCTAGTTTATTAACCCCCAAACATACATAAGTAAGAATCTGTCCAGGTTAATAAACTACACAGTGACAAGAGAGACCCCCCAACCCCATTAGGGAAGGCCCGATGAGAAAAGATGAAGAGACTGGAATCTCTGTGAAACTGTGGGGTCCAGATAACGCAAATAGGCATTACTGCGCCAAAAACCCAACTCCTGAATGTTGGCATGAGAAAGGCCCATATGGGCTGCCCACTGGGCCCGGCCCCTGCAAAAAGAATGTCCAGTTAACTTGACAGAGGCATGGCCAGCTCTATGTAAACAAGAGTTCTCAAAATCAAGAAACACAGAATATAACAAAGGTCTGTCATATTCATCTCTCAGCAAAGCACTCTTCTGTTGCGATTTCAGCTGTAAATGAAAATAAAACAGTTTGGTCAGAGCTGTGACTGGGCACAGAACAGACTTCTCCAGTGACAGAAGCGTAACATACACTTTCCTCTGACGGAACTGAATAGTCTTTGTCCAGTGTAACGTTATAACCGCTCCTTGCGGGTGACACGACACATCCCCGACACAACAGCTTCCCTTTTCCTGCCTCTGAAAGGGATCTGCACAGGAAATTAGCCGAACGCAATAAACCATAAAAGGCAATCATACATCCTGCCCAAACTGAGCAGTGAAACATATTGTCCCAAGACAATGTACTATGTAGGGCCAATAACAAGTCTGGGGTAACAGGTGTAGCACCATGTTGCTCCTCACCAAGCTCCCTTCTCATACCCTGCAGAACATGGTGGGGTGTCCACAATGCAAAGGGATCCCCTAAATTATGTTGCTTGTGAAGGGTTCTAACAAATACATATATAACTCCGTATAGAGGCAAAACACAACCCCTTGAAATCGGCTAAATATGCAAGGTAGAGACTGGAGTGTTCACTCGACAATGGCACAGGTTCAATGTTCAATAAGTGGCAGAAATCTAGGTAGCATTGCAAATGCTGTCTGTATGTCCGTTTGGTAGATTCAGCCCATCCCTTGCTTGATGTAAGTGATCACCGACTGTTCCAACATCTCCCGCATCTCTTGTCGCCGACCACCTGGAAACGATAAACTGCATTGACATATGCTGTGAAAGCTTGGAAATATTAAAAGGCACATAACCCAAAGCATATACCAAAAGCAGATGGTAAAACTGAGATAATCTTTCCGGTTCATGCAGACGAGACAAATTATCTGCTACTACATTGTTCCTACCGGGAATATATACAGCTTTAACTAAGAAGTTGTAGCAGGCACTAAGCCAAAACAGATGACGTAAGCCTGGCATGACACCATGAATACATGAAGAGCCCTTATTAATTGCAAACTTCGCCATATATTGTCAGTGAAGACTACCACAGTCTTATTTGCAAAGTGGGGGCCCAACGATCAACCGCGGCAATAATAGACAAAGTCTCTTTCAAGTTTATGTAATGCGAATCTCTAACATCAGGTCTATCTTCCTGCCAACTGATGTAGAAATAGTCCCCACAGTAATAGCCTGCACCCCCTTGGTCACAGGCATCAGTCTGCAGGGATGTGATGGGCCTATTGTCAATGAATGGTACACAACCATTGAAAACAGACATAAATGAAATCCACCAATCTATGTCCTTCTTAAAATCACATGATAGTTTGATTTTGTGTCCAGGCTTTTCAGGGCAGTACTACAATCAATTATCTGGCCGCAAGAAAGTTTGCCCCCCTTTAACAACTCTAAATGCCCAATTCAGTTTCCCTATCAATTGCTGTAATTCCCGCTTAGAGGCTCTTGATTTTGTGCTAAAGTTTTTGATCACATTCATGAAGTCCTGTAGTTTTGCTGTTGGTAGCGACAGGGTAAGAGCTCAGGTGTCTACCAAAATGCCAAGGTAAATCAATTTTTGGGAAGGTCCAACCACTTTTTTCCAATTAATGTAAAATCCAAGCTCTCTGAGAACCCTCAATAACACATTAAGTCCTATCAAACACATGTCAAAACTCTTTTCAATCACCAAAAAATCATCAAGGTATGATATCACAGTGAATCCATATCTATAGTGCATGATGCGGCACACTGCACTAGACAATCTTTGAAACATTTGAGGGGCCTTGGCACTGCCAAAAGGTAGATGTTTGTCATACAGGAATGTATTGTTCTTGTCACCTGAAAATTTCCAAGAGAGACCAGTCAACTTGTAGTTTGATTTATGAAGCTTAACTGATCTATACGCACTCTTCAAATCAACTTTTGCCAGATAATCACCTGGCTTTAAATATTTGCAGGCATCGTCCAAATCCATGTATGAGCATGTAGTATCCTCCACATACGAGTTCAAACCTCCATTCACCGGCAGACTTGCATCGTGAATTAGACGCACAGAACCATCCTCTTTTGGTATCGCACCAAGAGCTGAAACAATTAGAGGTTTCTCAGCACAAATTCCATAATGTCCCTGTTGAATTCCAAGGATAAGCTGCTCCTCAACTTTGTCTCTGTGCTCAAAAGCCGAGCGGTGGTTATGTTGATACACAGATTTTACACTGGAAATATCCTTGTCCACTAAATTAAAACCATTACTCACACCATTCAAAATATAACACCTGTCCACGTCACTCTCAGGTAGGAGCCTAAACCATGCTTCTGGCTGAAGGCACCCATGGAGATGTGCATCACTATCTACTCGTGTCTGTCTACTTTCATTCCCTCGTTTTTTGCAAACTGAGTGCTACGCTGTTGAAAAGAGTGGTCTGATGGAGATCCAGTGACAGACGGTGCTGCTGAGCGATGACGTGCAGCACCATGAGAGAATGATTAGCACAGGGCACAACTATGGACAAGCTTGCATTTCGTCTCCAGACGGTTACAGTTATCCACGTTATAACGCCGGCAGATTTCCCTTCCATCTGGCATGAATGGACCTTTGTGAGATGCATAACGTTTGTTACAAACATTCGAGTTCTGGCCCACCTCTTTCATCATGTGCATAGCAGTGCCAGTGGCACTAGTGGCTTTAGGAATCAGGTAGAAATTGCGGACGTCCGGTTGGGGAGATCCCCAAGGGAATCCCTCGGCTGCCTGCCGCTCGCGATATTCTTTGTCGAATAGTAGTACGCTGTGCCAGACATTATTAGAAGCCAGACGCATAATTGTTTGCATATATTTTATGTACCCAGGATGCTCAGATGAAGGCAATTCCTTCATAATGCCTAGACTGGCGAATGTCCATTGTTCCATAGAAATCTTGCCCAACGACAATTTTCGTGATCCACCCAATCGCACTATAGCTCCACCTCCAATGTCAATTATACTCCCCTCTTCCAAAATATCTAGGGGGTTTGTCCATATATAATCTGTTATAGTCTTAGCTTTTTTACCTCTTCCCATTAGACCATCCACTGAGTCCTGGTGTATCCTTGTGTATTCGGTTTTCGGTCATGTAAGGATTGTCGACCAACGTAACATTAAGTGCATAAATAAATCGATAATAAACAAACCTACCTCGTTTGTTTGTTTGTTATTTATTTATGATATTCAAATATCTGACGGATTAACCTCGTGTTTCACCCGCACAGCAGGCCTCATAGTTCGCTATGCAAAGATCGTGAATGCGGAAGTGACGTCATCTGTTTTCGTTCACTTCATTGGTTCTCCGTAAAACAGAAATCTAATAGCAGTATTCGTGCTATGCTGATATTTTTATAATATAAAGTAGATAAACATCCAGTCCAAAAAGAATATTTGTAATAGTTCCAATAATAATTATTAGAAACTATGGTCGTAATAATTTTATGTCAGAGTTAATCATGATAAGACTTTGCTAGTTACATCACATGTCCAGGCATGTTTCACTCCTCCGGTTCGCGTTGACAAGGGCACCAAAACTCATCAGATGATCTCACTACACATACGGGGGTGCACAGCTCGAGGTGGACCCAATGACAGCATGCAGGATGAGTACACTGGGCCCATGACACAGAAATGTTCATTGCAGTTTCGAAAATTAAATGAGTATTTTGGAAAATCGTAATAAGAGATGACCCTATCCAGTTTCCATATATTTTTTTTACGACAGCAACGCCACGTGATATGTCATGTGATAATGATACGTCATACCATAAACAAGCAGACGACGCTATACTGAAAAGGTGGAGCTGACGATATTTTAGATATAGCATTTTGATTACATGAAAATTTATGCATTAGTAAACTCGGTTCTAAAACGTAACATCAGAGCTGAAGCAGTCGACCTCCGGCTAAAAATAACCTGTCTGATGACGTAATATCTCGCTAATAATCGCGAGAAATGAACACGCAAATGGCCGACGAAAACAGATGTTGAACGAAAGCAGATGACTCGAGGATACTGCATCCTCGTGTGCATGTTAACCACCCTCCTGTTCAGTTCCCGATGATTTCTCTGACTCAATCTGTTTTAGTAGGTCATCTCTTTTCTTATTCAGTTGCAGAGCTTTTAATTCCCTCTTGAGGTCATTCACCGACAATTCTAACTCTCCCGAATCCTCAGGGCCGCAAGCCAGTGATACTTTACGGTTTTTCCCGCCCAATAACCTCGGGGTCGACACCCCCGCAGCTCCACGTGGCTCGTCATCCATGTCGAAGTCGTCCTCCTCCTTTAGAGCGGCCAACATGTCCCCAAGCTTACTACCCGCGTTTTGACGTCTGTCCCGCGACATCATGTAACTATAGAGTTACAACGCACCAAAACACGCTTGGAATTAGAGTTACTTCCTTACGAATCTTTGCTGCACAACACGGTTGCGGCCATGATAAAAAACATGTAAAATGCGGAATGCAACAAAAAGGTGGATTGTGCAATAAGTGGAAAATTGCTGACACAAACGAACTACGTAAAACATAATTTATCACAAAATTAAAATAATACTATATCTAAAGTGGTGTGTCCTAATAGGATGCCAATATTGCAATACTTCTGTTTCACTTATGCCCTGCCTTTATGGCAAAATCTTGCCACTTGTGTGTTATAGCACCATTTTTCAAGTGATTGCTTCCTGATAAAAGGGAAGGTACCTTTGAAATTTGCAAAACAATAACAAAACTTTATTAATTAGGTTTTCTGTTGAATAAAGATATTAAATGTATTATTCACTGTTTCTGATATAATATCATGTTGTTGTTGTTTCTTTTCAATAAATTGTAAAACAAAGCTAACACCAAACAATGGTGCCTGTAATTTTCATCAAGTTTCACTTTTCTTTTGTCAGTCTTGAAAGATAACTGAATTATAAGGTATCATTGTTTACAAAATGTTAACATTTGCAACTATAAAAGTTTCAAAGCTAGCAAAGTTTTCAAAATATTAACCTTTTTATGATGTACATGTACCTATTGTAGACACTTGTGAACTATGATCATTTTTAATTGTTATGAAAACCATAAATGAGATTGTTCACATTGAATTTTCTATGTTTGTGCAGGTGTTGATATCAAATCAGGCGAGATCTATAAGGCCACATTTTTGGACAAGGGTCCTGATTTGCCTCTGCGTGGGGCACGAACTTTTACTGGGACAAAAGAGGTAGGCTTAGCTGCACATACATGGCATCATGACAGATGCTTCAATTACATGATGTCCTTTGAAGGTTAAAGGTCACATGCAACCAAAAAATCAAACATAATTAAAACACAATTATCACTTATTCATGACATATAATATACATTGCTGGTTATGAAAAAAATATATAAACAAAATTATAAGCGTACGATCTCAAATCAAAAGTGCAATATTGTGTACTTGGGTTTACTTCCCAAGAAATGAAGCAGCCGGGATACCGAACCCAGTCAGAGCGGGTGGGTGTGCACTCAAGTGTAACGGCTGGTTCATTTGCAGATGCCCTCACGGCTCATTGTGTGTGTATACATAGAGATGTTGGGTTTTGTAAATACATGCTCATTTTTTGTGTATAACATTTTGCAATCAACAGACATCATAACATGTCATGTGTACAAGTATCACACCTGCCTGTCTGTGTAATTACATAATGTGACAGAGACCGAACTCGGGCCATAAATCAATGCATTTTGTTTATGGTGTATAGCCTGATTGGTGTTAAGTTCAAATTGCATGTGGTCAGTGATAGCAGCTGTGTATTGAATATTGTCACTAGCAGACAGGCAGGCAGACACATAGGTGTCAATAAAACAGACATTGAGTTTTGTCTGTGACAATGACATATCTATATCACAGTTAGAAATTCTGTCAACGCTAAATAATGACATTGCTTTTAAGTATCGAATTGAGAAAGTGACTCGTTAAGAAGAACGTGTGGTGAAATAGACAAATGAAATTATATTAACAGTTAATCTACTGTCATAACATATAAAAAGCTCGTGCCTGTGAAATATCAACAAAACATTAGAAAAATAGCTCACACCAAAGCCTTCACCGAACATTCACCGGACAACCCGCTTCCAAGCTGCGTGAACCTATTTCACTGCGCACGTGCTACGAGCACAGCCCAGCTGTTGAAACCACTTCAATTCCCCCAAGCGCTGGGGGAAAATTAGTGAATCGTTTGAACTACGATTTCACGCGGGGTTTTTCATCGCGTTATTTTTCAACTTTATAAGTTGAATTTGCATTTTTGATGATTTGTTTTGGTAAGTCCATACCGAAAGGTATCAGAATCTGCAAAGTTGTGTTTTACGTTGCATGTGACCTTTAACAAACATGTGGAAACAAATATTAAACTGAGCTAGAATAGCCTTCACTCAGCCATGGTTTTGATAAGAAGTATCCTATTTGAGTCGGGTTAACAGGCTCTCACTTGACTGATTACATGTCCGTGTTGAGTCATGTCATTTGTTCTTGCTCATGTATTCAATTTCTGGTTTGGCTGGTCCACACAGTGTTATTGGCAGACCATTTATACAATCTGGAACAGAATAATAACTGAAGAGGATGCTAATCTTTGGATACAAAAGTCCTAGTTGTGGAAGGCTGTGACAGATGCTGGATCAAGCAAAGGGAGATAACTCTCAGCAAGCTACACATCCACAACATATTAAATATATTTGAGAACTAAGCAAGGAAATACCAAATTTAAAAATTACCTTGAATTCAATTTCAAAATTTATTAGTGAAAAAGATCAGCATTTCTTTCATCCAAAGTATATATCCATGAAAAAGAAAGGAAAGGAGGGAAGGAAGGTTCTGGCTTATGCATAGAATAGTCAGATAATATGTGATATCTTCTCTGAATACTAGTAACTGCCATATTTCTGATATTCTTGAAATGATGCCCTCTCTTAACACCCTGGATGCCAGAGGGACATATATGTCCATCCTCTACAACCTTCTCTTTATTTATTATTTGCTTGTGTTTTGAAATGTCAAAATTGAATATTTACTTGGAGGTTTGAATTTCAATAATAGCATATTAGTGATCACGGACATCTGTAATTCTTATGAATATGTCCCCCAAACACTTGATTGCCTTATTTCCTGAAAGTTGTTTCTGATCCACAGGTTTAACTTGAATGCATTTTTTAAAACAGCTGTATGTCGTGTTGTCTTACTTCCTAGTGGTCTTCCCTTGTACTCTCCAAAGCAGTTGTTTCCCCTGACAGGCATAGAAAACTTCATAATTTTTCTTGTGTTGTCTTCCTCAATTGTTCTCTCCAAAGCAGTTGTTTTTCTCGTTGTTTTTCTATTTCAATCATATTCTAAGATGGGTACTTCATAATTACATTTTCTTCACCTTCAGAAACCAAACATTGCAGCAAATGTTGAAAACTTATGTCCCACCACAACCCTTGTTCTCTGAAAATTTGTCTCCATGCTTATCACCATTGTGATACTGCTCTTCTTTCTCCTTCTATTTCAATCGATATTGGCTAAGGGCATGAAACCACCCAAATTCAAGTATCATAACATCTGAGGAGCTGGACAGACTGACAGAGGTTCTGGTCGACATGGAGGAGCTTGGCTTCCTCCCTGTTCAGCCTGTTCTAAATACAACTTTTGTAGTTCCCCAGTGCCTACCATTAACATGATCTATCAAGGATGACTCTCCAAGTTCTACCTCTACCTGAAGAGATTGCAACACCACCATCTTCAATGGAGCATCATACAGCAACCACCTAATGGACAACCTACAAGTTAAAGATGAAACAGTGAATTACCACAGACCAAGCAAGTACATGTGTCTCCCCACAGAGATCTGATCACAGCCATCAATATGGAGATCCTGTATTCATACAGAAACCACCTCATGGACATCTTCAAGATGGACACTGTGTACAAAATAACTCATCAGGACTTACTTATCTGTGTGTACTTAAATGGACTCTGTTCAGGATAACAATGTGTTATTGTTGATAAGTGCAACCAGGTATGTTTGATCACAGGCCAGTACATTACCTTCTTATTCCGTGATATTGCAGTAAGAGCCCACCTTCCTGAGAAGAGGACTATATTGAAGAAAAACAGAGGTGCAACTGTGGATTTAATGGCCGAGGCTGTGGATGTTCTTGTGGGCTACCCCAATTTAGGAGATAAACGTATTGTGGTTTGAAATTAGATGAATGTTAGACCGTATTGATAGTCTCTAAATTTCATTTGAAGCCGAGCGCATAGCGTGAGGTTTCAAATGATTAATTTAGAGACTATCAATTCGGTCTAACATTCATCTAATTTCCAAACAAAGTATGTTTATCTCCATTCTACCTTAACCGATTTAAAATCGAACTTCCTTGTCCTGCGGAAGACACTGCATAATCCCGCATGGGACGAGAGGCAAATTGAACTCATCTTTGAAGGGAGTGGTAGGTGCTGTTCGTATTTTTTTTAACATTGCCTCCGTGAAAAATATTCTATCCAAAGAAAACAAACTACTGTTTATTCAATGCAATAATGTAACACCTAAGAGCTTGGTTTTTATAATCATAACTCCACACAACCGAAACCAGCCTATTGTTTTGTGTGCTGTGTTACTGTACCCCCCTGGCCACACTATAATGGAATCGTCTGACCTACTCATTTTCTTGGATGCAGACAGTTACGCAACAGTTTGAAATGGCGGAAATCGTATAATTGTATTTTTCGAGTTTAAATAAATGTTTTATCAGCATTTCCATCACGTCTGTTGTGTTGATATTAGTCATGTTGGTGGCCAAGCTGAAGTAGTGCGGCAGTGATGTATACGTGCGCAGTTAAGCGCCGTGAAATCAGACGCATTGTCAATCCAAAATTGATACCGTCTGATTTTATTGATTGACCAATCAGATTCGAGCATTTCACGTAGCCATGTTAAATTTCGCAATGGAATGCTAATAATAAGCCTAAAAGATTTTAGCTATGTGGCAACTTGTGTCACCAACATAGTTGTTACTAGCCAAAGAATGCTGAGGCCCAAATGATGAAAACGTCGCAACCCAACCAACGCTAGGGGTCAAAATTGGCAGCGAACGCTGCCAGGCCCAGCTGTGTAATTGCTAATCTCTAAATAATGCTAAGGCCCAAATGACGGAAACGTCGCAGGTCTAAATGGGAGTGAACGCCGCCAGGCCCCGATACTTAACTTAACTGTTTCTAGAAAACCCAAGAAAGACTGGGTTCCAACTGGTAAGAAGGTAACCCAGCCGAGGTTCCCGCTGGAAAAAAGCAGGTAACCGGAAACCCTAATTAACATATACATATTCTTATGAGTTATGTTGAAAGGAGGTAGCCCACAAGAACCATGCCACTCCACGACATGATTTATTCAGGAACTAATAACATATATACAATACTTAGAGCTTAACTGTTACTAGATTCCCTGAGTGAAAACCCGGGAAAGACTGGGTTCCAATTGGTAAGAAGCTGGAAAGCAGGTAACCAGAAACCCTAATTAACATATACATATTCTTATGAGTTATGTTGAAAGGAGGTAGCCCACAAGAACCACGCCACCTAGCACAACAGTGCTACCCCACACCATACGGCTAAGGTTGAATATATATGTACCCGCCATGATTGCCTCATATAAGAATTGACATACCTCTTAAATCTGCACTTACTTGAAAATATGTACCAAGGCATCGTTTATGTCCCTGATGAATTGGTGAACCCCTTTACTGCAAAGGTGAGTCCCATCCCACTGGAACCAGGATGGGTCCGCGGCCACTATACGTGGTTGGGGGATTACTGCAAAGTTCGGGATTTGGCTAAAATGGTTGGCTAGATGCCTGTTTAGTTTGGACCTACTGCGGTCCACCTTACGTGGGTCCCGCACATTTTGCCAATAACGACGTGGCAAGATGTGCGAGTATAGCACCTTGGTGTTTGGCAGGTGAACCTGTAGCCACTTTATTGAAGCCTCCATGTCGCTCAGCAGCTGGCACAAAGTCATTAGATCCCAGGTGAATTACCATGGCCATTGGGGGTCGCCGCATCACTTGGACTTGGGCATCGATCAGCTGGTCGAGTTCCGCCAAACGCAAGCCCCCCTCGCAAGCCACAGGATCGTTCTGTGGTGAGCCAAATCCATCTGATGCAGTGGGAGCTCTCATCTGGTCCTTGCCACGTAGCTCGATCCTACGATCCATACTGTAAAGAAAATACTGTAAAAGCGTCGGAAGTCATTGAAAGGATATAGAATGTCAGTGCCCTTTTATAGGTCGTTTGAATGTATGAATATTTAAAGAGCGTTCTTGAAATGATTTGATGACATTTACAAGAGTAACTGATGTGCTAAATTGTTTTGTTGGTAGTCGAATATAGGACTGAAAGCATTGTGACTTCCACCTGCCGTACTGCTGGATGAGATGTGGGGTTACCCCATTCATGGCTGCTGTAGTTGCTGCTCCAATACAGAATGAATGGGAAGAATAGCTTTCGGTATTCATGGAGCTTAGGGCCAAGGCTTTTTTGAGAACAGCTTGGAATTGATACCTGGTTAGCGTAGTATGGTCGAAATGAATAAATGCTGGAGAAGGGCCAAGTGGGCGGACCTGTAAATAGGCCTTAAGGGCTGCTACTGGGCACGTGGATTTACCTGGTGTTGCCTCAATAACCACAGAAACACCGAACCCTCGTGGGTCACCTTTGGTATGTGGGAGATGGATAGTAACTGTCTCTGGTTGATCCGATATACTTATGTCCTGGATGGTGCAGCCTGGCTGTGATGTCTTTGTTTGAACTAGATCACTTACCCTGGGGAAACCAAAGAAGGCTACGCAATATACTGCTTTGAAGAGGATTGACTGACTGACTGAGTTTGGTTTTACGCCGCTTTTAGCAATATTCAAGCAACATCACGGCGGGGGACACCAGAAATGGGCTTCATACAATGCACACATGTGGGTATTCAAACCCAGTGTAACAGGCCAAATTTCCCCCCTGGCCAAACTTTCCCCCCTAGGCTTAATCTTCCCTGGGGAAAGTTTGTCCTAGGCCAAACTTTCCCCACCCTTGAATCAACTTTAAAGGCTACTTCTTTCCCATCCTTGTTCGTATATCAAAAGGGGGAGATTCTGGCCTAGCTAAGCTATTTCTTCCCCAACCTTGTTTTCATGTTTATGATTGTCATGAAAAAGTCAGAAATGAAAAACAAGACATAGCTATTCAGGTGAACACATTGATAAGATATTCATGTTGATGTCAAGTTCCATTAACAATTTACATGTCATCTTCATCTTCATATATAACATGCACATGGTTCACAACTTGTTTTCTCAAATCATGTTTGACCCAACACAATTCCCTAATTCCAAATTATTAAACATAATTTAATATTACAAAATTTATCTTTACTTTATTATATATTATATCATTACTATTGTTTTATATTATCGTTTACATATTTTTATATTTCCATAATTTACTTATCCCCGCTTATTCCAAATTGGCTGATCTCAAAATCATTACTATATTTGAAACTGTAACTAAATACCCAGTCATTACTTGGATGTCCATATCCATTCAAAATTTTATTCCCTCACTCATGGCTTTAAATATGGCTTCCATGTCTGCGACATCAACTTAGTAGTTGGAAGCAGATGTAAACATCAACACAACAACAACAACCCAACACAATATCTACATCAAATGCTGTATCATCTATCATTCCACTATAGTGCCTTATTCTAAATTCAAAAGACAAGGTTTGATAAGGGGTATACTGGGCTCATGGATATCTGAAACATATTTCATTCACCAAAAGTGAGTATGGATTAGTAAACAAGCTTATGTGAACCTCCCCTGGGAAAGTTTGGCCTAGGCCAGATTCTCCCCGGGGAAAGTTTAGACCGGGGAAGAAATGGCCTGCTACACCGGGTTCGATTTCCGCATGGGTACAATGTGTGAAGCCTATTTCTGGTGTCCCCCACCATGATATTGCTGGAATATTGCTAAAAGCAGCGTAAAACTAAAAACACTCACTCACTCACTCACTCTAAAGCATGTTATTATTGTTGTTATTATTATTATTATTATTATGTTTTTTACAGATTAAAGATAGTATGCAGCAGAGAGGGTTCGGGTGATCCTGGCACAGTCAGGCTGGTAAGGCTCATCATCAGCTCAGGGCCCTTGCCCCCTCTACACACAGCCCAGACAGTGAATGGGACTTCTCCCAGGAAACGCTGCCTAGACGAACCCACCAAGAACTTTCCGGAAGGCTCCCCAACACTGCAGCCTTCTGCATTACCCAGAGTGTCAGAAGGGCTGTACTCCCGGTGGAGAACCCGGGCACTCTCCTGATCTGCGCCAAGAGATCAGGAGGTACCAAACCAAGGCCACCAAGAACAATGGGGAGCCTGGCAACAGTGTACTTGGTATGCAAGCAAGACATTTCAAAGGCAAGGTCCACATATTTATCATGCTTTTCCTTAATCTTGCCAATCACATTGGTGTCAAAAGGGACAGAAAATTCAATGATGTAAATAAATTCATTGGCTTTATCAAAAAGGACAAGATCAGGTTTGTTGGCAGGAATTCTTCTGAGGCTGTATATGGGCCTATTCCACAGAAGTTTGAAAGCATCATTTTCCATGACGCCCTGGACATGTTCAGGGTCGTACCATTGATGGACCTCGGAGTCAAAGCCACAGGCATGTCGGAGATGGTAGTAAAAGCAACGAGCCATGCCATCATGTCGATTAAAATCCATGATGAGCATGCCCATGTCCTGAACGTTGAAATCGAGTTTAATCGTAGGCTGTTTGAGAACCATTTCCGTTAAGCGAGCGTAACCCGGCGACTACGGCGGCGTGATATGCATCGTGTGTGTATATATAAAATATATATATATTTTTTTTTTATAACATAACATGCAGATTTATTTCTAATTGCGTCGTCTGCTGTTGTGGTTGTTGCTTGTTATTATTATATAGCAGCATAACGACGACGACGACTACCACGCTTAATCCCGTTGCTGCTGCAACAATCCACGGAGTATTATTATTATTTTTGTGGTGCTTGGCTAAAAACCACCTTTTCTACTGGCGGCGATTTTTTTAGGATTCTTTGTGGTGGTGACTTGTTGTATCGTTGCTTCCTCCTCCATCGGCGGGTGTGCACAACCATGTTGTTGTATATTATTATCATTACTTTTTTTCATCTTTACATCGACAATGCTTTGCCGTGATGATCGCCGCGGTCACCGGAGCTAAAAACATTCCGTATCTGTGGTATAGCACGCAGCTGACGGCGCTCAAAGTGTGTTCGATGAACAGATCTTTCTCGAGATCTTCCCACAGGTAAAGTCGACGTTCCGGCTTACTGGGAAGGAAGTACGACACTAAGCCGGCGTAGACTTGCGTTATGACAGACCCTATGGTCTTTGTCATTTTCGGCGCCGAATCTGGCTTCGTATCTCGCGTACAGCTTGTCGATTTCTTAGGCTGACATTTTGTGAATGTCATTTTTATTATTATCATCATCCAACATTTGTTTGAACAGTTCGTCACACTCCATCTTATAATGTAACAGCGATTTCTAAGTCTACTAAAATCAAATGCGATGCACGCGAAACACAGCGAGATGAAAGTCAAGTTGCACACAACCAGAATTTCGAACATTTGCTAGAATTTTGCTTAGCAGACTTTATACGCCACGGGTTTGTCGGTTTTCAACGGGAGTTTGGCGTTTCGTTTTGGCGAGCTGTTTCTTCAGTCGTTCTCATTCTTGTTTGGTCGGGATCACGTCATTTTCTCGCAAGCAGTCCTCGAGCGAATCCCTGTCCATGCAGTGAAACAGGGCGACCCATCGCGTCTGTTCCCGTAAATCTTTCAGCACCGAGTTGAATTTCTGCGTCAGAACCCAAACGCTGTGTTTCATATGTAGGCCCAAGAAGGCCAGGTACGACAGCGCGTCTCGTTTTTTAACCATCTCCTTATTGGCGCTGCAGTTGTCCAGGATGAACAGCATCGATTCTCCTTTCAGTTTGTCGTGGTAAGCGCGCAACCAGTCCTGCAGACGAGTTCCCGGATCAATCAACGTCCGGGTCCGTCATCACCCACGCTCTCTCCGCATACGTCTTGTTCACCTGGAAAGTGGGGCAGAGAATGACGATGTGGTCGGACACATCGCGATAGTAACCTTCCAGCATGTACACCACGAATGCTGTCTTGCCGAACCCCGTCTGACTGCACACGACGGCGCAGTGGGGATCGTGAGGTAAATCAATAAATGGCTTGCACGAATCTTCCATTGTCTATATTTAGTTGCACGTCCATAATCACGTACAAATATAAATTTAACTTGCCACCTGGATTTTGAGCTTTTTGGGTGATTTGGATGGTGATCCCCTTGCTGCCGTTGTCGATTCGACGCCCGCTGCCATGTAGTCTGTCGTCGTCCGTGGATCGCATGTCCAGCCACAGCGCGTAATGCTTATCCAGGTACATACCAACGTCACGTAGGCGAAACCCAGATCTTTGACGACGTTGTTGACTTCTGGCGAGTGTCGCTTGATAGCCGGTAGTTTTGTTTATCTCGTCCCACTGCTGGTAAGCTTGCATGCCTTGGCTGAACAGTTGGTTGGGCACACCCTCGACGGTCACTTCCATTTTCTTGATCTCGGGATTCCTAGCGAGTTTTCTGTCTCTTGGAAACAGCTCGTATTCCGCCACGGGAACGATCAAGATGCCTCTCATCGATTGGGCTGGAACGTTCAGGTTGATGTTCCACATGTTGTCGACGGCGTAGCTGGCTTCGGTGCCGTAACTTTGCCGTAGTCATTGAATGTGAGTTCGTGTTCTAGCCGGTCGCCCAGCGGGGCCTGGTAAAACGGCATGTGCCCCTCGAGCAGCTCGAAGTCGAGCGGTATGCAAAACCGATTCCCGTACGCCTCGGCCACGGCTTTTTCTCCTGCCGTTATATTGTCGAGCTGGTCTTGCGTGAAAATGTACCTCACACAGATTTCGTTTGATATGTCGTTATTCCGACAAAGTCCTTGATACACCATGTCATCACGTTCGTTCGAGGTTCTCCAGTGGTCCGCGTAACAGTAAAATACTCAGAACCTCGTTCCTGCTGATTTTGATGGTGGTTTTCTTGACGATGGCGCGACCCAGGTTGTTCACGATCATGTGTTTATCGTTCGATGACTCCAACGTGATGTGAAAAGCCAGTCGAGGCGTGCCGGGGATGATGACGTCGTTCGTGCCTAGGTTGGGGAATCGAACCAGCAGCGTTTGGTTTTGATCGATCGTGCTCGGATTGTTGGCGATGGTCACCGACTGACGCATGGCTTTGACACCGAGCGGCTCTCTCGATCTTCGGAAAGGATCTAGTTTTCATCAGTAGGTCAGTGACATTGGTTTTTTTATATATAAATACTATGTATACTATAAGTTCAATGTAAAAAAAATAATGGCTGACAATATTCCGATGGACGATTTCGATGTCCAGCCTCTGCTGAACGATGATGCAGCAGAGGACACCTCGTTTTTGGGGGACACCATGGGCAACGAGCTTTTAAAGCAGGCCATGGACGAATATTACGATGCTTTAAAGCACGATAAAAATTATGTCGAACCATTTGGTCGCGACTATCCGAAATTCAAAATCGACAACGAAGGGATGCTGCGATTGAAAGCTCAAAACAAAACTTCCACCGAAGGTCGTCCAAGATCTGCACAACGTAAGGACCAAACTCTGTGGTTTTGCCGATCCGAGAGAAGTGCCCCAGCGTGCCAAAGAAGCGTCAGACTAAATCGAAAATTATTGACCACGTACTCGAACGAACCCTTGCCCGGTTTCAAATTTTCTCTTAGGGAACTTCGAGGTCTAGACGATGCCTTGAAAAACGTGCGCAGAGAACTCCTGAACAATATGGGTAAACTGAACGAAATCGACGAGCACATCGCTGGCGAGAAAAGAAAACTCAGGATCGTGGACAACAACGAAGCCATGAAAACAATCATCGAGAAAAGATTGCACGACCTGGAAGACGAGAGACGGACCCGATTGGAAGCCGCTTCCTCCAACCGGGAAGCCCTCCGATCACAAATCAGCAGCATGCGCAAAAACGTTCTGACAGCTTTGGGCTTCATCATATCAACCCTGGTCGTGTCGCTGACGGGCGGAGTTCGTACACTAAGCCCAACACCAACAAGCCCATCATCAGGCAACGACGTCAGAGACTGGATAAAAAAAACATTTGAAATCTGTCGGCGAAGCCCTGGCTAAACTGGCCGAGAAAGCTGCCGAAGCGCTGCCTGGCATCTTGGGCAGCATCGTTTCCTGGTTGTTGGCTTCTTGTCGAAAACCGTCACGTGGCTCGGTCAAAACCTGTGTACATCGCAGCTAAGGAATTTTTAACCAAATGAGACACAGACCACCAGAGCCGTTTTACGATCAACATGCCGCTGATTGTTTGCCTGCACATGCGGAACCAGCAGCTGCTGCTGTTGTTGTGGTGCTACTTTTACGTCCGGTGGTGATGCCACGATGCCCGTTTCGTACTGTGGCACAACTCGACTCGCGTTATTGACGTCCTGATTCAAACCTAACTTTTTATCAGCTGTCGCAATGACGATTTCGTTGTTGTAGCCCACCACTTTGTTCACCCTCAGTCGTATGTCGCTCGGAGCCATGTACAGTCTCGCACCGAACACATATGTTGGAACGCGTTTGCGTCTGAGCGCCCAGCACGGCCCACACGTACGTTCGAATCGAATCGTTCAATCTGATGACACCAGCACGTGTAAACCCTTTCGAAGTGTCCAGCATGAGCATTTTCCAATCGTCTGCGGGTCCCTGCTCAAACCTCCAAACGCAGTAATCCTTGCTGTCGTCGAAAGCCATGTAATCGTCGTTCCACTCGTTTGTCTTGATAACACTTGTAACCCCAATCTTTCACCAGCTGTTTGCTGGATTCCACGAGAGACATGTAGTGAACGATGGGAATGCCCAAACCGTGGTTCGGACCCGGCAAACGCCAATCAACCATCTTCGGATCTAGTTTGAATTCACCACAAACGTGTTCATGTGCACGTCGATCGTATGGATTGTTTACAGCATTCCACTCTTTGTCCTGCAGAATTGGGGCGCTGATTTCTTTCAGGATACGTCTGAAATGGTAGTACACGTGAAACAAGAATACAGACCGACTCAGCCCATCACGACGCATGTCGATCAACGTCATGCCGCACCCGGTCGTCGCGCACCACACTGCGAAATTGAATTGATTCTGCCAGAACTGCATCAGGTTGTGGAACCAAGCGTGTACCGTTTTCACGTTTGGGACCGAAAACCCGTAATTTTTAAACGCTTCTATGAACCGAATCATGAAATTTTAACCATCCTTTGCATCCACCACAATACTCGGTTGCGTGAGATAGGTATCACTTATATAATCACTTTTAAAATAAAACACTCCTGGTTTGTACATATTTGAATTTGTATATATAGTATACATATCTACTTTTTTCAATATGTTAGGGACGGTTCCGGGAATAACGAGCGGTGAGTCCGTTCAACTGCTGCACACGATCGATAACACGTCTGGTCAGCTCGAAGTCGCGCTCTGCAATATCACCTACTACCCGTGATGGACCAACATCAATGGCAAAAACAACAGGCTGTTCGTCAATAACACCTGCAACCAAATAACGGATGGATACTACAGCGTGTGCTCGCTCAACAAAGAAATCTTCAAACCCGTGGGAGCCGAACTCAAAATGAACGACTTGAACGGCATGGTCGTGGAAAAAACGACTCAGTAAGCAGTTGGCTAAAACGCTCGGATTTACGTCGTTGAACGACATACCACCGTGACAGGCACGAAATTACCCGATCTCGTTCCGTAACGCGAACTGTGCATTCTTCTCGATCAGCTGAGCACGACCGACAAAGTTTAAGGCGAACGTCCTTCCATACTGCTGAGAGCCGTGCTGGTGAAAACGGAAAAGTACAACGACGGCAGAACCAAATCGTTTCGTCGCAGCATTTTTAGAAATTAATCCGAGGCAACATCACGGAATTGAAAATATCGGTTTTAGATGTTAAACACTATCCCGTAAGTAAAGGATATCTCAGCATGATGCGGCACATAAGACAATGACGGAGTCTCATGGTCCAGGAACACGCGTTAGAAAATGCGCAAACATAGCGATCTCTGACCTCGGAGACACGCGTGGATTCGACGAACCCGGAGTCGACAGAAAACTGTACGCCTTGCAACTGAAAAACAGCATTTACAAACGCGTCGAACTGCCGCCCTCTACTGCTGCTGGTGGTGGTGGCAATGACCTAGGCGATTTCGCGATACTGAAGGAGCGGTCAACAACATGCAGTACAACCTGATACGCAACGACGAGGACAAATGGACGATATCCCTGGCCTTCCGTGGGATTGCAGTTGGTGTCGGAATTCGACAGTGTGGTAGATGTCCTGGAAAATCTGCCGGCGAAATCTACGCTGTACATCCAAGTATACCTCAGCGAACCACGTGTCGATGTTGTCGAAATCATGAAAGGGATCAAACTCCGCTGGGCCAAACAACAACAATACCAAGTTTGCTCCGTTTACGTGCGGGTGAACGTTAACGCCTACACCAGTCTGCAGGGAGTCACCGTGACCGTGGAAGACACGATTATATTTACATGTATATACAACCAGGAAGAATCCCCACCACAAGCCTCGAGGGGGTCATGTTTTTTTCAGATCCTAACATTTTACTTCGGGCCATTTTTTTATCCGAGCACTTGTACCTCATCAGTTTAAAGTATATTCATCAAAGATTGTCGAAAAACCAATTCAATATTATTTTATAAAGTAGCAAAAACACTGGAAACCATAGACGGGTTTTGTTTGCGACAGATATGCGAGATCAAACAACAACTAGAACGTGAACGCATTACGCGGTCGGCATTACAGAAAAAATACCTGTGGGCGTCAATTCCGTGGACGGTGTTGACAGCGCTCTTGTTTCAGTCAGAATGGGATTAGGCGTAGAAGGTATCGGGTTATTATCCACCATCGTGGCCGCACCCGTGGTGCTAGGCATCGAAATAACAGCTGGAGTGGTAGGGTTGATGGGATTAACCCTTAAGCACATGTCTCGCAGACTGCAACGTAAAGCATTAAGACAGCAACGTAACACATTAAGACAGCTCTCACATCGCTACAAGTACATCCTAACGAGATGGTACCAAGGCAGCTCGGGGGAACTACAGATAGCTGTGTTTCATTCAGATAAAAACACCTCTCGCCTCACTAAAATATAACAAGTACGACAATACGTTGGATTGTTAAACGTCACATGCAACGTAAAACACAACTTTGCAGATTCTGATACCTTTCGGTATGGACTTACAAATCATCAAAAATGCAAATTCAACTTATAAAGTTGAAAAATAACGCGATGAAAAAAACCCGCGCGAAATCGTAGTTCAAATGATTCACCAACTTTCCCCCAGTGCTTTGGGGAATTGAAGTGGTTTCAACAGCTGGGCTGCACTCATAGCACGTGCGCAGTGAAATAGGTTCGCAGAGCTTGGAAGCGGGTTGTCAGGTGAATGTTCGGTGAAGGCTTTGGTGTGAGCTATTTTTCTAATGTTTTGTTGATATTTCACAGGCACGAGCTTTTTATATGTTATGACAGTAGATTACCGATTTAACTGTTTATATAATTTCATTTGTCTATT
This sequence comes from Haliotis rubra, assembly GCF_003918875.1. Taxonomy (NCBI): domain Eukaryota; kingdom Metazoa; phylum Mollusca; class Gastropoda; order Lepetellida; family Haliotidae; genus Haliotis; species Haliotis rubra. The sequence goes on from NW_025766969.1 coordinate 1,927,826, forward strand.
TCACCACACGTTCTTCTTACCGAGTCACTTTCTCTGTTCGATACTTAAAAGCAATGTCATTATTTAGCATCGACAGAATTTCTAACTGTGATATAGATATGTCGTTGTCACAGACAAAACTCAATGTCTGTTTTATTGGCACCTATGTGTCTGCCTGCCTGTCTGCTAATGACAATATTCAATACACAATTTCAATCACTGACCACATGCAATTTGAACTTAACACCTATCAAGCTATACACCATAAACAAAACGCATTGATTTATGGCCCGAGTTCGGTCTCTGTCACATTATGTAATTACACAGACAGGCAGGTGTTATACTTGTACACATGACATGTTATGATGTCTGTTGATTGCAAAATGTTATACACAAATAATGAGCATGTATTTACAAAACCCAACATCTCCATATATATACACACATAATGAGCCGTGAGGGCATCTGCAAATGAACCAGACGTTACATTTGAGTGCACACTCACCCGCTCTGACTGGGTTCGGTATCCCGGCTGCTCCGTTTCTTGGGAAGTAAACCCAAGTACAAAATATTGCACTTTTGATTTGCGATTGTATGCTTATAATTTTGTTTTTATGTTTTTTCATAACCAGCAATGTATATTATATGTCATGAATAAGTGATAATTGTGTTTTAATTATGTTTGATTTTTTGGTTGCATGTGACCTTTAAGTGCTTTAAGTAGTCTTGTAATCCCAGGTTGGATAACACATGTGACAATACACTTCCTGCCACCTACAACAGGAAGTCATGTGAAAAATAGTAAATGCTGGTTCTGGTTTCATAAGTTTAATTCATAGGTTCAGGTATCAAATACAGCTTCATGGCATCAAGGTGTCACACACACCCTAACTTAAGAGCACATGTTGTACAGCTCACATGGCATCAGATGCAAAAGTCGGATTCAAGGGTGAAAGGTAATATTCCCTACAGTTACTGGGTGGATTATGAAAGGGTATCATGGAGCAGAATCAGATTCACAAATTACTTCTCTTTAATAGCCACCCCAAAATTTTGTCACAAAATTTGAAATAATAGACGAAGAAATTCTTAATATCAAACTACAAGTCTTTCATATTGAATCAAAAGACAACTGAAAATTTCAGTTTTTAGTCTCTGAGCTGATTCTAGAAAAAATGAAAACTCTTTAGTCACCTATGTCATCTTGACATTATTATGAAGTCATCTCAACATTGATAGTCTTTCAGCATTTCGGTCACTCATTGTCCAGATCTGGCAGCATTACCAATCTGGATACTGCTCTCTGATAGTCTTGTTTCCCTACTCTGACGCTGGCAGAGTGTACTCTCCTGTCTGAACCACTAAACGCGTCAGTGACTCGTCCGACCAACCACTTGGCATGTATCTGCTGGGGGTCCATGATCATAACGACATCACCTTTTTTTACATTGTCCTGATCTTTCTACCATTTACCACGAGACTGTAGTGATGGCAGATATCTACATATGAAGGTCTTCCAGAACTGATCTGCAAGTATCTGACTACGCCTCCAGCACTTCTTCCCAAGCAATTCATCTTCAGGATAAACTACCTGAGGGATTGACACATCACATCTTCCAAGCAAGAGTGAATTGGGGGTGACAGGGTCAACATCAGCTATATTACTCGACACGTAGCCTAGAGGTTTTGAGTTCAGGATGGAGGCAATTTCTGCAAAGACTGTTCTAAGCACAGGTTCTGTGACGATTTACTCCCCTAATATGGCATGCAGTCCCTATTTCGCTGACCTTATCTCCCGCTCCCACAGGCCTCCGAAATGTGGAGCATATGGCGGGTTGTACCTATATCACATTCTCTGTGAGGACCGCTGGCTGGTAATCTCAGGATTCATTGCAGTGAATGCATCGTGAAGTTTGCTCTCTCCACCTTTAAAGTTTGTGCCACAGTCTGAGAGTTAGCTCATATGGTTTACCATGATGTGCGATGAATCTTCTTACTGCCATCAGGAAAGCGTCCGAGTCCATACTTTCCAGGAGATCAAGATAAACTGCCCTAGTCGTCATACATTTAAAGATTACTCCCCATCTTTTATCCTGTCGACGACCCAGTTTTATCCTCATAGGCCCAAAGCAGTCGACTCCAGTGGAGTGAAAAGCTGGTTTATGTAGGCGGATCTGCCATCTTGGGCAACTTTAAGCTTGCTCGTAGCTTCTGGCATTCCATGCAGATCTGCCATCTTGGGCAACTTTAGGCTTGCTCGTAGCTTCTGGCATTCCATGCACTTCCTGTGGTGTTTCCGGACTGCTTCTCAACCTCGAAGGATCCACACCTTTCTTCGTAGTTCTGCAAGTAGTCCTTCAGGCCAATAATGGTGAAGTCTATCATCAAAGTCCTTGATCATAAGCTTCGTGATTGTGTGATTTGGGTCTAACACAACTGGATGCTTGGCATTTTCCGGTATTTCTTCTGCTAGTCTCAGTCTGCCACCTACTCTGATGATATCATTCTCCGCATCATACTCTGGTACTAATTCTATCAACCTGCTTGTTGAGAGAATAGACTTTCCTGGCCTCAGTGCTACTAGTTCCTGTGGAAAACTCTCTTCCTGTACCTTATGTAATAGCACAGTTTCGGCAAGTTCCATACAGTCTACTGTGACTTGTTTGGTATCAACAGCCGCCTCATCAAGGCAATGTGCAGTTGCTTTGACTAATGACTCAAATGTAGAGTACTTCGAAACGTCTGGTAGGTTCACAACTCTTGCTTGACACACAGCTGTCTTTCTCAGTTCTGTTTCAGACTTCATGGTGATTTTATCACTTGACGTAGGAGGATATGAGGGCCACTGATCAGAGTGACCAAGGAGGAAGAACAGACCACTTCTCCATCTGGAATCAACGCACAGTTCATGTAGGAATTTACCTCTTGTGATGTCATCGGGGTTTTTTTGTGCTGATATAGGACCAATTGTCAACTGGAGTCAATGACTGGATCTCGGTGACATGAGTACCAACATACACTTTATAGCGGTAGGAGTCAGACTGTAACCATTTGAGAACTGTTGTAGAATCACTCCAGAAGTAGGTATCACTGATAGGTAGGTTCAGTTCCTTGCTTACGGTATCAGCAAGTTGGGTCAGAGCCACACACAGCTCCAGTCTTGGCATTGAGATCTGCTTCATAGGAGCAACACGGCTTCGTGCAGCTACAAAGCTCAGGCAGGCATCATCATTTTGGTTCACAGTTTTGAGGTAAGCTACCGAGCCATAAACTCGTTCTGACACATCACAGAAGACATGAAGTTGTTGGTGGGTTTCAGTGGTATCAAAATCAGGAGGTACATAGCAGCGTGGCATGTGAACTTCAGAGATTCTGCTAAGCTCCAATTCCCATTGTGTGAATTGTTCTCTAAGTTCTCCATTGCTGATCTCATCTTCCCAGGTTCTCTTGGATTTCCACTTGCCTTGGATCAATACCTTGGCATGGGCAGTGAATGGTGTCAGGTATCCAATGGGATCATATTGGGTGGCAAGTACTTGATATACAGCTTTCATGTTCAGTGTGTCATAGGGGGCAGATCGGTATTTGTAGGACAGTGAATCAGAGTCACACTGCCAACAGAGGCCAAGAGCAGCTTCATCTGCATTATCCTGATTCAGGGTTGACCAGAGTTCAAAAGAGGTTGATTTAGCCTCAACAGGCAAGTCAGCTATCACTTCAGGTACATTGGATGCCCATTGGCAGATGTTGAATCCACATTCTTGTAAAACACGTCTCAGATTTGTGACCAGTTCTTTTGCTTTCACTGGATCTGTTAAACTGTCAAGACAGTTGTCGACATAAAAGCCTTCCTTCACACACCTGGTGACTTCTGGGAATTGTTCTTGTGCGGTGATGGCGAGTGGACTGCAAGTGGTACCGAATTGCAAAACTTGCCACTGGTATATGGTAGGTTCAATGTCAGTATTCATGTGTCGTCAAATAAATCTGAGTATTCCTCCTTTGGCCTAATGACCTGCATGCTTGAATAGGGTAATGTGTCCATTTTCCACAGGTTCTCGCTACTTCTTCCTAAACTGGGCACTTCTACCCCATGAGGTGTATGTTGTTGGGTAGGAATATCTTGGTGAGTGATATCGTGTCAACACCCACCCGGACGTAAACAGTGTAAAAGTGATACTGATGTTGTTTGACCCATCAGAGTTTGACTCCTTTCACGACTTCGACTTCGCGCTGCGATGGTTCACCTAGGTAGACTTGGATGACCAGCGTGAAATTTGCTGGTAGACTTTCCAGGATGTTGGCCACGCCTTCGAATTCAGACACCACCTGCAACCCCACGTTTTGCACCCTGGGTTTACTCGATAGCATGTGGGCTGCCATACTTGAGAGTGGGCTGATGACTACACTATGCCTCTGCGTCGGGACGTAAGCCACGAGCAGGGTTCTGTTGTTCACGACTTTGTTTAGGTAGTTGTCTTTGTTCTCCGTGAACACGTAGGGGGAGCCGAGCATGATGTTGAGAAACCAGTTGACTTTAGAGGGTAACAACACGCACTTGTCGTTGTCGGTGAAGACGAGGGCATACTGCTTGTTTCGAGCAATGGTCGTGCTCTCGACATCTAGGTCGAACAGTTTGCCACCGAACAATGGGTATACCAACCATCTATTATCACCAATGCGGACTAGGTCGAACCGAGTGTTGAGGGCCGCTCCTGAGGTATCGACTATATCACCTAAGTTACTACCGCTGGAGGGGACTTCGACGCGTTTGTAAATGCTGTTTTTAAGCTGCAAGGCGTATAGTTTACCCTCTACTCCGGGGTCGTCAAACCCGCGTGTGTCCCCGAGGTCGGAGATCCCTACATTGACGCATTTTTTCAACCTCATAGCTGTCCCGGGTCCTTGTGCACTAGTCATTATCGTATGTGCATACATTGTGTATGTCGGGAAGGGCTGAACCTTGGAGATGAGGGTACTCTCTTTGAATCGAATCAACATCATAGGAGTATTCAGACAGGGCAATATGGTCAGAAGTAAAAGCATCTGGAATTGTGAATTTCTTATTTGGCTGATCAATTAGGGAAATGTCAAAACTCACAGAATGGCCATGGCAGTGAAAATTTCCACACCAGATTGTAGACAGAAGAATGCTGGCTGGTGTCCTCAATAACTCAAGCTGATTTGCTATAGACGAAATAATCATTGTCCTCATGGACCCATCGTCGAGAATAGCGTAAGTCTGAAAACTGCAGGTAGGACCATGGAGAATGACAGGTAATATTTTCAGTAGGATGCTTGCTGGATTGGTAGGCTGATTGACAAAAAGTTGCTTGACTTTGGTATGCTGGAAACTCCCTTTGATGTGATCGTTTGCATCATGTAGTATGGTGAGGTAAGGTTTTGTTACATTTCATGCACAACTTCTTCAGGTTACACTGTTTAGCAGTATGAGCTCGTCCACAGATCCAACATCTGCCCTTATCTCTCATCCAGTTGACAACTTCACTCACGGACAGTTTCTGGAATTCTGTGATGCTGTTTGTTGCAGTAAGCACAATATCCTGTTCATTGGTTCCCTCTTGCTCCATCACTGTTATGGCTAGCCTGTTGATCTGACTTGGAGGTATTTGAGTTGAAGACTGAGGTGGACATTTGTGGTAAACTCCTCTTCATTACTGGAGTCAATGTATCTCGTACAGGCTGTGGGACTTGATACAAATTGGCTGCTTTATGAGAAATTTTCTTGGACTGAGCTTTCAGCTTCAACCAATCCGAGAAGTGAAGAAGATTGTAGGTCCTGTCTTTATCCAGACTCAGAATACCTTTGTTCAGGCAGTACTCAATAAACCCATCCCGGTTGGTTTGTGGGAGTTTACTCAAAAGACGATCTACATGCGACCCACATCTAAGTTCAGAACCGTTGTCACCCTCAAGGGAACGAAGCAACAAGTGTATGAACAGAAAGTGCGAGATTTTCAAATGTGTCAAAGTCATTGTATCTCACAGTAGGAAGATTCATGATCATGGCTAGTTCACTTTGGATCAACTGTCTTGGCTGACCATATGTTTCTTGTAGAGCTTGCATAGCACTAGTGTAGGGCTTCAAGTCATACAAGAAAGCCTCCGCAAGGTGCTTTGGAGAACCACCCAGTCTATCCAGCAACACCTGAAACTTAAACTGCTCTGACAAATGGACAAGGCTATCTACAATACTGTCAAAGGCAATCTTGAGGATAGCGAGGTCTCTCTCCTTACCATTAAGAAACAATGGAAGGGTAGGCTCGGGGATTCCGTTGGATGAGGCAACCAATCGTTCTGTCATGTAATGTTGATTAGGAGGCTGCTCTTGGTGAGACAGAAAGCTTTGTTGAGTATTGGACCGCCTCCGTGGTGTAGTGGTTAGAGCATCCGCCCGCGTCATACCAAAATACGTTAAAATATGGTACTTGTTGGTCCCTGCCTGGTGTTTGGCATTAATGGGTACAAGGACTGGTCGGCTCGGAGTCAGTATAATGTGTCTGAGTGGGGTATTCATGCTTCACTGCGGCGTGAGTAGTATATGCAATGGGGGTACGGGCTCAAGTCTGGCATAAGCTTCTTTTTATCCAGTAAAGCCTTTGTTAGACCCTTTCTCCTACCCTCCATTTCACCGACCACTTTTCGTTCGCACCTCAAATTTACTGACCACATGGTCCTATCATGTCGTGGGGGTATGGCTTACTGGTTACTCGGTTATGTTGATCTCAGCGTAACAATTTAACGTGTATCTCCTATGAGTTCTCTGGTCTTCGTGATGATTTGTTGTCGGCCTTGTTCTATGTACTTTTTTTCTCGTCTTCACTGATGGTGGTGCTTTTACGAGACTTGGACCGGATCTCCTGTTTCATGCTGTGGTATTTGGCAATTTCCGACATCACCAAACGAAACTCATCCTCTGAGATTTTACTGTCCGTGAGTGCGGTGGAAATATGATCGGCTATTGTGTTCAACTTCGCTTCGGCTAGAACTCTAATTTCATCGTGTTTCAACGCTTTACGTTGCAGTCTGCGAGATACGTACTTAAGCATCAATCCCTCTAACCCTACCACTCCTGCCGTTATTTCAATACACATCACCGCGGGCGCGGCCGCGATGGTGGTCAACAACCCGGCACCCGCCGTGCCTAACCCCATACCGGTTGCTACCAGGGCAGTGTTGACGCCGTCCACGTAATTGCCGACCCTGTGATATTTTTTATACAATGCTCTATGCGCATCGTGGTCTTGTTCTAGCTGGCGCTTTATGTCATATAACTGTTTCAACCGGAATCTGTCTACGTTTTCCAGTGTTTTCGCTACTTCTTCCTAAACTGGGTACAGCCCCATCCTGTGCGTATAATACATATTATGAGATATATATTTTAATTGGGTCTTCGTTAACTTTCGGTTGATAGTCCCATAAAGTGCAGATTTTCGTGCATGAAGATAGGTGAGATCTTAACAGGTGCGTTCATTCTTACATCATAGTTACTTACCAAGGGTTCCGATCCCAGCTGTACGACGATACGGTGTACTGCGAACACGTCTTTGTTTTGCCAGTGCACTGTCAACCCAGGTAAGATTTGCATTCCTTTACTAACATTATGAGCGGACTCGAGAAAGACTGTTATGATGATCGTGGATTCTCGCTCTGGATATACATCTACAAGGCTCGATAGATCATCGGGTAAGTCGAGCCTTAAACTTGCATCCTTGCCCCACCCCATGAAATAGTTATATCATTAGAATCCGGAAGGTAAGATGTGAGGAAGATACTGTTGTTCTTAATTTCCGTGATATGACCATCCTTGGTCAAAGAGACGTAAGGTGCGGTGAGGGTTATGTTGATCAACCATTCGGGCTCCTTAAAGTCTGCCAGCGACACCCTCTCGTACACATTGTCTTTCAAGTGTAGGAGGTACAAGGTGTCTTCCTCACCAGGCAGATCGAACCCCTCCGTGTCTCCTAGATCGTTAAGCGTGACGTTGGGACGATGACTGGCCATTGCTATACTACTATCACAAGATAGTTTCCAACTGTTTTTCTGATAACTTCTAAGGGGTGCACTTCTACCCCATGAGGTGTATGTTGTTGGGTAGGAATATCTTGGTAAACAGTGTAAAAGTGATACTGATGTTGTTTGACCCATCGGAGTTTGACTCCTTTCACGACTTCGACTTCGCGCTGCGATGGTTCACCTAGGTAGATTTGGATGACCAGCGTGAAATTTGCTGGTAGACTTTCCAGGATGTTGGCCACGCCTTCGAATTCAGACACCACCTGCAACCCCACGTTTTGGACCCTGGGTTTACTCGATAGCATGTGGGCTGCCATACTCAATAGTGGGCTGATGACTACACTATGCCTCTGCGTCGGGACATAAGCCACGAGCAGGGTCCTGTTGTTCACGACGTTGTTTAGGTAGTTGTCTTTGTTCTCCGTGAACACGCAGGGGGAGCCGAGCGTGATGTTGAGAAACCAGTTGACTTTAGAGGGTAACAACATGCACTTGTCGTCGTCGGTGAAGACGAGGGCATACTGCTTGTTTCGAGCAATGGTCGTGCTCTCGACATCTAGGTCGAACAGTTTGCCGCCGAACGATGGGTATACCAACCATCTATTATCACCGATGCGGACTAGGTCGAACCGAGTGTTGAGTCCGCTCCTGAGGTATCGACTATATCACCTAGGTTACTACCGCTGGAGGGGACTTCGACGCGTTTGTAAATGCTGTTTTTAAGCTGCAAGGCGTATAGTTTACCCTCTACTCCGGGGTCGTCAAAGCCACGTGTGTCCCCGAGGTCGGAGATCCCTACATTGACGCATTTTTTCAACCTCATAGCCGTCCCGGGTCCTTGTGCACTAGTCATTATCGTATGTGCAGTGTCACGCTGAGGTATCCTATATTCACAGGATTATGTTCTATATCTAAAATTGATATATTGCCAACTCCAGGATGGTACCCCGTGTTAACCTCTTGTACTGCCGCGATGAAAACGACTCTGTTCTGCCGTCGTTGTACTTCTCCGTTCTCGACGGTACGGCTCTCAGCAGCGTGGAAGGGCCTTCAGCTTGAATGTTGTCCGTCGTGCTCAGCTGATCGAGATGAATGCACAGCTCACTAGGTCTGGTAACTTCGTATCCGTGACTGTGGTTCTGGGTTTTATCTCGTCCGGCGGCAGCCCGAGTATCCTCGCCAATGGTCGGTCGAGCCTCAAGGTGTTTATTCCGTTGTTGGTTAACACCACTGTGCCGTTTGAGTCGTTCATCTTGAGCTTGGCTCCCACGGTCTTGAAGACTTCGTCGCTTAGCGAGCACATAATGTAGTAGCCGTTGGTTATGTGGTTGCGGACGTCACTGACGAACAGCTTGTTGTTGCTGTCGTCGATGTTGGTCCATCTCGAGGAAGCTAGACCCTTTCCGGAGATTAAGAGAGCCTCTTGGCGTTAGAGCCGTGCGTCAGTCGGTGACCATCACCAACAATCCCAGCAAGATAGACCAGAACCAAACGCTGCTGGTTTGATTCCCCAACCTGGGTGAGAATGACCTCATCTTACCCAGCACAGATCGACTGGCGTTCAACCTCACGTTGACCTCCGACAACGACAAACGCGAGCTCGTGCGAAACGTAGGTCGTGCTATCTTCAAGAAGACCACCATCAAAATCAGCGGTAACGAGGTGTTGAGAATCGACGACAGCGACGTGTTTCATTGCTACGGGGACCTCTGGAAAAGCGAGGGTGAACGCGTCAACAACGTGTACCAAGGCATCAGTAAGTCGACTCGGTTGCGCGTGGGGTACGGCTTCACGTCAGACCAGCTCGACAAGGTCCCAGCGGGTGAAAAAGAAAGTCTCTCTGGAGTTTGACATGGTCACTAGCCCGGAGCTGGCCCAGCAGGTTCGAAACCAGTACTCGGGGAAGGTGGCCATCCTGTACAACCGGGTCCTGCGACATAGAATGGTAGTATGGGACAAGAGCGACATGGTGTGGAACATCAACCTGAACGTGCCGGCACGATCGATGAAAGGCATCCTGATCGTCCCCGTGGAGGATTACGAGCCTACCGAAGGGACAGCGAGAAGTTTTTCAACCCCGAGATCACGAAGGTGGAAGTGACCATTGAGGGCGTGCCCAACCATGGTATGAGGGCACACCAGCAGTGGGACGAGATAAAAAAGCTACCGACCCGGCACCCACACATCGCCAAAGAACTGGATCTATCCTCCGTGCAGATCAGGGAATACCTGACCACCAAGTACTCGCTGTGGTTGGACATGCGGTCCACGGACAACGGCAGGCTACACAGCAGCGGGCACCGCATCGACAAAGGCAGCGAGGGGATAACCATCCATATCGCCAAGAAGGCTCGACCCGCAGGCAAGTTGAAATTATATCTGTACGTGATTATGGACGTGCAGCTTAATATAGAGAATGGGAGATTCGTGCAGATCTATTGATCTACCCTGCGACCCGCACTGCGCCATAGTGTGTGGGCAGACGGGCTGCGGGAAGACTGTTTTCATGCTGGAGGGGTACTACCGGGATGTGTTCGATAACATCGTTATCATGTGCCCTACTCTGTACATAAACAGGACGTACACGGAGAGGTCTTGGGTGATGACGGACCCGGCCATACACAAATTCGACCCGGGAACACGCCTACAGGACTGGTTGAAGGCTTATCACAAGAAATTCAAGGGGGAGCCTATGCTGTTCATCCTGGACGACTGCAGCGCCAACAAAGAGATAACAAAAAAGAGAGACATGCTATCGTACCTGGCCTTCTCCGGCCGGCACGCAAAGCACAGCGTCTGGGTGCTGACATAGAAATTCAACTCGGTCCTGAAAGACCGCAGGGAACAGACGCGATGGGTAGCCTTATTCCACTGCAAGGACAGGGATTCTTTCGAGGAGTGCTTGAGAGAGAAGGATGTGATTCCTATCAAACTAGAACGAGAACGGGTGAAGAGGCAGCTAGCCGAAACTAAGCACGCCAAGCTCGTGCTGAAAACCGACCAACCCGTGGCTTACCGGGTGCTTAGCAATGCTTTATTTTTTGGGTGGAAACATGGTGCCGTGGGGTATGATCAGCAACTCCTCCCTGACGAACCCCCTCGTTCGGGTCGTCGGTTTTGATGTCCACTTTATCTATGCTGTAAGCTTAGACCGACCATGTCGGGTCGGTGGCTCGTTTACGAGTTTCTCCTTCGCTTTCCCCCGGCTGGTAGAAGTACCTCACAAGGACCCTGTCGGGTATCTGTTTCTCCTTCCCACGCAATGCTGCAGCCAGTTCGGCCATCACTGATTTCAGTTTGATAGCATTGGCGGGTTTCTTGCCGGTGAGACGAGTGGTTTCATGGTTGATAGCCGACACCACTTTGGGTAGCTGCGCTACCCATTCCGTCAATCGTCTCCCCTGGTTGACCATCTCTCATGCATACTGGTGCCCGAATAAGCGCCCGGCCAAAGTCCTATTGAATCTCTCGACGATGGCTTGGCTGTGATAAGCCCCGGCCGCGCCTTGACGCCGTGCTTGGCTAGCAGTTGTGTCACGGCACCCATGAACTCCCGTCCGGGGTCGACTTGCAGCTCTGTGGGCCATGCCAGCGGACTGCACTTGTATATGCGCTCGAATCCGCGGGCTACTTGGGCTGAATCTTTCGCGGTTAAGGGCTCGGCTTCTTTGTAGCGGCTGGCCACGTCAACGACGGTTAGGGCATACTTGTACCTCCTGTCGTGGGGTAGGAACAGGAGGCCGGCCTGGTGGACGCTATTGGGTGTCGACACACCGAACTTTCTTCTAGGCACGTAGCGTGGTGCCGGTAGGCAGATTTGCCACAGGGCTTGTTTTTCAAGCCATGCTTTGGCCTCGTCTTGTGATACTCTCGCCATTTTGGCAAGTTTATGTAAGGCGCTAGCGCCTTTCCAGTACCCACGCAGGCTGTAGTAAATGGCCTCAAGGCGTCGTGATATTGTATACATACGTCTATGTTTTTGGTTCAATTTTCTCATGCCCGTACGCGTACATGTTGATCCCGTCAATGGCTATCCAACGCTTCGTGTCCATCGGCAACAGGGACGTCTTGTTTATCGTCAGTCCGTATATCCTGTGTCCGTCGCTTCTCAAAGTATTCATCTGATGCTTGAAGGTGCGGGTCCTGAACAGGGCTTCCTTGAACCTGGCGTGTTTGATGTGTTGTTTCACCACGTATTTCTTAACCCCCTTCGCCTTTCGGATCTCGCCGTTGTCGGCTTTCAGGATGGAGTACATCTTGGGCCTCAAGCCTTTGACTCGGCGATCGGCGTGCAGGCACACTCGTCCTTCATCTTGCCGAGCACTTTTTTGTTGACTTGGCTGTGTATGGGGTGGTCCTTAGGGTAGTCGCTGGTGTCGTACAGGTGCATGTGTTTCTTCATGTCCTCGTACACGTCCTTGGTTGGAATCTCCATCAGCAGGGAATCCGTGTCCATGTACAGCATTTCACACCTGGCGCCGTACTGCTTCTTGAGCTTATTGTAGTAAAAGTCGTACATCAGGTGCTTGGAGAGATCAAGGATGCTCATACCCTACGTAGACGGGCCGGTTGAATTTGATGTGGCTTTTCCTCATGTGCAGGGCCACCAGATCGTCAGTGAATATCTTGCTCCAGTTGAATGCTGTGCTGGCTATCAGTTTCCTGAGCTTGTCTTCCTCTTTCGACCGGACTAGCTTCACGGTCACACGTTTTCGCAAATTCTCCATCGTCTTGGTCATCAAGCTGGGTACGAGTTTTTCGACGTTGACCGGTTTATTGTTCCCCAGCAAGTTCCGTTGGTAGTCAGACATCCAGTCTCAATTGACCATTAACCGTTCGGAAGCCAGGGGGTAGCCGCTGTGTGCAGCTTCGAGGATGTAACCCTTCCCCGAATCTGGTGGTATGCTCATGACGTCTATCTCGGGCACCCACTCGAACCCCCCGGTAGGTAGATACTGGCTCATGGCCCAGCCGTACAGGTTGTTGGCATCAAGGTAGAGGATGTGGGTGGTGAGCTTGCTAGAGTCGTAGCCCTTTACGTACTCTTTGGCTTTTGTGTAGTGTTTGGAGGCCATGGAAATCCTGCCTCGTAATCCTTTCTCGATGAACAGGTGCATGTCGTAATCGGTGAGGAGTTTGAGTTTGACTCCAGTCTTTTTCAGCAGTGCATCCCAAGAGAGACCGGGGCTGGTGTAGTACCACGCGGGATCGAGTTGATACTGCTTAAAACACATCCTCCTGAACGTCTCGAACACGTCAGCCAGCAGGAGTACGTCCGTGCTCAAGTACAGGTTGTGGTAATCACCCAGGTTCCAGCAGCCCAGTTTCTCCCACACTTTCTGGGCGTGGTCGTAATCGTCCTGGGTGATGGTCGAGTCGGTCAAGTTGCTGTAAAATCGGTCGATGGGAGGCAGTAGTGTCTCGTCAAACTTGGACCAGCTGTCCATGTACTCGTACGCGCCCTTCCTCATCAGCAGGGGTCGAGTCTCGGCGTCGGTGTATCGATGGGTGATGTGGAAGGTATCGTTGGCCTTGACCAAACTGTCGAGATACGACAGCAGGAACTGAACTGAGTCGATGAACCTCAGGCCGTTCAGGGAGAAGGAGATGTATCTCTCCATGTTGTTGGGGATGCACGTCAGGTTGCCGTCGACTTTCGCGATGGCCTGCATGATCAAGTGAGAGTCATACCCTCTCAAGTTGTGGAAGACCACGGGGATGTTGATTGTTTTGGGGTTGATTTTGAGCTTGAGGTTGCACGCGTTGTGGGCTGCACCTCTGTACTCACCGGTGACAATATCCTAAAATTCGACAACCACAAGAACCAGATGCCTGTACCTTACATCATCTACGCCGACTTCGAAGCCTTGGTCAAACCCGTTGAGGCTGCCGCCGGCAGGGCCACTCAAAAAACACAGGAGCACGAGGCCTGTGGGTTTGAATATGTGGTCGTCCGATGTGATGGGGAAACGAAAGCTCCCGTAGTGTACAAGGGTCCCAACGCGGCTGAAAAGTTTCTAAAGTGTTTGCAGGAGGAAGAGAAAACTATCAGGAATGCACTGTACACAGTCGCTCCCATGCGTATGACTCAAGCCGACCGACTAGCTCACGGCTGCAGCACTCACTGTCATGTGTGTGATAAACCGCTGAACGGCGATTCGGTGAGAGATCACTGCCATGTCACCGGTAAGTATAGAGGCGCCGTTCACAACGCGTGCAACCTCAAGCTCAGAATCAACCCCAAGACAATAAACATCCTCGTGGTCTTCCACAACTTGAGAGGGTACGGTACATGGATGGCTGGGCCAAATTCGCTGAGACCCGACTGCCTCCCATCGGCCGATTTTACAGCAACCTGACCGACTCGACAATCACCCAAGACGATTACTCGCACGTGATTAACGTATGGAATAAACTGGGCTGTAAGAATCTGGGTGACTACCACGACCTGAACTTGAGAACAGACGTACTCCTGCTAGCCGACGTGTTCGAGACGTTTAGGAGGACATGTTTTAAGCAGTATCAACTCGACCCCGCATGGTACTACACCAGCCCAGGTCTATCTTGGGATGCCTTGCTGAAGAAAACCGGAGTTAAGCTGGAATTGCTCACCGATTACGACATGCACTTGTTCATTGAGAAAGGATTGCGAGGCGGGATCTCCATGGCTGCCAAACGCTACGCAAAAGCCAATAATCAATACGTGAAGGGCTACGACTCTAGCAAGCCAACCACTCACATCCTCTACCTCGATGCCAACAACCTGTACGGCTGGGCCATGAGCCAGTATCTACCCACAGGGGGATTCGAATGGGCATCACCCGAGATCGATGTTATGAGCATCGCGCCGGATTCGAACAAAGGCTATATCCTCGAAGTGGACTTGGAATACATCGCACAACAGCTACCCCCTGGTCCCCGAACGTTTGAGGGTTAACCCAGACTGGATGTCCGAGTACCAACATAACTTGCTGGGTGGGCGGGTGGGTTGAAAAACTCGTGCCCAACTTAATGAATAAGACCAAGTACATCGTTCACTATCACAACCTACAGCTGTACCTGTCATTGGGTATGAGGCTGACCAAAATACACAGGGTGCTCATGTTCGACCAGAGCCCCTGGATGGAGCCCTACATCAGAATGAACACGGACCTGCGAAAGCTGGCCACCAGTGACTTTGAAAAAAACCTCTACAAGCTCATGAACAATTCGGTGTTCGGTAAGAGAATGGAGAACCTGAGGAAACGCGTGACTGTGAAGCTGGTTCGGTCGAAAGAGGAAGACAAGCTCAGGAAACTGATAGCCAGCCAGGCATTCAACCGGAGCAAGATATTCACCGACGACCTGGTGGCCCTACACATGAAGAAGAGCCACATCAAATTCAACCGGCCTGTTTACGTGGGGATGAGCATCCTCGATTTATCCAAACACCTGATGTACGACTTTTACTACAACGAGCTCAAGAAACAGTACGGCCCAGGTGTGAAGTGCTGTACACGGAACACTGATTCCCTGCTGATGGAGATTCGAACCGAGGACGGTAATGCGAGGACATGAAGAAACGCGCGATTTTAACGACACCAGTGACTACCCCAAGGACCATGCCATACACAGCACAGTAAATAAAAAGTGCTCGGCAAGATGAAGGACGAGTGTGCCGGCACGCCCATAGCTGAGTACATAGGCTTGAGACCTAAGATGTACTCCATCCTGAAGGCTGACAATGGTGAGATCCGAAGGCGAAGGGGTCAAGAAGTACGTGGTGAAACAACACATCAAACACGCCAGATTCAAGGAAGCCCTGTTCAAGACCCGCACCTTCAGGCATCAAATGAACACGCTTTAGAAGCGACGGGCACAGGATATCGGACTGACGATAAACAAGACGCCCCTATCACCGATGGACACGGCGTTGGATAGCCATCGACGGGATCAACACGCGCGCGTGCATCGGGCATGAGAAAAAATTGAACCAAGAACATAGGTGTATATATAAATACCCTGTCGGGCGACAACGATGTCACGGAACCAAAGAAAGTTTGAGGCTATTTACTACAGCCCGCGTGGGTACTGGAAAGGAGCTAGCGCCGCACATAAGCTGGCCAAAATGGCGCGAGTACCCCCGGATGAGGCCAAAGCGTGGCTTGAAAAACAAGCCCTGTGGCAGATCTATTTACCGGCACCACGCTACGTGCCCCGAAGAAAGTTCAGCATTAACATACCCAATAGCGTCCACCAGGCCGACCTCCTGTTCCTACCCCACAACAAGAGGTACAAGTATGCCTTAACCGTCGTGGACGTGGCTAGCCGCTACAAAGAAGCTGAACCCTTAACCGCGAAAGACTCGGCCCAGGTAGCCCGCGGATTCGAACGCATGTACAAACGCA
This sequence comes from Haliotis rubra, assembly GCF_003918875.1. Lineage (NCBI taxonomy): Eukaryota > Metazoa > Mollusca > Gastropoda > Lepetellida > Haliotidae > Haliotis > Haliotis rubra. The sequence goes on from NW_025766969.1 coordinate 1,944,229, forward strand.
GTCCGCTGACATGGCCCACCGAACTGCAAGTCGATCCCGGACGGGAGTTCATGGGTGCCATGTCACAACTGCTAGCCAAGCACGGCGTCCAGGTCAGGCGTGGCGCTGCCGGGGCTCATCGCAGTCAAGCCATAGTTGAGAGATTCAATAGGACTTTGGTCGAACGCTTATTCGGGCATCAGTATGCAAGAGAGATGGCCAACCCGGGAAAACGATCGACGGAATAGGTAGCGCGGCTACCTCAAGTGGTGTCGGCTATCAACCACAAAACCACTCGGCTCACCGGCAAGAAACCAGCCGAGTTATCAAACTGAAATCAGTGGTGGCTGAGTCGGCTGCACCATCGCGTGGGAAGGAGAAACAGATACCCGATAGGGCCCTCGTGAGGTACCTCTACCAGCCGGGGGAACACGAAGGGGACACTCGGAAACGAGCCACCGATCCGATATGGTCAGTCAAAACTTACAACATAGATAAAGTGGACATCAAAGCTGACGAGCCGAACTTGTACTACTTGAGAGATGGGCCAGGGAGAGGTTTCGTTAGAGAGGAATTATTAGCCATACCGTACAGCACAATGTTACCCCCCAAGCAAAATATTTAACACTTACCTTGTCGGGTAATCTTAATGGTATCCTGTCAACACGACATAGAGCTATCACATGATCAGGAAAGTGCTAGTTCGCGGTCATAGTGACACAATAGTGTCAAGTGTGGCCGGGAAGTTAACTGGGGATTCAAAAGTAGTATATACAATGGCGGCGAGGTCTAAGGGCCTGACAAAAGCTTTATTTATGAAATAAAGCTTTACAGCGACCTTTCTTGGAATTGATCTCGGACAATCATTGTATATACTACTTAGGGATAGGCAAAGTCTCACACACATAGTCCTGAAGATAGGTTGGTGGCCGTCTCTACCTTTCTCTCTCTTTTACTGACCATAAGTCCAATATTTCACAAAGTTCAAAATATCCAGCTATCCTGTTCGCGGGACCATGAAAAATAGTAAATGCTGGTTCTGGTTTCATAAGTTTAATTCATAGGTTCAGGTATCAAATACCGCTTCATATGGCATCAAGGTGTCACACACATCCTCTATATATACTCACTCACGAGCACATGTTGTACGGCTCACATGGCATCAGATACAAAAGTCGGATTCAAGGGTGGAAGGTAATACTCCCTACAGTTACAGGGTGAATTATGAAAGGGTATCATGGAGCAGAATCGGATTCACAAATTACTTCTCTTTAATATCATGGGCAGCCCCTAGATGCTGGAATTATCCATTCAAGGGTTCATTACAGGAGTCATCAGCTCAGTTACCTTGTTGATTGAATAGGGCCTCTAACTGTCCTACCTGGTTATAATGCCACCCTGGATATAATGCCATATTTTTTTCCTGGACAAATGATGGAATCATACATTATTTTGTAATTAATTACTTTTAATGTATGTTTGCAGATGATGATCATATATGACCCAATGACACAACTGATGTCAATAGAACCATTTTCATACCAACAGATGTCGAATATGGACTACTGGTGTAATGCCACTGATCACACCATCAGACAGGTTGGTGAAATATTTTGTCATTATATGTACAATTACTATTTGTCACACCTTGTAATTAGAACTGAGGAAAACACATGAACATGAAGAAGCATAAACCTAACAACATGATGAGTACAAATATGTGTTGACATATGTGCTGGAAATATAACTTAAACTTCTTTGCTAGACAGGTGCTGTAAGTGAAGTCCTGTATCTGCAAGTGCAAGATGAATGTTGGTACATATAAGCACATTATGGCAGCTGGTGGTCAAATTCAGAAGATGGCAATTTAAGGATATCAAATTTGAACAAAAGGCAGTATAGTTTGGGAATTGTTTTGCAATAATTTACACAACTTTATTATGTAAATCACAATGTTGTATTTGTTTAACATTTCCTGCATTACTCATTAATGCATTTACTGCTTGAATTTCGAAAGAAAGAACAATGCTGTGAGAAGGTCCAGCTGAAGTAAGACATTGCTCCAAACAGTTGTGAGGCAGACTAACTCACAGCTCACATGACCATGATGTCACATGTCTTCACATTTCTGCTTGTCAACCTGTGTTTTCCTCAATGTTCGAGCAGTGGGGTAGCCTAGTGGTTAAAGCGTTGGCTCGTCATGCCGAAGACCCGGGTTCGAATCCCCACATGGGTACAGTGTGTGAAGCCCATTTCTGGTGTCCCCCGCCGTGATATTGCTGGAATATTGCTAAATGCGGCGTAAAACCAAACTCAGTCAGTCCTCAATGTTCTTGTTTGTGTTTATTCTTCAAGAACTCTTGGTACCTCTTCAATTCTTAGTCCAAGTTGGTAGGGCTGTGCAATATTATCGGTAAACCGGTATATACCGGTATTGTATCTCGCAATACGATTATCGTGATATGGTTCAGATTCTGCAATATATTGTGTCATCCAGAGTTAGCTCCCTTTGAATTATCTGCCCTTGATTTCCATAGCAACAAAATGTGCTCTAAAAGTGCCAAATATACTTTTGTTTCTTTTCTGTTTCATGTAACATTGTACAAGTGGAAGTGTCTTTATAAGTGGCTCCAAAAGTGCCAAATATTCTACCAAATGTTTTCAGTTTTGGGGTTTGAATGGTTTCATATGTGACGTTTTGGAGGAATTAAGTGGCCTCAAATGGAGCAATCTTTTAAGAAAAGCAAGAGTAATGGATATCAACTTCTTGTTGTGAATAACACAACGTTTTGGAGTGTAAACTCGCTCCTTCATCAGGTCATGAATATTCACAATAAAGAAGTTGACATCCATAAGTTTTGCTTTTCTTATGCATTCCACTTCTAATTGCCCTTCAAAGATTTGACCAATCTTTTATTTGGACTTATAAGTAGAGCTGTTGGCTCTGAGTGACCATTTCACAATTCACATTATTTTGTTATTTTTGGGGGGGGTTCATAATGGGACATATGTTATCAATTTACGATAAAGGCCAAAGTCTTATAAATTTTATAGGACTGTATAATGACATACTAGTCACGGATCTTAGTTATTGGAGGTCACATGAGATTTTAAGCTCAAGTAGTTCACCTAAATCATGTTTTTGCTTCATTTTACAACAGTTCATGTTAACACATGTTTATATTGGAGTTGAATCTGAATGAATCACTGACAAACAGTAACAATAATTACACACTGCATTGAAGTGCATTCTGTTTAAGCAAACAACACTGACCATGAAAACCATGTTATACCATTACCTTTATCATTATGTTTGCAAATCTTTGTTGCAATACAGTTACTTCAATGAAACATTCCACATTTAGGCTCTATATCATTTATCTGTACACCACTGGCATACACCCACACGTATGTGGACAGGGAGCCTGAAAATATGGTGTAACAGCAACTAAGAAGACGATGTCGCACACATAGAGCTATTATGAATTTATGATGTACGCACTTGGACAGAAACCTTCCAGTCAATATATCACAATATGTATTGCATTATCTCTTGAATTATTGCAATAAATCGCAATATGAGAATCAGAGCCTCCTTTCACAAAGCACTAAGGTGATCGTGAGTCACTAAGGTAACCTTAGTGCAATGTTAAAGAATAGGAGTTAAGGTTAACCTTAGTAAAGGTTGCTTCGTGAAAGGAGCCCCAGGGCAATATCCAGCCCTACAAGTTGGACAAGGTGAGGTAGTTCAGGCAATTAGTGGCAGCCTGGTTACCATGAAAACACACCCAAATGACATGTTGGCCGATACATTCATGACTGGTAACAATGGTTTGGGAAAACTAGAGATTCCAAGCCTCCCAATGATTCCAAATACATCTCGCTTTACCTCTGGTAGATGTGTTTTAATTTTTAACACCAGAAACCATTAATCTGTATGACCTAGAGGCTTGAGTGTCCTTCAGGATACTCATCCACTTATCTACATAACTAGACAGCCGGACTGGTAACCTAAAAAAAATTACCAGTCCAGATACCAACTTGCCTGTCCGGTTTTCAACAATAAGAAACAAACAAAATCAGGTTAGTCAGGTTACTGTTTGTAGACATCTCAATGAACTACATAGCACTAACAGGCAATGCACCGAGTTTAGGTAAACTGAAAGTACACGTGTTGTGAATGGTTATCGTAGCATGAACTGTCCAATCATAAGTACAGCGGGTGGCCATATTATTACGTACAAACATGGCGGACCGATTGTTGACAACACATTTACGCAGGAGTTCAAAGTGTCGTAACTCATTGAATATATACAGTCTTTCCTCAATATTTTGTGATGTGTACCTTGTACCTTATTATTTTCAACATCCTCCTTGGAATCGATAAAGATTTCTGATGAAATCGAGGGGAATATTTTCCCAGATGTCCCACACTTCTATTCCAAGTCGGCAGCCGACTGAATGTTTCTTCGGCGTCCCTGCAGTCTGTTCTTCAGGTAGAGTCAACAGTTCTCAATATTTGCGTCTGGAGTCTGTGCAGGCCACAACATTCCAGTAATGTCATTTTGTCGCTTGTAATCTTGAACGACACGGGCCTGATGTACAGGGGCATTGTCATCTTGGAAGATGAAGCGTTTTCCCGAAACATGTCTGGCTATAACGAGCCAAAGCATATCAACAAGGATTTCTGTGTATTTCTGAGCATGTATGTTGCCATTAACAACACAAATGGTACCAACACCATGCCAGGTGATACAACCCCACACCATCAAACTGACGCATGGTTGTCCCGGACAAAGACATTGCTGGAGGTATTCTTCACCGGGCTGTCTCCAAACAAAAACATGATTGTTTTCCCCAATGATAATTTTACACTCGTCAGAGAAGATTACTCGATTCCAGTAATTATTCACTGTACGATATCGTTGCCCCCATGCCCAGGCCAAACGATTTCTGACGTTATAGTCACGAATTCGGATTTTCTTTCTAACAAGACATCTGTGAAATTTATTTTCATATAATCGTCTCCTTACAGTCCTCACTGATACACGTGTAGCCCTATTGTTGTTCAAATTCTCAGTTATTTCACCCAAAGGTGAAATCCTATTGTCTCTGACCAACCTCAAAAGTTGTTGATTGTCCCGAAGAGTCAGTTTCCTCATACAGCCTGTTCTGAGAGCATTCTCGACTTATCCATGTTGATCAAACCGCTTTACCACCGAATATACACTGCTATGAGGCATTCCAAAGAATCTTGCAATGTGAGAACATTTTTCGTCACTTTGAAACTTTTTTTACAATTAATTTCATAAGTGACTCCAACAAATCAGCCGATTTCCCCCATTGTTGCTGGAAATAGCCAGAATATTTAGCAGACAACAAGTGGATTAAAAATAGAGCCTTGTGACAGACACGTGACATCATGGTCGAGCATGTGACAAGATATTACGACGATACGCAGTGTCGTTTTTGAGTAACAGTAGTTTGAAAAAGGGCATTGCTATACACGATATCAACACTGTTACAATTGTACATAATAATATGGCGACACGCTGTAGTTTAACATAATCATCATAATACCGTAAACACCACAAACTGACGACAAGTGAACCTGTCTGATATTATGAAATATTTACTGTTAGGGGTCAAAATATCTACCAGACCACCGGACAGGCTACTTTTGAAATTTGATCGTCTGAGATGAAAATAGACCGTTCCGGGACGGTCAGGCAGGCGGGATTTTTAAACGCTGCATATACCTATCAACCCATGTGTCCAGCACTTCCTCTGGTTACAATTCCTCTGTATCCACTCATCTGGAGACTTGTAACAACTATGTAAGAATCCTTTTTATTGATTTTTCTTCCGCCTTCAATACCATCCAACCACACCTTATGGTTAGTAAACTGTTTAATCTAGGCATTAATAGCAACATTATCAAATGGGTTTAAGAGTTCATGGTACATAGAACTCAATATGTCCGTGTCAATGGCTATCAATCTTCTTTTCTCTCAACCTCTACTGGAGCTCCACATGGCTGTGTTCTTTCACCCTTACTCTTGATTTTGTATACCAGTGACTGTTGCTTGTTATTAAATGACGTGTTTACTGTGAAATTTGCAGATTACACCACTGTTACTGGCCTAATTTCTGATTCTGAACATAATTATCGTCAAGGCAAAGACAATTTTCTATTTCTGAATGTAAAGAAAACTAAGGAATTGGTGGTTGATTTTTGGAGAAATAAGGAACCTCTACATCCTCTTATTATTGATAATGCAGAAATTGAAAGAGTGGACCATTACAAATATCTTGGTGTTATTTTAAATTCTAAACTTTCTTCTTTGGTACAAAACCATGACATCAAAATAACAGTCAAATATAGACATGTGTCTGTATACAGAGTTTGGCAAGCATATTATAACAAATGACACTGTAGGAAAATGGGTCGGTTGTACATTAGTATCAATCAAACAATTGGTGACAATCAGACCAAAATCCAACAAATTAAGTAAAATTACAAGAAGAGATGGCATGTGTTCTCTCGATATTGTAAACTTTACTTATTTCATTTCTGATCATATCAAAACTTGGTGTACAAGAATATACTCGTATTTTAAAAAGAGTAAATTTGACAACTGTTATCAGGAGATTAAGGACATCGTTCATTTTATCAGAGAATACAAATATGATTTTCTTCTTATCGATATTCAATGTGATATCTGTTTTTGTTCTTATCCAATTGGAAAATTGATTCCATATGTTTTTAGATTTTTGACAGTCGTAAAAGAGATGAATTCTGCTTTCTGGTGCATTTTTACAAAATGAGCATAACTTACTCTCTACATACCCCATCTTAAACAAAAGTAGGTTTATTGACAAGATTCTATGCACTAAAGAATATTGAAACCATCTAAACTCTGAGTTTGTATGAGCTCGAAATATAATCTTTTGATAGGATTTCCATTCTTTTTCACTTATGTCTGTTTCAAGTTCATTTTCCCATTTGTTTTTATAGCTATACATAGCAGAGTCTGAAATTGGAATAAGTATATCATAATATGTCCGACAGCCTTTCTTAGTTTTAAAGATGTCTTGTATGTAATAAGGAATAAATGGTAATTCAAATTTTTCTCCAAATGGTCTGTTGTATGTTTTATAATATTGTTTGACAGCTCTTACTAGGCTTGCATATTCTAAGAAGTTTGTTTTTAAGTATTTTCTAGTTTGCTCATGAAACTTTTGATATGTATAGATTGTTCCATCAGTATCTATCAAGTCATTTACATATGTTATGCCTATTTTAGCATAGTGTTGGTACACAAATGTTTTTTTATCCAAGAGAATTTGTTCATTGTGCCATAAACATTAGGATAAAATATCATTGCCCTGAACAACTTTTTTATTTTTTAATGACGTATAGAAACCCCATGCTAAAAGTGCGTCTTTCCAAAAACAGGGGTTTTTTTTATTTATAACTCTTTGTTTTATAAATGTTTCTCCCTTCAGCTGGACATCTTGTATGTTTTGTGAAACATTGTAGGAAAAGATGGCAGTCAATTTAGAGTCTTTTAAAAATATTCTTTTAAACCATGCAATTTTTTAGCATTGATAGTCTGTTTTATGTTCGGCATTCTTAAACCGCCCTCCTCATATTTTTGTTTTATGATATCACGTTTAATCTTATCAGGTTTGTTATACTATACAAAGAAGAAACATAGTTTTTCTAGGTCATTAATAATGTCATTTGATGGGTTGGGTATGGCAGAAAATAAGTGGTTTATTATTGGCAGAATTAATTATTTCAGGATTGTAATCCTACTGAGGGGTGTAAGGTTTCGAGCTGTCCATATTTGCATTTTTATTTTTATTTTTTTAAGTTTGTCTTTATAGTTCTTTTCAACCATCTCAGCAAGGTTTAGAGAGAATACAATACCAAGAATAGCAAAATCAGCTTGGGACCAGTTAAGTTTCCATTTTTTGCACAAAATATTGGTTGATCCTCTGAGAGATCCTATCCAAATAATTCTTGTTATGCTTACATTCATTCTCAGACCGGAAAAGGAAGCTTAGTCATCCAATATTTGTAAGGCATTTTGTAGACACGAAGACAAGTTATACCTTTTACTTTTGGATTGTTTCGAATCATTGCAGATAAAATCTCAGCACATATAATGAAGATATAAAGCGAAAGGGGATCTCCTTGTCTACAGCCTCTAGTTATATTAAAGAAGTCAGAACCAAACCCATTTTCTAATACTGATGAACTTATATTACAATATAATGTCTTGATCCATTTTCTTATAGATTCCCCAAAATTAAAAAACGCAGAAAAACTCTTCAATGAAGTTCCAGTCTACGGAGTCAAATGCTTTTTCAAAATCGATCAGTAGTAACATTCCAGGAATTTCCATAGTTTCTGTATAATCCATTATGTCATACATCAGTCTTGTGCATTCTCCAATATATCTATTAGCAAGGAATCCTGTTTGATCTTCATTAATAATTGATGCCAATACCCTTTTAATTCTATTTTGCTACTGTTGCCAAACCGATCTTGTATGACACATTTAGTAACGATATCGGTCTCCAGTTTGATAAATATTGTTTTGGCTTGTCTTTTTTTAAGTATACAAGTAATAAGACCTTGTTTTTGGCTAGTCGATAGTTCACCATTTTGGTATGCGTAATTTAAAGATCTAAGTAGAAACGGATATATATTATTCCAGAAGAATTTGTAAAACTCAGTTGTGAATCCTGATGGGCCATGACTTTTCCCATTTTTCATTTTTTTAATTCATCATACGTTAATTCCCCTTCTAGGCTTTGCTTTTGGTTATCATTAAGTTTGGGAATTGCAGCATCCTTAAAAAGCTTATGTAAGTTAACCTGTTTGGTATCTTTTATGTGTATAACACTTTTTGTAAAATGTTTTTGCTTTGTAAATTGTTTCAAATAACAATTGGGCATTAATCATGAAAGTCGTTTCTACATCATTAGTATTATTTTGATACTGTTTTGTAGTATCTTTGATTATTGCCTTCACTTTGTCAACATAAATTTTATCTCGTAAAAGAGAGTTATTAAATTTCCAAAATCCACGGCCTTTTTCTACATCATTGAATTTCAAAGCGATCCAGTGTAATGAGTGATCTGACCTATAGCTTGGATCTATACCTGCGTTTGTGACAGAATTCTCAAGACTTCTTGATAAAAGGAAATACTCCAGTCTAGATTGTTTTATCAGGTTTTGTTGGCACCACGTATATCACTTTTGTAAAGGGTTATTATCTTTCAACGGATCAATAAGATTCAATTCTTCAATATATTCTAGCAATACATCTCTCGCCTTAGTGTTATTTACATGTTTGTAGTTATAAAGATCAAGTTCAATATCTTGGATAATGTTCCAATCTCCACAAATAATAAAATACTTTGAGTCGATGCGTTTGATGATATCAATATGTTATGGATAAATTCTGGAGTATCTCTATTGGGACCATACACCGATATCAAAGTAATTGTTATTTCTTCAATTTCTATTTTTAATGCTAAGTAGTTTCCAAATTCTTCATCCTTAATTTCTTCTTTGATTTTGAATTCATAGTTCTTATTGAATAAAATTGCTACTCCTCTGGAGTTACTTCTATAGGAACTGAATTTACAATGTTTTGATCCCCATTTCTGTTTGATATTACGTTCCAAATCTGATATAAAGTGGGTGTTTTGTAGACAGTATGTATGTGCTTTTTTTACTTTTCAAATATTCAAACACATCACTTCTTTTGTTTACATTGTTTAGGCCTTGACAGTTATTACAATATATTCTTACACTGTCTAACATGTTTGTTTTTTTCTATGCTTACCCAAGTAGATGAAATGTGTGCCAAACATAGGTAATTCAGTATTCTTGATGGGCAATGTTTAGTACCTGTTTTTTTACAATAACATGAAATAGTGGTAAACTTGGTATAATAATAATTCATTAGTAACTTCCCAAAACCTCCGAAGGCTCCAACCACCTATGACTAGGAATATAGAAAACTCATTTCTAAACAAACTTCACCGAAATTTGTCCTCTGTAAATATAGCTCAACAATAACAACATGTTTACTACCTGTTTTTTTACAATAACATGAAATAAAGGTAAACTTGGTATAATAACAATTCATTAGTAGCTTCTGAAAAACCTCCGAAGGCTCCAACCACCTATGGCTGGGAATATAGAAACATCGTTTCTAAACAAACTGCACCAAAAATTGTTGTTTGTAAATTTAGCTCAACAATAACAACATGTATATATCTACATCTGGTTTAAAGACGGAGTATCAAATATTAATATCAAGAACGATACTTACTAGTTTTCTGAATTTCCGGCAACACAGATGTTGTTCCATACTTCCATGAATGCCTGTTCATGATACTTCATAATTGTAGAAACAAAACAATACCTCAATAATGTATGAATACATAAATAGTCCATGAATGTCATTCCATGTAAGTGAAAATGTTCAACTAACACTTGTCTCCACACCACGTATCGGGCAATCACAGTCATGTATTGCACGTGCAGCATGCGCCACATCACGTTGCAGTAGTGGGATTTGTTTACAAAACATGAGTGACACATAAAAATACAATTATTGCATATCAGATTTTGTAATTGTATGTATATGTTGTGACATATCAATTTTGATAGAGCATCAATTAGAATTTTATACAAATTGGCATATTGAGGCTCGTATGAAATAAAAGAGCATTGGAATGCATTATTTTATGTTCACTGAATGTTGTCTTTAGGAGTTATTATAATATATTTCTACATTATCTAGCTGGTTGGGTTTTTCCTATGTTATCTAAGTGGATGTATTGTGTGCCGAGCATAAGTAATTTAATATTTGATGGGTAATGTTTAGTATCTAATTTTTTCTCAAACACAAAAATTGAAGCTAAACTAGGTAAACTAACAATTCATTATTAGCTTCCGAAAAACCTTGGAAGACCACAACCACCTTTAACTAGGGATATAGGAAGCTTGTTTTTAAACAAACTTCACCGAAATTTGTCCTCTATAAATATAACCCAAATAGTACCAACATGTTTATATCTACGTCTGACAAAGCCAGAGTATAAAATATTAATGTCATGACCGTTGCTTACTAGTTTTCTGCGAATAAGACTCATCTTTACCGATTTTCCGGCATCACAGATATTGTTTCATACGTCCATGCATGTCTTTCATGATAATCCATAATTGTAGACATGAAATACCTCAATAATGTTTAAATACATAAGTAGTCCATGAATGTCCTTCCATGTAAGTACGTCGTCATATGAGCGAAATATTCTCAAGTACGACGTTAAACCCAATTTCACCTCACCTCACCTTCCATGTAAGTGAAATTACTCAACTCACACTCGTCTCCACACCATGTATCGGGCAATCACAGTCACGTATTGCATGTGCATCACGCACCGCATCACGTTGCAGTAGTGGGATTTGTTTACAAAACATGAGTGGTGTATGAAAATACAATTATTGCATATCAAATGTTGTAATTGTATATATATGTATATATTTTGATATATCAGTTTTGGTGGAGCGTCAAATTAGAATTTAAACAAAATGGCATATTGAGGCTCATATGAAATAAAAGAGCATTGGAATGCATTATTTTATGTTCACTGAATGTTGTCTTTGGGAGTTATTACAATATATGTTTACATTGTCAAACATGTTGGGTATTTCATATGTTATCTAAGTATATGGAATGTGTGCCGAGCATAAGTAATTCAATATATGATTGGAAATGTTTAGTATCTGATTTTGTTTACAAACACAAAAATTGAAGGTAGGCTAGGTAAAGTAACAATTCATTATTTGCTTCCGAAAAACCTCGGAAGACTCCAACCACCTATGAGTAGGAATATAGGAAGTTTGTTTCTAAACAACCTTCACCGAAATTTGTTCTCTATAAATAATAACTCAACTAGTAATAACATGTATGCATCTATGTCTAGTTTAAAGCCAGAGTTTTCCAACATTAATATCAAGAGCGTTACTTACTACTTTTCTGCATCTAAGTCTCATCCTTACCGAATGTCCGTATTTTGAACAAGATCACATTCGATATATACTAGTTTCCATTATTGAAGGGTCAAGGTTATATACAGCAATATTTAGGAATACATTTTGTATATGTTAAAATATTGTCATTTCTGAAGATAATGATAAATTTCTTTTTTATTGATGCAAACAATTGTTCACCAAACACACATATAAAAGATTTTGAAATGTTTACTCAATTAAGGTTAGGATAAATGAAAAAAAAAACATTGTTCGCAAAAACGCCATAAAATCATTAGCCCAAACACAACACCATTCCATGTTTTGCACGTGAAAAGTGTCGTCAGATTTTCATAAACGGAGCCAGTTACTGATGTGTTTGGTCACAGACCTACGATCTTGCGAGACGTTAAACATGAGGTGTTTTTTGACGATAGCAGAAAGAGGTCAGGCAGTTGGGCTGATGCAAGCCGGATGGACGCAGCGGGCAACTGCTAATCACTTCAACGTGAGTCAAAGCGTGATAGGGAGACTGTGGCAGAGATTCCAGGCCACAGGAACAGTTGAATATGCACGAAGACCTGGCAGACCAAGGGTGACTACTGTGAGGCAGGATAGACACTTGGTGAATGTCGCCCTACGTAACAGATTCTTGACAACAGTGGATCTCCAAGCTGAACACTTGAATGTCAACAACATCAGGATCAGTGGGAATACTGTTCGTCGCCGCTTGCTGTCTGCAGGGCTTTGTTCACATCGACCTGCTGTTCGTCCACCATTGACACAACGTCACCAACAGGCCCGTATGGCATGGACTAGGCATCATTCTCGGTGGAATCAATGCCAGTGGTCAGCCGTGTTGTTTACAGATGAAAGCAGGTTTAATCTGTCCTTTATTGATGGTCGTCACAGGGTTTTCCGTCGTCGAGGTGAATGTATCACAGATGCAACTGTTGCTACCCACAACCGATTTGGTGGAGGCTCCGTAATGGTTTGGGCCGATTTTTTCAGCAACTGGACGCAGTGACCTTTACATTATCAATGGTAATCTCAATGGTCAGCGATATCGTGATGAGATTTTGAGTGTCATCGCGGTTCCATACCTCCAGGCTATGCATGGGTTTTACGGCCGTATTCCTATTTTGCAGGATGATAATGCAAGACCACACCGGGCAAGAATAGTCACTGCTTACCGGTATCTGCAACAGTAAGGTGTTGACCACATGGACTGGCCAGCATGTTCTCCTGACCTCAATCCATGTGACCTCTGCCCTGACATCCAATCATGCATGGGACGAGTTGGGTAGGAGAGTGTACAGGCTACATCATCAACCATGGACTGTCCAGGAGCTGTCCAGGAGCTCTTAATGCATGAATGGCAGCAGACTCCACAAGCCTTTTTCATGAACTTGATACGAAGCATGAGGTCACGGTGTAACAGTGTCATTGACCAAAGGGGTGGCTACACAAGATACTGATCATCTTAAGACTCTATGATTTGCTATTCTGATATCTAAGGGTGCCTCTCTTTAATGCTCTGTAAAATCATAAATCCTTCATTTAATGTGAGGAATATTGCTTTAAACAGGTTTTCCATACATTAAAGATGTTATTTAAGTTGAAAGGGGTTGTTTATTAATACAACGTGTCTGTTAGCAGCCTTAAGAAAACTTGACCCTTCAATATTGGAAGTGAGTATATATCCATTTTATGCACGAATCTCTTTTCATGAATGCTGGATATATGTATTTCACTGCTTCGCACAGTTCTGATGTCCCGTGTACAAGTTGTGGTCCATGTCCAAGCATCATGTTTTAAACCACAATGGTGTTGTTCCATACATCCATGAATGTCTTTTCATGATAATCCATAATTGTAGAAAGGAAATACCTCAATAATGTTTAAATACATAAGTAGTCCATGAATGTCCTTCCATGTAAGTGAAATTACTCAACTCACACTCGTCTCCACACCACGTATCGGGCAATCACAGTCATGTATTGCATGTGCAGCATGCGCCGCATCACGTTGCAGTAGTGGGATTTGTTTACAAAATATGAGTGGCGTATAAAAATACAATTATTGTATATCAAATTTTGTAATTGTATATATACTGAAAGGCAAAAGAAATGTCGTAATATTGGAAATGACATTTAAGTATCAATGGAACATATGAACCTATTTTTTTTAAATAATACTCCACTGAAATGCAGTACCGACTTTCATCAGAGAAGATAACCCCTCTCCATTGTCCCCCACGACAGTTTTGCTGCTGTTGTGTCCACTTGGATACGTTCCCGGTGGTGATGTTGGGTGAATATGGGTCTCCTGGCAGGACATCGACAAAACAGGTTCCTGGCTTGGAGAGGTCACCGAATGATAGGTCACTGACTGGTCGCTGGTGGTTTCCTATGGTCACCCAAGCTGTTTCTCTGGCCCTTGCAAATAGGTCTTGCACGTGTTGATGGGCGATATGGCGGTCCTGGCGGCGTGTTGTTACATCGAAGTCGACCACTCGTGGGCGGGTCATCAGTGCTGCTGGTGGCGTTATGTATCGCACTCTAAGGCGTTCTATCGTTAAATGCGCTGCAACTGAAGTCATTAGCAATGACTTCGAGCATGTTGACCAGCGTGCAGACGTCCAATAGCTTGTTGTGGTTGATCTCTCGTTAACCTAGTCATAGCTGCTGTGTTCAGAAAACAAGTGAACGATTGCCATTCAAGCCAGCAATTTATGCATGAATGCATTTATGAAGCACGTGCATCTCGATTTCAATGTTGTGTTTGTGGGAACTTTTCCCTCTCCAAAAAACAAAAACATTTCTAACTTCAATCTCAAACAATACTTTATTGGGCAATGCAGGCTATACGACCACGATTCATGTTTCCTCAAACTTGACTTCTGGTGTATATTTAAAAAAATAGGTTCAAATACTCCATTGATACTCAAATGTCATTTCTAATATTACGACGTTTCTTTTGCCTTTCAGTATATATGTATATATTTTGACATAATTTAGCGCATCAAATTAAAATTTATGCAACTTCGCATGTTGGGGCTCATGTGAGTTATGAGAGCTTTGGTATGAATTATTTTGCGTTCAGTGTATGTTGTTTGTATTGATTCATCCTGGTGTTTAACTGACTGAGTGAGTTTGGTTTTACGCCGCTTTTTAGCAGTATTCCAGCAACATCACGGCGGGGGACACCAGAAATGGGCTTCACACATTGTGCCCATGTGGGGATTCGAACCCGGGTTTTCGGCGTGACGAGTCAACGCTTTAACCATTAGGCTACCCCACCGCCCTCCTGGTGTTTAAATAGTATAAACACATTATAATTGTAACATATCAACATGATTAATATTGATTTTATTGACCTTTTGCTGGTGGACGTTCATTATTCATATTTCTCCCATGGTGATTTGGGAATCTTCGGATCCCTGGTCTCGATGAAAATGTCTGTTCCCTGCACCTTGACCCTGCTCCGGGTCCACAGTCCAGTTTTTTTTCTGTATCCCCTGACTTTGGCGCCCCAGGAGCGCCCTCTTCTTCTTCATGAGAGAGGGAAGATCCGTCTGAATGCTACATTTTGTCCCCTTCAACAGTTTCCTCGCCTCGAACACTGCTTCTCTGTCCGGCATATAAATAAAGGTTGCGATTATGCTTTTGATAGGTGATTCTGTGTTTTTTCTCTGATATTCTGAGAGAGGGAGTTGGTGTACCGGTAAATGAAAAAAATGTCAAAAGAATCCTGTTTTTATGTCACTGCTGGGTAGCAACGGATTGACATGAATGATGATGTGAATACTGATCTATATATCACAACTTTCTTCTACAGACAGACATGAATGATGATGTGAATACTGTTCTATATATCACAACTGGGTACATTCATTAAAAGAAATGGCCTACCATTAGAATACAGCACCACAAACTTACGTCATAATACCCTTTTACGTAATGTAATGTGATTTTGTTCGAAAGCACGTTCTCGAAACAATGCCCTATGACGCCTGCATGGCAACACGGTTGTCTGGCTCAGCGAGTGGCGTATAAGCTCCGCTCACTGGTGTTTCATCTCTACGAGCTATGTCATTGCATAAGCCCAACGATGTTGAGAGTTTCCAGTAGTTGTATACCAGCGGATGCGCAACGTTTTGCAAGCACCAGTTTGAAATATTTTTCTTTTTTCACTAATACACTCATATTTACTTGTATTACGGGGTGCTGAGATGTTATGTTTTGTGTATTATTGTATTTTGCATTTTTTAAATTTACATATATATTTTTGTCATTCAGTAATTTGCACCATTATAGAAAGTTTTTTTATTAGTATTTTATTTTTCGAAGCGGTAATAATGCATTACACTGGACACGTCAGTCATGTTTGTGCTGGTTCGGTCAATGCATTCTATTTAGTTGGATTAATTCAAGGGGTTAGGGTTGGGTTAGGGCTAGGGTTAGGGTTAGGTACATGTCCGGTGTAATAAGTGAGTACCATTTGTTGTTTTTCCTTCTGCATTTTAATACTGCGTGTTCGGTCAATGCATTCTATTTATTAGGATAATTTCAAGGGATTAGGGTTACGGTTAGGGCTGAGGGTTTAGGGTTAGGGTTAGGGACCTAATCCAATATAATAGGTACATGTCCGGTGTAATACGTAAATACCATTTGTTGTTTTTCCTTTTGCATTTTAATACTTTTTTTTCACACAAAAATGGGAAACCAAAAATGTCAAAAGTACACTATGAAATGGTTTAATGTAGAAATTTTGGGCTAATGGAAAATTGGCCTGGAATTTGCACTGAAGACTCTTTCACACGCAACATTTGTTCAGTAATGATTCGAAGGCTAACTCACCCTCGTGCCGTCACTACACATGCTCATGTCTCCCTCGTTCCTTAGTGTGATCCACATTGGCAAGGACCATCGTTCGATGTCCCCCTATTTTTTTATGCATTTACAAAAATTTTATCCCCTATTTTTCATTGGAGGTAACACCATGTCCTGAGGTACAATTCATAATTCTTCTCTCATGAATCCCCTGCCTGCCCCATCCTTCAGGTAATATGGGGTTGGTCTTCTTTGATATCAGCCCAATCGATACTGTACGTTTTAATGGACCACACGAGAACCGTAGCATGACATCTATCCCCTCCTTCAAGTTCACTGGGCTGGTACAGATATCTTACTACAGCAGAAAATTCGTCAGGACTACCAAGATTGGTACTACCTTTTGGACGCATAGCATTTGTTTTCGACAACTTTGACAATCAATTAGAGATATGGTAGTACAAAAGTATAGCACTACGAAAAGTAGTATAAAAAAATTGCAACATATGGCAATTGAAATCATTTTCCAAAAAGTGGGCCTGCAAGTCGAGAAGTCGGTCGAACACTGGAAAACACCATGGAAAGCAACCTCGTCCCGGATATCGCAAAAGTCGACTATCTGGCAGACAATCTCGGAAGAACGGACCTACAACCTTTGGAAGGACTACCTACATTCATGGATGACATATACATCTTTGGCTATCTACATAGCAAAGACTGTGTTTTGGAAAAAGGCAGAGAATCCTGAACAATCAGCAAAGGAGGTTTTGCACAACTTGTGGTTTTATGAATTTCAACCGCGGTACAAGATTCTTTGCCGAAACAAAAATACATGCAAACGAACATCCTACACACGGTGGAAAGACAAGAAGACAACTGCAGATCGATACGAAGCACCATTGCGAGAATAGGCAGAAACTGGAGAGAAAGCGAAGAGACCATCGCAAAAAATACACCATGAGAAGATCTACGCCAGCAAAGATAGATGTTTCTGAAATACAAATCGACGTGCTGCAGGCTGCGATTCCAAAACTGGAATGGCAACTGCTAGCATACGGCTACAGTTTGTATTCCATTAACCACACAAGAGATTTCTCTGGCATGCTGGACTGCAAGGGGCTCATCGAATTTCTCTGCTTGCACTGCGACTTCCGAGAGCAAAGCAACTTCTCTTCTGCCATGGAATCAGATGTTCCAACGATCCTAGACAACACCAGCAGTGTTGGAGAGCACATGTGTACATGGGTCGAAACCTGTAAAGGCTACACGATAAGCACACACACAACAAGGTCATGTCCAATTTTGAAGCTGGCAAAGTCCGAGAGCAAATCGGGGGACATCTGGCAGACTATGCAGATTGCCTGAACGAACACCTTTGCAAGACTTTCCTCCATCCGGACATCCAAGCAAGAGGCTGCACTTGCATCAAGGTGCATCCACACAAGCTTTACCGCACTCATCGTCACTGAAGAAAGTGTTGGAGAATTACAACTTAGCCTTCTCCAAGGCTTTGAACTTGAGCTCTTTGCCCAGGGTTTCTCGTAAACCTATTTATTCCATCCTTGATCATTTTATCCCGGCCAGTCAACCGAATCTACACAAGGACTTTAAGCATTTACAGGATGCTAGAGGCTTTCGGGAGCAAGTACCTGTTTATACTTACAAGGATTTTAAGGAATTGGACACAGTGACTCGTTCGGCTATTGATACTCTGTCTTATTGAAACTGGTTTTCTTCAGGAGTTCGAGCCTTGCTTCCTCCAGTGTTTCAAGATTATACAGGGGTTAAGAAGGACACTTTGGTTTCCATGACTGCTCAGGAGGTGGTGTTAGTGCATTCATTTCTTGATGTAGTTTATCAGTCCTTAGCCGATGCTATGGCCACTCAGGTTAATATTTTGGGACGCCTTACAGCTGTTGAACGTATCCAGCAGCTGGAGTCAGTGAGGAATTTGCCGGATGTTTCAAAGGAGACTTTGTTTCAACAACCTTTGAACCTTCAACAATCTGAGAGCACATTTAATGGACAATATCAACAGGCTATTGAGGCTTGTGATGCGTTGACTTCGAGGAACTTGAATCAGCGGTGTCGGCGTTCATACTCCAGAATAGAGGGAGGTCTGAGTCTAAGCCTAGAAGGGGTCCAGTGTTACGTCTTGATCTACCCCATCTTCATCGCGTTGTAATCAGAATTTTCAAAGATCTGCATTTGAACCTGCCTCGGACTCTAGAGCTTGTCCCCCAAGCGTCTCCTTTACTAGAGGCTCAACCTCATCTTGGGGTAGAGGTAGGGGTGGTAGGTCTTTTCGAGGATCAAGATCAGCCTCCAAGAAATATTGACTCAGGTCTCACTGTGCAGCATTCTCCTCCTTACGAATCGGAAACGTCCCTTGATGCGAATTTGATTTTGGATTTTGTACGTATACAGACAATTGGAAGTTAATAACGTCAGACGAGTGTATACTGTCAGTCATGAGCAGAGGATTTATACTTCCCTGGGACAAGTGGCCTCTAGTGACTTGTTTTCCAGAGGGTCGTCGTTTTTTTTCTTCAAGGCCAACGATTAGCGGGAGCAAACTTAGCAATAAATCAGCTACTGGAGAAATGGGCGATCTCGTGGAACGGGATGATAGCCTATGCATTCCCTCCATTCAAGTTAATTCCAGAGGTCCTACTAAAAGTTCAACAGCACGACTGTCTAGTGTACCTAGTTGCTCCAGCATGGCCTGCCAGACCTTGGTTCCCCACACTACTACAACTTCTGATAGACAGACCTCTACGTCTCCTGTTTTGGCACAATCTGATCAGTCAGCCCAAGTCCAACAGATTTCACAAGAATGTCAGTCAACTTGCGTTATACGTGTTGAAGCTATCTCAAGTTCACTCAAGAAACAAGGGTTTACAGTGGGAGCTACCAAAGCTATCTCAGAATCCATTAGACCTTCCACAGTTGCCTTGTATGACGCTAAGTGGCGACGATTCATCCAGTGGAGATGAGAGCGTGGAATCTTGGACGAGCCTGTCACCATCCCGATTATAGCGGATTTTATCATGTACTTAAGAGAGTAGAAGCATTTGAAGCATAATATTTTTTAGGGGTATCGTTCGGCTATTGCCTCAGTCATGGATGTTCATGAACTATCTGTAGGCTCTGATGCGTCTCTTCACAAGATTATTAGATCATTTCAGATTAAGGATATATCGTCTCCTACGATATTTCTTAAGTGGGATTTAACTTTGGTGCTTCAATCCCTCCAGAAGTCTCCTTATGAACCTATGCAGGATGCTTCTCTAAAGTTTCTTGCATTTAAGACAGCATTTCTCTTGGCATTTGCCATGGTTTTCAGAGTTTCTGAATTACATGCGATCGGCTTTAAATCCATTACCTTTTCGGAGGGATACAAACAGATAACATTTCGAACTGTGCTGGAATTCACTGCCAAGAATCAGACTTCTGCTTGTGGTCTGTTGGGGCATAGGATATATTGTATACCTCAGCTCCCTATATTGGTATATTCAGTGTACTTCAACGTTTAGACGTAATCGTCGTAGATTGTTTATTTCATGCAAGACTAATGTAGACTCTGAGATATCCAAGAATACCATCTCCTCCTGGCTCAGAAAGACTATATCTTATGCTTATCGGGATCAGAATCAAGACTTAATTAATCTCAAATTCTCTCCCCATGCCTTGGCTTCATCTTTGGCGGCTTGGTCGTCTGTCCCGTTAGAACAAGTAGTTGCAAGTTGCCAGTGGAAATCTTCTAACACCTTTATCCTTTTCTACCCATATGTCTATATGGAAATCCCATTTTTCGAACTAGGAAACTTAGTTTTTCCACATGTCTGTACTAGGAAACCTAGTTTTTCCAAATGTCTAGGACGAGGTCCTAGGAAACCCAGGAAAATACCGTACAGAACTGGGAAACTCAAAGCAAACTCCAAGCAAATCCAAGTAAACTCCAAAATTATCAAGCGTAATCCTGACGAATTTTCCGCTCTAGTAACCTCCAATGATAAATAGGGCATAATATTTGAAAAAATACATAAAAAATAGGGGAACATCGAACTATGGTCAACGCCGTTTTCTCTATTTTTATACCATTATTTGACGTAAACAATGCCATAGGAGGAAATGATGTCATACCCGTATTACGTCCACTACTAACACTGTTGGCACATCAACAACCTCGAATTGGAGAATCTCATTCTGTTGATTGCACATTGATAGCAAAGTTTGAAGTATGCGCAAGTAGTCATTTCCATACACAAAACTACAGAATCAAGGGACCACTCACTGCTTCAACAGATGTTTCAATTGATTAATGGACAGTCAGAACCTTCAGATCCCTGGTAACCGGCACATCCTGGCAGTCCTGGGGTTACAGATGCAACCTGCCATTATTAAGCGTTTTCACCCCAAATCAACTTCTACACCCCCCACTGAAACAACGAAAATTTGGTGGAACATCATTTCATGTCATTCAACCAAATTTGGAATAGGATTGTATTATACAGACACCGTTATCAATTGATATTGGATAAAATTTATTACAGCTCACAGGAATATTGGAAAGGTAAAGCAGCAATGCAAAAACTAGCTACAGCAAGTAAGGAATCTGAGGACATTGCTAAGGATTGGTTAAAGAAACAAGCAATATGGGAAATATACTTGTAAGCTCCATGATATATGATTAGCAGAATGTTTGTTTGAGTATCACTTTGCTCAGTAGATGGCGATGCCTGATAAAAGATCAGTGGAATAGGTGGCAAGATTATCGGATGTTCTATCAGCACTAAGTAATGACCTAACAAGGTTAATAATGTCGTAAATTTTCCCTCTGGATTATGGTTGCCTTTATCCTGTGGGTACCACTGAGACATACAGAAATGGAAATGAAAATTAACTAATTCATAGCTATCCCTAGTGGTATGCCAATGGAGTACACAGTTTTCTCCCTTGTCTGTGACATCACAGCATTGTTGTTTGAAAGCCTTCATAATTCATTCTAGTGCTCTGCATTGATGGGTACAACAAAGATTGGTCGGCTTGGAGTCAGTATAATGCGTCTGAGTGGGGTATTCATATTTAACTGATCCATGGTATCTCAGTGAGCTAAAGTACTGTCGGAAATGCTAGAAAAATGCTTTTTGACTCATATTTAAAATTCAGAGGTATAACAGTTACTTAAATAACAAATATCACTTTAAGAAACATCTACCTAATGTAGACCGAGGGAATAAATTTTGACATGCCCTAAAATGTGTTTTTACTGATGAAAATACAAAAACTTAGCAAAATAAGCGGTAGTGGGACGTTATTTGATACAAACTTTAACTGCCTGTGTTACGTCATCAGCATGCACGGTATCGACAGGTGAAACTGACACCTGAGCACAAGCTCGGGTGAGGGGTCATCTCAATAGATGTTTTCTTCAAAAGTTGAATATGTGTACGTATAGTACGTGTTGGTTATGTA
This sequence comes from Haliotis rubra, assembly GCF_003918875.1. Lineage (NCBI taxonomy): Eukaryota > Metazoa > Mollusca > Gastropoda > Lepetellida > Haliotidae > Haliotis > Haliotis rubra. The sequence continues at coordinate 1,966,588 of NW_025766969.1, forward strand.
AGGGATCATGTGATATCCACATTTCGCATATATATATATATTTATATATATGTGTGTGTGTGTGTGTGTTTGTTTTGAAATAAAAATACGAATTACTGTACATTGGAAAGAAGCCTATCACTTGTGTTATCTTATCGATTGATTGTAGAAATGTGCAACGTTTTAATAAATGTTTTGCATGTCAACAGTATATTTCATTGCAAAAATATGGATGTAATTCGGTCAGTTTAATCTAGTTGTGAACATTGGCCAAAGATTTAACGAAGTCACTGGTGTAGCTTCTTTGGAATATATATATTCTTCTTCTCATAAAGTTTGTAGACCGCCGGTCTTTGTACTCTCTTGTCAAAGTTGTCAAGGATGGCTTTACATCCCGGTTTTGCTCTTGAGACGGTCCCTGTCTTATCTGATTTGTTTACAACATTGTAAACTTGTTGGTAAGACACACCAACAGCTCTACAAGTTCTGTAATATACCCTTTCTAAACTAATGAAAGGTATACCTCTGTCTTTTTCACGCACAAAAAACTTATAAACCTTTGCAACAATCGACTGCAAATAGTTGGCCATAGTGAACGCTGTGATAAAGATGTGCATGCATGACGGGAAACTTATTTATCAAGACTTAACATTTATATTAATATTTCTTCAATAAAGAAACGATAATAAATTAAAGTAACAGAAACATTCAACATTTATTTGTTTAAGAAAAACGCTAATTCATATTTTTACACCGCCTGTATTATTAGCATTAATGTAAAGACTATTTCAGATTTCTGTTGTTAAACTCTGAAAAAATCTTGAGTTGTTGTTTTGGTACCAAATTCTCTCCTGTAAACTTCCCTTTAAATGCATGGGAATGTTAAATCGATTGAACTAAGAATTAGGTACACTATAGGCGATTTGATATATTGACAACATCGTACATTTATCACCTTTATAAAGATATTAAGGCTGAAATGCATTTTTCTAGCATTTCCGACAGTACTTTAGCTATAAAACCAGCTTAGGTCTAAGCTAGTACATGCAGCCACATATACACACTCATGCACCTCGTCATATGAGCGAAATATTCTCAAGTGCAACGTTAAACCCCATTTCACCTCACCTCACCTCACCTCAACAATCTTCAACAATCTTGGTCAGAAGTGACGCATTGGTTGATGTTCTGACAATTGCATTCTTATATTTTGTGCATATTTTGTGTTTATGCTGCTATATATTATTGGACTCTAAATTTTCCAGCCAAAATTCAATATGTCGCAAAGCAAGTATTTCCAATGCCAGAAGTTCATGGCATACTGGAACCCCCATTCGCTATCTGCTTCATGTCTCGCTGGACCTCCTTGTCCTATTCAAAATTGGTGCCTGTTGTGTCAAGAACTTTCCAAAGAACAATGTCTTAAGATGGATGCCTCTCATTCCTCGGCCAAGAAAAGAAAACTGTCTTCCTCTAAGGAGCCAGTAAAATCCTCATCTCAATAGCGCTCTACATCGGTTGTCTGAACCAAAGCCAAAACCTAAGACAAAATCAAGATCTTCTTCCAATCAATTGCATCTCGCCGCCATTATGGACTTATTTTCATCTCTCAAAGAGGATGTACACATTCAGTCATTTCAAGATTTCGAAATTTGGAACGAGGCAAAACTGTCAATCATTGACCAATCTGAGTGTCTTAGCCAGTCTGCCATGAGCCAGTCAGGTCTTGAGTCAGTATCCGTGAGTTATTATGGTGCTATGCCTGGGGAAGCCAAGTATCACCAGAAGCTGGGGGCCAATCTCCACGGGGGAGCTATGTTGACGGTTACGACATTAGGCAGGATCATGCCCCACACAGGCCCTCTCTTCATTCCCGGATTACCAACCGTTAGCGGTTAAACCCATAAGTAAAAAGCCTGTTTGGCCGGCATCCCTTTCCAGCACATGAGGATTAGCGCCGCACGAGCTTAACAGGTATGATCCAGTGGTCAGTGGTCAGTCCACGTGCACAGGATCAACCCAGTCAAATGTAGCGGCAAGGCACAGGTTTGGCAGCTGGTCACAGGTGATTTGTCAGCTGGTATAATGGGGTCTATGCCTCACGACCACATTGACATAAGCAATCCGCCGATTATCCGAATGGTCCAGGAATTTTCAGATTTGGAGGGTTACAGCGTGTACCCTGTATCTAACCCAGCTTTTGTGATGAAAGAAGAACTTTTAACTGTGCCATCTATGGATTCCTCTACAGAGGATTACTCTCCGGGATGGTCATTCAGGGATAAGATGGACTTCATCCACGGACTATATCCCAGCACACTACCTCCTCCTTCGGCTGAACTGGAGTATCAGATACCAATCGAGCTCAGTTCCTTGGTATGCCTACCGCCGGAACGGACCTCCAAGTTATCTCTGCCTCATTCCTCGGTTGTTAAGACGGCTTTGGATTCCTATAATAACCACCTGTCGAAGGCTACTTTCTTGGCTAACATACCCAAGATTACACACTTGCCAGTCTATGCCTTACATGAACGGGCTATTCCTGCGCATCAGCCAAAACTGGTCATGGACTTCTCTCAATAGGGCTATGAGGGACACCTACATTACTTGTCATTCAAGAGAGCTTAAGGAGTTACATATGATTCCACTGATATCCTGTCTTATATCAATTGGTTGCTGCCGGGGTTCATGCACTGTTACCACCCGCATTTCGGTACTATTCAGGAGTGAAAATGTCTGTTCATGAGGCTGTCTTAGGCCATGTCTGTCCATGAGGCTGCCTTAGGCCATTCACTCCTTGATGTGGTTTATCAGGCCGTGTCAGACACTATTCAGAACCAAGACACCTACATTACTTGTCATTCAAGAGAGCTTAAGGAGTTACATTCTGCAGCGTATGCTTCCACTGATATTCTGTCTTATATCAATTGGTTCTCTGCTGGGGTTAGTGCACTGTTACCACCTGCATTTCAGGACTATTCAGGAGTGAAAATGTCTGTCCATGAGGCTGCCTTAGGCCAATCATTCCTTGATGTGATTTATCAGGCTGTGTCAGACACTACTCAGAACCAAGTCAATACGCTGAGCCATTTAACTGCCATGGATCAGACTAACAAGTTAACCTCAGTCAGGAATTTGCCAGAAGCTACTATGGAGGAGTTATTTCAGGAACCCTTAGATTCCGACTCTACATTCAATGGGCAGTGCCAACAAGCCATTGAAACCAAGGATGCTCTTACCACCAGGAACCTTAATCAAAAGCTTGCCTTGGCCCTACAGGCTCAGAACAGGGGTAGGAGTACTACTAGGGGTAGAAGAAATTCTAACCCTTCGGCTATTGTCTCTCGTCCTCCAGACCTGGATGTAGGAAGAACTGACTCAGATCTTCTAACAAGTTTTACTCTTCCTTGCGACTTGTATTTGCCTATGGACTTGGAAACAGATTATGATTTCACACTACCAGTAATTTCATCGCCAGTAGGAGATCAACTCACACAGTTTCTTGGGAATTGGAGACAGATTGCATCAGACTGCTGGATTTTGTCAGTGGTGGAAATAGGTTACATCTTACCTTGGGACACTCTACCGCCAGTGACTTGCCATCCCACGGGGCATAGATTCTTCTTGTAAGGCCAACAGCTATCAGCGGCATATCTAGCCATAGAAAAACTGCTGGAGAAGAGGGCTATTATCGAACTATCAAGTCAGGACTCTGTTGCCCCGTCTTTCTGGTTCCCAAGGACACATAAGAGGTGAGAATGATAAAAGACCTCAAGATACTAAACAAGAATTACCTCAAGAAGCCTCCCAAGTTCAAGATGGAATACTTATCCAATCTATTTTCCCTTATCTGACAGAACTCCAAATTCAAAAGCCTAGACCTGAAGAATGCGTATCTGCATGTCCCTATTCATCCACAAACTCAGTTGTATCTGCGGTTCGCTGTCAAGTCAAAGTCAAGTCAAAGATATTTATTATACTTAAGGCCTCCGGCCCATACACAAGTAATACAAGTATATATACAGCACATGTTACAGACATTTCACAAAAGAAATTACAGTTCAGATAAGATATTGCTTCTAAGGATAATAGCATGTTTTACATAAAGCGCAAGATTACGTATTACATTTTCATTTTTGGAGGATAGAATGGAAGCAAAGGCAGATGAAGGATATTTTAACAGGTAATATTTGGGATATATTTTTTCTTTAATCAGCATAATGTGGGCATACAAAAGCAAAGTGAATTTCATCTTCTATAGCTGAGTTACATAATGGACATATCCTTAAACGTCTCTCTATTGAAAATCGTGTGCCCTTATTTACTGATAAGTCTAACAAGCCCAATCGAAAATTGACAAGTGTGCGTCTGATATTTCTAGATGTCAATACAGATAGATATAGTTCTGGTTGAATTAAGCTCTTATGTGATCTATACACCATTCTTGATAATACATGCTAACAGATTGTTCCCGAAATTGCTTAAGAAATAGATTAATATTACCAACTGTTTGATTTAGCCACACAAATCCAAAGCCATGAGAAAATAAAAGAGTTCTAATATTAGACGCCCATATAGTCTTACCCCTATCATCTAAATGTACAAGCAAGTAGTATAGACAATGATGGTAGGGGACCAGGCCCCTCCCAAAGGGCTCAATTTTTTAGATTGAGCCCTTGGGAGGGGCCTGGTCCCGTACCATCATTGTCTATACTACTACTGAGTTGCATGCAAAATTTGACGGAAATCTGTCGAATACTTTCTGAAATATCCTTTGCGTTTCTATAGACGGAGCCCAGTTTAGGAGGATGATGCAATCTCAGGATAGACCTGTTAAACTGACATGCATCTAATAAGTCCCCGGTAGCGTGATCGGTTGAGGTGCTGACTTATGATGTGTAGTTTGCGCGGCTATGCATTATTCGTTCGTATCCCACCGTTGCCTCAGTGGGTTCCTTGCAACTTTCGTGTGTTTTGTTGGTGGTAGCAAGGAATCAGGATCACATCAGCTGCGCTCAGCTGAATTGGGGGCACTCTCATAGTGAGAGAAAGGTAGCCGACACATAAGTCCCGTAGGGAGAAGTTGCGCAACCTCCATCTTTCTACTTCACCCTAGGGGAATTGTGGCTACCAGAGACGTTTTGCTACTTTTTTTAAAAACCTTTCTATCTTTACCTATTGTTACAACCACCACGACATCATCAAGGGTGCTTACTAATCCTCGGCTGTCTACTCGGCTGTGATGTTGATGTCTGTGAAGCAATTTATCATGAATCTTCTCCGATAATAATTTGTTTGGTTTTCGTAATGAAGGCTTGTCGGACTTGTTCCCTTGTTCTATGTAAAAAAAATTCTCGTCTTCACAAATGATGCCGTTTTTACGAGACTTGGTCCGAATTTCTTGTTTCATTCTGTGATATTTTGCTATTTCTGACAGCATTAAACGAAAATTTTCTTTCGGACATTTTAGAATCGGTGAGCGCGGTGGAAATATGATCGTCTATCGTGTTTAACTTCGCTTCGGCTAGAATTCTAATTTTGTCGTATTTCAATGCTTTACATTGCAGTCTGCGAGACACGTATTTAAGATCTTGAACGACCTTCGGTGGAAGTTGTTTTGGTTGTAGCCGCCGTAATCTCGCAGGGTTAGTTCGTTGCGTATCTGTTGACTACTACCACTGCGACTGCCTAGCATTGACAGGGCGAGCGGTTTTCTTGTGTGTTTGTTCATGAGATCAACCTCTGGATGAGCTTTCAATCGCAGCGTCCCTTCGTTGTCGATTTTGAACTTTGGATAGTTGCGACCCAATGGTTTGACGTAATTTTTAAAGCATCGTAATATTCGTCCACGGCCTGCTTTAAAAGCTTGTTGCCCACGGTGTCCCCCATGAACGAGGTATCTGCTACATCATCGTCGTCGTTCAGCTGGTGTACGTCTAAATCGGCCATGGGAATATCGTCAGCCATTTTTTATATTAAACTAAAAATATACATAGTTTCAATATAAACAAATGTTGCATTACGGACGAAAGTTAGATCCTTTCCGAAAATCGAGAGAGACACTTGGTGTCAAAGACGTGCGTCAGTCAGTGACCATCACCAACAATCTGAGCACGATCGATCAAAACCAAACGCTGCTGGTTCGATTCCCCAACCTAGGCGCAGACGACGTCATCGTCCCCGGGCACGACTCGACTGGCTTTTCACATCACGTTGGAGTCCACAGATGACAAACGCACGATCATGAACAACCTGGGTTGTGCCATCATCAAGAAAACCACCATCAAAATGAGCAGGAACGAGGTGCTGAGCATCGACAACAGCGATGTGTTTTACTGTTACGCGGACCTCTGGAGAACCTCGAACGAACGCGATGACATGGTGTATCAAGGAATTAGACGGATTAACGACGTATCGAACGACCGACGTGTGGGGAAAGTTTACATGACAGACCAGCTCAGCCAAATAGTGAAAGGAGAAAAAGCCGCCGCCGAGGCGTACGGGAATTGGTTTTGCATACCGCTTCGACTTCTGGCTGCTCGAGGGGCACATGCCGTTTTACCAGGCCGCTCTGGGCGACAGGCTGGAATATGAACTCACGTTCAATGACTACGACAAAGTTATCTACACGCCGGATGGCACCGAAGCCAGCTACGTCGTCGACAACATCTCGCTAGAGTTCGACATGGTCACGAGCACGGAACTGGCCCGGCAGATTCGTCACCAGTACTCGGGAAACTGTCCATCCTGTACGACCGCGTGCTGCAACACCAGACGATCTTCAAAGGACAAGAGCGACACGTTGTGGAACATCAACCTGAACGTGCCAGCTAGATCGATGAAAGGCATCTTGATCATTCCCGTGGCTGAATACGAGCCGTTTCAAAGAGACAGCGAACTCACTTGGAATCCCGAGATCACGAAAGTGGAAGTGACCATCAAGGGCGTGCCCAACCAGCTGTTCAGTCAAGGCATGCGAGCTTACCAGCAGTGGGACGAGATAAAAAAACTATCGGCCATCAAGTGACACTCGTCTGAAGTCAACGACGTCGTCAAAGACCTGGGTTTGCCCTACGTGACGCTCCATAAATACCTGTTTAAGTATTACGCGCTGTGGCTGGACATGCGGTCCACGGATGATGGTAGACCACACGGCAGCAAACGTCGCATCGAAAACGGCAGCGAGGGCATCACCATCAAAATCACCAAGAAAGCTCAAAATCCGGGCGGTAAATTATAATTATATTTGTACGTGATTATGAAAGCGCAACTAAATATAGACAATGGAAGATTTGTGCAAGCCATTTATTGATTTACCTCACGATCCCCACTGCGCCATCGTGTGCAGTCAGACGGGGTGCGGCAAGATGGCATTCGTGTTGGACATGTTGGAAGGATACTATCACGACGTGTTCGACCACATCGTCATTCTCTGCCCGACTTTATGGGTGAACAAGACGTATCCGGAGAGAGCGTGGGTGATGACGGACCCGAACGTGCACAAAATCGATCCTGGAATCGATCAGGACTGGTTGCGCGCTTACCACGACAAGCTGAAAGGAGAATCGACGCTGTTCATCCTGGACGACTGCAGAGCCAACAAGGAGATTGTAAAAAGACGAGATGCGCTGTTGTACCTGGCCTACTCGGGCCGACACAGGAAGCACAGCGTTTGGGTTCTGACGCAGAAATTCAACTCGTTGCTGAAAGATTTATGGGAACAGACGCGATGGGCCGGACTGTTTCACTGCATCTGCAGCAGAACCCCCACTGTACTCCTACTCATTATAATAATTCAGTACTGTGTCACTTTTTGAATTCTATAATATGTGTACTTTAATTTGGATATTCATTCGTATCAAGGTGAAGATTATATTTACATGTCCAGCAAACCATTATGTTTTATGTACTAGTTGTGTGCGTAAAATGTATATGAAAATAATGGTTACTCAACGGTTGGATTTCAATCACTTTGTTTTACTTACGATATAGCCAATAATCAATCTCTATCCAAGCTGTTGAGTTACCAAACGTGCTCTTCAGAAATTTCGCCCACGCCCCATCACCTGTCCCTTCCTCTGTGACAGGTATCTCATGATACGATTGGTCACAGATAACAAATGATCAGCCACTATATTGAACAGTTGAGATACTGAAAGTTCTATTCGGGAAATTTGATGATGCCCTATCACGTGTCTCTTTGTTTTATGTCTATACAAGGAATATGTATTATACAATTTTTATATGTATGTTTGTATTGATAACGTATGTTTTCTGCATTAAATCTAGATGAAACAAAGTGCCAAGCTATGAATGTGCTCTATGTTAGTCACAGACTAGTGTAATAGTACTTTCCTTAAAATATTCAGTATACACTAGAAATGTATCAGCAAAAACGCTAATATCGTAGAAGATTATAAAGCATGTAAGTAAATTCTTCTTTACAGTCTGTCATTGTCATAGACGTTTTGTAAAATTTAACCTCACACAATGTCTCATCTCTTACATACAAAGAATACATACATATGTTGATAAAATATAAATGTACAAACCGCCAAAGGTCTACAAGAGAAACTTGCAATAAAATTACATAAAACATTGCAATGCATGATATGTATTCACACCTGCTTTCTTTTAACTAACATCTTTACGACACAATTAAACAATTGGGGCTTGATTGTACGACTAGACAGTTTCCTGTCATCCCCGAAACCTGCCAGGGAAATCAGTTGTGAATAGCACTAATTAGCTTCTCAACAGCGAGTGGGGCAATCAGCGAGGGGTTCCAGGTGTTGAGTAGTGAAGTGTCTCTCGGGCTTAATGAGTTAAAATGAAACTAGTTGATAATGACATATGTACATCATGTGGCGTAAGTGAGAATATTTATCATGTATACTGTAAATCATGAAATTAAAGCAAGCATTTTATTAATGCAAAAAATGTGTCTGTACTCTTCTCGCATTCAAAAATGCTTTTCCCCAGTTTCTCCAAGAGAAACAGAAGGTTTGTGTCATTGATTAAATCTTTTCGAAGATGGGTGTTCATGGTGCAGTCATTACCTGGGTCAGCATAGCACCAGAGCTGCATATGACTCATATGCTTATAAGAAGTTTGATTTGCTTCATGATCTGCATACATGCATCCATTAACTCCATATTTTACCTAGCTATAGATCTTTCTCAAATATTGAATAACGCTTATCCGGCACTTGAACCAAGCTTTCAGAATGGTCAGCTTGATTAATGTTACAAAAATTTACAGGTTTCAAAGGTAACTAATCTCATTTTCCTGGGACCTTTTACCATGATACTCAACATGGACAGTGAAGGATCCCATCTAGATGTTCACCAATGAACATGTAGCAGGGTGGTGGTTATAACTCTGAGTTATAACAACTAAAGTGCCCCCCTCTCATAACCCCCCACAGCCTTTATCGTCTATACATATACATTTTCATCAATCATCATCATTTCATGCTGTTTTCATTATATCTTGTCCTTGTCTCCAGTTGAATGTCAGCCCACTAACATTTTCAATCTTGATACCCTCAGCAGCCTCATATTTCTCCAGCTCCACCTGGACTTCCCCTTTCTATTTTTAGACACTTGCATCTGACTTCCTTTGACACCTGTCAGATGCTACCTGTCTTCGCCTTTTGGTCCTCTTCTCTAAACTTCCTTTCTCTGATAGATTATATAATTATACTATTCTGCATGAACTCTATTGGGGGGAGTTTCTATCTTTTTTCAACCTTCCTCCCATCCTTGAAACTAAATAAAATTCATCTTCATCAAAGAACTACCTTGTTCTGACTAGCAGCCCAGTGGCTAGACATTTGCTTGCCACACCCGCCTACAAAATGGCAGCCAAAGTGGGAGTGCTAGTCCCAACAACATCATCACTTTCACAGTGAGAAGAGGCAGTTCATCATTCATCATATTTCAAGAGTTGATGCAGTTTCATAGGATCTTCTCAAACCTTCCTGGATGGACTTTCATGTCATTCTGACTGATTCTGTGAAGTGTTTGGGACTCACAAGTTGTCTTTTCTTCAGCTTGTGACATTTTCTGTTTGTGTATCACATTCAGGACTTGTGAACTGTTTTGCCAGAGCCTGAAATCAGACATTTTGATTGTGATACCAAAGATATGATATTGTAGTTTTATTTTCATATGCAATATGTTCTACTAATTACAATAGCATATTTGCAATATCATCCCGTGATATATATTATATGTTCACATTATTTTGAAATTTATAATCTCTGATTTTACAGATTATTGACTTTTGTACAAATTCTATTTCACATATGTTGTATTTTGGATTACACTTTCTTAGTAAAGTACAGATTCTAGTACTTTTGTTGGGTTGAGTCTCATCTGGTGGTTGAGTCAGGCAGCACAAAAGTCAGCCGCCTAACCCGCTCAGCCACCACGGCTTCCATCTGAAATATAACATATGTTACATTTGACCACTTTCTAAATGGTATTGTGTATTCATAAATTCTATTTCTACAACATTTCTATGTCTACCATGTTTATCTAAATCATATATCTTGTTTATATCTTGTTTATTGTCCCTTGCCGCAACACGGAAAGGGGGGACTATGTATTCAGCAGCATCAGTCCGTACGTATGTCCGGATTCTTGTTAACACGATATCTCATGAAATGTTGTACCCAATGTCTTCACATTTGGTGACAGCCCCCATTTGGGGATTACACAGACACCAGTTGAGTTTGGGTGACCGTGACATTATTTTCAAGGTCACCACGATACTTTTACCACTTTTCAAACTCCTGTTACACAATATCTCATGAAGTCTAGTAACTCTCAGGAGTCAAGCTGCCAAACAAGGTCACCCATTCAAGGACTCTCCGCGCCCAACGTTGCTTAACTTCACCTGACTTGTGACATGTGCTCTACACACAGGACCACACACCACCACACATAATCTATGGCCAACTGTCCAAAGTGCGATAATTACAGAACGTGAGATAGGATAAGTTTAAAAATTTGAAAGTTTTAACTATAAATTGTATACTATAAGGGTAATGCTATATTTGAGGGCATTATCATTTGCAGAAGCTCTAGGTTTTCCATTATCTGCCCGACGAAGGAGTGCAGTTGACAAAGACCGAGGGCTTCTGCAAATGATAATTCCCCTTAAAAAATAGCAATACCGTTATTATTGCTAAAATACATGGACTTTGTGTTGAAAAGAAAAAGGAAACAATGAAGGAATTTGTAAGTTTACTCAAAACCAACTTCTGACGGGGCTGACTAACTGAATAGAGAATACTACACTCGGTCTCATTACATACGAATTATACGAAACTCGTGTCCTTCCTATGGTATCTGACCAAGCCAAAGCGAGGTCAGATAACATAGGAAGGTCACGAGTTTCGTATAATTCGTATGTAATGAGACCGAGTGTGGTATTTTTTTTAATACCCACGTCTTACATGCATTAAATTGACAAAATAGCGTATTTTGGTTATGATTTTGGTTTCAAACCGAAACCGGTTTCATAAAGAGGTTGCGGAAGAGTTTTGTACTGTAGTACAATATTTGCATGACGTCACACTGTAATGACGTCACTGCCTTGGTGACTGACGTCGCGATGCATGTCAGTTGTCATGGCCTCGTACAGCCTCCTACAGTAAACTACTCCGTAGCACCTCGTTTCTTGGTTTCCAGTTGCTTCATTCGGCTAACATCACTGGTGGAAACATTGCGTTTATGTTTTTCGACGGACATAATGTCTCAGTTCGACTCACAATTGAACAGCGACACGGCAACGTTCGCAATGTTTACATTCCCACAATGCATTTAAGTTGTAGAATGAATGAATTCACGTGTTTGTTATGAATGAAAAAATAGTTACGTCAGAATGTGACCTAATTGAGAGGTCATCGGTTATCCAATCAAATCGTTAGAATCTCAGGTCAAGTCGTTACGACACAGGTCAACACGATACGACACTTGTGTGACGTACGAGATTAGTATGCAACTACCAATACGTTGACCTCGTGGGTAATAAATGCAATTACGTCATCGAACAATTCAAGTGACATCACAACAGAACGTGACGATATTCGACCTTGGCCTTCACCAAGACCATGGCCTGCAACCTATCAAACTATGGCCGCCATTATGTCAGACATAACGTCAGTTTTCAGTGTTCGGTTTTGGTCCAACAACAACGTTAATAGTGCAATTGTTAAGGTCAGCACCAGCAAGAAAGCCAACATTACCGCTAAAGCAGGAATTCGGGTTGCTTTGACTTGTTTGCCCCTGAATATCTGCCAGTCCAAAGCCAATGTCGAATGAACCATAAGTCATTTCAACATTTTCTTGAACCGAAACTCTGCGTTCACGTGAGCAGGTTGGTCTATTCCTATTCGACACTTGCCTGAAACAGGTATGTGATGGTGGAAGCTCTGACTGAATGACAAGTGTATACCTGTGATAAACCGGCCTTTTTGGAATTCTTCTGCATAATGATGCCGAAGGTGTTCTTTCCCAAAAGAGCATTATTGTACCAAACTCCTGATTTCTCAAAATCCTTCAGAGGAAACATGTGACATCTGAACAGTCCTAATTAGAGGGATTACTGCCTTGCCAGTTTTTTGTTTGCTCAGCTTTCAGGTAAGAAAGTGTTTGCCATTGTCGTCACGCTTCAGTTGAAGTGTCGATTTGGTGAAACTTCTCCAACCCTCAGGTCCCCGTCGTCCCAGAAAGCACAGATTGAACTAAACCTTTTTTTGAAGCCTGGTTGGGTCAGTATTCTCTAAATCCCCAAAATATCCTGACAGTTTGTCCATATCTCCTCACACAATGCAAGGTTTGTGTTGTAGAGATCTTCCCCCTCTGCAAAGTAGGCTTTACAACGAGATTCGAACATGCTGTTTGCACTTGCAAACTCTTTATCGGCCATTATGTTTATGTTACGCGAGAAAGGTGGATCTTTTAGAGTACAATGAACTGCAGCTCTCAGTGATCACAATGTGCAAGGGGTGGGACGCTCAGCCTTCTTTGTGCTGTACTCAGCATAGAATCGGTAGGTTCATGAAGCGCTCGTTCAATCTCCCGAACCGACGCTGCCTTACCAACACAATCAGACGCCATCTTGTATTGTCAGCGTTCGGTGCATCAAAGCTGCCTACACACATACTATGACATCACTTGACAACAGACCTGATATTGGCCCGTCGTTAAGGTTGAGCAGTCCATAATCCCAGCCTTTCAAAATTCTCCTGGTGACGAAAATCTCCATTAAAAAAAGCTATAGAACGTTATAGAACGGATCATTCTGTTGTTGACATTAATATCAGATTTACTGAAGAAGAATGAAAGAATACTTACTGGAAATGTTTTAAGAGACAAAGTATATGTTGATGCAGTAAAAGAGGTAATCACCAATGTTGTCAATCAGTATAAGGTCAATGTTGCCAATATAGATGATGTGAATGAATATGACCTAAAACACTCAGACCCAGAAGTTACATTTAAAATCAATCATCAATTATTTTTTGAAATTTTACTTATGGAAATTCACTGTACGACGATTTCATACTCTTCTTATGTTAATCGCAACAGAAATAAAACAGAAAAAGATCTTGAGACTGAAATTGCAGATTTAGAACATAGCGATACTTCTGTTGACTTTGAATTGCTAGATTCTAAGAGAAAAGAGCTAGGAGAGATTAGGACAAAAAGCATGGAAGGTGTCATTATTCGGTCTAGAGCGAGATGGATTGACGAAGGAGAGAATGTTTCTAAATATTTCTGCAATTTAGAAAATAGAAACTATGTCAGTAATCAACGACATTTATTGAAAGTAGTGATGGATTAGTGTTGACTAGTACCCAAGATATTGCTCAAGAAGCTAAGCTATTTTATGAAAATCTTTATCAATCCAGGGAACCCTCAATTGTAGAAAAGGACTTGGATGATCTTTTGTGTGAGGATGATCTACAGAAACTGGGTGATGATGAGAGTAAGCTGTTAGATGGTCCAATTACCTCCAAAGAATTACTTGTGTCTTTGAAAAAATCATCCAACACTAAAAGCCCAGATTCAGATGGGTTCCTCTATGAATTCTACAAGGTTTTTTTAAATGATATTTCAGAGTTCCTTTTACTTTCGCTGAACTACAGCTTCTCAAAAGGCAGACTTTCAATTTCTCAAAAGCAAGGTATTATCACTTGCATACCTAAAGGAGATAAAACCTAAAAGATTCTTCAAAAACTGGAGACCTATATCACTCCTTAATTGTTCTTACAAACACTTATCCTCCGTTCTTGCAGAAAGGTTAAAGAAAGTTCTTCCTAAATTGATAAGTACTGATCAAAGTGGATTCATGTCAGGACGATATTGTCTTGTCTTGTCATAAATGGTTCATTGTCACCTTGGTTCTACATTCAAAGAGGTTGTAGACAGGGTGATCCCTTAACGCCATATATCTATATTCTTTGTGTTGAAATCTTGGCTGGGTTAGTAAGAACATCAGAGGTATCACAGTTGGTAATGAGGAATATCTTCTCACTCAGTATGCAGATGACACAGAATTCATCTTAGATGGCTCAAGGACTTCATTTGAATCTACTGTTGATACTCTAAATCTTTTTGCAGACATTTCAGGTTTAAATATCAATTATGACAAATCTGAAGTTGTATGGATTGGCTCAAAGAAAAACTGTTCCGTAAAATATCAACCCGACCTAAAAATCCTCATGGTTTGACAGAGGCTTTAGCAGAATATCAGATTTCATGAATGATGATGGAAGCTATGTGTCACTAAGGGATTTTGAAGAAAAATTTCATTTAAAGGTCAATTTTGTGACATACCATGTTGTTCTTTGTGCAATCAAAAGCTACTTTAAGAGTCTTTCAATTGATCCAGCCTGCTTCATATGAACTTTTGGATCATATCCCAGTTGTCAGAAGTATACTCTCTGTTAAAAAGGGAGCAAAATTTTATTACTACATCCTATCTGCTTCAAAAGAGGTCTTCAAGACTAAAGTTACAGTTCGTTTGAGTCAGAAACGGACTGATGAATTGCAAATTTTATCATTGTTTAAAATTGCCACATAAATATAAATAGTACACATGTTTATCATTTACTAATACCCAACAGTTTTCTTATATTTGAAAATTTTCTGGGCTCCACCAAAAAAGTTCTTTAAGAAACTATCATCATTGAAAATGCAAAAGTTGTTATCTGTTGCGGCGGGGTGAAACCGCAGAAACGGAACAGCCACTATCTCGTCGTGCACTGGATACACATGCCTGATGAAAAATGAAGTTGAATGCTGACGTGAAACAGTTGATGATTAAAGTGTACGATTTTTTTCCGTGCTGAAGCTGAAAGGGGCAAACCATTTTATGCCATTAATAAATTCCGTGAGCGGGCAGCAAAAGCTTTAGGAGTATTAGCAAGGGTACTGACAAATGTTCTGGAACACAAACATTGTGAGTGTGATGCGAAGCAGGTAGGGGTCGTGTCAAAATCACACAAATTAAAACATTTGGACAACTTTCAAAAGAACCTTGTAAGGCAGTCTATCAACAAGCTCTATTCTGAAAACAAATACATGTCGTTGATAATTTAAAACAAGAGTCATCAGAAGATGACATATCCCCCTGGCCCCCACATCTTTGAAAGAACAAATCATCTGACAGTTACTTAAAGTCCAGCTTGACTTCAAACTACCTAAGTGTAAATCGTTTCCATGGAAATCATGAAAAAAATAAATGACAAAAATCTGCAAATAGCAAAAGGCACCACTTCAAGATCTGACTCACATATCTGCCAAGTTTCGCTGAAAGATATTAAGAAGTTTTCCAGTTGTGCTCCGGAAACGAAACCTACCCCGCCCTTTTGAGTCTAAGTCTGAATCGTTTCCATGGAAACCAAGAAAAATAAAAATGACAAAAATCTGCAAATAGCAAAGGTTAAGGTTCTGTTTGATGTATCTACCAAGTTTTGTTGAAAAATATTGAACGGTTCTTGAGTTATGCTCCGGAAACGAAGACCACCCTCCCTTTTGGGATTAAGTCTGAATCGTTTCCATGAAAATCGGGAAAAATAAATATGCCAAATTCTGCCAGATGGCAAAAGGCACCACTTTAGGATCTGTTTGATATATCTACCAAGTTTTGTTGAAAAATATTGAACGGTTCTTGAGTTATACTCCGGAAACGAAGACCACCCTCCCTTTGGGGATTAAGTCCGAATCGTTTCCATGAAAATCAGGAAAAATAAATATGCCAAATTCTGCCAGATGGCAAAAGGCACCACTTTAGGATCTGTTTGATATATCTACCAAGTTTTGTTGAAAAATATTGAACGGTTCTTGAGTTATACTCCGGAAACGAAGACCACCCTCCCTTTGGGGATTAAGTCCGAATCGTTTCCATGAAAATCAGGAAAAATAAATATGCCAAATTCTGCCAGATGGCAAAAGGCACCACTTTAGGATCTGTTTGATATATCTACCAAGTTTTGTTGAAAAATATTGAACGGTTCTTGAGTTATGCTCCGGAAACGAAGCCCACCCCTCACTTTTGGGACTAAGTCCGAATCGTTTCCATGAAAACCGGGAAAAATAAAAATGCCAAAAATCTGCAGATAGCAAAAGGCACTACTCAAGGTTCTGTTTGATATATCTACCAAGTCTTGTTGAAAAATATTGAACGGTTCTTGAGTTATGTTCCGGAAACGAAGCCCACCCCTCACTTTTGGGACTAAGTCCGAATCGTTTCCATGAAAACCGGGAAAAATAAAAATGCCAAAAATCTGCAAATAGCAAAAGGCACTACTCAAGGTTCTGTTTGATATATCTACCAAGTCTTGTTGAAAAATATTGAACGGTTCTTGAGTTATGCTCCGGAAACGAAGCCCACCCTTCTTTAAGACTAAGTCCAAAATGTTTCCATGGAAACCGAGAAAAATAAAAACAACAATAATCTGTAAATAGCAAAAGGCATCCACCATTTTTTGTTGAAAAATATTGAACGGTCTTTGAGTTATGCTCCGGAAACAAAATGATTACGGACGGACAGACGGACGAGGCGACGACTATATCCCACCGCATTACACGCCGGTGGGATAAAAAGCATTTGAAGCAAGAACACAACCTCAGAGTATCAAAGTACACACTCTGGCGACTCTTACACTCTTTCGGGTATTGTTATAAGAAAATTTCGGGGGAGAATAGGTCAGTACTCTGTGAACGCCCTGATATCGTTCGCTTGAGAAATAATTTTCTCAGGGTGATAAAGAAGAAGCGCGAGGAAGGGTTCGAGCCAGTGGACTTGGACGAGACCTGGGTCAATGCCTCGCACACTGCCAGCAGTCAGTGGGTACCCGATGGGGGTGATAAGGGGTCACGTAGAAAGCTGCCTCTAGGGAAAGGAGAGAGACTAATCATTCTCCATGCTGGTTGCTCCAGCAAAGGCTTTTTCCCAGGCTGCAACTTGGTATTCAGGGCAAAGTCCACAGATAACAGAGACTACCATTCCGAGATGAATGGTGCGGTTTTCCTCGATTGGGTTAAAAACAAGTTGGTACCAGCTCTACCAGAGAGTCTTTTATCGTAATGGACAATGCCCCATACCACAGCGTGCAGGACCCGACAGTAAAGCCCGACATCGAACAGTCGAAAAGGTGATATGATATCATGGCTCGACAAATTTCAGATCGCACGGCCTTCAAAGGCAACGAAGCCTCAGCTATATAAAATCATAAAAACCCACAAAGGTGAACCTTTCTACAAAGTTGACAGTTACATAAAAAGTAAGGGTCACAATATTCTGCGACTTCCAGCCTATCACTGTGACCTTAACCCCATTGAAATGATATGGGGTATTGTCAAAGGAGATGTTGCCAGAACAAACACAACTTTTAGATTACGTGACGTAGAGGTTTTTGTTAAGGAATCCCTTAACAAAATCACGACTGAAACTTGGCAAAACTGTATCAACCAAGGTAGCTAACATCATTGAACAAGGTTACTGGTCTCGGGATGGCTTACAACAGGCAACTGTGGCACCACTTGTCATCCCTTTCAGTCGTGACTATGACACTACGACAGACGAGGAACCGACAGGTCTCCCGGAATAGATTTTGAGATGTCCCCCGCCATGACTGGCTGTTCCGTTTCTGCGGTTTCACTCCACCGCGACAGATAACAACTTTTGCGTTTTCAATGATGATAGTTTCTTAAAGAACTTTTTTGGTGGAGTCCGGAAAATTTTCAAATATCAGAAAGCTGTTGAGTATTAATAAATGATAAACATGTGTACTATTTATATTTATGTGGCAATTTTGTACAATGATAACATTTGCAATTTATTGGTCCGTTTCTGACTCAAACGGACTGTAAATGGGAGAACATATACTAGCCACATAAATAAACTGTGCACACTGAAAATTCCTTCAGAATTGGAATACAACACAGAAAAGACGAAATGATGTAGACACTTTATAAGCTGAAGTATCGGACCACAAGAAAATGTCAAAAGAGCAAGAACGATGACGTCAGAAGTTCAAAATCGAGTACGGCGTCACACGACAAAGTCACAAAGTCAATAACGGGTATGACCACCATGTGCGTGAACACAGCAGTGCATCGACGACACATAGAGGCTACTGAATGAGCACTGAAGGCCTGGGGAGTGGTCTTGGACGTGGTCACTGCCGTCTTGAACCTGTGTCTGAGATGAGTCACCCGAATCCATCTGTCCTGTCTTGGCGTTGTTACGTCGGGGACGCCCATACCGTGGGTGGTCGGCGACGTCATTAGTGTTTCCATAACGCCTGACCAATGCAGATATCGTGTTACGATGGCATTGGAAATGTGCTGCCACCTGTTGTTGGCTCATTCCTGCTTGAACCATTCCATTGGCTTCATGATGTTGAGCAGATGTTAATCTTGGCATGATGTGCATGTGACTTCTCATGTGAATTTGTGAACGTTTGAATGACCAAAGATCAAGCTTTCGACAGTGACAGCAATTTCTGAGTTTCACATGTTGTGTGCAGCTGCACGGGCTGCACGTGCAGTAACACATTGCAAGTCCATAGGCCACTATCAATGACGTCATGTCGCCTGACACATGCATGAGCGTTTGATTGTCTCCAATACTTGCTATGTTCACACCTGTATTTATGTATAAAGACACTGTGTGCCTATATCTACATTTTCTGTGTGCACAGTTTCTTTATGTGGCCAGTATATTTTCAGTAGACTTCAACTGGGAAGAGATATTCTTAAAACCAATAAAGACAACACCTGACACAAAGCTTAGGTGGTTTAAATTAAAGATACTGCATAGATTGCTGTCAGCCAATTCCTATTTGGCCAAGATTAATATGGCATCTAGTAACAAGTGCTCTGTTTGTGGGGATTGTGCTGAAACTCTTGTTCATTTATTTTGGGAATGCAGTTATGTCCAAACTTTCTGGAGGTCACTCTCAGACTTGTTCCTTGAAAAATGGTCTCATGTGCGTAACTTAACCTTTACTTCAGAGCTTGATGAGGTGCTTGATCTCATTTATTACTAGCAAAGTTCCATGTTTATAAATGTGAACTTGCTTCTTCCACTCCAAATATTACTTATTTAAGAGACTGTTGAGTGATAGATACAAGATTGAGAAAACAAGATATTTCTCTAAAAGTGAAAACATTAAATTCTATCAAAAATGGATGTTGTATCATGACCAGTAGTACACTCCAAGCCATCGGTATAGCACCATATTAAACTTCTCAGCCAAATCTATATCACATTATATAACATCAAAGTGTCATTTCATCCATTATGTGCTAGTCATTTTTTCCTTATATACTATATACTTTATGTTATTTGCTACCTATTCTGTCAGTATGAATGTGTGAGTGAATGCAATGTGCTTGTCTGATGTCTTTAAAAAACCATTAAAAAAAGACCAGAAGCCTGTTGCTTCAATCTCTTTCCCCTTTAATGATGGGTTTCTGCTTCCCTGGGCTGGAGCCTCAATTTGTAACAGGGGTTTCTGAACTAAAAAGATAATTAAAAAAAAAAAAGAGGTTCCAATATCATTTGCAGCGGCCTGCAAATTTCTGATGATACGAGAATTACTACATAGAGGGGTCACATGATCAACCGGAGGATGTGCTGCATGCTTCTCAGGAGCTGTAAGGCTGTCCAGATATGGGGGCAGCAGGGGTGCTTTGGGGCAAGCATTTCAGAGAGGCCAAACACTTCAGTTACAGTTCGTTTTAGGGCTGGGACGGGTAGGAAAAATTGGAATTGAGTACCCGCATGTACTTACCCGAATCGGAATCGCGTACCCGGAAATGTAAGAAATGCTTCTGTCAACTTTCTGAATATCATAGAAAACTTATAAGGGTGGCAATAAGACATTAAAATGATCTCCAACTATATAAATTACGTCTGTTTAACCAATATAAAGAGTAACACCATTACTTACATTGATTTGTTTGAGTGGCATTTTAGAAGTTGCTGGTACAGAGATGACACAACTTTATGGATGATCAACTTCTTTATTTTAACAATAGCGACGTATCGGTATAAGTTCATATACCGTTTTCAAGCATATGGGGGAATGATGGGGTACACCAGTTTATATACAAGATAAGATAATGAGATAACAATAACAAGGGTTGGGAAACAAAGCATCAAAGAAAGTTACATGATGAGCTACAATGACATGATGATGAGCTGAAGATAACAAAATGAGATGAGTGGGATTACCATGAGAATTAGCGAATGTAAGTTAATTAGGCAGAAGCCAAGGTGGTGGTGGGGGTATTTATTATTGAGAAGCCGGTGGTGAGG
This sequence comes from Haliotis rubra, assembly GCF_003918875.1. NCBI lineage: Eukaryota > Metazoa > Mollusca > Gastropoda > Lepetellida > Haliotidae > Haliotis > Haliotis rubra. The sequence continues at coordinate 1,987,414 of NW_025766969.1, forward strand.
AATGTGAGTATGAAGGTTGATGAGAAGCCAGAGTGGGTTGAGTGGTTAATTATTTGTGGATTAGGTGGTTGTAAGCTGAGGGGATATAATAGCCTTGATCTCTGTTAATAGAGGGATTAAAACGTGTCATCTCATTACTTACATTGCTCGTTAAAATAAACTTTTCGTTCCTACTGTTACTGTAACTTGACTACTCACTGCACATGCGCAGATAAATTACAAGTTCAAGTTCAATTTATTTCGGTAATAGGGGCCCATTGGCCCAGAGTACAAACAATATATAGCTTTTTGTTTTGGTGGCTCTTACATAAGAGCGTGAATGGCATAATTATCCAAGCAGATACATTGTACAATTGAACAATAATAATTATAGGTTGACAATATAATAATGCAAAAGTTGATAGGGTTTAACTCCCTTGCAGTTTGGTACAATTTCTGTAAAAGAGCATATCAAGTCATAGCAAATTGTATATGTATATAGTGATGAATGAGCACAATAATTTGTAATGGTTATAAGTCAAACAATTAAACCATAGTTGTAGGTAGACAAGATGTTACGCGGAATATGATTGAGTTGTCTCGCTTGCATCAGGTATTGAGGAACTTCTGTCTCACAGCTGAGACCTTGAATATGTATTCTGCTAATAGTGACTGATTCTCGCACTTCATGATGTGGATAAATTTCTTTTCGTTGGAGAGATAATGGAGAATATTCAACAGTTGGGATCGAAGATCATGATATTGAGAGCAAGTAATGAGAAAATGAATTTCGTCCTCAAGTACACAACTTTTGGACATAGACAAACAGTATTTACACACTCTCTCATCTCTAATAATTCCTAACCATCTCCCTGTTTCAATAGCAATATCATGATTTGTACATCTAAATCTGGTTAGAGCCATTCTATATCTGTCTATTTGCACCACATTAAAATATGACTCCATTTCAAGTGGAGATTTATACTGGCAATAAAGAGACAACTTGTTACTTTCCTTAATGTTTACTGACCAATTTTGTCTCCAACAGTCAATAACTCTCTGCTTGAAAATGGTTAAAAAAAAAGTGACTTGCCTCCTACTCCTTGGTTTTCCCACACCATACCAAAACCATAAGAAAAGAGCAAACATCTAATAGAAGGGGCCCATGATCTTCTCCCTGCACTGTCCAGACCACAAATAATAACATGAATAACATGCTTTTGAATATCTATTACTGGGCATAGCTTGTAGTTTAAACCAAAAGATAAATTACAGTCGTTAATAATAACCTCCATTAATCCGACAATACCATTGATGTAAATGTGTTACGTTATAATGAAAAAGACAAGTTATTATCTGCCCTTGTCATTAAAGAGTTCTCTTCCTTTCCGGGTACTCGATTCCGAGAAATAGGACTCGATTCAAGCTGTACCCGACCTGAATTCGAGTACCCGAGTACCCGTCCCAGCCCTAGTTCGTTGCCACTGTGTCGAACCTAAGAGAAAGAGTACAAAGATAGGATAAGTATTATAAATCTACAGTTTATAGAGTTAAATTTTCAATTTGACCTGTCACGATGAGGTTTTGCGTGATCCCGCTATTTCCACCACGCAAAAAGTTTGTTGACATGTGATCATCCAACTTCAACAAATATGAATTTTAGCGAAACCAAATATGTATACGTATACATTTTCTGTCAACTGAACTTCATTTCGAGGCGTGAGTAGACGCAATATGATTGTGATTTCACTGCAGTAATATATGCATGCATTTTTGACATTTTGAGTAAAATTAATAAACTATATTGCAGTCCAGAATAGATTGCATGCAACGAACATGTTTTATTATGAGATAGTGTAATTACAGGATTAACTTGCGTAATTCAATATGGATTTGATGACACTCTATTCCCGATGACTGATCATGCAGAAAAGAAGAGCGAAAGTTTCGGGGTCAGCTTATTTATGGAACACACCATTTTGATACTGATTTTAAGGGTCTAGTTTGGGGATCGGCTTATATGTGGTAATACACAGTAATAGTGACAGTAATTCACCTTGCATTCTTATGCCAAAGCCTGATGTTTTAGTTACAGATGCTGTCATAACATTAAATGGATGAACACTCTTTGTGAAACTGACTCTTATTCAAGAATCAATCATAGCATCTAGCAAAGTAGGTGGCGTGGTGGGCGAGCTGTCGAAGGTGTCAGGCTTGGGATCCAGCGAGCTTGAGGTGCTGGAATCGAGCCCATCTGTGACTGGGTGTAAAAACCTTGGAGTCAACTTTGTGTGCAGACTCTTTCAGTGTTGCCACAACCTATAGTGTACAGTACACAACCCTATACACTTAAAAGAGCCCACGAATCCATTAGTATATGACCAGATGATCGCCACATGAATATGTTCAAACACCTGGTTGCGGTCACGGCTACGTGCAGTAAACTTGGACAAAGTACTGTGACTATGTGTCCCTGTCCACCCAGCTGTGAATGGTAGGGCTGTGCAGTATAACTGATTTACCGAAATTTACCGGTTCAGACATGAAAACGATACGTATTGCGATATGCTGATCGAAAACCGGTATTTTGACATGACAAAACTTTGTAACACTCTGAAATCTTCAGATATTTCCATTTTTCACACCGGAAGTCATGCGTTTGTTGTAAAATGGCTATCCCCAACAGCGAGCAATTTATTGTGGTGCCAAATACTAGGGCAAAGGCTTCAGTATGACAGCATTTGGGGTTGAAAAAGTTCACGGTAAATGGAACTATTGATAAGAGGAACGTGGTATGTAAAATATGCAATGGTAAAGTGAAATTCTCAGGCGGGATGATTAATATTTTTATTAAAGTTTATTCAAGCATAGTGATTTTGTTGTGTTTTTGCTTAAAAAATCAAGCATTGACTCGACTATAAGTAGTTTTTTTTTATATAAAACTTCTTGCAATATATTGCAATATGAAAATTCTCTGCAATACCCACGCCTAGTGAATGGGTACCTGTAAGGATGGGAAAGCCACATTAACTAGGTGCACCGAGTGGCTGCAAGACTTGTATACTCCCCAGGGAGTTGAGATTGATAATACAAAGTGCCGTTGAGATTGATATCCAGTGATCAAGGGAAAAAACAAAGCGCCTGTGGGTAGCCTAGCTGGAACTTGGTGCTGTATAAATAGATTATAATAATAATAAATAAGTACATCAGTAAGTTTGACCTATTTAGTGGGTATTCGCAGATTCCACTGACTGAGCTTGCCAAGTCGGCCTTTGCTTTTGTTACACCAGATGGATTTTAGCAAAGCAAAGTTATGCCATTTTGGCTCAAGAATGCTCAAGGTACCTTCCAGCATCTCATCAATGAGCTTACAGCCAATCTTGATTTTTGTCAAAACCTACATAAATGATATCATGACTCATTCCTTGGAGTGGGAGGAATACCTGAAGGTCAGTGCCTTCTTCGAGATACCTACTAAAGGCAGATTGACTGAAATCTTGAAGCTCAATCACAAGCTACAATATTTACAGGTCATGTTATATTGTAAAGGTTCAAGCAAAGTTGGAAGATATTTCAAAATTTCATGTTCCAAAAATCAAAACAGAACTATTTCTTGGTATGGCTTGTTACTACATTACTTTTTGTCATAGTTTCTCACATGTAACCTCTTGGCAAAGGGAGAAATTTGTTTTGGACAGCCATTCCCAGGGTGTTTTGAGCAGAAGACAGAGGCTGGTTATTCCACCAGAGATAAAGAAACTCTTGCAATTTGAAGTGTATTTGGCTTCTACTTCGGATCCTGTTGAATTGTACACTGATCCAATCCACTGACTTATCAAATAAAGAACAACAAGAAGTTAAAGTCATCAATATCCCCTGCAATGGCAAAATACTCTTCATGATTATGTCTTCGAGTTATGATTATGTCAAATTTTTAGTGTGTGTATATAGAAAAGTGGAAGGAGAGTATCGAAAGGTTTTTAAAGTTCTGCTCCAGAAAGGAGCACCATCACCAATTTCAGTCTAAGTCAAACTTGTTGCCATGGAAATGCCAAAAATATTTTATTCAGAATTCCAAAACTACCAAAAGGCACCAGTACACCACCAGATCTATGTATGTGCCAAGTTTGGTGAAGAAATATTGAACGGTTTTAGAGTTCTGCTCCGGAAAAGAGCACTACCACTAATTTCTGTTTTAGTCAAACTTGTTGCCATGGAAACGCCAAAAATGTTTTAGTCAGAATTCCAAAACTACCAAAAAGGCACCAGTACACCACCAGATATATCTATGTGCCCGGTTTGGTGAAGAAAAATTGAACGGTTTTAGAGTTCTGCTCCGGAAAAGACAAATGTGCACGCACGGGCGGAGTTCGTTTTAATACCCCCCGCAAAACGCGTTGCGGGGGATAAAAAAGTGCCTAATGCTTAGGAGCTTCCTTTTGCAGGAATTTGATTTAGACATTAAGCACATTAAAAGTGAAAAACAACTTTATTGCTGATGCCTCATCACAAACTGGTTGGGTGTGATAAGTTTTGATTGCAGTCATGATTCACATTTTGCAAATATTTCACATATTTATCATGCATGAAGTTGATTGTATTCAACAAGTTTGACTCATTATTGGTAAAAAATTTACTGCTACATAACAGTTGTTGCTGAAGAATCTATTTGATTATTTTTGATTTTTGTATGAAGAAATAAGCATGAAAATAAATGTTGTCTTTTCAGAATCTATCAACATCTCCTGATCAGGAGCCAAAGAACTTTGCAATTCATGTGAGAGAGTGTCTACAACAGATACGAGACCATCCTCATCCACTCTTGACTATGTTCAAAAATGGAAAACCACGATGTTACAAGAAAGATGTGTCAGGCATCTGGACTTTCATATGCTGAAATCTATTGGCAGAATTACAAACTGCCTGTTGAACATACTGACTGATTCAGGAGATAGTATTTTGTGAATTATCGCATGTTTTATGACTAAGTGAATTCAAGCAAATTAATTACCTAATCATTAGAACTGAGAGGGAATACTTTTATACATATAGCGAAGTAGAAAATCCTTTTTCAAAATGTTTCCGTGGATATGTGTACCACATTCTTAATATGAGTAGACCATTGATTGGGTTGTTGACATCAATGAGAAAATGAAGAGATGATATTAGTATTTTCTATACCATTTCTCAGGCAATACACAGATGAAAAATAAAAACATCAATCATTTTATAGACTGGTGCTTTCAGCATTTCTTTGTGTGACATCATGACACCACATAATAATGGCATCCCTAACAGAGCCAACGAAACAAGGAAGATAATCACAATGGTTCATAATATGGAAGTTAGCCTGAAATGTGATTATTTTTTTCCAAATTCCCCTAAATTAACATTATGATTTGTTTTTTTGTTTAATTAGCAGCAGTTAGCAATATTCCAGTAGCAGTCTATAAATAAACGTATCTGGACCAGACAATCCTGTGATCCTAATGTTTTTATTTCTCCAAAAATGTAAACTTACAAGAAAAAAACATTTTAGATTTTTTTTTTTATCCATATACACTTCATAAATTGCCAAAAGTAAAATACTTTGAGTATTTAGAAGGAATATTACTTTGACTGGTGTTTTTTTTTTTATATTTTTTTCTTCCCCTCCTGCCTTTAGGTTTTCTGAGGACAACAATCCATAAAACAAGAAACATAATTGGTCTGGCCTTATTATGCGATATTCTGCCTGATGATAACAGGCAAAGTCACAGGGTCATTACAGAATCAACTCTTGTTGAAACAGCTTATGTCATTTTGTACAGGTTTGTCCTTCATCAACATAATATGTACATAAGGACATTAGATAAGCAAAACCCCTATTTTCTCTGACTGAGCTACTTTAATGAACTTCTGCATAAAATGTGTCAGTGATTTCCATACCATATGAATTTTGTAGCGAAAAGAAAGGGTGGAGGAGAAACATAGCCAAGTTTACCATGACACAATCTGGTTTAATTGAAGACTGTACAGATTTGGAAAATGATGTCATTTCATGCAAAAACATTACAAATTTGACTCAACTGTCAGTACTGTGCACAACTTATTCACGGAATAGTGTCTCACAAGTCCAAATACTGACTTGCCATCAGTATCTTGTGTAAGCTCACTGCACACGAACAACTGATTCAAGAAGCCTCCTTATTCCTTGGATTTTATTCTGAGGAATCCTGTTCCATTCCTCATGCTAAGCAGCAGTCAATTCATTAAAAATATGGACAGATGGTTCTATCTGTCAAACACGATGGCCTAAAATGTCCCACAGATGCTCAATGAGATTGAGATTTGGACTTATCTCTGCCATGAGATGCTCTCAAGAGCATTCTGTTGTAAGAACTGGGTAACAGCACCTGCTGTCTGAGGCCTGGCATTGTCATCCACAAATATGGGTGTTGTGGCTTGAGGATAGTTATCAAAATGTGGGACAACGTCCTTCTCAAGGATCTCCTGTTGATACCAAGGCCCATACGGGTTACCACAAATAGGGTCCATCATTCAACCCAATGAAATGCATCCGCATACCATGATTGATCATCACTCAAAACAATCGTCTCCTGGATATTGTGGAGAACCATAGCTGTGTTCCTTTGACTCCAAACACGTGTACGACTATCCACCATATGCAATAAGAAATGACTCATCAGAAAAGCGAACCCTCTGACTGTTCCAGCGAACACATTTGATTTACACTAGGCAAGTCATGCTGCATTGTGAGCTGGCTACAGTTTTGTGGGTCTGCTGGTCCTGTATCCTGCTGCTTTCAGCCAATTCCTGAAGGTTCCCCAGCAGGCACATGAACGTTTAATAGACGTTTAAATGATGTCTACATTCAACATTGAAATGACATCTTATTGTAGTTTAAAGTGGAAGTCTAGAAGACGTTGAAGCATAAACGTTGTTTATGGTCTAAAGGTAGACCTCATCTAAACGTTTAAAATATGTTTAAAAGATGTGTAATATCATATGGGTTTGATGATGCTGCATGCCTATCGTTTGCATAATATGCTGCAGTCTAGATGTGTTAGATATATGAGATAGAGAGAACTGGGACCAGTGTGCGAAGTAGTTTCCAAATTTTACTAGCCAGTCAGGCTAGCTATGCCTGAAAGTTTCTAGCCCACAAAATATTTCACTAACCCGAAATTCAAATGTAGAAACTAAGCAAAATATTAGACAAAGGTAAAATACCATCATTCATCAGGCCATGATCTTGCATGATTTAAAAGTGTATTATAAGTTAACAAAGTCGGAGAGAGTGATATATAGTGATAAAAAATGACCCCATGAAACTTCAATAGCCAGTCGGGCCAGTGACTGTGGAGATTTTCTGGCCCAACTGGATTTTTACTAGCCTCGGGCTAGCAGGCCAGCCGCTATTTCGCACACTGATTGGAACTCAGATTTATTTAATGACAACAATAATAAGTTAAATGGTAATAAAGTAAGAACCTACAGACTGTTTAAAAAGGAAATATCTACTTCAGCATATGTGAAAATGCCAATTTCAAGACAACAAAGAACATTAGAAGCATCACTGAGGTGCGGTTAAACCTGCCTCTCAACATTGAAAGAGGTAGATACACCAAGCCTATTAAAGCTCTTAAATTAGAGAAACATACTTCTTACTTCATGCAACAAAATTACAGACTCTTTTACAAAGCTGTACAATCTGGGGAAATTAATTTGGCTTATGAGCACAGAAGAAATACAATATGGGCTGGCACTGAGCGTACAACAGATGTGATTGTAAAAGTGTGTAAAGTATTATGTACATTGGGATGTGTCGGTGTGTTTGAGTAAGTCGCTGTGTCTGTTTGAGTGAGTCGGTGTGTCTGTCAGTGTAAGTTGATGTGTCGGTTTGAATGAGTCAGTGTGTCTGTTCGAATGAGTCGGTGTGTCTCTCCAAGTAAGGTGGGGTGTCTGTTCTAGCGAGTCGACGTGTCTGTCCGAGTGAACCAGTGTCTGTTTGAGTGAGTCGGTGTGTCTGTCCGAGTGAGTCGGTGTGTCTGTTCGAATGAGTAAGTGTGTCTGTCCGATTGAGTTGATGTGTCAGTATCAATGATTTAGTGTGTTTGTCCGAGTGAGTTGGTGTGCCAGTTTCAATGAGTTAGTGTCTTTGTCCGAGTGAGTTGGTGTGTCTCTCCAAGTAAGTTGGTGTGCCTGTCCGAGTAAGTTGGGGTGTCTGTCCGAGGTAGTTGGTGTGTCTGTTTGAATGAATCAGTGTGTTGTTCTAACGAGTGGACGTGTCTGTCCGAGTGAGTCAGTCTGTTTGAGTGAGTCGGTGTGTCTGTCCCAGTGAGTCGGTGTGTCTGTCCGAGTGAGTTGGTGTGTCTGTCCGAGTGAGTTAGTGTGTCTGTTCGAATTAGTCGGTGTGTCTGTCCGAGTGTGTCGGTGTGTCTGTCCGAGTGTGTCGGTGTGTCTGTCCGAGTGAGTCGGTGTGCCTGTTTGAATGAGTCAGAGTGTGTCTGTCAGATTAAGTTGATGTTTCAGTTTGACTGAGTCGATGTGTTTTTATCCAAGTGAGTTGGTGTATCTGTCCAAGTGAGTCGGTGTCCTTGTTCGAGTGATTCGTTGGGTCTGTCAAAGTAAGTTGATGTGTCAGTTTGACTGAGTGGGTGTGTTTGTCCAAGTGAGTTGGTGTGTCTGTCCAAGTGAGTCGGTGTGCCTGTTTGACTGAGTCGGTGTGGTTGTTCGAATGAGTCGGTGTATTTGTCAGTGTAAGTTGATGTGTCGGTTCAAATGAGTCGGTGTGTCTGTCCGAGTGTGTCGGTGTGTCTGTCCGAATGAGTCGGTGTGTTTGTCCCAGTGAGTCAGTGTGTCTGTCTGAATGAGTCGGTGTGTTTGTTCGAGTGAGTCTGTGTGTCTGTAAGACGAAGTGGATGTGTCTGTTTTAATGAGTCGGTGTGTCTGTCCGAGTGAGTTGGTGTGGCTGTCTGAGTGAGTCGGTGTGTCTGTTTGAATGAGTCGGTGTGTCTGTCCGAGTGAGTTGGTGTGTTTGTTCGAGTGAGTCGGTGTGTGTCCCAGTGAGTCAGTGTCTGTTCGAGTTAGTCCTTGTGTCTGTCGGAGTTAATCAGTGTGTCTGTCCGAATGAGTCGGTGTGTTTGTCCCAGTGAGTCAGTGTGTCTGTCTGAATGAGTCGGTGTGTTTGTTCGAGTGAGTCTGTGTGTCTAAGTGTGTGTCTGTTTTAATGAGTCGGTGTGTCTGTCCGATGTGTCTGTGTGGCTGTCTGAGTGAGTCGGTGTGTCTGTTTGAATGAGTCGGTGTGTTTGTCCGAGTGAGTTGGTGTGTGTCTGTTCGAGTGAGTCGGTGTGTGTCTGTTTGAATGTGTCTGTTCGAGTTAGTCCTTGTGTCTGTCGGAGTTAATCAGTGTGTCTGTCCGAATGAGTCGGTGTGTTTGTTCGAGTGAGTTGGTATGTCAGTGCCAGTGAGTTGGTGTGTCTGTCAGGGTTAATTGGTGTGTCTGTCTTAGTGAGTCGGTGTGTTTGTTCGAATGAGTCTTTGTGTCTGTAAGAGTAAGTCGATGTGTCTGTTTTAATGAGTCAGTGTGTTTGTCCGAGTGAGTTGGTGTGTCTGTCCGAGTGAGTCGGTGTGCCTGTTTGAATGAGTCAGAGTGTGTCTGTCAGATTAAGTTGATGTTTCAGTTTGACTGAGTCGATGTGTTTTTATCCAAGTGAGTTGGTGTATCTGTCCAAGTGAGTCGGTGTCCTTGTTCGAGTGATTCGTTGGGTCTGTCAAAGTAAGTTGATGTGTCAGTTTGACTGAGTGGGTGTGTTTGTCCAAGTGAGTTGGTGTGTCTGTCCAAGTGAGTCGGTGTGCCTGTTTGACTGAGTCGGTGTGGTTGTTCGAATGAGTCGGTGTATTTGTCAGTGTAAGTTGATGTGTCGGAGTCTGTTCAAATGAGTCGGTGTGTCTGTCCGAGTGTGTCGGTGTGTCTGTCCGAATGAGTCGGTGTGTTTGTCCCAGTGAGTCAGTGTGTCTGTCTGAATGAGTCGGTGTGTTTGTTCGAGTGAGTCTGTGTGTCTGTAAGACGAAGTGGATGTGTCTGTTTTAATGAGTCGGTGTGTCTGTCCGAGTGAGTTGGTGTGGCTGTCTGAGTGAGTCGGTGTGTCTGTTTGAATGAGTCGGTGTGTCTGTCAGAGTAAGTTGATGTGTCGGTTTGAATGAGTCAGTGTGTCTGTTCGAATGAGTCGGTGTGTCTCTCCAAGTAAGGTGGGGTGTCTGTTCTAGCGAGTCGACGTGTCTGTCCGAGTGAACCAGTGTCTGTTTGAGTGAGTCGGTGTGTCTGTTCGAATGAGTAAGTGTGTCTGTCCGATTGAGTTGATGTGTCAGTATCAATGATTTAGTGTGTTTGTCCGAGTGAGTTGGTGTGCCAGTTTCAATGAGTTAGTGTCTTTGTCCGAGTGAGTTGGTGTGTCTCTCCAAGTAAGTTGGTGTGCCTGTCCGAGTAAGTTGGGGTGTCTGTCCGAGGTAGTTGGTGTGTCTGTTTGAATGAATCAGTGTGTTGTTCTAACGAGTGGACGTGTCTGTCCGAGTGAGTCAGTCTGTTTGAGTGAGTGGGTGTGTCTGTCCCAGTGAGTCGGTGTGTCTGTCCGAGTGAGTCGGTGTGTCTGTTCAAATGAGTCGGTGTGTCTGCTCGAGTGAGTCCGTGTGTCTGTCCGAGTGAGTCCGTGTGTCTATCCGAGTGAGTTGGGGTGTCTGTCAGAGGTAGTCGGTGTGTCTATTCGAATGAGTCAGTGTGTTGTTCTAGCGAGTTGGTATGTCTGTACAAGTGATTCGGTATGTTTGTTCGAGTGAGTCAGTGTGTCTGTCAGAGTAAGTGGATGTGTCTGTTCTAATGAGTCGGTGTGTTTGTTCGGGGGCGTCGGTGTGGTTGTTCGAATGAGTCAGTGTATTTGTCAGAGTAAGTTGATGTGTCGGTTCAAATGAGTTGGTGTGTCTTTTCGAGTGAGTCGATGTTTCAGTCAAATTAAGTTGATGTCTCTGTCCGAATGAGTCGGTGTGCCTGTTTGAGTGAGTCGGTGTGTCTGTCCGAGTGAGTCGGTGTGTCTGTTCGAATGAGTAAGTGTGTCTGTCCGATTGAGTTGATGTGTCAGTATCAATGATTTAGTGTGTTTGTCCGAGTGAGTTGGTGTGCCAGTTTCAATGAGTTAGTGTCTTTGTCCGAGTGAGTTGGTGTGTCTCTCCAAGTAAGTTGGTGTGCCTGTCCGAGTGAGTTGGGGTGTCTGTCCGAGGTAGTTGGTGTGTCTGTTTGAATGAATCAGTGTGTTGTTCTAACGAGTGGACGTGTCTGTCCGAGTGAGTCAGTCTGTTTGAGTGAGTGGGTGTGTCTGTCCCAGTGAGTCGGTGTGTCTGTCCGATTGAGTTGATGTGTCAGTTTCAATGATTTAGTGTGTTTGTCCGAGTGAGTTGGTGTGTCAGTTCCAATGAGTTAGTGTCTTTGTCCGAGTGAGTTGGTGTGTCTCTCCAAGTAAGTTGGTGTGTCTGTCCGAGTGAGTTGGGGTGTCTGTCCGAGGTAGTTGGTGTGTCTGTTTGAATTAATCAGTGTGTTGTTCTAGCGAGTGGACGTGTCTGTCCGAGTGAGTCAGTGTCTGTTTGAGTGAGTTGGTGTGTCTGTCCGAGTGAGTCCGTGTGTCTGTTCTAATGAGTCAGTGTGTTAGTCCGAATGAGTCGGTGTGTCTCTCCAAGTAAGTTGGGGTGTCTGTTCTAGCGAGTCGACGTGTCTGTCCGAGTGAGCCAGTGTCTGTTTGACTGAGTGGGTGTGTTTGTCCAAGTGAGTTGGTGTGTCTGTCCGAGTGAGTCGGTGTGCCTGTTTGAATGAGTCGGTGTGGTTGTTCGAATGAGTCGGTGTATTTGTCAGTGTAAGTTGATGTGTCGGTTCAAATGAGTCGGTGTGTCTGTCCGAGTGTGTCGGTGTGTCTGTCCGAGTGAGTCCGTGTGTCTATCCGAGTGAATTGGGGTGTCTGTCAGAGGTAGTCGGTGTGTCTATTCGAATGAGTCAGTGTGTTGTTCTAGCGAGTTGGTATGTCTGTACAAGTGATTCGGTATGTTTGTTCGAGTGAATCAGTGTGTCTGTCAGAGTAAGTGGATGTGTCTGTTCTAATGAGTCGGTGTGTCTGTTCGAGGGCGTCGGTGTGGTTGTTCGAATGAGTCAGTGTATTTGTCAGAGTAAGTTGATGTGTCGGTTCAAATGAGTTGGTGTGTCTTTTCGAGTGAGTCGATGTTTCAGTCAAATTAAGTTGATGTCTCTGTCCGAATGAGTCGGTGTGCCTGTTTGAATGAGTCAGTGTGTCTGTCAGAGTAAGTTGATGTGTCAGTTTGACTGAGTCGATGTGTTTGTCCAAGTGAGTTGGTGTATCTGTCCAAGTGAGTCGGTGTCCTTGTTCAAGTGATTCGTTGTGTCTGTCAAAGTAAGTTGAGTGGGTGTGTTTGTCCAAGTGAGTTGGTGTGTCTGTCCGAGTGAGTCGGTGTGCCTGTTTGAATGAGTCAGAGTGTGTCTGTCAGATTAAGTTGATGTTTCAGTTTGACTGAGTCGATGTGTTTGTCCAAGTGAGTTGGTGTATCTGTCCAAGTGAGTCGGTGTCCTTGTTCGAGTGATTCGTTGGGTCTGTCAAAGTAAGTTGATGTGTCAGTTTGACTGAGTGGGTGTGTTTGTCCAAGTGAGTTGGTGTGTCTGTCCAAGTGAGTTGGTGTGTTTGTTCGAGTGAGTCGGTGTGTGTCCCAGGGAGTCAGTGTCTGTTCAAGTTAGTCCTTGTGTCTGTCGGAGTTAATCAGTGTGTCTGTCCGAATGAGTCGGTGTGTTTGTTCGAGTGAGTTGGTATGTCAGTGCCAGTGAGTTGGTGTGTCTGTCAGGGTTAATTGGTGTGTCTGTCTTAGTGAGTCGGTGTGTTTGTTCGAGTGAGTCTTTGTGTCTGTAAGAGTAAGTGGATGTGTCTGTTTTAATGAGTCAGTGTGTTTGTCCGAGTGAGTTGGTGTGTCTGTCCGAGTGAGTTAGTGTGTCTGTTCGAATTAGTCGGTGTGTCTGTCCGAGTGTGTCGGTGTGTCTGTCCGAGTGTGTCGGTGTGTCTGTCCGAGTGAGTCGGTGTGCCTGTTTGAATGAGTCAGAGTGTGTCTGTCAGATTAAGTTGATGTTTCAGTTTGACTGAGTCGATGTGTTTTTATCCAAGTGAGTTGGTGTATCTGTCCAAGTGAGTCGGTGTCCTTGTTCAGTTTGACTGAGTCTGTCAAAAGTAAGTTGATGTGTCAGTCCAAGACTGAGTGGGTGTGCCTGTCCAAGTGTGTTGGTGTGTCCTTGTCCGAGTGAGTCGGTGTGCCTGTTTGAATGAGTCAGAGTGTGTCTGTCAAATTAAGTTGATGTTTCAGTTTGACTGAGTCGATGTGTTTTTATCCAAGTGAGTTGGTGTATCTGTCCAAGTGTCGTGGTGTCCGTAGTGATTCGCTGTCCAAAGTGAGTTGATGTGTCTGTTTGACTGAGTGGGTGTGTTTGTCCAAGTGAGTTGGTGTGTCTGTCCAAGTGAGTCGGTGTGCCTGTTTGACTGAGTCGGTGTGGTTTGTTCGAATGAGTCGCGTGTATTTGTCAGTGTAAGTTGATGTAATGAGTTCAAATGTGTCGGTGTGTCCGTCCGAGTGTGTCGGTGTGTCTGTCCGAATGAGTCGGTGTGTGTGTCCCAGTGAGTCAGTGTGTCTGTCTGAATGAGTCGGTGTGTTTGTTCGAGTGAGTCTGTGTGTCTGTAAGACAGAAGTGGATGTGTCTGTTTTAATGAGTCGGTGTGTCTGTCCGGTGAGTTGGTGTGGCTGTCTGAGTGAGTCGGTGTGTCTGTTTGAATGAGTCGGTGTGTCTGTCCGAGTGAGTTGGTGTGTTTGTTCGAGTGAGTCGGTGTGTGTCCCAGTGAGTCAGTGTCTGTTCGAGTTAGTCCTTGTGTCTGTCGGAGTTAATCAGTGTGTCTGTCCGAATGAGTCGGTGTGTTTGTCCCAGTGAGTCAGTGTGTCTGTCTGAATGAGTCGGTGTGTTTGTTCGAGTGAGTCTGTGTGTCTGTAAGACAAGTGGATGTGTCTGTTTTAATGAGTCGGTGTGTCTGTCCGAGTGAGTTGGTGTGGCTGTCTGAGGTGAGTCGGTGTGTCTGTTTGAATGAGTCGGTGTGTCTGTCCGAGAGTGAGTTGGTGTGTTTGTTCGAGTGAGTCGGTGTGTGTCCCAGTGAGTCAGTGTCTGTTCGAGTTAGTCCTTGTGTCTGTCGGAGTTAATCAGTGTGTCTGTCCAAATGAGTCGTGTGTTTGTTCGAGTGAGTTGGTGTGTATGTCAGTGCCAGTGAGTTGGTGTGTCTGTCAGGGTTAATTGGTGTGTCTGTCTTAGTGAGTCGGTGTGTTTGTCCAGTGAGTTGGTGTGTCTGTAAGAGTAAGTGGATGTGTCTGTTTTAATGAGTCAGTGTGTTTGTCCGAGTGAGTTGGTGAGTCTGTTCAATGTCGGTGTGTCTGTCCGAGTGTGTCGGTGTGTCTGTCCGAAAGTGTTGTTGTGTGTCTGTCCGAATAAGTGGATGTGTCTCAAGTAAGTTGGGTGTCTGTTTGAATGAATGAGTCAGTGTGTCTGTCGAGTGAGCCAGTGTCTGTTTGACTGTGGGTGTCGTCCGAAAGTGTGGGTGTGTCTGTCCGATTGAGTTGATGTGTCAGTTTCAATGATTTAGTGTCTTTGTCCGAGTGAGTTGGTGTGTCTCTCCAAGTAAGTTGGTGTGTCTGTCCGAGTGAGTCGGTGTCCTTGTTCGAGTGATTCGTTGGGTCTGTCAAAGTAAGTTGATGTGTCAGTTTGACTGAGTGGGTGTGTTTGTCCAAGTGTGTTGGTGTGTCTGTCCAAGTGAGTCGGTGTGCCTGTTTGAATGAGTCAGAGTGTGTCTGTCAGATTAAGTTGATGTTTCAGTTTGACTGAGTCGATGTGTTTTTATCCAAGTGAGTTGGTGTATCTGTCCAAGTGAGTCGGTGTCCTTGTTCGAGTGATTCGTTGGGTCTGTCAAAGTAAGTTGATGTGTCAGTTTGACTGAGTGGGTGTGTTTGTCCAAGTGAGTTGGTGTGTCTGTCCAAGTGAGTCGGTGTGCCTGTTTGACTGAGTCGGTGTGGTTGTTCGAATGAGTCGGTGTATTTGTCAGTGTAAGTTGATGTGTCGGTTCAAATGAGTCGGTGTGTCTGTCCGAGTGTGTCGGTGTGTCTGTCCGAATGAGTCGGTGTGTTTGTCCCAGTGAGTCAGTGTGTCTGTCTGAATGAGTCGGTGTGTTTGTTCGAGTGAGTCTGTGTGTCTGTAAGACGGCAGAAGTGGATGTGTCTGTTTTAATGAGTCGGTGTGTCTGTCCGAGTGAGTTGGTGTGGCTGTCTGAGTGAGTCGGTGTGTCTGTTTGAATGAGTCGGTGTGTCTGTCCGAGTGAGTTGGTGTGTTTGTTCGAGTGAGTCGGTGTGTGTCCCAGTGAGTCAGTGTCTGTTCGAGTTAGTCCTTGTGTCTGTCGGAGTTAATCAGTGTGTCTGTCCGAATGAGTCGGTGTGTTTGTCCCAGTGAGTCAGTGTGTCTGTCTGAATGAGTCGGTGTGTTTGTTCGAGTGAGTCTGTGTGTCTGTAAGACGAAGTGGATGTGTCTGTTTTAATGAGTCGGTGTGTCTGTCCGAGTGAGTTGGTGTGGCTGTCTGAGTGAGTCGGTGTGTCTGTTTGAATGAGTCGGTGTGTCTGTCAGAGTGAGTTGGTGTGTTTGTTCGAGTGAGTCGGTGTGTGTCCCAGTGAGTCAGTGTCTGTTCGAGTTAGTCCTTGTGTCTGTCGGAGTTAATCAGTGTGTCTGTCCAAATGAGTCGGTGTGTTTGTTCGAGTGAGTTGGTATGTCAGTGCCAGTGAGTTGGTGTGTCTGTCAGGGTTAATTGGTGTGTCTGTCTTAGTGAGTCGGTGTGTTTGTTCGAGTGAGTCTGTGTGTCTGTAAGAGTAAGTGGATGTGTCTGTTTTAATGAGTCAGTGTGTTTGTCCGAGTGAGTTGGTGTGTCTGTTCGAATTAGTCGGTGTGTCTGTCCGAGTGTGTCGGTGTGTCTGTCCGAGTGTGTTGGTGTGTCTGTCCGAATGAGTCGGTGTGTCTCTCCAAGTAAGTTGGGGTGTCTGTTCTAGCGAGTCGACGTGTCTGTCCGAGTGAGCCAGTGTCTGTTTGACTGAGTGGGTGTGTCTGTCCGAGTGAGTGGGTGTGTCTGTCCGATTGAGTTGATGTGTCAGTTTCAATGATTTAGTGTCTTTGTCCGAGTGAGTTGGTGTGTCTCTCCAAGTAAGTTGGTGTGTCTGTCCGAGTGAGTTGGGGTGTCTGTCTGAGGTAGTTGGTGTGTCTGTTTGAATGAATCAGTGTGTTGTTCTAGCGAGTGGACGTGTCTGTACGAGTGAGTCAGTGTCTGTTTGAGTGAGTCGGTGTGTCTGTCCCAGTGAGTCGGTGTGTCTGTCCCAGTGAGTCGGTGTGTCTGTTCAAATGAGTTAGTGTCTGCTCGAGTGAGTCCGTGTGTCTGTCCGAGTGAGTCCGTGTGTCTGTCCGAGTGAGTCAGTGTGTCTATCCGAGTGAGTTGGGGTGTCTGTCAGAGGTAGTCGGTGTGTCTGTTCGAATGAGTCTGTGTGTTGTTCTAGCGAGTTGGTATGTCTGTACAAGTGATTTGGTATGTTTGTTCGAGTGAGTTGGTGTGTCTGTCAGAGTAAGTTGATGTGTCTGTTCTAATGAGTCGGTGTGTTTGTTCGAGTGAGTCGATGTGTCTGTCCCAGTGAGTCGGTGTTTCAGTAATATTAAGTTGATGTGTCTGCTCGAATGAGTCGGTGTGTCTGCTCGAGCGAATCAGTCAGAGTAAGTTGATGTGTCGGTGTGTCTGTCCAAGTGAGTAGGTGTATGTCCCAGTGAGTCAGTGTGTCTGTCCGAATTAGTCGGTGTGTCTGTCCGAGTGAGTCGGTGTACCTGTCCGAATGAGTCGGTGTGTTTGTTCGAGTGAGTCTGTGTGTCTGTAAGAGTAAGTGGATGTGTCTGTTTTAATGAGTCGGTGTGTTTGTCCGAGTGAGTTGGTGTGTCTGTCCGAGTGAGTTGGTGTGTCTGTTTGAATGAGTCGTTGTGTCTGTTCGTGTGAGTCAGTGTGTCTGTCAGATTAAGTTGATGTTTCAGTTTGACTGAGTCGATGTGTTTGTCCAAGTGAGTTGGTGTATCTGTCCAAGTGAGTCGGTGTCTTTGTTCGAGTGATTCGTTGGGTCTGTCAAAGTAAGTTGATGTGTCAGTTTGACTGAGTGGGTGTGTTTGTCCAAGTGAGTTGGTGTGTCTGTCCGAGCGAGTCGGTGTGCCTGTTTGAATGAGTTGGTTCGTCTTTTCGAGTGAGTCGGTGTTTCAGTCAAATTTAGTTGATGTGTCTGTCCGAGTGAGTCGGTGTGTCTGTTCACATTTTGGCGATTACAAGTGGGAAGTGACTGGTCCTGAGCAGCAAAAAGGAAGCCCTCAGTTTCACATTTAAGACCAGCCGACTTCATCCAGGGGAAGGAGTCGGTGGGATTGCTATTCTGTTCCACACTGCATGTATACACGATGCAATGGCTTCTCAGAAAGCTTCTCCACAAAAGACCGACTCTGGGCAGACTTGGTGAATAACTTCACTTGGTTTACTCCCATCGCTGTACCGTCCAGCAGTACAACGCCATCAGCAAAATCAACCTCAAATTTCAGATTTTGTCCAACAATTATTCTATTAATATTATCATTATTATTAATCGTAGTAGCACTACCATAAATGGAAGTCGTTTGTACTGACTCATGGAGTATGGAATGTCTTCGTTCCATTGAACGTCCACCCTTTGCAAACAAACCTGACCTACTGAATAATGATGGGTTGCACTTGTGTAAATATACAGTCTCGCTGCACAATGACTGTTTCTTTTAAAACAAGGTCAAACTTGAGAATAAAAAGCGAATAATTTGAAACGAGTGTTTAATTCTACACGAAGCTGTTACATTGAAGCCGTGTCACATAGAGAATGTTATGTAGACATATCCCTCTGAACTGAGGGAGATGCTTAATTGTGAGTGCTGGTTACTTTAAAATCAGCTTTCAGTGTTAGAAATCACACGCAGAGGGAGAGTGAGTGCTGCCATTTTTAAAGTGCTGATTACTTTGCAGTGAGGGTTACTTTCAAATTTCCAAATTGAAAAGCACTGTCTAATCGAACATTTGAAAATGTGCATAATGTTTAAAAACCTTAACAGCTAATGAATCCATGTAAAGTAAACATGAGATGTTTCATTTCACTTCAACCTTTGCTTTATTTCGCTTCAACCTTAATTAATTTAGGTCGGGTCGACACAGGTAGTAATCCTCACTACACAATTTTATACAGACCATAGATACACATTTTAATAATGATTTAATGCATAATGCATTACTTTTGTGTACTTTCATAGATGTTTTCATCAAATGCTACTGGTTGCCATGTTGTGTTTTCATGAAGTGAGGGACAGTTTCCAATCCTCAGGTTGGCTGGTTGTTTCAGACAATCCAGTGATCAACTGAATGAACATTAATCTACGCAATTGGGATACAATGACATGTGTCAACTAAGTTAGCGAGCCTGACCACCCGATACGGTTAGTCGCCTCTTATGAGAAGGATGGGTTGTTGATGACCAATTCTAACCCGGATCTTCACGGGCTTCGATCCTGAGGGTTAGGGATCCTTTCCAATCGTTAGGGATCCGGGATCTGACACGTCTGAGGCAAACAACCCTTTCCAATCTGTAACTGTAGAGTTTAGACCTTACCTTAGGGCAGTGTCATCCGAGTATACCCATTCGGGACTCATCAGTACAGGGTTAGGGTTAATCCGGTGAAGCACTTTACAGGGTGCACTTTTTTAGATTAATTAGTGCTGCTGAGGATCTTAAGACGCTTTTCCGGATTACTGACTTCGCTAACATAAGTCACGCAGTGGCATAGTGAGGTGCATGCGCAAGAATACTTAGAAGCAGGTAGAAGCGCAATGGCACAGCAAAAATAACAAGGTTGCCAGTTTTCCGGAAACCTACCTGAAACTGGGTAGTGTGAGAATCATGTTGGTTTCCGCTCGCGGAAACTATGATTGTTGGTTTCTGGCTGTTTCCTTTTTCTCAGCGACTGGAAACTACCGGAAACCAACAAGGTTAGTTTCAGCGACTGGAAACTGCCGGAAACCAACAAAGTTAATTTCCAGAAATGGAAACTTACAGTAAAGTATAATTGGTAGTTTCCATTGCATGAAGCAACTGGAAACCATCATTGATGGAAACTTGAATGAAACGAACGTAGAGGAAATTACTTTGACTCAATATATACCAGTATATGCAGCATATATCCAGAAACCTACATTAACCTACGTTAAACTGTCTATGTATTACATGTATATAGGTTTCAGTTTAGTGATCTCAGTGTTTCTGTACACCAGAATTCAAATAAAAGATATTGTCACATGAAACAAGATTAATTTCAGCAAAAGTTAAACCTAATTGAAAGAATATGGAAACTTAACATTCTACTTTGTCTGCTTTACGTTTTGTTAGGTAAACTTACAGATACCTTAAACTTATAAATTACTGAGGAACTGGTAAGGCTCCATTAGGTTTCAGTTACCCATTGGCTTTCCGTTTGTAATGTTTCTCAAAGTGATGCATACTAATACAACTAACTAGGAGTGGTTATGCACATTACACATAACTGTACTAAAAAGGACAATATGTTCGTAAATGTTCAATAAGGAACATAATACAGGCCACAACAAATTATACAGTAGACTCATAGACATAAAATTGTTTAAGTTTAACTTCATCTGCCAGTAGTGAATACTGTTAGGATTGAAAGAAAATTACGTCAATGAACGTTTTGCCTTTTAATTATAGTATTATCATTATTAATCCATTATTATATTTATAAGCACTTTGGAACCTCATAAATTTATAAAATGACTGTAATTTCTAGATATGTTATAGAGTACCTAAAATATAAGGGAATCATATTTCACACACATTTGCCCTAAGTGTGACTTAGTACATGTTGTCTGTCTCGCCTAGAAGAACTTCAGGGCGAAAAAATTGAAGTGGAATGATTTTGTTGAATGCTACAAGAAAAATAAAAACAAAATACAGATATCAAACTTAAAAACAACTAACGTTATAACAAACTAATGGGCTATTACCTTGTTCGAGAAATGTATCCATCAGTATCCACATAATGGAACAATATGCCATTCATCTGCAGCTGCCCAAAAACCTGTCCCATGTCATGTGACCGTGTTTCATTGGACACCAAAGATAATACACCTGACAATTTTTTACATGTCCACAATTCTGTTAAAAAATCAAATATTATCGGTTAATCCTCGAAGGAAGGTGGCTGTGTTTACACGACAGAATGTGGGTGTATTCAGTGATGTCTTACCTGGAAGTAGACCTTTGTTATTACAGTGAAAATCCTTTGATGTTGGAGGGTTGACGGTGCATGTTGTTTTAAGTGATTAGCTTTCTGAACTACCTAACGAAATACGTGACACGAACTCACCCCTTGTTCACTTACATAATGAAAATCAATGAATTTGAACTCACTTAGCTTGTTTTGACAATCATTGTTGAGACGTACAATAACAACGAAATAAAGAAGTTGTTATCCATAAAACTTGTTCTATAATGATATAAAGGTATAAATATCCGCTGTGACAATAAATACAACATATACTAGGCACATCAGTGTTCACAAATGGTGTTTCAAAGTCACAGAACATTGGGTCCTGTAAGTTTCAGATGTCTGTCTGACCCATTGAAAATGCACAGGACCCATGGAATAAAATTAAACACACATTTCAGATTTAATATTTCTTATAATTGACATTGAAATTATTAACAAACATAAGATTTATAAACAGCAAACAAGTGTCTCATGTCACATAAAACAACTTCAGTCAAAGTCATTGTGAAATATACAGTCAGACACTGTGGCCGGCGGGTTGTAGACTTCTGTCTGACCGTTGGCGAATCTGCCGGATTTGTCAGAGGGTCAGACGCTATTCGTGAACACTGCACATAAAGAAACTGTGCATACAAAAAATTTAAAATCTAAATTTCCCCTGCCCTTGCGATCGTTAAAAAAATTAAACGGCTATTGAATATTGAAACGCATAGCATGCAAAGGCTCACGTCTGCACAACATCATGAGGCCATTGAGATGGTCCGAGGGGGAATGTCTCAATGACAAGTGGCTGCACATTTCCACTACCACCGGAACACCATTTCTGCACTGGTGAGATGCTACCAGAACACAAATGATGTCATCGATCGGCCACGTTCTGGACGTCCACGTGTAACAACGCCAAGGCAGGACATATGGATAAGGGTGACCCATCTTCGCCACAGGTTTCAGACTGCAGTGATGACTGCCCGAACCATCCCAGGACTTCGCCGTATCTACCCCAACACAGTTCGACAACGTTTACGTCATCACAGGATCAGACCATGACGTCCCGCCATACGGCCTATCATGACACAACGTCATCGACAAGCTCGCCGAAATCATGTCCGCAGACCCTTGTTTTAGTGGAGAAATGTTGTTTTTACAGATGAGTCCAAGTTTAACATTTCCCATAGTGATGGACGTCAACGTGCCTATATACGCGTGGGAGAACGTTATGCACAGGCCTTCTTGGAGAGGAATCGCTTTGGTGGTGGTTCTGTGACGATTTGGGGTGGAATAACAGCATGCCAAAGAACTCCTTTGGTGATTGTTCAGGGCAACATAACTGGTGTGGGCTACAGGGATCAGATTCTTTGACCTGTGGCAATTCCTTTTCTGCAACATCATGGCCCTGGGTTAACATTCCAACAGGACAATGCCCGCCCTCATACGGCAAGGGTTGCTATGGATTTCTTGCAACACCACAACGTTGACTTACTGCCTTGGCCAGCAAATTCACCGGATCTCTCCCCGATAGAGCATGTTTGGGACAAGATGGATCGACGTCTACGCCGTCTTCCTCATCCGCCAGATAACATCCTTGACCTTGCAACAGAACTTGAAAGAATCTGGCGTAACATCCCACAAGCCTTCCTTGCACGTTTGATAGGCTCTATTCGTTGTCGATGCACTGCTGTTCTCAATGCCGATGGTGGACATACCCGTTATTGAGCTTGTGACATGGTCGTTTGACCCCTGTCCCGCTTGTGGACTCGTGACATCATTGTGATTGACTTTTCAATTGAAATTCTCCCAACTTGTTATGGTCTCATGATCCCTCCATTAAAGTTTATATGTACCTTTGACATTGTTATCGTACTTATCACCTGGGATCATATTTTGACATTGCACAGTTTCTTTATGTGGCTAGTATACAACATAAATATATGTTACAATGCCACTGATGATTTGTCTGCAGGCAGAATAAGTGTAATTGTGTTCGCAGACGCAGTTTCATACTTAATGAAACTACAGTGTAGACTGGATGCGTACTATGTACATGTATTATGAAATTGTTTTATCATGATGATGATTAAAATAATTTGTGCTAAGATGTCACTTTAATTAATTTTATTGTTGTTGCCATATCATGAATTAAGTAAAATATTCTCTAAAATCTGGTATTTTCTACGTTATATCACTTCGTTGTACAATTTATTTTATTTTCAATTTGGGAATTTAGTGTTACCTGCATGCTTATCATCACAGATTATGTCTGTTCTCCAAATGCGGTCGGCCTGAAAATCCCTGCGTGCCGCCCTTATTGTTGTTATAAACATCACAAATGTCTACTTCACGTTAATAAACCTCTTCAGTATACGTTAGTAACTCTTCAAACATAAACCCTACCTTTTGACAGGGCCCTTTTGACAAATACGTCGTGCCTCAGGCTCGGATGTAGCGACCTAAACGACAATAAGTATAACAGACATTTAATAGACAGCCCATGTTCTTGTGGACATCAGAGTGAAAACGCCCTACACTATTTCCTCACTTGCAGTAACTATACTCGGATAAGACTTAATATGTATTTTTACACTACCGGTTATAACCTGGATACCATTCTTAAGGAAAACAAAGAACTTACTTCCTGTGTAAACCAGAAAATAGTTGAATCCGTCACGATTATATAACCAAGACACAACGCTTCAAAGTTTCTCAGGAAAATAATTAAATTTACTCAACAACCTTCTCATGATTGATTTATATTTCTACAATGGCTTGTTAGACACACACAACTGTAACTCTCTAACGTTATTAGAGAATAGTTGTATTTCATGTAATCTGTATATATTTATATATATTTAAAAATATTATATTTATGCAATGGTCAGTATCGATGACGTCAAATCTTCCATTTCATGTTGTATTATATGTTGCATGGGAGCAGTGTTAATATAAGCAGTAATGCTTGTTCACCAATCCATCTTCATGAATAAAAATATGTTTAAATCAAATACGTCATGCAAGATAAAAGTGCTAAATCAATTAGCGTGTTATCGGTTAATCCTTTTATCTGTGTTTTTTTTTTTTGCTCAGCTGATAATTCCTTTTGCTGCACCTCCATGCATATATTACATAACATGTAGTACATAAGACCTTAATTTAAAATGTTGAATATTTAGTGCAGACATGAGAAATGCTAAATGGGAATCTTTGTCGGGTAATCTGAGTGATGTTACCACTAATTATCCCTGTTATAAATTCACCAACTGACCATCAACTGAATGATGACAAAAAAACAGGTGTACGTTTATATCACCAAACACGGTTACAGCAAGGGAGTTGTAATCGCTGTATTGCATGCAGTGTTAATTGCGTATAAAATCTTAGGGATATACGCTGTGTGGTTTTAAAATAATAGGTTATCAAACATCACATTGTTTCTTAATATGATTAAATATCGAGGTAAAAAACACAGAAATAGGATCAAATTGGATCGGTCATCATACGATCAACGCATCGGAAAATCTGAAAAAAGTTTACACTGCTGGAGTACTTTATTACGGGAAATACATCCACCGTTCTTATTGTTTCATTGTTTAGGTTGAAGAAATTCTGCCCACCTGGCAGTCAGACCACGTACTAAAATTGTTGTCCCGAAACCGGAAGCGCTTGATTTGGAATGAATGAGGAGAGTAATGCACTTTACCGGGCGCACTTTTTCTGATTAATTAGCGCTGCTGAAAGGGTAAGCCGACTATTGGCATGTTTACAACAGAATTGAAAAAAATATAATTGAGTACCCATAAGTCTTTGTTTGAAATGCCGCCATCTTTGTTCAAACGTTTGTTGTTGTTTTGAAGTAAAGTCTATGAGAGTAAGGTAGAAGAAATGGCAGTCTGTATACTTGCTACAGTTTTTTGACACATGGGAACATATTTGATAATCGAAGCTTTGGAACCAAAGATCCGTGAACTTGAGCGATCTCAACGGAAACCCAGGACAGGAATTAGCAGTACCCCGTCCTTGTCAGGTAGGTTTCAGATGAAATTCACAAACATATTCTCAAATGTATCTAGTGTTACAAAAAGTAAGATTATAGTTTTCTCTATTCATGTAAACATACCATTGCATGTTCATAAATGCATCCAGGTGATAATGATGAATAAACCCCAATTTTCTGTTTCAGTTTTACTTGTTAAAATATTTGATGAGTGTTGACATAGACTTCAGGGATCGAAATTCCCCTTATTTGCGTGCCGAGGGCACGGGTAATTTGAAAATGGCACGGATACAATTACTCAGATGTGCCATAATGGCACGCTTACAATTCACCCTACCGTCTTCATTTTTTAATAAAACTGACAAAATGTTTACTTTTGACATTCTGACATTCAAAACGTATCCCATAATGAAATCTTGCAACGTCTGTTATTTGTCATTCTCATGGGCGCCGCCATTTTGATTTCAATTGCGCATGACAGGACGTCATTCTTTGCATTCTGGGACAGGATGTTTACACCATGCGACGAAGCAGACGATAGATCTAGCTAAAATGTCCGAGAAGAAATACAAAACAATTTTAAATTTCTTCAAGCCCAGGCAGACCAAAATAAATGAAACCTCTGAAAGTGTTAACTGGCCTTCAACAGAGCCGACAGGCACTTGTAGTAAGTGTAACGTATCTGCCACTAATGAAACTGAAACTGCCGATAGCGATGCTGAATGTGTCCAAACATGTAAGACTGAAGATGACAAGAAACAGACACGAGGCATTCCCCAAAGCTGGCCCCCGCCAAAATACAGTAAATGGCTTATTTGTGACAGGGAAAGGAATCTGCTATTTTGCAAAGTTTGTATGGAGTTTGGCCGTCCGGTTGGAAGAGATGGAAAGCCTAATCACTTTGTGACAGGTTCACTAGGTGCCCAGTATGCTTCAGAAATTAAACCAGGCCAGTCAGAAATTGAAAAGGGGATGATACATCTTAATGAAAGAGAGACAGCAAAATTAAGCAAACTATTTGTAACAGCTTTCCACCTCGCACAACGTGAAATGCCCTTTACAGAGTTTGTTGAATTTTTGAGACTTCAGACTGTGAATTTTGATGTACATCTTATGAAAAACCATTGTAGCGATAAACAGGCAAGAACATTTGTGAAGTTTATTGCACAAAACATTACAGCCACAATTATGAATGATGTGAAAGGGGGCTGCTTTACAATTTTGTGTGATGGTAGTGTTATGTGTCTGTGTGCCGTTTCGACGGTCGTACTCGTGGTAAGGAAGGGACAACCAAAGCAGATGATACTTCTAGTTTAATCCGCCATGATGAAGTGCAGGAATACATATTCCTATGCCACACGGCGTGCTTGACGATGATAGGATATAGTTCCTACTCGATGTACATTGATGGTATATTATATTATCACATCCCTCTCATTCAATTAACGATTAGAGTCCATGTGATTTGTGAGAGAGATTGTTATAGTCCTGGCAGAGATCGGCGCTTAGGGTTATATTTGTTAAGTTGAGTAATCGTCATTTGGAAATTAACTTGAAACATAATATGAGGATTACCTTGAATCCGCTATCAGATGAGTAAGACATTTCAGTCGTCATAGTGTTTTGGCGGTCTCACAATCCGGCCTGACCTGGTGCGGGTCACTTCTGGTGCTGGGACATCATGTTGGTGGAGTGGCTGCCTGTCTGTTGTTGGAGGAGGACTGGCAGATTCGGCTGGTCCAACATTAGCTGGGGTATGTGCCTCTCGGGGGTGCAGCCTATTCCTCCGTAACAATCTACCTTCTGGGGTGGACACCACGTATGATCGCGTCTCCTTAGCTTTTTGCACCACGATGCCTGGTTTCCAGTTACCAGACAGCTGGTCCTGAATTCGGATGTGTTGATCTTGTACCAGGGGAAGTAACTCACTGCCAGCATGTTGGTCATGGTAGTACTTCTGCTTCATTTGGCGAGTTTCTAGATGTTCTGTTAGTTTGTCTCTGTTGTAATCTTCATTCCTGACTCTAACAGGTAGATTTGTTTTCATTCTCCGTGCATTGAGGAGTTCTGAGGGTGATGGAATATGGTGATCGATCAGGGTTGTCCGTAGTACCAACAGTGCTTTGTCGTAGTCAACATGAGAAACTTTTGCCTTCTGTAATGTGTTCTTGACAGTTTGTATCTGTCTCTCTATAAACCCGTTGGAACGAGGGTAATGTGGGCTAGATGTTCCATTCTTTGGCAAAGTTGGCAGATGTGTAGTGTGGGCCGTTGTCACTTACTAGTTTTTCAGGGATGCCTTGTTCTGAAAATATGGCCTTCAGTGCCTTGATGATGGCATGACTTTCTCCAGTCCCAGTTATTTTCCAGACAATCGGGAACTTGGAATAATAGTCACACAGCATAAGGTATTCATCTCCTGAGAAGTAGAACAGATCCGTACCTAGGACTTGCCAGGGTCGTGTAGGTAATTCATGCTGCAACAGGGGGTTCAGCTGTCTGAGAATATTGAAATTCTTGGCAAACGTGACAAGATTTCACAATCTCATCAATATCATGGTTTATTCCTGACCAGAATACACTGTACTTACCTCTCAGTTTTGTTTTTTCTTTGCCCTGGTGAGCCTCGTGGAGTTTGTGCAGAATTTCTTTCCTCATAGTCGTCGGGGATAACAACACAATCTCCCTTAAGGAGTATGCCATCTTCTATCGTCAGTTCATCTCTGAAAGACCAGTAGGGTCTCATTGGGACAGGCAGTGATTTCTGGCGTTCTGGCCATCCTGCCAGAACAGTGTTCACGAATGGTGTTTCAAAGTAACAGGACATTGGGTCCTGTAAGTTTAAGATGTCTGTCTGACCCATTGAAAATTCACAGGACCTATGGAATAAAATTAAACACATTTCAGATTTAACATTTCTTGTAATTGGCATTGAAGTTAATAACAAACATAAGAAAAATTAAGATAAAATAAACAGCAAACAAGTGTCACATGTCACAGATAACAACTTCAGTCAAAGTCAGTGTGAAATATACAGTCGGACACTGGGGCCGTTGGGTTGTAGACTTCTATCGGACCGTTGGCGTATCTGCCAGATTTGTCAGAGGGTCAGACACTATTCGCGAACACTGCCAGAATAGTTTCTTTCAGGGCTTGTAGCTCAGCGTCACGTCGAGTTTCTTCTTTGAGGGATTTCAGTTTCTGTTCTGAAAACTGGACAATGTCTACACGAGTGTCCAAGTCTATGGTCACACTGTTTGGTGTAGGAGATCTCGAGAGGGCATCTGCGAGTTCCATGTCCTTACCAGGACGATACTTGATTTTCATGTCATATGGTTGAACTCTTAATAGCATGCGTTGGAGCCTCTGTGGAGCTGCTGATAGATTCTTGTGATAAATCATCTCAAGGGGTTTGTGGTCGGATTCAACAGTAAATTGCTTCCCATACAAGAAGGTATGGAATCTCTCATCCGTACACCACTGCCAACATCTCACGTTCGATATTTGCATACCTCTGCTCCGTTCCACTGAGTGATTTGGAGGCAAATGCTACAGGTTTATCCTTCTGAAGGAGAACAGCTCCAAGTCCTTTTGTAGATGCATCGACTCTCACAACTGAATCGACTTGTGGGTTGAAATAGGTTAGAGTTACTTCGCTGCACACACTCTCCTTTATCTTGTCAAATGCAGCTTGGTGGGACTGATTCCATGTGAATTCTGTGTCTTTCTTGATGAGTTCTCTCAGAGGAGCTGAGTGTTCAGAGAGATTTGGGATGAATGGTCCCATGTAGGTTGCGATGCCGAGAAACTCTTGTACCTTCTTTGCATCACATTGTGGTGGAATGTCTCTGATGGCGTTTACCTTTTCAGGATCGGGATGGACACCTTCAGCGTCAAATACAAGTCCGAAGAACTTAATCTTGTCGCACTTGATTTCACATTTGTCTGGGTTGAACACGAGACCATGTTCTCTTGCTGATTTTTCATCAGTATGTTCATGTTTTTGTCATGCTCCTGTTCCGTCTTGCCGAATACTGCAACGTCATCAGCGATACATATTGTACCTGGGCAGTTGGTGAGTATGTGGTCCATTTTTTCTTGGAACACATCTTGACTCAGACTGAGACCAAATGGCAGTTTGAGAAATTGGTAACGACCAAATGGGCTGTTAAAAGTAGTGAGCTTGCTTGACTCTTCATCTAGAGAGACAGACCAATAGCCATGTCGGGCGTCCAGCTTGGAGAAGACTCTGGCTCCCGAGAAACGGTATGTGAATTCCTCCAATGTAGGGGTCTTGTAATGTGGTCGCTTTATGGCCTGGTTAAGATCTTTGGGATCTAAACAAACTCGTAGTTGTCCACTGGCCTTGCGGCTGTAGGCCAGGTCGAAACCCAATCTGTCGGTTCGTTAACCTTTGTGATAACTCCCATCTTCACCATCCCATCCAATTCAGCTTGAATTTCCTCCTTGAGATGTATAGGACATCGTCTTGGAGTATGGACTACAGGGGTGACTGTAGGGTCAATGGTGATATGGAACTTTCCTTTGAAGTCTCCTATACCTTGGAAACGGTCTGGGTACATACGTAAAAGTCCATCTTTATCTGGTATTGAGTTCACAGGAGTCTGTTTAACTTCGCAGTGGAGGGTAACTAGGCTTAGTTTACGCGAGGTAGGAAGTCCACAGATAATAGGGCCTTCTGAGTCAGCAACATAAAATACTGCTCTACTATCCTTACCCTTGTAATGACAGGGTATGGTTATCTTGCCATACTGCGGTATCCTGGTACCATTATATGCACTCAGTATTGTTGTGGCGTCACCTTGAGATGAGCAGGGCTGTTATTATCCAAAGAGATATCAATAGTTGTGAATACTTCGTCTCTGTCGTCCTCAGTGCAATCTGATTTGATGACGTCAATGGTCTGGAAAGTAAGGGTCTCGAAGTGTTGTTCGAAATCCTCAGGGTTTTCGCCTGTTGAAGAGTGGATATTCCTTTCTCGATGAGGCCTGGAACGACCTCTTACCCTCAAGTGACTTCGGCCTCTTCTGTGGCCACGCTGACGTGCTCGTCCTCGATGGTTTGATATGTTACTTCTACACATACTCTTCCAGTGATTCAGCCCTCCACACCTTTCACAAAATGTCCCATGAGCAGGGCAGGGCTGGCGCTGTGTGTGTGACCTCCCACACTGTTCACTTGCAGGTACACGCGGGTGTTGTTCCCGTCTTATGGCATTTACACTGGACTCCTGAGCACCTTGTAGCTGGGCCATGTGTTTAATTGAAGCTTCCTGAACTCGTGCTGAGTCCATTGCTTGTTCTAACGTTAATTTGTCATCTTTGCCCAGTAACTCTTTTTGAAGTTCTGGCATCTTTGTTCCTAATATCAATTGTTCTATCAATCTCTCATTCATCTCATCTTGTTTGAATTTACACCTAAGCGCTTGAAGCCTTAATCTTGACATATAATTGTCTACTGTTTCATCCACATTTTGCTTGAATTTTTGAAGGTATAGGCATTGCAATCTGTAATTCACACTTGGTTCAATCTGTGATTCAAATTTTTCAAAAATATATTTGGAGTCTTTCCTTTGTGTTTCTGTCAACGTCCAAGAGTTGAATGCTTTTATTCCCTCGTCACCGGCGAATAGTAAGATATGGTCGACACGTTTGTCGTCTTTGATATTTTTCAAAGAAAAATAAAGTTCACATCTTTGGCGAAAAAATCAAAATGCCTCCGCTAAATCCGGGCTTGACCAGTCTAACTTTGGTGTAGTTATGTTATCCATGCTTGTTTGCGTAAGGAATGTTCAGTTCCAGTAAGTGCTATTTCACCGTTTATCGAGTAGCGATAACAGGATGTTTATCCATGGGCGCGGCCATCTTATCACGTGGTTGCTATTAGTGAGCTCCTTGCAGCGACGACAGTTCTAAAAATAGTAAAAGTTCCAATCTCTTGATAAAGTTCACAATATATATTTTCGGATGTTTCCTTATGTTTGAACGTACTTGATACCGACACTTTAGACCTAAACAGAGGTACAGGGTGACGAAATCAGTTCAAATCAATCAAATTCGAAGTCCGTTACTGACCGCTCTTTCTGCAAGCACTAGCGCCAGTCGGCTTATACCGCACAAATCTTCGTTTCATTGACAAAGAAACCGTCATCATGACACAAACCATAGTTCATAGGTTCGAGTCGAGGTTCGTTTCTTACGCTGCCACCATGTTATGTTTCTGTGTGCAGTTTCGACGGTCGTACTCGTGGTAAGGAAGGGACAACCAAAGCAGACGATACTTCTAGTTTAATCCGCCATGATGAAGTGCAGGGATACATATTCCTACGCCACACGGCGTGCTTGACGATGATAGGATATAGTTTCTACTCGATGTACATTGATGGTATATTATATTATCACAGGTAGTACTGACAGTTCAGTGACTGAAGAGGAAATAATATATGTGAGATACATTGAGCAGGTTGAATGTAAACCAGTTACAAAGTTCTTGTGTGTTTGGGGGTTAGAAAAAGCAGATGCAGCAGGGATATATGAAGCTATTGACAAAGCTTTGACAGAGATTGGAGATTTTCCTAACTGGAAAGAAAAAGTTGTCTCTTTTACGTCAGATGGAGCACCAGTAATGATGGGCAGAAAAGGAGGGGTGGCGGCAAAATTAAGAAATGATGTCCCACATGTGATACCCATTCCATGTATCGCACACAGATTGGAGCTGGCCATGAAGAATGCTGGGAAAGATCTGTCCTTGTTGAGTTCTCTTGACAAGCTCATGGAGGACGTCTATAAGTTCTACCATTATTCTCCACTAAACTGGACTGGACTACAGGAAACAGGAGAAGCCCTTAGCATTAAGGTGGTTAGGCCAGTGAACATATATGGGACAAGGTGGGCAGGGCATAGACGCAGAGCCCTGATGGCACTGAACACTGACTTTATAGATATCTACACACACTGTACTCAAGTGAGCATGACCAACAGAGGTGACTCCGGAGCCAAAGCAAGGCACATATTGGATCGTTTGAAGTTACTAGAGTTTGTCCTATTCATGCACATGATGCTGTTTTACTTTGCTGCATGTGCCATGTTATCAGATGTTTTCCAGGACAATGACACCTCCATTGATCTCATCCCAGTCAGGATGCATGCTGCCTGTGCCAAGATGACAGAAACTGATGTGGATAAGATGGCTGTAGATTTTCTCAATGAGGAGGTAGTTGATGGTAAATACAAGACTGTACAACTTGAAAAGAAAAAGAGGGGCTGTTCCACTTAAGCTACTGTCATAAAAAAGCCAAGACAAGAGTTCAAAACACGAACCAAAAACACAGCTGAATCCTTGTATGGTAGGATTGCAGAGTTTGAAGGCAATAGTGGTGTGATGGAGGCCTTCCACATCTTCACTCCTGTAAGTTGGCCACAGAATAAAGATGGGTTTGCTTCGTTTGGGAAGGAAGAAGTAAAACAAATCACAAACCACTTCACAGAATACCTCATGAAAAATGATATATCCAAGGAGTCATGCCTCACTGAAATGCCAGATGTTCTCATGGAGGGCTCAGATCTCTTCAAGAGAACTCCAGACATTTCCTACATAGATCTTTGGTCTAAAGTGATGAGACAAGACAAAGTGTACAAGAGGTACAGTAACATACTGTCCCTTGTACAGATATCTCTTGTTCTAGCTGTGTCCTCTGCTGAGTGTGAGAGAGGGTTCTCCATGATGAGCAGAGTAAAAACAGACTGGAGATCCAGGTTGAAGCCCTCCACCCTCTCTCAACTCATGAAAGGTTGCCCAGTGCCAGACCCCATTTGCAGACTACAACCCCAGAGGGGCTATAGCAAGATGGATGAAGGGGGCTAAAGGTCCAAGGAGATGGACCCCTGCTTATGGCCCTAGGCTAGAACTGTCAGCTTAAGTAATAGCTCTAGTATTGATGTTGAAGAGTCAAGTCAGTGAGTAACTAAAGTTTTCTTGATGCAAAATTAACAATCCCTGTAGAGTAAAAAAGCTTTATGTGACAGTGTTTAATTAAAAAGAACATCAAAGTCATTTTCTGTATTGTTTATATTGATAAATATTTATTACAGTGTCATCATGATCCTTGGCACACTTCAATGTGTTAGGGCACACCTGAATTTTACATTGGGTGCCCTAAGGCACCCTTGGAAAAAAATACATTTCTATCCCTGGACTTGTATCGTCAGAGAATTGGGGTGTTTCATGGTAAAATCTATAGTTCTTCAAAGGGCAAGATTGAGCTTAATACATATTACCGTGTATATTGTTCCGTATCCCGACGCATTGCTTATTGCTTGTCTCCCTTTTCTTCCAAATGCTAGTGGAACACTTGAATCCCCTTTTTGAAGCTCCCTTCAAAAAAAGCAGACGTAAAATCACTTACCAGGAGTCATCTCCCTTCCCAAGGTTTTGGCAGGAAACGGCGCCACCTGTCACCATGCTCCCCACTCTCTCCTGATTCGCCCGAGTGGGCGGTTGTGAGAGCACCTGGTCCCCTATACAGCATTATATCCTTTTATTATTTAGGCCTTTCTTCTAAATTAGCTGTATAAGGCTTTAGTTAACATTTACCTACAATATCGTTTGAAATTATTTCTCATTTTTTTCTGTTTTATCACGTTTTTACGTGATTGTTCAGATTGTTTACAATTGATAAAATCTTGTTTTGTTGTAGGTAGAGATTGTCTGCTGTTGATCCACATAACCTATGTCCTAATTGCAAGCCCACATGTTTATCTGACTTTCGTTGTCAGTTGTGTTTTCACCTGTCTGATATTGCATTTTATAAATATTCATTTTATCTGTCTAGACATGCAAAGGACAGGTTCAGACGAGATTTACACGACATGTCTAAACCGGCTAATCTTGCAGAGGACCGGCAGTTGGTGTTTACGCAGATTCACCATCCCAGTGGTCTACCGGGGTCGTCAACGGAGGATGTTGCTGTCGTAGACTACTCTGGCTCGAGGAAGAGGTCATCTACATCTGATAATTCCTCATCGCAGTCCAAGAAGACTAGGGCATCATCTTCCCAGAGGAAGAAGTCAACTGCAGCTAAGACTTCGTCGAAGTCTCCACATGGGGCAACGCAGAAAAAGAGGTCTTTTTCAGCTGAGATCGTCCCTCTGGATGAAGTAGATGTCTACGATGAGCCACCCATCCTCATCCCTGAGATCACGCCTAAGAAGAAGACGAAGGCATCTTCTACCGTGACCACGCAGGACAACCTATCAATGCAGACGTTGGGGTCATGAGAGGTACAACGCCCTTCGGAAGAAGCCTCATCCATCTCAGATGCGTTGTCACTGCAGCAGACAACACAGACCTTCAACCAGGGCACCTTTATGCAGCAATTTACCCAACAGATGTTGGATCTGATGGAACAATGGTTCGCACGCGAGAGAGCTGCGACAAAGACGACGACGTCTGCTACGAACCCGAGTGAAGGACAACTGAGCTTGGGAACCAACAACCTGCGAAGCTTACATGAAGATTCCAGCAGTCCTACCAACGTAGAGCCTACACCAGTTAGGTTCGGCGAACCCTCAAGGACAAGATGTTCGCCGAACCCACTCAGATCGTCATCTACCTTAGACGCGGACATTCGTCATGAACCTGCACACAAGCGTGACTACAACGTCCGCACGAAGGTCTGGCAGTCCTACCAACCTAGAGCCTACACCAGTTACGTTCGGCGAACCCTCAAGGATAAGACGTTCGCCGAACCCACGCAGATTGTCATCTACCTCAGATGCGGACATTCGTCACGAACCTGCACGCAAGGGTTCGTTACCAAGGAGAAGAGAATCTACACCCGTGCGAAGGCACAGAGATTCGTCACAAGACTCCAACCCTCGACAGAGCCGTTCACGTACACACAGGTTCGCGCGAACGTATAGTTCGCCATGAAGGTCACCACGCAGGTCTCCATACAGATCACCACGCAGGTCACCACATAGATCTTCATACAGATCGCCTTACAGATCTCCAGACACTTGAAGACATCAATCCTCAGAGCATGATACTGCTAAATCGGAAGATGACGGCGGAATTATTTTTTTCTGACTCTGAAAACAAGTCATGGATGACCAACGGTTTGGAACTCGCATCACCCTCTAAGGAGGCCAATGAAGCACTCTCGTACTTGATGTTGAATGATAATATAGACACACTCACAATTCCACCTATCGACCCTGTCTCACAGTTAGATACAGTAACCAGACGAACCTTCTTCGGCCTAGCCAGGTCAAGAGCTATCAACGAGACCCTCATCTCGATCATGCAGATCTTCAGACTGATCTCCAGAAAGGATTCAGGATCTTCAAAAAGATATATCTACATCAGAAGAGGGTAGCGGGATTAACTGCACAAAAACACTCCTCGACGCTGAGAACCTACACATTCACGAAGGTTAAAGATGCTTCTTAAGAATCCAGGAGGGACTCATGTCCATATACAGATCATTCACCTGCGTGTAGATCTTCAGGCAGTCACGTCATCGCGGATCAGAGATAACGACTTGATAGCTAATACCTGAGAATTTCAGCGCAACGTTGGTAAGGCTATGAAGTTCCACAGTCAACATATCCCCGACGTCCAAGCCAGGGAATTTCCACTACTCCACATGGAACCCTTCATGAAGGCTTCAGAGATTGATGTGAACTACAAGATCATCAACAACTACCGGGGTAGAACTTACACTGAAGTTGCAAGTATCAACTCTACAAAAACCTTTGTGTATTCAACACAAAGGGTTTTTTTTACGACACTTCATTGAGACCGATGAATACAGTCTACAAGTAACAGCGTTAAGCAAGTATGGAATTTCAACTGATCATCTGTATAAGATGACGACTGCATTATCTTCAGGAATGAAAGAACAGTCACAGCAGCCAGGGAGACAGTCTACCTACATCTGTATTACGCAGCGGAATCTTTCGCGCGTTTACCATTCTGCCCTCTATACACGTGGTCACTCGTGTAACTTCGGGAGGTTACGGACTAGGCCGAGTGTTAATGAAGAAATCAACGACTGCACAAGATTTTACAAGGATCTTTTTCCTGCAACACCGATGACGTCACATCGCGGGAATCTGAAAGGAATCAAAATGCTGCATTTTGATTGGTCCATGAGAGACGACGCCCTGCGCAGAAGTCGGACATCGCTCACATGTCAGGAAGTTGTCGCCAGATTGTAAACATTTCAACGTGGGAGGAGGACTCCATTTACAGTCCAGTTAGCAGGGTACAGCGTGATTTGACGGTCTTACGGGATTTAGAGACCTTCCCTGTCAGCGGATTGAAGACTGTTTATCCGGCGAATTGCAACAACATACGTTTGACGAATTTTGCTCGCGGCAGCCAGTCTACTATATATAGCCTTCACAACGAGGGCAGTCCCAGATCCGGATGTTGCTTCGCTTCCTTACGAACATGGCAAGGGTTCCACTGTCTTCTTACTTACAACATAGAACTTGAGCAGATTCTGGGAAGATGTTTTCATCTCACTACAGAATGACAAGGTCGTCTCAGAGGATCGTTGGGTCTAGAAACAAGTCATGGTATCTCAAGCACTACTCTCTCCGTTACCACTACGAAGTTGACAGAGCCTACTCAGTCTTCTCACGTCAGCACAAGACATGACTCACAGAGGAAGACTACAATTGTGCCCACTACAGGTGTTCGTAAACGCCCATTTCAATAGTCTGGACTCCTTCGGACTACCGGACGGATTGAAACCATGTTTTCTATGGTGGACTCGGAAGTCGAATATTCGCGGAGGAATCTACTTATCAGAGTGGAGTGCAACACTCATCTCTACGTAGATGCATCACTTCAAGGCTGGGAAGCTCACCTCGATAACGAAGTGGCAGCCGGGAAATGGTCGAAACAAGAATCTGCATATCAACATGCTCGAGATGAAAGCAGTAGTAAATGCCCTTCTACATTGGTCCAACATACTAAGAAACGCAAAATTGATGATCCATACGGACAACTCAACAGTGGCATTCTACATAAACAAACAAGGATCAACAAGATCTTGGAATCTTCTAGACCTCAGCTTTCAACTCTTCAACATAATAGACAAGCTAAACATCTATATAAAAGCATGCCACATTCCGGGAGCCAAGAATGTAATAGCAGATACGCTATCTCGACCACTTCAACCATCCCCAACAGAATGGATGTTACATCCAGAAGCATTCAGATGCGTCATACAGACGATAGGATCTCCACTCATAGATCTATTCGCCACAAGATTCAACAATCAACTGGCAACATTCGTCTCTCCAATTCCCGATCCGCAAGCATGGGCGACAGAAGCTTTAGCATCCCATGGGAAGGACTAAACGAGTACGTGTTCCCTCCTCCAGTGCTAATACCACTAGTATTACAGAAAATCAGGCAGACGAGGAACCTGCAACTGATTTTGGTCACGCCCTACTGGCTGGCAAGAACGTGGCTTCCTGTTCTCTTACAAGAACTCGGAAAACCAAAAATACAACCTCCAGTTTGGTCGAACCTACTAATTCATCCTCACACCAAGCAAGTTCACAAGTATCCAAGGTCATTCCACCTACACGCATGGAACGTATCACGACTTGCTTGTCGAAAAGAGGATACTCCGCCAGAGCAGCGAAAGCAGTTACACTAGCTTTACGCAGATCTACTCGTAACTTGTATGACGACAAGTGGCAAAGTTTTGAGAAATATGCTTCGAGGAAAGGCTTCACAGCAATGAAAGCAACACATCCTCAAGTGGCGGAATATCTTTGTCATCTCAGACAAATAAAGAGATTAAAAGGTTCTACATTATCTACATACCTAGCGGCTCTCAGCTCAGTTATCGCCATGAAGACAGGTGTTAAACTGACGAAAGTGCCAGAGTTACTGGCCTTGCTACGCTCTTTTAAGCTGGAAGACCAACAAAAGAAATTTAAAGCGCCGGCTTGGGATCTAAAGGTAGTGTTACAGCATCTCACCAGTGATGCGTACGAACCACTAGAAAGAACATCTTACGAATTTCTTACACAGAAAACGCTATTTCTGATCGCCTTGGCAACAGCAGCGCGGATGTCAGAAATACATGCTCTGGACTTCGAACGAATACGTTTTGACACACATCACAACATAGTTCATCTAGGATTGAGATGGGATTTCATAGCTAAGAATCAACTGCCAGGTCAACCGGACAGACAATTCCACATCCCAGCATTATCTACAATCCTTGGACCACAGGATATACAAAACTTATCCTTATATCCAGTCAGAGCACTGAAAATCTATCTACAAAAGTCTAAAACCAGGAGACGAAAATTCAAACACCTTTTCATCCCCATATCGTCGGAGACACCCACAGAGATCTCACGTACTACGATATCAGTTTGGATGAGAGCAATCATACTACGAGCCTACAAGGCAGCAGGACTTGAGCCTCCACGAGCCTCCAATCCGCATGAAGTTAGAGCTTTGGCATCTACACTCGCTCTACATGGAAACTGCTCAATATCCACGATCATGGAAGGGTGTTTTTGGAAAGCGGAGACAGTATTTGCTAACCACTACCTCAGAGATATCGCTACCGAGGACTTCTCCGGTATTCAACAGTTTGGGCCTCTGGTTGTAGCACAACAACTGACGGTCCATAAAAGGCGCTGAGATGTATCTCGCCCTTTTATCGCATGTCATGCAAAGCTCATACTCCAAGGAATAAAGCTTATAGTCCATGTACACGTCTAGAACAGACTAGCATGAATATTAGACCCTGTACTTGTAAGGAATTACTGGTACACGGATAGGGTCACTGCTCCACTTGATACGAACATCAAGAGTTGGAGTTATTGAAATCCACATGTATGTCTACAGAAGACAGTTTGATAAATTGTGGTCCCCCCAAATTTACCAGAAAAAGTTCGACATATGGATCAACAGCAGCAGCAGTGCCATCAGAAGTTCCCATGGGGGGTAAATAGGACGTAAATTCATCAGTAGGAATCCAGAAGTGGCTTGACCCACCACCAACTATGTCGGATTCTACAAGCAATAAGCATGAGTCAGGATAAGGAAAAATATGTAATTTTCTGAATAAAATTGATATTTTATACTTATCCTGACTCATGAGGTGAGCCCTCCCAACCTCCCCTCAAGGCACTCTGGATTTCCCAGTAAATCAGTGTGTCGGGCTGTAAAATCGGAGAGAGTGGGGAGCATGGTGACAGGTGGCGCCGTTTCCCGCCAAAACCTGGGGAAGGGAGATGACTCCTGGTAAGTGATTTTACGTCCGCTTTTTTGAAGGGAGCTTCAAAAGGGGATTCAAGTGTTCCACTAGCATTTGGAAGAAAAGGGAGACAAGCAATAAACATGAGTCAGGGTAAGTATAAAATATCAATTTTATTCAGAAAATTACATTATTTTTCTTTACCCTGGATCTCAGGGGTATACAGTT
The DNA here is from genome assembly GCF_003918875.1 of Haliotis rubra. NCBI lineage: Eukaryota > Metazoa > Mollusca > Gastropoda > Lepetellida > Haliotidae > Haliotis > Haliotis rubra. Next base: position 2,026,360 of record NW_025766969.1, read on the forward strand.
GTTTCTTATGTTGTTGATTTGCTGTGGGGATGTCCATCCAAACCCTGGACCCATTATACCAAACAATAGATCTAATTTGAATATAGTCCATATAAATGTGCGTAGCTTAAGGGATAAAATTGACATCATCAGTTTTGAACTTAAGATTATGATATCATCTGCATAACAGAAACATGGTTACATCCTGATATCTTAGACAATGATATTATGATAACTGGATTTCAGACAAGATAGACTTACTCGAGTAGGAGGGGTAGCAGTTTATGTACGTGAAAATATCTACGTTAAACGTATGGAAGATCTCTCAATAATGGGCTTAGAATCAGTATGGGTAAAAGTTACTTGTAGAAATCATCATACCTTGATCGGCACTTTCTACCGTGCTGATAAGAGTAATCGTAACTTGGATCTTATTTCTTTGAGTGGCATTTTAGAAGTTGGGAAGTACAATATAGAACAAACTTTATGGATAACAACTTCTTTTTATTCGTGAGTGCGACGTTTCGATACAGATTCTTGTACCGTTGTCAAGCATAATGGAACATGAAGAAGAGGGAAGTATATATATACTGGTTGTAACAATGTAACAAAGAAAACAACATAATTAACATAATAGGCTAGGCAGAAAGCTGATGAAGCCAGAGAGTAGACAAAGGACAGGCGTAGAAGCCAATGATGTACAAATAATAATGAGATGTTTATACAGCAGAGTTTATACAGTAGATTGGGCTTGGTGGATGAGTGCATCATAAGTGGATGGAATGAAGTATCCTTGGTCTCGGTTGATGGTGGGCTTTTGGCGTTTGATGTGGATGGCTTCGGTGAGCTTGCGTTTAGTGAAGTCTGTTTGTTTGTTAGAGAGAATGGTGATGTCAGACCACTCTATTTGATGATTGGGGCTTGCTTTGATGTGGTCGGAAATGGCTGATTTGCTGTCGGAATTGGTAACAGAGGTCTGGTGTTCTTTCACTCAGGTGTTGATGGGTCGGGACGTTTTGCCTATGTAGCTCTGCCCACAATCACAGTTTATTTTGTAGATGACACATATTGATATGTCAATTGGAAACGCATCTGATTAAGACATAGATATGGTAATTACGGGGGATTTTAATATTGATTATCTTAGTAATAAAAAACAGCGTCTAGATGAACTTCAAGCACGATATTGCCTCAGACAGATTATAAGTAAACCTATAAGAATTACCGAGTATTCTCGGACACTGATAGATCTGATACTTGTTTCCAATTATGTAAGTGTAAGTTCATCGGGAGTCCTTAATCCTGTGTGTAGTGACCTCTGTCCAGTCTTTCTTAGCATGAACTATCCCAAGCCTAGCAATCATACCTATAGAGGAAAGATATATAATTATTCCCTGTTAGACATTGAAAGTCTAATTTTATATCTCCACGATTTTAATTGGGATTCACTTTTAGATATCGATGATTTGGATTCACTTGTTGATGGTTTTACGGACATCCTTGTAAGTGTATGTGATAAGTTTATTCCAAACAAGATCATTACGGTTAGAAATGAAGACAAGCCATGGATGAATTCCGAAATACGTAGACTTATCAGAAAACGTAACCTTAAACACAGACTTGCAAAAAGACGTAATTTACCCTCTGACTGGGAGGTTTTTAGAACCACAAGGAATAAGGTAGTGTCAGAAATTAAAAAAGCGAATGAAAGGTACTTTTTTAAATTAGATAGTATGATAAACGAACAGAGTCATAATAAGAAATGGTGGCAGCTAATTAAATACTATCTGAAGAAAAAAGAGAAATCCTTTCCTTCCTTTTCCCATGAACATGTAATTTATGCTGATCCTATATCTATAGCTAATATCTTTAACGATTTTTTCGTTGCCCAATCTACGGTTGAAGATCCAGAACATTCCCTCCCACCCCTATGTAGTAGATCATTGAACTGTTTAGCAAACATTGAACTAACCCAGAGAGATGTTGAAGATATACTTCTTTCTCTAGACGTTCGCGAAGCGGGTTTACGAAGCGACGGGCCCTGATGGTATTGGTAATAAATTCCTTAGGCTTACTGCCAAAGTGCTGTCTTACCCCCTCACTTCAATATTAAATAAGTCTTTAGATATAGCAAATTTTCCCAGTACATGGAAACGTAATATACCCATTCATAAGAAAGAAAGTGTTAATGAATGAGGCAATTATAGACCAGTGTCTCTCACATGTTGTTTATCTAAAGTCTTTGAAAAATGTGTTCGCAAATACGTCTTTAATGTTTTTAAAGACAATGGTATTATAAATAAATTACAGTCTGGTTTTGTTCCTGGTAATTCAACAACTTATCAATTATTAGATTTGTATACCTTCATTTCAAGTGCCATGGATAAGGTAAAGAAGTAAGAGCTGTCTTTTGTGATATAAGCAAGGTCTTTGATAATAATGGCATAAGGGACTTCTATACAAATTACAATCATATGGAATATGTGGTAAATTACTTGATTGGTTTGATAGTTATCTTCATGAAAGAGTTCAGAAAGTTGTTATAAACGGTTACAATTCCGAGTATAGATCTGTATTAGCCGGTTTCCCCCAAGGATCTGTGCTTGGGCCATTGTTATTTCTTGTGTATGTAAATGATCTTGTTGAAAATATAGATTGCCATAAAAGACTCTTTGCTGATGACACTTCACTTTATGTTATAATAGAAGATCCTACCGATGATGCTATGCGCCTCAATAAAGATTTAGAAAGGATTTCTCAGTGGGCAGTGCGGTGGCAAGTTAAATTCAATCCTTCTAAGACTGAAAGTATACAGTTTAGTAAAAGACGTTCCATAGTGATCAGTCCGAGATTATTTATGCAAAATATTCCTATAAACGAAGTTTCCGAGCACAAACATCTAGGCCTCTGGTTTCAAAAAGACGCAAATTGGACTGCACAGATAAATTCTCTATTTGATAAAGTTTCACCAATGATAAGCAGAAAGAAGGCGCATTCAGAAACTGACCCTATTCCATGAAATGATACATAACAAAACACCAGATTACTTAAACAGTCTCATGCCAGAATCTGTTTCTGTTGCAAACCCATATCACTTAAGAAACTCTTCAAATTTGCAAAAAATTCCCTATAAGAACTACTTCGTATACCCAGTACTATTGAACTTTGGAATTCTTTACCTGAAGAACTCAGACTTATACAGTCACCAAGTGAATTTAAAAACAAGATTACACTATATTGTAATACTTCATTCAGATTTGATATCAACATTGGAAACAGGTTCTGTCAAATAATCCACTGTAGACTCCGATTAGAATGCAGCGATTTAAATGCCCATAAAGTAAGTAGATTTATATCCGATAACCCATCATGTATTTGTGGTGCCGCCTTTTGAGGACACCCTTCATTATCTTTTTATATGTCCCAATTATGATGCCATAAGAAACGATTTATTTTATTTCAAACATGGATATAACATAAATGATGCTCTGTATGGTAACTTAGAATTACCTAGATCTATAAATCATGATATTATCAAATCTGTACATACCTTTATTACCAGGTCAAAAAGAATTGAATCTGTCTTAAGTTTTCATCTGTCCCTTTGCAGAACTAAAAGTATTTGTGGATGTTTACATTCATGTATATTGTGTGCTTATTGTTATTTATGATACCATGTATTTTTGTAATATTGTTATGAAATGTAAGTCGCATAAATGTTGTTTTGTCTGGAGAGGCATTAATATAAGCGTTTTGCTTGTTTGCCGATCCAGTTTCTGAACAATGTATCAGAAATAAATATGTTTAAACCAGATGAAATTCATTATTTTCTTATCATAGCAGTCACTTTGCATCGAATTAAACGTTTTCGGTAGCAACCTCTATCTTACAGTAACGGTGCGGTCGCATTTCGACTTCGCTCACGGTTATTAATGTGGACATTGCATTTTGGTGTGAAATCTGTAAAAAACAAACATTATTGTTGATACCAGCTGATCATTCCGTTAAAATATAACCATAAGACAAGTATGCCTCTGTGTTCCTGTACGTTGAGTCTGATATGGTTATATGCAGCAAGGCAACAAATATAGATAAAACAAGTAATTCATGATAATTAGGTGGAAAATGTTGCCAATCGACACATGTTCATGTTCCAAGTGTGTGTCTCTTTTTGTTTTAGGCTGTTGTGAGAAGAATCATGGAAAAGTCTGTGGAGTCCCTTGAAAATCCATTAATAGTTACTTACTTATGATAAAATAACTTTCTCCAAGTGTTATTATTGCTCGACATCAAAATCAATATATATGTTGGGTTTTATAAGATTAGAGATGTCATTGACACATAAATGCAAACTAAAATTAAAATTGTCATCAACTCGTTTTTTGTTCACAATTGGGTAAATCTAGCATCTAATTATTTCATTCTGTCAGTTATCTATTAGAATTGACAAAGCATACCATACCATTATGTAGTGCATAATTTCTACATAACCATGTCGAACATGTTAATAGAAAACTTCTCATACCCTCTCAGTAATGCATATACCACAATTACTTATTACTTTGTTTGATACATGGTGAATATGATAATGATCAAAATAATGCATGTTTGTAGGATTGTAATAATCTATTATTGGACGAATCAGAATGAACTCATTTGCTTTTCTTAATAGAAGCCTTTTGGATAATCTAGAGGAGCAAGAGGGATGGTCGACGTCGGCAGATTACAGGAAAGGAAGAAAAACACAGGAAAGATGCTATAAGAAACAAAAGAATACGATCTGTAAGTTCCTGAAACTGGATTATATAATATCATTTGTACCGGTTTATAAACTTCCTGACACCAGTTTGAAACACCCTGAGTCACTTAACTGACATGATGTGCTACATATTATCACATCGCTATATACCTCTAATAGAATAGCTTTCCTTATCTCATGTCATTACCCATCACCGTAATGTGCCATTATCTAATTAGACCAAGTTCCGCTCTCAAAAATAAATGTTGGACATAACTTTCGCATTGCAAGAATTTCATTTTTTTCCCCAGAAACTCCAACAGCGCCTGAAGAATCTAGCTACTATTAACTGGACAGAGAAAAGAACACAGATGGTGGCTGCAGTCCTAACCCCAAAATTGACATCGCCAGTGGTGTCTGACGCTCCAGAGGCAAAAATTAAGAACTTGCGACACCATCCAACAAGATGCATTCCAACCACCTAAAGGTCTTCCACCCTGGTCACTGAGAATATGATTCATGATAGTTAGGGATAGGATGGAATGTCTAAATGTACATTCAATTATTTCCTGTATTCACCCTGTTTAGGAAAAAAACTGACTGACTGACTGAGTTTGGTTTTATGCTGCTTTTAGCAATATTCCAGCAACATCACGGCGGGGGACACCAGCAATGGGCTTCACACATTGTACCCATGTGGGGATTTGAACCCGGGTCTTCGGCGTGACGAGCCAACGCTTTAACCACTAGGCTACCCCACCGCCCCTTAGGAAAAAAAACACTAAATTTGTTGATTCTGAGTCTAAGATTAAAAAGAAATTAATGTCCTTCATATTAAAAAAAAGCCAACTCCTCCATAATATTTATTTGAACAAACTACTACTCAGACAAAATTTCAAATCCATATCGCCTGTGATGACACCATTCTCTCTCTCTCTCTCACACACACACACAGACAGACAGACACACACTTAGGTTTTGAATACCCTTAAACCTGTCTTAGCATAATAATATTAATATAAAATAATAAATATAAATGTACATACATGTTAGTGTGCAAGTGGTTTGTGTGTTTTTAGTGTGCATTCCTCTCTGAATAAGGAGAAATCAACTGACAGGATTTTGTGATTTGTGACAATGTATAATTGTAACATTGAAACATAGACATGATATGTTTATGATGAATAAAATCCGATTATGTATAGGTGAGACCACTCGGGCCGCGTGTTTAACTGTTGAAATGCTGAGTTAAACTACCTTTAGATGGTATTAACTTCATTGATTATTCTTGTAAATTTAAGTTAAATTAGCAATCTGCATTTTGTGTGTAGGTGTTTTGCGTTCATGGTTGTGAACAGGCTTTCCCATCGAAGCCACTGACGTCAGACGCTGACTAGCATGTGTTGCATGACCTGCACGTGCATTTCGAACTACTTCAAATTAACGATTAATTATACTTGTTTCGGGCTGCTATTGGTTTCGCTTGGGCCATTTGATATGAGTGATTATTTGTTTTCTGAATACCTCAAGGCACGCGCATGCGTATTGCCACTTTGATCAGAGCACATGTACAGTCTGGACGCACACGTATTTGACAGTGACATCGACTCCATCTTCACTAATAGGACTGGATATGCACGTTATGATGAATTCAAGCAGTGGTGAAGATTATAGCCAGTACCTGTGAGTACCTTGAGAATACTTGTGCAGGGTGTCCCGGCAAAATGTCCGAAAACTGTTACAATCGACATGTTAACTCCATCGTCCACAGTGGCTACTCCGCCTGACAACAGTGTTCACCTCGTGTTAATATCTCCCTCAATATCCACTTCAAGTGAAAAAAAAACTCGCGAAAATGTAAATTATCCCGAATAAAACTTTATCGCAAATTCCTTGTTTGTTGTTTGGAAAGTAGTCCAATTATTCTGGACCACTTTCTCTCTCACAGTCCCATTGTTCTGGACCACTTTCTCTCTCACTGTGTAATTGTTCTGGACCACTTTCTCTCTCACTGTCCCATTGTTCTGGACCACTTTCTGTCTCGATGTCCAATTGTTCTGGACCACTTTCTCTCTCACTGTCCCATTGTTCTCGACCACTTTCTCTCTCACTGTCCCATTGTTCTCAACCACTTTCTCTCTCACTGTCCAATTGTTCTGGACAACTTTCTCTCTCACTCTCCCATTGTTCTGGACCACTTTCTCTCTCACTGTCCAATTATTCTGGACAACTTTCTCTCTCACTCTCCCATTGATCTGGACCACTTTCTCTCTCACTGTCCAATTGTTCTCGACCACTTTCTCTCTCACTGTCCCACTGTTCTGGACCACTTTCTCTCGCTGTCTAATTGTTCTGGACCACTTTCTCTCTCACTGTTCCATTGTTCTGGACCACTTTCTCACTGTTCCATTATTCTTGACCACTTTCTTTCTCGAAGATCCCATTGTTCTTGACCACTCTTTCTCACTGTCCCATTTTTCTGGACAACTTTCTGTCTCACTGTCCCATTGTTCTGGACCACTTTCTCTCTCACTGTCCCATTGTTCTGGACCACTTTCTCTCTCACTGTCCCATTGTTCTGGACTACTTTCTTTCTTGAAGATCCCATTGTTCTTGACCACTTTCTCTCTCGCTGTCCCATTTTTCTGGACAACTTTCTTTCTTAATAGTCCCATTGTTCTGGACCACTTTCTCTTTCACTGTACAATTGTTCTTGACCACTTTCCCTCTCACTGTCCCATTGTTCTGCACAACTTTCTCTTTCACTGTCCCATTGTTCTGGGCAACTTTCTATCTCACTGTTCCACCTTTCTGGACAACTTTCTTTCTTAATAGTCCCATTGTTCTGGACCACTTTCTCTCTCACTGTCCAATTGTTCTTGACCACTTTCTCTCACTGTCCCATTCTTTTGGACCACTTTCTCTTTCACCGTCCAATTGTTCTGCTCAACTGTCTCTCTCACTGTTCCATTGTTCTGGACCACTTTCTTTCTCGAAGATCCCATTGTACACACACACAAACACACATACATTGCATAAATACATTCCACACATACATACGTACATACATATATACATACAATACACACACGTATACATATATACATACATACAATACAAACATATACATACTTTACATACACATATATACATACATACAATACACACACATATACATACATACAATCTACATACACACATACATACATACATCAGACATGGGGTAATTGTAATTTGTAATTGTAATTGAATGTAATTAATTACAAAAATCTATGTAATTGCATGTAATTTGTAATTGAATGTTTAAAATGTAATTTGTAATTGTAATTTAGTTAATTAATATCTCAATGTAATTGAATTTTTCAATTACTTTTTCAATTACATCAAATTACATCTCACTTGTTTATTTTGGTGGTCATCAGGCAACCCTTGCAATTATATTCTGTACAATAAGGAGGACAAAGCAGTGTTTTTCAATAAGATGCTTGTTGTCGGTATATACTCTAGCAGGTGTTAAGTTTTGAAAGCGATTTGAATGTCTAAGCCTTTGTAACTATCACCATCTGCACATTTGTGAAACAAAGGGAATCAGTAACGCATGACTGAATGTAGGTTGGTATTTGAGGAAATGGGGGATTAACAGTACTATTAGTCAAGTTCCTATCAAAATGACCTCTTTGTTTATTTCTCATAGGATATGATATTCAAAATCTTACTGAACTGTAGTCCTATTTGTATAATCATGAAAGGTAATAAGCCATAAATCCAAGTTGACAAATCCTTTAGTATGTTAATGTGGATTATGTCAGATAGAGAGACCGGCTGATTATATATTGTAATGTAGGCCTGTAATGATGTCATGATACAGTACACCTAAGGTAACAGTGGTGGACAAAGTGTTTTTTTGCAACAAGAGATGATAGA